>NC_088169.1:9889549-10559906 GCF_028769735.1 Zonotrichia leucophrys gambelii
CACAAATGGTCTAGTGGAAAATGGCAAGTCATCCTTTCCTACTGCAAGTAAAATGGATGTGGGAAAAGATTAGCTCCATTAACTGCAACTCTTCCTGTTAAAACTCTTATCTAAAACTCCTCAAAGCCTATGCTTTATTTTCTTCAAATGAGATTTCTTTTCCCTTTACAAGTACATGCATGCTGTATTTCCTATGCATTTGTAAATATGTGGAGGAACACTGTGTCCAGTTCTGGGCTCCGTGGTACAAGAAAGTCAAGGAGCTACTGGAGAGGGTCCAGCAGAGGCCACAGGAATGAGGAGGGGTCTGGAGCATCTCTCTTGTGAGGAGAGTCTGTGAGAGCTGTTCCTCTTTAGTCTGGGGAGGAGAAGGCTGGGAGGGCATCTCATCAATACATATAAATAGCACAAAGTGGGTGCCAAGAGAATGGTGCCAGGCTCTTGTTGGTGGTGCCCAGCAGTGCCAGCATAATGTCATCAGCACTCTTGTTGAAGTGCAAAGTGTTGGACAATGGCAGTCAATGATGCCATTGAGGTTACTGGGGATTTCTCTGCCTCATGAAAAGAGGAGGCAGTCCAAATAAATTGGCTGCATTAATGTATGTTGAATATATAAAGGCAGTGCAGGTAGACATCTGTGTATTGTCTAAAAAAGATATCAGTTTGGGAATTTTTTGAATGGATGTAATTCTTTGCTATGTATCCAGAGATGTGAACTGTAAACATCATCAAATGTTTGAAGCATTTCTGGTTGGTGAAGATTTGTAATTTTTAACAGATTTACTTTCATTCTACTCCCTTTTCCCTGAATGCAGAAGACACATTAGCATATGAATATAAGAATAATGTTTTTCATTGTGTCCTCACTATATTCTTTTTTCTATTGATCTGAAAAAATTGGGTATTTGTGTCCTTAAAACATTACCTAGAATTGGATTAGGGCCAAGATCCCACTGATAACTTAGAATCAATTAAATAATTATTGAAAGAGGAAAAAAAAAACGCAGTTTAGTCCTTCTTCATATTCCCTGAAGTTCTGGGGCTATCACAGTCAGATTTGCTTTTTGTTTGTGCCAAGGTAGATTTAACACATCCCTTAGCATATGTCTCTAGGGAGGGAAACCTTCTCCTTGATATTTTTCATCTTTCCTTATACATCCTGTTATGGGCTCCACAGTGGAGTCATTGAAGATGAGTCAGTTGAATGATGCTCACAGTGATCTGGAATTTACTGCCACATGCAACAATTTGTCCAGCATAACCATCATAGTCAATCTGTGTGGGGTGGCAGGATTTTGATGACTTGAAGAACCTCTAACAGTCGAGTAATTCCTGAAATTTCAGATATTCCAACTTAGTTTTCTCTTTGACAAAGTATTACATATGAAGGAGACCAGGCCAAAAAAAAAAAAAAAAATAGTAGAGAGGATAAATGTGAAAAATGAGAATTATCAAGTGAGTCTGAAGTTCATGTGTGAAAGTTTCCTAATATTTCTTTACTCTCAGGTTTTGAGACTCAATGATACAATGCTCTGACAGTGTTAGTCAGAATCAATTCTGGTGCTCACTGCTGGGGATTTTTGCCACTGCATGGGTAGGAAGGAATCCACCTGTTAACAGGTTTTAGGGTCTGAAGTTACAGTCATAAAGCTGGACTGAAATATCTACTGAATGTTGCTTTTTATATTTTCTTTTTCCTTACTGATTTAGCTATGATTAACGGACTAATTTTTTCCAGATGATAAATATGTGCAGCAATCTGGCAGTTGACCTGCCACAGCTTTGACTACAGGGAATATCCATTAGGAGATAAATTACAGCAAAACCAATATATGTATCTCATTTTTCAAACTTTTCTTATTTACTGTTTTCACTTATTCACCTTGAACCTCTTCTCTGTGTCCCTTGGTATTACAACAAGAATGTGATTTATGGCCATATAACTTCACTGAAAACAAAAAATGTGATATTTTGACTAGAATAGAGGAAATTTTGGGAGTCTTATGAATTATTTTTAAAATTTTCTCCATATTGAAATTATCTCATGAATATTCTTTAATAAATAAAGAAGGAAAGTCTGTAAAATAGAGGGCCAACTGATTTAAGCAATCAGCATACTCCTATCTTTGTTCTGGGAGGGTCACTATTCTCATTAGAAAATATAATCTACATATGGAACATAATGATTCTATGATTATGCTGTAACAAAAAACTCAACAAATGAACAAAATGAAACATTGAATGAATTCAGAATTTATTATTATTAATAATGATTATTAATAATAATTTAAGTTACTAAATAAGTTTCCACACTAGTGGGGAAATGCCAATGCAATAAAACTTATTTATTATGTTGAAAATAAAAAAAAATCCAGAACTTTTCAGGAAATAATGTCATTATGCATAATGACATATAATGGAAGGAGCTTTGTAATAAATCATCGTTGTGTATATGATTTTTTTCCAGATGGACTCTTACACACCTACCTCTTACTAATCCTACTAATGACACTCTGGTGCTACAAGTGGTTAACAGCGACCCCTGCCATTTTGCAGTTGAGACTGACCCAACACAACTTGTAAGTAAGATTTCTGTGTTTTCACAAAAAGGAGAGAAGATAGCCTTCTTTTAAAAACAAATTGAATTATGTATTGTACTGTGTGTTCAGAATATACACTCTTTTAGACATTTTAAGTACATATTTTAGAGGTTTTATAGCCTGAGGAAGAAAACAATTAAACTTGAAAAGCAACTCAAGCTGAAGTTCAGATGTTTTTTTCTTTCCTGGAATGGTTTTGAGCAGGACTGCAGTGTAGGTTGTAAATAATTCAGGAGATATTAGAAGGAGAAGTTGTAAACAAAGCAGCTGGGTAGAAGATTTATAAGTATCTAATAATCAACAGAATAACTAGGTAAATATTTAGGTTAGTAGATAAACTATTAATGGAAGAATACAAGAATATCTAATATTATAAGCAACTTGCAAGGAATATGAATAATAATTGATCAGTGTAGTTGCAAAGAAGCTTCAAGCAAATACCTAGAATCATTTTATTCTGCAAATTCAGTTACCTTGAGAGTGATTTCTCTTAACCCTCTTATTGTCATGTACTCAACTTTTTCCTCCTCCATCACAGAAGCCCTTCCATCTTGCTGCCTAACATTTATGTCCTTTCTAGGAATAACAATGGTGTAGGTTGGCTCAGCTTTTGTATGTTCATTGAGAGTTCCTAGAGTTCTAGGCGGTCAGGGTTCAGAAAAATATTTCTTTTTGACCACTGAATACTAGTTAATAATACAGGCCCCATGAGCAATTCTTTGGGTATTATTAAGGTGATTCTATGAAATATGTGACCTTTTCATGATGGGGAGATGAGAAAAGGGGAAGGAAGATGCATAGATGCATGTAAACTCTGCGTCTGAATGAGTGGCATTGAGCGCCTCCATCACAGCCTCTCAGGATATGAATTCAGAACCTTTACCACCAAAAAAAAAACCAACAACAACAAAACCAACACCAACAAAACACAAAAACAAACAAACAAAAAATAAACCAAACAAACAAAGAAACAAAAAAAAAAAAAAAAGAAGAAATAAATGTGTGCTGGACAACAAAGAAATAGTGAAATGGTGCCTTTTCTAGATATGAATAAGGTAATCCAGGGAAGATACCAAAGTTGGTTGGTCCCTTCCAAAGCAAACTATTCCACAATTTTATGATTCTATTCCTGCAAAATGTTTTAAAAGTCAGGGAGAGAAATATTGTAATAAAATAGAAGATACAAAGGACCATATGGGGAAAATAGAGGAATGATACATAGTCATTATCGGTTCAGTTTTCAGAAACTGAACAGTTTTCAGCCTTAAATGTAGCAGTACAGCCAGACCAAATGTTCCGAAATGTGGTTCTGATGGTAACAGCTAAAGGAGATCAAACTTATTTACTCAGCTTCCCTAAATATTGCTATGTAGGATTCCATTAAATTAAAAGTATAAAACATTAAGTTTTTTCTAGTCTGTCTTTTCTGTCATGCACAATAACACGTCTTTATACACTAGGGTAAACCCTAACAAGTGCTATTACTAATTATTTAATGAATTGGTATTTGATTAGGGGCTTAGAAACAAAATGGATGCAAACTATATTAATTGTCTGGGATCATTATAAATGTATTATGTTTGGGTCATTGCCACAGAAGTGGGTTAGATTTAACTATAGTGGCTTTTGGCTGCTGCAGATTGCATATTACCTTGTGCAGGAAATTAACAAGAAAAAAAATATCTCTGCTCCCATAATTTATCATCAGAGATTCACACATCAACAATAGCTACATTACTTTGTGTTGGAAAAGACACGTTCAACACTAAATGCAGTAATTTTCTCTCTCCTTTTTATTATAATCCTCAGTCCTGTATATCATTATGGATTGAATTCTGAAATGTTCCTAGTTAATTGTAGTAGTTCTTCCAGTTACAGGATGGCTTTGCTTGCTAAATGCAAGTACTTAATATTTACTTCATGTAGCTGTCCCTTTTTCAACCTGTTTCTTTCATTACAGACCCGTGTTTGGAGAGGTTATGTAAATTCCTTCAGTTTTGGTGAGAAAGTCAGAGGGTGGCATTTATCACAGAATGACAATGATTGGGGTGGAGATCATCTAATCCAACACCCTTGGTGAAGCAGGTTCAGCCAGAGGAGGTTGCACAGTATCACCTCCAGGCAGGTTTTGAATATTTCCAGAGATGAAGATTCCACAGCTTCTCTGGGCAGCCTGCTCAGTCACCCTCACATGAAAGAAGTTTTTATACATATTGAGGTGGAACTTCCTGTCACTGGGCAACACTGGAAGGAGTTTGGCATTGTTTTATCATTTACTAGGAACTAATATTTAAATCCTATTTTATGCATTAATTTTCTTTTATCTTGACATTTTTAATTTTTTTTATTAAATAATTAAACCATATATCCCTACATCATCCAAATCACTTATCATCAATACATTTTCAATTAACCTTCCTCTATATTTCCTAGTATCAAAAACAATAACCAACAGTCATCATCATTTCATGACCACCCCAAAACAAACACAGAACCAACCCCAGAACTAATCCCCCGCAAAAAACCAAACAAAACTACAAACCATGATCATAAATCATCAACCAATCACCCACCAAATTTTACATTCTTCTTCTTCAATATACACATTGACGAGGTCCCCTCTCAGTTGTCTCTTCTCCAGACTGAACAGGCCCAGCTCCTGCTGTCTCTCCTCATTAGAGATGCTCCAGACCTCCAGTCACTTTTGTGGGCTCTGCTGGACCCTCTCCAGTAATTCCTTGTCTTTCTTGGACTGGGGAGCCCAGAACTGGACACAGCACTCCACATGTTCTTACTTCTCCTGAATATTTTGCATCCTAGGCTTAGTACCTCCACACAACACTGCATTCAAATTCCAGAAGATTACTGCTTATAAACCATGCTCAGTGCTTCAGGTATTGGTTTATATTAATACCCATTTCAAAGCCTTTGCTGTGTGTGAAAAAGGTTCCCATCTTAATCATTCAAGTTTCTGTTCTCTTTAAAGCAAATAATACTTTCTTGTTAGCAGAAAGATTACGATTTGTGCAACCCTCAGATAAAAGAGAAAATTATTTTAACAATAGATCGAAGATGGGATTGGGCAATGAAAATACATTATATTTGAAGACAGTTAGTAAAGTCAGATCAATAACTTTGATATTTCATGTAAATTTCCATATTTGTTTTTATGTCATCTAAGATGTAGGACTTTTGAATGTACTGGGCTGTTGATCAGAAAATATCTCAAATTGATTTCTTCAGTCCCTGAGTTATGTTAGATAAATCAGATTAAACAGTGGCATCAAAGAAATTTTTTTCTTCTCTTAAGATATTTTCCTAAAATTAATAACGAAATTTTTGACTAATATTTCAGAGTTTAAAAAAAATTCAATATTATTATCATACTTCCATGTGAGTGGAAGTTTGTTTTTCCAGTTTCAGTTTGAAACAAAGGGCATTACTGAAATATCACAAAGGATTATTTTCTATAGAGCTGATTCAACTTCAAGTATGGACATCATTAATAACATGCTTTCCTGAGGTCCAGTTGGATTAGGCTCAAGTATTCCTGAACTTCAGTGTGCATAATGAAGTCTAAATGAAATTCAAAGGCTTTAAATCCTTTGTCAGCTTCATGTCAATTAGAAGCAGCTCTGTTACCCTTTGTAAACTGATAAAAATGAGAAAAGACTGCATATCTTACTGGTGGCTTTGCAATTGTAGCCTAAATCAGTTTAAATGGAATATAACATCTTGGATTTCTTTCAAAAATTTGATAAAAGATTTCAAGGATACCCTTTAAAGGGGTTTGGAATTTTTTTTTTTTTAACAAGCTAGGTTTAATTTTTGTTTCCCTTCTTGTAAACCTTTAACTAACTTAATAACTTTAGAAATGCTGCCAAATTATCTAAAAGCCAGAATGAAAGTGAATTTTCATAAGTTTACTGTAAAATTCCTTCTTGTTTTTCATTAGTATATTGGGTATTAGGGGTGTCTGGGAAAAAAGTCATTGGGATGTTGAGTTTGGTGTTTCTGTCCTGACTGCAGCTTTCTTTGTCTTTAGCAGAAAGGGATTCAGGTTCAGCATTTAACAGCTGAAAATTTTCAATCATCAATAATGTGTCCCCCAGTTTACTGTTTTTTCTTTATATAAATACATTGATATATTTCACATATTTGTGTATTATATTGACATACACATATATTTACTATGTACAAAAAAGTCTTACAAACAGGATCATCTCCATGGCCTAAAAGAAACATGCTTTCACTGTAACTCTTCAATTTGCTCTTCTCCTGGTTTAAAGTAGCCTGAACCTTTTCCATTAAGCTGAGTTCTTTCCTGATTGGCTTTGAAACCCAACTTTTATTTAGGACAAATAACTTAATAGGAAAGGGCTGGCAGAGAGGAGTGCAATCTCTGTGTGCAAGCTTTAAGGATTTTCTTAATGACCATGGGTATTGTTTTGTACAGAGTAGAGAACAAGCTTTTAGATTTAATAAAATTTCTTCTCCTTTCTTCATTTTGTAACAGAAATAATGTATTTATAGTTAACTCCAGACTCAATTTCTATACTGGAACTGTTATATCTGAGATCTTATGGAGAGCAATGATAACAGTTCCTTTTCACATGACTATTGTGGAAGGCATTTTTTTATGTTAACAAAATGAAAGGCAGGAGATGTGTTAGCGTCAGCATATTTAATTCAATGATTCCATTACCTTCTTAAAATATATTTTTTGCATTATTTTCAATTCTAGTTTTAGAACAATTTATGTTTTTTGGATTTCAGTAGAAGGTACATAAGGTTTTTTTGCTTAGCTTATCTCAAAACAAATTACCTTTTGGATTCACAGAACAACAAACTGTAAAATTAAAAATGAAATTTTAAAACCAAATCTATAGTGTAAAAATTAAAAATCCTTTCTGCTTTCAGAGCAGGCAGTCTGCTGGATTATCATAGCTCCATGTTGATTATTTTGATTCATTGTGGCAGTGGATTTTCTGAGTAATGATAATATGTCAAGTAATACTTATTGGAAATCAAACTCCTGTCTGTTTGCATCTCTGTGGAAGAGTTATTATTCTAAGTAATGTGAATGTCTTACACTGAAATTACTCAATATTTAAAAATCTTAGTGTTAATTTAATGATGTAGTCATAGTCTCTGCCATCCTGTTTTTACCTAGTTTTTCATTTTAATAAAGAGTATTTTGGGAGGGGATGTTTTCTGATGAGGTTCTTTCTCCATTTGTAGGTCTTCATTTGATAAATGGGTCTGACTAGTAGGTGGGAACTGGACTGCAAATGAAAGTTTAATTAACTGTTATGGCAGTAGCCTGATGAATTACTTAAAAACTTTCTCTCCCAAAAAAGAAAATAACATTTTAAGTTTGGTGTGTTACTTAAACACACCTGAGCTCTGTCCTCTCTTCTGCATAACTTACCTCCCACTGCCATCAGTAGGAATATCTGTGGTTCAAGGCACACCAACATCCCTGTCCCTCATTGAGCTGGTACTGCTGACTAAAGATTTTTAGCTTTTTATATATTTTCCTATATTTGTGGCTTTGGAGACTGCTAATACATGCTTGTTGCTTCTAGTACTTTTTCTATCCTTTTATCCCTACATTTTAGAACAATAAACTAACCTTCTAACACATTCCTGAAATACTCTTCAAGAAGAGAACCTACAACAAGGACGTTTTGTTTTCCAACCAGAAAGACTTGTGTCTCTCTTGTGTCTGAGAAGACACAAGAAATGGGTCAAAGAAGCCCCTGGACTAATTCCAATGGGGCAGTACCTGGGGTAAAATTACCTAAGCAATTGCTCTTCTAATTGGACAATATTTGATAGCTATACTAATCAAATAACCTTATAAAATTGTAGAACTACTGTATTATATGTGCATATTTCCATATGGTGCAACCTGAAGGCCTTTCCATTAAGGATTTGCTTTTATATGTTATCATTTTAACAGTGTTTGGAAGGATGGGTGTTTTATTCCAGGAAACTCTCTATAAATACACCCAGGGGATGACTGGCAGGACCAGGAACAGTATGGCTCCTGCCTGGGCCCAGCTCTGGGATGACAGCAAAAGCCCAGGGCAGTGAGAAAGAGCAGCAAAGGCTTGGATGATGGATGGGATTCATCCATTCCAACAGAGACTGGATGAGATCAATGTCCCAGGACAGTGTCCCTATGAGGGGGCTGGGGATGGGCCAGGCCTTGCTTAGTGGGGCTACAGTGACCCCAGACCCCCCAGCCTGGCTGAGCTGTCAATCAATCAATCAATCAATCAATCACACACTGGTGTGGTGCTCACCCAGCCTCTGACTGGCAGTTATCCATCAATCACACACTGGGATGGTGCTAATTGGATCCTGATTGGCCAAGTGACTGGAAGGCCCACCTGGGGGCGGGCCAGTGAAAGCCATGGAGCTTAAAAGATGTGCTTTTTGCTGGAGTTTCTAGAGTTGGTAGTTTTATTTGTGTTTTGTCAGTTCCAGCTGTTGTAGGGTGTTGCCTTGACTTTCATTTGTTGCAAATTATATTCATTTTATGAAACACAGGTTAACTGCTCATGATATCAATCACCTTTTTATCTCTTCTTACGCGCAAGTGTTATTTATACATATATAATAAAAAACTAATACCTGGTTTTTTTTAAAGAAATAGTCGTAGTGATTGTGTATTCAGTGATTCTGGCTGATCACACTCTAAAAGCATTGGCATTTTTCTTTTTCATAATTCAATTCATTTCCTACTTATCTGCTTCTTGAAAACAGATGTTAATCCGTTGGTAGTCAGCTCCTCTGCTTTTGCCTATGCAATTGAGTCTTAAGTAGAATACTTGAGGTGAAGAGAAAACCTGCAACATTATTTAGTGTTGGTTTTGCTAAAGGTAAGCAGAAGAGAGACAAAGCACTGGTTTATTGAAACCTGGCATGTATTTCCTTTCTGAGGCAGTTTGCGTCCGTGGGGGTCACTGTGATAACCCTTCAGTGCCATCACACCACAGTGCTGTTGGAATGGCGTTTGAGAGCTGCTGCCTGTGTCCTTGGAGCAGTTGTAGCCCCAGCCCTGGAGCTGCAGGGCAGTGGATGTGCAGGGACTGCCCCTGGCATTGTTTGCTGCAGTAACTCACTGGCTGAGAGGGGGGAATGTGTGGAACACATTAATCACATACGCATCAGCACTGTTGGTACAAAGCACAAAACAGAGACTCAAAAAAATTGATTTCCTCTCCCTTACCCCTCCTTTCTTTTGCTTCTTTCTTGTGTTTGTACAGCTGGCTATCCCTCCTCATTCCACCAGTCAGCTGCCTGTGAGATTCTGTCCCTCTGCCCTTGGAAGGCGCAACCACAAGGCAACAATAACCTTAAAATGCCCACAGGTATGATAATGTGCTTGTCCCACAACACTTGGGATTCAGATAAGGTGCTATTTGTGATAGGCAAGAAAGTAAAAGACTCATCCTGTAGGTCAAGATGAGGTTTAGTGACTGGATGCATAATGAAAGAGCAAACGTGAAGATGGTAAAAACTTATAATTTGTTTTATCCTTAGTTTTACACAGAAATTGTTCTGTTTACAGTATTAAAATGTGGCATAATGGCCTAAGAGCTAGAACAGGTAATGAATAATTTCAGTTTGCTCAGTAGTGAGTTCTGCTAGTTTTAACACTTGAAGACTGGCACTTCTTAGGAATGTCACCTCTAAAATTAAATTTCTTGGTGTTTTTCCCAACCTCGCCAAAATTAAATTGTTTCATTTTTTTATCCAATCTGAATTTTAGAAAATCACATACTTGATAAAGTGAATTCTTCCTTTCATTTTATCTGAAAATGTTTTTTACTTTGAACACCCTAGAATTGTTGACTTCTTTTTTTTCTGTGAATTTTCCTGAAGTTGAATGAGAAACTAGTAAATACAGAGACATGAGTCATCAACATGACCTACTAAGTGTTATTAAACTACAGCTGGAATAAAAAAGAAAAACTGATACTATAATGTAAATGGTAATATTTTATCATGCAAGATGTGGTTAAATGAAGCCTTTGCTTTCTGTGCAATTTCCTCTCTGTATTTTTTTTTTGAGTTTCAGATATCCTAAAACACTGCTGACCTGTGAATTATTCCAGTTGAGTGCTACCAGCAGTTTTCAGTAGTGTTTTAAGCAATACTAAAAAGCAAATATTCTTTTATATGTAGAGAACAAATACTGAAGGAAGTCATGTGGCAATTTTTTGTCTTGAAAGAGTATGTTGAAAAGACAGGTTATTTGCAGGTGGTGTTGGCACAGCATTTATTTTCAGAATCTCTCTTAAATATTTAGTAAGGATTAAAAACAAGGAGACAGCAATTCTAATATGAATAGTATATATCCAAGGTCAGTTCAAGAGGACACAATGTCCTTCTCTGAAACTTGATGGTCCACAGAAATTTTAGATCTACTGTTTCTTTCCAATATCCTTGATTTTTTGTGTCTAAAGGTTAATGTTCATTATTGTCCTTGGAGTAACATTTTTAGCTTGTTGTGTGATTCTACTGCTGTCCCATCAAAGAATTATTTTCTTTCTTCCTTTGTCTTCTGGAGAGAACTTCTCACTTTGTCTGCTTTCAGGTTTTAATATATGTGCTTTGCATTCTGCTTTTGCAGCTACCTACATCTTTCCGTTCCCTAGACTGAAAGCTCTGAGCAGCTGGATGGAAGTTAAATATGTGTGCTTGAAGTAGTACAGAAATTAAACACAAAAAGGAGATATGAACATATCCCAGAATGAAAGTATTGATTTCCAGATAGCAATACTTAGAGTAACAACAGCTTGAAGAAAGAAAAATAAAAGCAAAAATTTACGTTCACTTATAGCAGAGACACAGAACAGTGGAAAGAAGTAGGCAAAATACTTTAAAACATCCAGCTCTGATTCATCAAATAATAAACAATGGCACGTTCCATTCACAGTTTGGAGAGAGGATATTTCACCTGACGGGGTCTGGAGTTCCTCCTGAGCGCATGGAAACCACCACCACCAGTGCCTGCATTGGAGAGTACTCCTCTGCCATCATATCCTTCAGAAATCCCACAGCTGAGAATGTGGTGGTAGATATCGTGCTGGCAGGTACAGGGATTTGGAATCTTTTTTTTTAATTTTATTATTTTTTGAGATAAGAAATTTAAACTCCTTGGGTTCGTGAAAGGGATGTGATTAAATTTTACTAATTTTATTTTTTAGCAATAGACTTCTTGTGTATTGTCCACACCCACCCTGAAAACTCTGTAGAGTGTGCTGTGGGAGATAGGGAAGGACACAAACCTGTAACAGCTGTGCACAAAAGACTTCTTAGGTCATGCAGCCTCATGTGGATGTGCAGCTGCTGGCTGGGTGTTCTGCACTGCAGCACTTTGGCAACAGGAAATTCTGGGATGTGTTTTGGTAGCTGTGCCTAAGCCACATAACTAATGCTTGGCTTTTGTTCCTCAATTAACTTTAAATATTTTATATTACTTGATCAGATTCTGCATAACTGAAGGAGTTAGTAAGATAACAAGGGCAAAACATTTTTAAGGTTTTCTTTGGTATTTTTTGTGTTTTTTTCCTGATGATCTTCCAAGCATGTTTCATCAATATTTTCAAACCTGCTTTAAATTATAATATGAGATCCAGAATTATCAGAGATTGACAAGTAACTGTCCATACTGGGATTTCACAAATGCTGTAGGAACTCAGGCTCTAAATCCCACATTCTCACTGATGAGTAAAATTTACTCAGTCAAAGAGGAAAATTCACTTCAAGTGCATCAGAAGGCTTTAAAAGGTTCTCTGAATCTCTGCCTACTCGAACGTAACATGTAGGTACCATCAGAAAACAGGTGCCAAAGCATGTCTTGACATCTACAAATAACAAAAATTGAAGATAAACCTTCCAGTTTTATTTTCATAAATAAATAAATGTAAGACAAATAGCAACCAAACCATAAGAGAATAGTAAAATCAAGCCTGTTCAAAGGTAAGTTTTAAGCCATGGTTACACACTCAAGCTGGGATTTAGGGTTTGAGACACATAGAATAAGTGAAGAAATGTGAGTTTAAAAAACTGTGGATTTATGTTTCTGGTTGGATTAAACTCACACTTTTTAATCCTACTTTCTGAGTATGAATTAGAAATAAAGAAATACAGCTTTGTCCACATACACAGTTTATATATGGGGGATCTTGGAAATATGTTTACCTAAGAGGTCAGGAGCATCTTGGTCTCATGACTGAACACTCTGTACTTTTGCTGACCAGGATTTTTTGTCAAACCTCAGTGCAGTTTCTTCTGTTTAACTGCTGAAATATTTCCATTTATGACTGGCACAAAAGAGAGGACCATTTGTAAGTGACCAGATCTCTTGTGAATTTGAGTTGAAGTTCTCTTCTGGAAAACATTGAAACAAGCAGCAGCATGCAAAATATTCAGTGCTTACAGGCCAAGTGAATCATGGCCAGGATCTTGGGGACTTTACCAGAGTTCAGGTGCTGAGCAGGATAGCTGGCAGAGAAGTGGGGTGCCTGGAATTGAGAGACAGAATCTTGTCCAGATTCCTACTTATCTGGCATCTGGGTGTCCTTAAGTGACAGGGAGCACCGCACACTGGCTCTGCACACGGAGACAGGGCAGCTGCTGCAGAAGGTGGCATTCAGTGCATGTACACAAGGCTCCAAAGTGCTTCTCAGAGTCAGAAAGGGTAAATTTTGACTGCACACCACAGGAGCTGCTTTTGGGCACTCATTCTGATTGTGCAGCCATTGCTTGTGTAATCCAGATGGAAGCTGGGAGGGTGGAAGCTGCAGCTCTGGTCTGAGGCAGTCAGGAGTTGCAGGGGCATCTCCCTGGCACTGCAGTGTGAATGGCAGGAATCTCACCAGGTGGATGAATGCTGTGGTGATGAGCTTCCTGTTTGGAGAGGGAAATGGGCAGCCTGTAGCGAGTGACAGGCTGTGGACTTAGAGCAGCTGGAGGTATTCAGATCCACAAATACAGGTGAAATTCACAATGTAATAAAACATTTGGCCAATATGATTGTGAGACTGTTGTTTTTTATGAAAGTTCATGTTGATCAGGAGATTTTTCTGTTGACTGGGAAAAGGCTTTGTTGTTTCTTCCTTTGAAAAGGAAGACTGGAGGAGCAGTAGGATGATCAGCCTCACCTGAGCCCCTGGTTGGGTCATTGGACACTACTTTTGCAGTGTAGCCCATGATTTGCACATTTCTCTTACAGTCCATGTGCAAGCCCATGAAGGTCGAGAAGGTAATCAGGAGTAGTCAAATGGATTTCTTAAGTGCAAATCATGATTGACAAATGTGATTGCCTTCTGTATGGAAATGAGTGATTATGCAAATAAAGGAGGAGCAGTGAATGTAATATACTATGATTTAGTAAGACTTTGTCATTGTGTCCTGTAACGTACCTGTTTGGAAGCAGAGGAAGTCTAGGCCTGATTAACAGACTGCTGAGTAGATTGGAAGCTTGGCTGAACTGTTGGTCTCAGATGATGGTGATCAACATCTTGGCATTCAGCTGCTGGCTGTTAGTGATCATTGCACCCCAGGGGTCAGCCTTGGGGCCCATTTATTCAAGACCTTTATTAAAGACGTGGATGATGATAGAGATTGCAATGTAAATTAGGGATGGGAACTGACATGATGGATGATAGAGCTTCAGTGCAGAGGTACCTTGATAAATTGTTGGTGTACCTCAGTTTTGAATTGCTTTGTTCATCAGCACATCATTCCTGGAACAGCTGAAGACAAAGTGAACTTTTGCATTATTAGTAATGCAATTTTCATGCTAAAATGTTAACCCTCTGTAGTTTTCCCTCACTCCATCTACCCTGTGTGCTTATCTTAGCCCACACTGAGTGAAATACAAGTGCTGTGAATTATTAGCTGTGTAATCCACCCTATTTGACCAGGAAATAACTGATTATATGAACTTTTGAAGTGTAGGAGTGTATTTAATCTGTGGTATAAAGATTCCTATTGCATCTCATAATTGCAGGATGCTTTATTCTAGTGGAAAGTGCAAGCTGGGATTCTGATTTGTAGAACAACAAGAGCAATTCAGAGATGCAAACTGCTTGTCTTATTGAGAATAAATCTAGTGCCAGACAGCTCAGTTAAGTATTCCATTACTTTGAGGTATAATTTGTAAGAATACTAATCCAGTGTGCTGTTCACAAAATAGTGGAGAAGAATAATAAACTTACCTGTGATGCAACTTAATCAGAAAAAATATTTACAGAGCTTAAATATTGTAACTAAAGTGTAGTAGATTGTGAAATTCTGAGAAGCAAGAGAAACTGCATTGTTTAATTGTTTTAGTGATAACAGTAATCCCTCTAGCTGTTGAGCATGAACTTGTCCCAGGAAGTTGTTCAGAAATAGTGACAGAGACAGAAGTATCTGGCTTAGACAGCGAAGGACTAGTGTTTATTTTTATGCATCAGAAGTTTTCAGTCTTCATTCTTCTTTACCCATCAGTAAACCTGACATCATGATGATCTGATGTTTCTGTGATCTTTGGAATTACAAAAGGTTGTCTTTGAAAAAATAAATTATATACTGCAGTCTTTATGAAAGGATAATTATACCTGTCCTTTAAAGTCTGTCCTGAATTTTTTAATCAGATTATTGTAATGTTAATTTTCTAATTCAGTTGTTCTTGGTGACCTGTACGTAAAGTTTGCTTTGTTTTAATTACAACAATATAGTTGATTTATGCACTCAAGATGTATTTAGATATTGTTCATTCTATGATTTGCTTTGTATAGGAATACTTAACCAGAATTCTTATTTCCTTCTTTCCAGAGGAAGAGAAATCTAGTCTTATAAGCAAACTTTTGGATGCACAAGTTCAGTTTAGCATTCCTGGCCTTTACATATCCTGAGAACTGTGTCAGGGTAACTGCTGGTGTTAGTGGAGGTCAGAAAGAGGGTGGAATGGGGAAATCAACAGAAGGCAGCAACTCAGAAATCAGAGTGACATTCCTGACTGGTTGTGATCTTTAGAAATTGTCTTTTAGACCATGTGCCCCTTTTTATGAGAATTCAGCATGTCAACATTGAAAATAGGGCATCTTGATTAAGGTGTAACAGCAATAGGCATCAACATTTATAGATTTACTTCACGCTTTAAAGAAAATTACACAAGTTATCACTCTTATTTTCAAGTAACATTCCACAGGCAGTTTCTGCCCTATATAGATGTGAAATTATGTTTAGAACTGCAGAGTTCAGGAATTAAAATAGACGTTAATTGGGAATTGTCCTATCTGGACCATTTCTGAAGCTTTCATTTGCATTTCTGAGGCTTTGTCAAACCCAAGAGCATTATTCCTCAGAAATGTTTCTTTCTGTGGATTTTGACTGCTGTTGTAGCACAAACAGTCCTCTAGTTGGGATAATTATAGAGCAAGTAAAACTACTAATACTGCCACCCTGGACCTCTTTAAACTAGGTATTTTCTTACTGAATTTAATACCAATAAGTTTTCTTCCCAGGATTTAGACCCTTCAGTGCTTAAATGTGCAGCTCTATTTCACATTGGCATTCACAGCTACATTAAGAGTAGTCATGTAAGTAATGTTTATGTAACAGCAGGTGATTTTCCCCAAAATGAGCCTGTGACCAGAACTACAGAGTATGCAAACTCTTCTCTCAGATGGTTTAGCAACCTGCACTAGTTCAGCTCTTTCAGGTTGAATGATATTGTTTTTCTCTAAATACCACTGTATAGTTTTTCTACTAAGAGGTTTTTTGGAAGCAACAAAACCAATATAAATAATTGAAATTACTAAAATCTCCAGTGTAAACCAAAGCCCATGGAGTTAACCTGTATAAGAATTATCCTTAAGTATTTGTTAATACCTTAATGCTTTATTTCAGTCAGTGTGGACAATTTATTTCATATTTTCCATGGTCACAATGTATAGTTCAAGAAAAAAATTGCAACAGATTTTATAGAGGATATTCATTTCAGAGTTTGAAGGGCTCAAAGAAAAGATTAAAGCTACAGCACTAATTAGGAATTGGATAAGGGAGGTGAATTGGTTCCTCTGGAATCTAGTGCTACCTGCTGTAGTAAAACTGATATCTGTGGCAGTGTATAAGATTGCTTATTAAAACTTTTCCTATGTCCAAGATAAGGCTGCATTCACAGTGAGTTGGCTGTGTCATTTCCCATTTAAAGATTTCCAAACTGGAATTGCAACTTTTTAAATGTATTTGCAAAATATTTTCAGACTACTTTCTGGGACTTGATGCAATTGAACTAAATCAAAGACAAGTCGGCTACTTGGTCATTTTTCCTTCAGACAAAATATATTAGACTAAGTATTACTGCATATATATATATATATATATATGGTGGAGTGAAATACTAAAGGTGTGAAGAAATAATATTTTTAGTCATCTAGTCAATTTAGAATACAAGTGCTAACATCACTTTGTGCTGATTCTGACATAATTCAAATCATTATTTTAGCTGCCAATTAAAAAAGATAGCGTGCAATGTATAAACGCAGCTCTGAACTGATAAATGCAATTTTGAAGCATTATGAAGAATAACCTAGTGCTTTTAATTTCATACAGTAAAACTATATATTTGAGATAAAAAAAAGATCTTGAGATTAGTTAGCTAATTGTGTGAAAATTACTTTTTAGCTGAATGTGTAGGAGGATATAAAATAAAAAAAACCCCCGTATCTTTTAAAGCTTGCAAAAATCTTCTAGTAGGGGAAATTTAGAGTATTCAGCTTATTAACATCCTGTAAAAAAGGATAGAAAATGATTCTTACAGAATAATAAGCATTAGAGAGGAAGATTTCACTATAGCCATGTTTTTGCCACTGCAGTATCTCAGGTCAGGAAAGAAGATGATACAGTTGTTTTATTAATATGCTGAAATTAGTGTGTTGGCTTTTCTTATGCACCCATCATTTAATATTTGGCAAGCGCCTTTCAATTCTTTTTTTTTTATTTCCTCACAGTTTGCAAATCTTACTTTGAACCTCTAAGCTGGTTTCTGAAACCTGAAACCTTGTTCTTGAGATGAAATAATTTTGGGGTTGTTCCTCTTCTTCCAAGAGCCAAGAATGATAGTCCCAAGAGAGCTATTCTCTGCCTTCCTGAATGTCTTTGATTGTTATTCTGCTTCTTAAAGCTATTTTAACTTTGTTCCATAACCCCAACAGTGTTCCTTGGCTGTTGGATGAGTCCTGTGTATCCCATTTTCCTTTCAGAAGTTCATAATTTAGTTTTACCACACTTTAATATGACATGTTATACAGATATGGTCAATCTGTTGGTCTGAGGTTTTTGGAGTTAGCTGCTGGACATGTTTCCTGCAAGGAATTGCCTTTGATTCCAATACCTGTTTATAAAATTGGACTTCAAACTAGTTTTTCTTATCTCATTTTATCTCAGCATTGTCATGGATCAGAGAAACCATCTAAATAGCCTAAATCCTGTGTCTTTATGAAGGAATCCAGTAACTTGTCATCAAGAAAGTAATTCTTATCTGCAGCTGTATCTGCACTGCTGGTCCTGAACTTGTGTCTCTTATATTTCGTGTCACCATTGCCTTCCATTTCTACTTCATTTTTTAATTTAGAAAACAGTTTATTTTGTAATCTCTAATTGTTATTTAACTGAAAACATTTTAAACTTTGTGTTTGTTGATGCTGTTTTATTTAATTTTAATTTTATTTAAAAAGATATCCATATTGTATCTATACATCACAATGAGGAAAATACTGAGAGAAACTTTAAGCAGAGCAGGAAAAAAGGGGTCATATGCTCCCATTCAAGGATGTATTTTATAAAACCTATAGGTGAAGCTGTTTTACTGGGGAAATTGTTCCATCAATTTTGAATTCTGAATGGGTTTCCACAAATAATCTTTTAATTTTCTTTTAGATCAGGGGTTGTTGAATGAGCATCTGAGTGCATCTGTCCTGTCTCAGGCCACCTGTGAAGAATCTGTTTTTCATCTTCTGGTTAAACAACCACAAGGTATGGAGCTTCTTAACCCTTAATATATATTTAAACTATTATTTTTTCTTATTTTATCAACTTGACCTGCAACAAGTCACAGTTTCATAGAACATGAAGTACCAGAGTGGAAAAACATGTAATTTCTAAGAAAATTATTTTGAAAATAAAATTTTTGTAGTTTGAAGCATCGGTTAAGAAAAAGAAGAGGAAATAAAATCCAAAAATCAGAGTTGGATGATTGTAACTGCTTTTAATGTTTACCAAATAAACAGAAAGCAAAAAATAAAATTATTTAATTCTAAATGCACTTACGTTTCTCTTCAGCCTTTTCAGTCCCTTTAACTCATTTGTGTTTTGTTCAGGGGAATTGTGTATTGATTTTTGGTTTTTTTTGTTTGTTATTTTCTGAGAGTTTTTTAAGATAATTCTGGTCTATAGTTTCTGGGAAAATTTTCATGGGAAAAACAGTACTTTTCAATTAAAAAGCTATCTGGAAAGAATAAAATTCTTTGTTCATTATCATGAATGAAATTTTAAGTGTCACTTCTGGTCATATAGGATCTGAGATATGAAAGAAACAAATTGCCTTTAGTGCTGTAATGGTACCAAAATTTATTTTTGACTTGTGTATGATAATTGATTTATTTGATTTATCTGATGTTATTATAAGGCTTGGTTTATAACAGAAATTGCATACTGCAATGATTTAAAATTATTCATTGCTGAAGTGCAGAAGATAAGTAGATTTCTGTAGCTATTTTAAATATCTTTCCTAGTAATTATTTCTATTCATTACTTATCACATATGCTTTCTAATTTCAGAACACACAGGTAAATTATTCATATCTTCAATTGTTTACAAAAAAAAAATTCTCATATCCCCCACAAATGTGTGAGCATCTGTTTTATGTTAATATAGATATCAGAAAAAGCCATACCATTTCTTGAAGAAAAAGTGTCTATCTCACATTAAAGACCTTGTTTAGAAATATGAAATGAGGATCACTTGTTTACAATTTCATTCAAAAAAATTTGCCATATGCTATGATTTTCCTGTAGATGTACTTGACAGATCTTTATTTTGTAAAGGATATTGCAGACATTACTTTTCCCAGCAAAGAACTATTTTTGTTTTCCCTTCTGGAAGCTTGCTATGCCTCAAAACATTTCTAGGGATTATAGAAAGAAGGATTTGGAAGAACAAGAGGTGTAAGAATTGATCTGCATGTCATATCATTTTTATATATATACATTGCTTGTTGTTTCAGCAGCCAAGCCCCAGGCAGCCACTCACTCACTCACTCCCCCACCAGAAGGATCAGGGAGAGAACTGGAAGGGTAAAAGGTGGAAAACTCGTGGGCTGAGATAAAAACAGTTTGATATGGAAATTAAAAGCCGCACAAGCAAAGCAAAGGAAACCAAGGAATTAATTCACTGCTTCCCAAGGGCAGGCAGGGGTTCTGCCACCTCCAGGACCCCATCACAGCTAACAGTGACTTGGGCAGACAAACCCCATCACTCCAAACATCCCCCCTTGCTCCTCCTTTCAGTGACTTCACACTCTGATCCATGATGTCCCAGGGTTTGAATATCCCTTTGGTCACTTTGGGTCACCTGTCCTGGCTGTGTCTCCTCCCAGCCTCCCATGCACACCAGGCTCCTCACAAGTGTGGCAGCAGGAAAAGCAGAAAGGCCATGGATCTGTGTAAACCCTGCTCAGCAGTAACAAAAACATCCCTATATTATCATCACTGTGTTCAGCACAAATCCAAAACACTGCCCCATACCAGTCACTCTGAGAAGAAAATTAACCCTATCCCAGCCAGAACCAGCACATTTTACACAGACAAATAAAAAAGATGTAACTTTTGCCATGTTCTTACATATATTTTTCTCCACAGAAGCAGTGAGGAACTGTCCAAAACAATCTAGTTCATGTACACAGTAAAACTGGAAGTGTAATCCCTTCACAAATATAAGAAATATAAGAGCAGTGAAGCAATCTTTAAAAGTTGTACTTTTTCCTCATCCTCATTTCCTTTATGTCTGAAATATCTTAATGATGTGATCAGTAGATGAAGATCAGATTAGGTGCAGGTGTTACTGCTTACCATTATTTCCTATAAAAAAGAAACAATACTTTGAAAATGTGTTGTTGAAAATATTCTTAATGGATTTGCTGGAATATGACTGCTAGATCATTTTATGAGCAAAATTCATGCTTATGGAAAAACTGTGCTTGTTACTAATTAATTACTTGTTTTTCCCTCGCTCCCTCTAAAAGCTGGGTGTAGAAATTCAGAGATACTGAGATAGTCTGAGATCTAGGAGACATTTTTTCATCCAGAAATTTCACAAGAAATCCAAAATGCTAGCCCTGCTTTAAAATTGGTACTCAGAGCAGAGTATCCTTTTTCCCTGCCCTGCCTTCCCAGTGACACAAACTCTGTCACTTCACCCAGAGTGAAGGTTTGATCTCATTTTGCATTCAACCTCCAGTCATCACATTTTGTGGCTTGGCTGCTGCTCTTGGTGATCAATAAGCTTCTCTGTTGTAACCACTTGGTGCAGCACCAAACAGGAGCAGTGAACAGGACAATTGGCTGAACATGGTTTTTACATATCTCTCTCCATATTTCAGCACAAATTCTGTATTTAAAACTTCTATAATTTAAGCTGCCATGTCACCTGTATCATGTTAATCTCTTTCGCCATGGAGAACTCCTTCATTTTTTCTTCTAACTTTGGTTTTGTGTAAAATATATGTATTTGTTAACTTTGCCAACCACTTAGGAAGGAAAGATGAAATATATTTGATAAATGTATTTAATGTGAGACATTTTCCAAAAAGCTGCCTGCAGAGTAAAACCAGTTGATGGCAATCAAATTTGAGATACTAAAATTCTGTGTATGCTCTTTGGAAGCATGTTACTATTACAGTTTCATATTTTATTCAATAGTCTTTGAGAAAACATTTTAGCATACTTTTAATGTCATGTACAGTCCACTGTCATTACAGATAATTTGGCTTTTAAACTACTTTCACCTAAGAAATGGCATAAATTTTGTTCAGGTCCTCAGGCCATTTCTCTAAAAATACTAGATTTCAAGATTTTCTTCTTGAATCCTATACTTATTTGCATCTGCTTTTTCCTTCCAGTGATTTTGCATGCACAGTCTGTTTTTTCTTATTATTGCTTTCAAAGACTGAAAAAACAACAAAACTAACATACTTGGTTGTCCTGGTTGTCCTTAGTTCCTCTCTGTTTCTTTTATAATGCCTTCATTATCTCAAAATGACTTGAAGAGCCAGAGAAAATGAAAAAAAGATAAAGAGCTGTGAGAAATATTTCTTCATTCTACCAGACTATTTTGAAAACACGTTGAGAAATACAGTTTGCTTTCCTCTTCTATATTTTAACTGCATTTTGTGACCAAGGTTTGGTCCCTCACCACAAGCAGAAGTAATTTTACACTTTATAAGTTCCATCACAGGTTCTGTTGAAGGCCACCATCAGTGGCTCCATCTGATGGTGTTCCTCCACCTGTGGGTATATTCAGTTCTGAGGACTGCAGATCATCTTTTCTTTCTAATCTACTGTCTGTAATTTTTGGAAAAGTTCATAGTTTGCTAGATCAGGCTGCCATTAACATCTCAATTTTTTCTCATACCTTACTAGTACTTTTCAAAATGCTGCTGCCTTGGTGGTGTCAGGGCTGGTTTTGTGGGAGGCTCCAGGATTAACTCCAGGGTCAATTCTGTGCACAAAGTCAGGCTTAACTTCAGTTCTATTATTTTACTGAGTATTGAACAGAGGCTGGCTGGTTGCAGACTGCATCTAGATGGGGAATCACTGGCTGTTGGATTAGTATAAAATTTATGGTCCGTGTGTCCTCAGTCTGTCAGAAAAAGGTTTACTGACAGGCTGTATCCTGTTTTGGATTGGTGATTGTCCCTCCCTGGTGGTTGGACGTGCCATGGAATTGGTGGTCACTTAACCAGGAGTTTCCTGAGAATATTTTAATGCTGTCTTCACTGGATTTGTCCTCTGAGTGAGATACCTACCTGTCCTCTTCCTTAGAGTATGAGATTCCTTCCTCCTGGGATCACTTTTGGTGTGAACATCTTTTGCAAGCAGGATTTGTGTTATTTCAGAATATACAGGTTTGTTTTATGGTGTGCTACATGCAGTAGACAACCAGGACTGACACACTGCTAGGGTAGGTATTACCATGGTCAATATTCCCAGTGAGACATGGGATGTATCTTTGCTGCCCAGGTTGTCATTAGTCAGTTGAGGCCAGGTCAGCCTTTGTCTTGCAGTGGGTTCATCCATGATGTTGCTGGGTTGCCATCTTCTGATTCTTTGGGTTTTTTACCGTAGATTTTTTATAGCTTTTCACTTCAGAACTTTTTTACTGAATCCTTGAGTTATTTCTTAGCTATTTTCTCACACCTTATGTCTTTTCTCAGTAGAATCAATCCAAAGTAGTGGTGCTCTGCTGTACTCAGTTAGACTCTGTGTCACTGACAGCTGAACTGCTACTCAGACTATTGCATGTGCTTTTGAAGAAATTGCTGTTTATGCTCCCCACAAAATAGCTTTCTTGAAGCTATTTTATTGTGTCTGTGCAAGACACAATGATTTCCCTTCCTGGCCCCATTTGGGTGTCTGTCTGAATGTCTGTTCCTTGTTTAAACCTCCAGCTGGCATTTTCCCTCGTTCATTTTTCTCTGATGTACTATCATGGTACCTGGAAGCTTCTACAGATGTAGATTTGCTTTGTGAAGTTTCCAGCAGAAAGGAAGGTGTGAGATCCCTGCCTAATCCATGCACATGAATTTTCCTGATTGCTGAATCAGCCTGGCTTGCCTCTCCCCTGTGAAACCATTCTGAAAGAGCAGTGTCCCATGTTACAGCTGACAGAGAAACAGGGTGTCATTCCTCAGTCCTGGGATGTGACAGCACAAATGATGTGGTCCAAGCCACATTATCTCTAGAGAGATGTGTGATAAAATCAATGAGGTGAAGCTGGTGGTGTTCCTGAGTGCTGATTGTCTCTGCTGTGAGCAAGGAAAACCTTAGAGAGCTCTCTAAAGCCACAGCACACCTGAGGCTGTCCTCACATAGGGAAAATTAGTAAGGAAATGTTTGTGCCATGTTTTAAGGCACTCATGCCTTCTAGTATAAAGAAGGACAAAGCTTAAAGATTTTTCTTTGTACTTCTCTGCAATCTCTTCAGGCCATACATACTTTATACGTATTTTTTTGGCCTTTTATATGCCCTCTTTTTACCTTTGAATTTCACTTTCTTTATGGATTATATGCTGTAGACAAATCTTTATATTTGTTTGCCAGGAATCCATTCTAGTGAAATAAGTTAAGGAAGTGAAAGGCAGCATAGTAACAATAAGTAAAAATTCTCAGTTACTGTTCTCTTAAAAACAATCCTGTGAGTTGAAGGAGTAGAACAACACATTCCCTTGACTGGGTAAGGAAATGATTTCTCTATTTCAGCATGCTCTTCTGATGTTGCAAAAGAAGAGAAAAAAGATATTCAGGATACAAATAAAAGAAGGGAAGACTTCAGAAAGCCAGATTTTGCATAGTCTCACGTAGATGCATGGAAGACTTCCCATGTGGATTTATCATGAAAAACAGATTTTCAGGCTATAATTGCCTCACAGATTTTAGCTAGGCCATGCAGTAGTTTTCCTTCAGAATATCATGATTTGTTACTGAACATCCAGAGTACAGTACTTCAGAGCATTTAAACTATGCAAATCACCCCAGGGGAGGCTGTTATTTCACATTATCTTGGCCTATTTCTCTATTTAAAAATATCTGCTCTGTTGTATAACTTGATAAGAAGTTATCTTCTTCAATTTCAATAGAACTAGAAAATGAAAAGATGATTAATTTTGACTTTGAATAGCATATTGCTGGTAATCTATTTGATAACAGCTGTTGATGGACAAGATGGAGTCAGGGTGTGCCCTTGAATAAGACAGAACTGCTTAATTCCTCCCCTCTTCCTGATTCTTGATTCTAGCCTTCACCTGTTTAGGTCATAAACCCTGGGAAAACTCCAGAGATACAGATTTGTTTCAATCTGTAAATTACTCAGTAAATCTATGTCTAGCTCTAAATTTGCTATAAAAAATTATCTGCACCAATCTTTTGTTTCCAGCAGCACATGCACAGTGGGGAAGTTACCAGCAGTATCGATCAGTTGTTTCTTGAGGGAATTAAGAGTTTGATTTTCTGGAAATCTGTTTTATTTCCATTTTCCCAATTCTCCTCTGCTCTGGGAACAATGACATCTCTGTCTCTCATTAATTCATCTGTGCAAGATGCTTTCACATCCATGCTGGACCCCAAACATTCAGTGAGGAGCAGGTTTCCCTCCTGCCCTAAACCATCTATTTTGCTGACTGAGACCTAAAATTGTTGATTTTTCTGTAGCTTTTCTTCATTTCTTCATTTGTGTTTCTAAGTTGACTTTGCTTGTTTATCCAGCTGTTGAGTTCTGAGAAATGTTGAAGGTATGTTGGAAATGCTTGTCTAACCTTGCTGAGAGAGGATAAAAGACTAAAAATGAAAGAAACAACAAAAAAACTCACCCCATCCTACTGGCATTGGTACTAATAGAAAAAATGTATGGAAATTTTGAAAATTACAGATTTTTTTTTCTTATAGAGGTTGAGAACAATTACAGAATTCTTGAAGATACTCCCTTAACATTTTAAAATGAGGAGGTGGGGTATCTGTGGGAAAGAAATTGAACCTTTTCTGTAAGAACATTTGGAGATGGAAGATCATGATAAAATTTTAAGTTTCTCAAAAGTAGGTCTGAGGGTTTGAGAGAAAGAAGAGCTACTTGGCTTTTTTATCTGTTTGTTTAATTACTGTACACTTTCCATGAGAGAAGCCAATTTAAACTTACCTTATTAAGTAACTGTCCAAGGCACAGGTTTTATTTTAAAACATAAATGCTAGAAGGCATTATTGACATTGACCTTTCAACTTTGAAGTTTTATGCCTTAAAAGTGTTTTGTAATTACACTGTTGAACTAATGTTCTTTTTTCATATACTGTTTTTCTAGAACATTTTTTGTCAAATGTTTTCATTGATTATTTTTTTCTTTTGATCAGTGAAGAATGGGTGTCAAGTATAAGACAGAAGCTAAGAGAAAGTAAAATTATATATATTACATATATATATATATGTAGTATGCATTCAGTAGTTAAGCAACAATTTTTTATCCACAGTGGTAAGAAAATTCTCAATATAGTGACACACACTTTAAAGTCACGAAACCATTAAGGTTTTTCTTAATCAGAATTTGGTTTGCAGAACATTGTGTACTTCAGCTTGATTTTAAAGGTCTTATTTCCCAAGTGTTAAGCTTTTTACATATCTATGATAGTCCCTGTCCTGACCCTCTTTTTCTCATTCCAAGTAGCTGGAGATGCTTTTAGATATCCAGGCTCCAGTGCAGTGTGAGGAGTCACTGGGCACAGGTATTTGGAACATGTTTTTGCAAACCCTTGGTACTCTCTCTAAGTCCTGTGAACAACAGGATGTGCTTGGAATCTCTTTTGGAATTCTGTGCAATGAAGCATAGACTCAAGTGTGTTACACAAGAGTGTCTCTTTTTTTATCTCATATTTCTGTAAAACCCAGTCACACAAGTCAAATTTATACAATCAGGTCATTCCATAATTGTCCTGCCAAACAATTAACTTGCTTCTACACATTTTCCACAGCTCTATAAATTGTTGTGTCTTCCTTCTTTACTCAGAGTTCTACAACTCTTCAATAGATACATATTTCTGTTGCTGTCTGAAGATGTTTTGAGTTATAATTATGTGAAATCTCAATCTGAATTGCAGTCAGGAACAAACTGAAAAGAAAGAAGAAGGTGGTTTTTTTAACATTATTTTTATTCATAATTTTAGTCTCAAAGTTGTCAGGACTACTTGACTTACTTAGGAAAGCTGTCAGAGTGTTCTAGGCATGCAGATGTGCATTTTCTCCTTCTTGGTGAAGTCAGTGTTGTCTGAGCTTTAGTTTTGCACTGTATTTGATAGCCAGATCCAACATTTTTTACAAGCAGCAGAAAAGGTCCTGTTGAATAATGAGATTGAACATTTAACAGGGTCTGTGTTCTCTTCCCTAACATCCCATAATAAATTTTATACACTTTTAAAAAAATATGTTTGGTTTTGTGGTAGGGTCTGTGATTAATTGAAATAAGAGCTGCTAGCAGTTGGATTCACAAGTCAGATTATTCATTATAAGGAAAGATGCATTTGGGTTGTTCAGTCTCAGCTCAGTGGCATATTTGAATCTGATGAATTTCAGGTAGGTAAGACAATCCCCAGACAGCAAAGAATTTAAATTTAAACATCTGCCTCACTTGCACTGTAATTACAGGGAATGTAAATGTGTATTTCAGGCATCTATTCTAACTGCTCTGTTGTGAATAGCGGTAGGATTATTTGTGTGGCTAATTGTTTTGATAAATAATTTGGTATGCCCATAATCTGTATGTTCACCTCAAAATTATATATTTCTCCTTGCTTATAAGATATAACCAGGATCAATAATGCTGTGGCTCATTTTCTTGCCAAATGGGGTCTTTAAAGCTGTTCTCTGAAGGGGAGGAATAATTTAATTAAAATGAACATCATATTCTTTGTACTTTGCTGCTTTCATTCTTCCCTAGATATTTTGCCATACTATTACTAAGATTAACAAATTATTCAAAATATTTTTTATGGGAAAGATAATAAATTATTCACAATCTCATTAAAATTGATATCTTTCAGTTACCAGGGGGAATTTGGATTCCCTGATTTACTTTTCTGTCACAAAGCCTGAATGATTAGGCAGGGCCTGTTTTGTTATGATAAAGCATATTGAGTGTATTTGCAAAAAGAATGCATCTCACTAGTACCACTTCTCTCTTCATATAAGTCTCAGCAAAAATTTATATTTCTCTTTCCTGCCTTTTATGATGCATGCAGGATTCAACTTTCAGCTTTTACATTATTTATGTGAAATCCTTCTTGTTTACCTGAAGATCAGGTTGATACCTTCAGTCATCAACATTACTAACAATCTTGCATCTTACAATAATATTTAGGTTTAAACAATATTTATTTCTTTAAATGCATTGCTGATACCAAGTTCAAAAACTCATGCAAGCCTCAAACAAGCAAGGGAAAAAGGAAATTTGGGCACTTGTGCTGTGTTTGGTGTGTGTGAAAGGCCCGGGTGGGCTGTAACTCTAACTCAGACTTGGCCTTTATTTCAATGTGATGCTTTTTCTGCCCGTAAGCCATAGTAAGTCAGTCTACAGAGGGGATTTTGGTATTAAGTACTGAACATCATTTGTGTGTTTTTGGAGAAATACAGAATCAAGACTTACATTGCAAATAGCTGAAAAGTGTTTGAATTGTGACCTTTACTGTATGAAGGAGTAATACCTCACAACCACTGAAGCATGCAGCACAAAATTCTTCATTGAACATCAAAGTTTATCTTTACTATGTACATAAGTGTAATACTTTATTACACTCATAGTCTAGTATCACATATTTGGTCTAGAATCATCTGTTGAGTGGAGGGAAATTAAGCTAACTTCTTTGCACAGTAATCCAAAGGGTCATGAGAGCATTGAAAGAGGGTTTTATTTTCTCAAACTCCCCTTGCTAGAACATTGTTTTTACCATGCAGTAGTTTATGTTCAAGGATTTTACTCTTTTTACTGTTAATATACTACATTAGGTAAAATCTGTGTTTGCAAAAATATTCAAAATCTCTGAAATTTATATGGGTAATGAATGAAAGTGGACTGAACCTTAAGTACTTTCTGCATTCACATCTTGTTACGGTACTTAATTTTATTTTCACGGATCTTCTTTTACTTCAGCAAAGGAATCTAGAATTTTACTCATTTTAAACCAGGGAAACAGTGCTATAGGTATAATAAAGGTTTTCCCCTACTAAAGCTGTAGTTATTTCAAAATAAAATCCAGAGCCTTGAAATGTAAGAAGAATCTCTTTCTCATAATCATTTGGTGAAGCATTGGGAAAACAAATTTTCATACAAAGTCCAAAATGAGACATAGAATTGAAAATTATCCCATATAACTATCAAGAGGTCTGTGAAACTTTATGATGTGACTGTTTCTTTTATCTCTAAATTTGAGCTATTAACTGCCTCTTTAAGGTACTAAATTCAATGTAGTTAACTTGAGAGATTTTTTTGTAATAGATGAACTTAAAGAATGCAGATCATGTTTTTTGATTGCCTTCTTTGCCTGCTTGTGTTATAAGAATGTTTTTACACTGAGGGGAAAACTATAGCATTGCACCAATTTCTGGTGTTGAATTGTCTTTTATCTGATTTCTTCACAAGCACTGAAAATCCCTTATAAATTAAGTAATTTTCTCCTTCAGAAAGATACTAAGATAAAACAAAGATTATATGCCCATAAAGATTGATATCTATTAATTACAGGTAGCATTGCCTTTTTCACAATAGGTGCCAGTAATTTCAGCTAATCCCTGAGGTTTGTAACCCTTTTTATTACCTCTGCTACATACTACCAGCAGAACCCAAAACTTGAATTGCATGCTGTCCTCTTAGGGGCTGTTCCAATTTCTTTTTTTCTAGCCATGTATACAATTTTCTCTTTTCCATTAAATAGGAAAATAAGAATTTGATTGCTGAAAAGAACTGGTTTTCAGACCTGTGTCAACAATGTGTTTTCTACATGCACAAACAAGCAAATCAGCTTTATCACACATAATAGCACATGACACTAGACAGTATAATAGCTTGTCAGTAGCTGTTGAGGAAATTTTGGATAATCCTTATCTCTCCAGCTTACTTTACATCCTTTCAAATGAAAAATCACAAGCTGTATCCTGTTAATCTTTTCTTCTTACTGATTTATCCCTTTTCCAAATCAAGAATTAATTTTTGTGTTATTTTACTTTCTTTGATCTATAGATTTACCCAATTCTCCCAACTCTGAATTAAGTGGAAATGCCTTTTTTTTCTGCTTTCTCCTACCTCTGCTTTTTAATGCCAATCTCATTGATTGAAGAAATGCAGGGATTTTCCAACTTCTTGAAGCCTATTTACTTCTAGGAACCCTCTATTTGATATACAATGTTAATTAGCCTGGGTTGCCTTTTGCAGTTGTTGTTTGTTCATCTTTGCAATAAAAGCATGTTTAAATGATTCAAGATAAGAGGGAGAGATTCAGTGGTCCCTAATTACTTAACTGACCAAAGAGAATTTTGGCGGCCAATTTGTTTGTCCTGTCTCTCTAAAAAGCAGAATGTTGGTGATGAAGCATTCAGTGTCACAGACAAAAGCAGGGACTGAAAACAAGTGTGTGTTATTCAGTAGACAAATTAAAAGTGAAACCTGTTTTTAACAATGAACTTAATTAACTCTCAGCACAATTCTCAATGAAACGTGGAGGATTCACTATTGCTGACAAGTTCTAAATCAAGTGACTGTGGTTTTTTCCTAATTAAATTCACTTGTTCAAGAAGAGTTATTGAGACTGAACCTTGATTTTTTCAAATGAGTTCTTTCTATGTATTGAACTCAAGTTAGGTGATTGTAATGACTGAAGTGTTTAGCTGTGAAGAAACAAAAAAAGATCTCTCCAGACTTCTGCATAATCAAATATGCTTTAAACATGCTTTAATAATACAATCCAAAAAGGGAGAAAGGTTCTTTGAAGTTTCTGAATTAAAATTTTCAGCATTTCCATTATATTATTTTCTATTTGTTTACTACATCAGGATGAAAACAGGGTCAAGAAGTCAAGCACCGTCAATAGATACAAACTGTACAAGCTTTCTTTTCTTTGCTATTGTAACCTATTGCCTCTAAAGAATCAGCATTGTAAGTGTTTTGGTCATTAGTCTATATAGAAAAGGAATATATCTAAAAATTAAATTAAATTTTGAGACCCAATATATTCAACCAGAAAAAGCTATGGATTGTAGGAAAATGAACTGCTGTTTTTCTAACTCTTTTTTCTACTCTTCTCCAACTCCTTGCTGCCATGTATCAGAAAATAAACTTTTTTTTTCCTTTAGATTGGTACCAAATGACAGCTTGTAAAGATCTGTTCCTTGTCGTCTTTACACACAGGGTTTTTTTCCTCTGCCTTTTCTTCACTTCACACCTATGACAAACAGCTGTTGGGAAACGCATTTGTCCCTACATTTGTTCAGTGTTTGGCTGCAAATCACTTGTGCCTTGAGCTGCTTTAGAGACTAAACCATATGGAGAGAAAAAATGGCTTAGATTTGAAGGCTGACAGCTTCTTGTTTTGACAGATTTAAAATGTGTTATCTCGATTAAGTTCCTTGCATGAAAATTTTCATTCCCAGTTATCTCGCCACAAGTTGTTGTCAGAGGAGGTTACAGCTACTGACCTAAAATGTCTCCTTTCTATTCCAGAAAAGTATTGTAGTACTCTGGCTATATTTTAACTAAGTTATAGAAAAGAATCAGAAATTATCAGTTTTCTTCCTTCCTGCATCAAAAGAAAACTGGTCTCTTACTGGGAACTCAAACAGTTAGTGGAAAAAAAAATAGTAAAAGCTAAATTTTAGATTTTGTTTTGTATTTTGTGTGAAAATGAAGTAGTAATCTTGCCTTCTGAATTGTGGCTGATAGTGTATCATTTGGTTTCCATGGGAAATCAAATGGTTTCCATTTCTGGATTCACAGAGAGGTTCAGGATCTGCAGCAGCTGCCCCTCCTCAGAAACACTGCAGCTCCCATTGAGTCATCCAAAGCCTGTCTTCTCTATGATTCACAATCATCCTGACACTGTCACCTAATTTTAGTCCTTGATCCCTTCCAGAATATCTTAATATTAATTCCCACTTTTAGGCTTAATTTTATTTGCTTTTTTAATCTAGTTCATTTCCTACATGCTCGCTTCTAAACATTTTTTTCTTTTTCATGAGGCACTCAAGTATATCCCTTTATATTAATCTCTGAATTTCAGGGGTCAGCACCTCATATATTTATTGGATATTTGATTACTATTTGCTCTAAATTACAACTGCAGGGGTGATTTTAACCTTGTTCACACAACAGGAATCGATGCACATTCCCCAGCCATGAACTGCTAATTGTCCTTATGGCTGGAAACTCATACAGCATTTCAACTGCCCCTCAGGGGACCAGAAGAATTGTAATAATTATCATATTAACCACAGAAATTCAAGGGATAAACTATTTTGTTACTTGAATGAAGACTTAATGAAATTTAAATATGATCTGTAGCTATACCTGAATCTGACAAGTGAGCAGCCATGTGTCATATTCACTGATCCAGCATCTCCCAGATCTTTGTAGCAGGGTTAAAATATTTCTGGATATTTCTAAACTGATGTGTCCTAACATGGTGTAATGACTGAGTAGCAGGAATGTACATAACCAGCATGTGAGATTGCACTGACAATAAAAGATGATATTGTGTAGACATGAGAATTTTCAGAGTTTGGAACAATGGATTTTGTCAGAAATCATTACTTGTTAAAAAAAGAACAAGTCAATGTGAGTTACTAGTTTGTCCATAAAAATCAAAAATATCACTGAAGTAGAAAGGCACTTGACAGCTCAACAGACTTTCTTGCTAGAGAATATTGCTAATGGTTTTTTTCTGTACTTTCTCTAGGGACAAATTATTGTTCTGTGATGGTCTTGATAAACTCTGGAGCAGGTTTTGCATGTCAATGAGAGCAGTCAGAACATAAGATGTTGTCTATAAATTGTCATCCTAGAGGTATGATTGCTGGCCTCTGTATGAGGCCACTGCAGTCAAGTCAGTACTCATTCCTAAAAATAAGATAAAATCCAACAGCAGTGACATCCCAGGCTATTTTTTGACTGCATTTTCTCCTGACCGAGGAAGTAATCAAAATGACACCCTAGTAAATAGAAAAAAAAAAAAAAAATGAAGGGTTTTCTTCTGTTCTCAGGCATTTTCTATTCCTACACAAAGTTGTATGAATTGAGTCCTGCAACCTTGTTTTCAGAGCCCATGATTTTTATCTTTTCCTTTTCACTTCCATAGAGCACAAGAAACGTCTCTTGAGGATGTAACTGGCATTAGGAAGAGAAGAATGCTTGATTTAAGTACCAGGTTGTCTGTGGCTGTTGTTAGTGACTTAGGCTCTTTTTGGGTGAAGTTCACATTCTCTGAAGACATCAGCTCCTAGCTAAACCCTAAATGCTTCAGTTACATTGAAGCAATATCCTGGCTGACCTTTGAATATTTTTCCTGTAAGGACAAGGACAAAGAACTCTAGCTGAAAAACTGTGAATAGGAGAAATGTTTCATTTAAGGGGCCATCTTTTAGAATAGTTGAAGACTAAAGCTGAAGCTCTAAAACTGGTGCTCTGCCTAGAGATTTTTAATGAAATAAAATAATTTTCATTTGTATTTTATTTGCCCTTTTTCTTTGTAAATAAGAACTTGGTATATATTCTCATTTAAGGCAAATTTATTTTCAGATTGAATAATAAATGTAAATAATTTCTTCAGAATTTTGGAATCTGGAGATTACCTGCTGACCAGTGGCATGGTTTAGCATTGAGTCTGGCATTGCCACATGTTTGATTTTAGCATGTTGCACATGAAGTAGAGTGGGTCAAAAGGATACAAAAGTAGAGCAATAAAAATATTTGTCTAATTTGATAGGCTAAGAAGAAGTTACTGTTAGTCCACTTACAACAATACTGCTGTTCATAGCTATGAAATACGTGTACCATATTGTGGGCTCTGTCATTCACTCAGCTACTGTTTTAAGACACAAGTCAAATTAATGGGAAAACATTACTTTTAAAGAGGGATTCCTCTTACCATCTTAATCTATTTTCTTGAGTGTGAAAAGACCAAAAAAAGGCAGAAATCAATTTTGCCTTACTACAGAGACCTGTAAAACCTCAAATGATGAAGAGCGTACTTACCAGAATTATGAAAAGGAGTAACAAAATAGTAACACTATCTCTCTCATATATATATATGACTCACAGTCACACTGTTTCCAGTTACTGTCTGCCGTATGAAGTGTGATAAATCTTCTGAATACTTGTATCAAGCAGTACAATTTTTGGTTTTGGTTGCATGTAAGAAGTAGAAGGATGTAACAGCAGTTGGTGTCATTAGGGATTTCACAACACTTTGCAGATTTTGATTAAAATCTGCCATAGCTTCAGAATTTGACTGTGCTTTCAGAGATCAGATTAAGACACATATATCCATGAAGTTTAAAGTGAAAGTAAAAACACATCTGTCAAAAGTAATCAGATATTTGACATATGTCAGAAATTCAATTACATCTGAACTGAAGCAATTACAGTTTCCTTTCAGGCATGAACTCAAGACACTTTTGTGTACGTTTCAATCTAGAAAAAGATTAAGAAATAGCAAAGTTGTCATAGTCCTAATTTACTTGCTAGTACTTTATCTTAGGGCAACATGAACTTTTCTTAAGGGAGAAAGGACAAGGTTTGGTGGTGTTTTTAGTGGCTGGGCACTAAATTGAAAGTCACACTTTTTTAAGAAGCATATGCCATTGCTTGTGTGGCTCTTGCATTTTCAAAATATTAATGTGGTGATTGTCTACTTTGAGATTGTAGGCAGGTTGTGCTTGTAGAGTGTTTTTTTGTACACAGAACACAGCTAACACAATAGCAGAGGGGCAAGAGAGGTTGAGTAGATTTTCTGTTAATGAAGTAGAGAATATAAGATCCTATTGTTATTGGCCATCTTACCTCTCCACTCAGCTCAGCACTCTCCATCCACACTGAGTTTATGGTCTTTCTTCTATATAGCTACTTATCAATTAATCTCTCCTGAGAATGTCAGGTATATTTACCTGTGTGCAGAACTAAAATGAATATTTAGCTTAGGAAAGGAAAATTGACCTAACATAACTGAGTTTTTACTTTTCTGTTGTTTAGTCTGTCACAAATAGAATCACTCAGAGAAGAGGTATAGTATTGCATCTTTTACAGTGCTGATTTGGAAGAGGTTTTGCATCTTTTTCTTCAACTTTGAAGTTTGTCTCCTGCTTTCAGTGACTCTGGATCTAAGACATTACTATGTTGCAGACATTTAGATCTTGGATGCCAGAAGGATCTACAGAGTTTTATCAATGTAAAATTGTCATCAGGAAAACGAGGATGATAAACTATTTTTAAATAGATGAACTGGTCAAAGGAGGACAGGGTAGATCTACCAACTCTCAGATTATTGGAGGAATAAAATAGATTTGTAAGGAGAAAGCAAGAGAAACACTCATTACACCATGAAGTTTTAAAACAAGTATTGGACTTGTTCCAATACTTCTTTTATCCATAGGATAAAAAGAAAAGTTACTACTTTCATTCTTGATTATTCTTCACTCCTTACTCTTATCTCTTTGGCATTGCCTCTGCCAAAAAACTTTAATATAATAGTCTGGCCTTCTCCACACATTCTGCTCTGTGTTTGCTGTGGCTTCATTTTGCAAGTTACTGTCTATGCCTGTTGCCCTTTTGCTGATTCCTCCTGTGCTTTGTTTGTTCATTTTTCCATCCCTGCTGCTGAACTATTCCTTGGCTTTTCAATGATTTTCCTTCTCTGACATTTGCCTTGTGTTGCTCTGTACTGCTCAGTTCAGCCTTGCTTCCTTACCCCTCTCATGTCCTTCATTTGGATGTGGCTTTCCTGATGTGCTGCCCAACTGGATTTCTGTCAAATGAACCCCAAGCCCATCATCCCAGCATCCCTGAAGGAAAATTGCAAGGATACCCCATGGTGTCAAGACAAGGGCATAAATTAACAGCAGAGATGTAAAATATAAAGAAATGTGGCACCTATATGAATGTGGGTCCATTTTCTGCTTGATTTTTAGACAGGTCTGTAATAACTACCCAGAGTCAGAGCTTCAGGTATCAGAGTTCAGAGATAAGAGGGGTGATCTATGATAAATCAGTTTAGGTTTTTACATGATTTGTGTATTAATGCAGAAGGTTATTACATCAAAATTTACATTCAGATGTGACTGGGAAGTGATGGAGACTTTGTTGTGAAATGTATTAAGTGACAATTTTATATTGGGGTTTAAAAAACTTTTAAATGTAGTCCCATAATAAGAGAATGTGACTTTCATGATCTCTGTTACATGTATTTTTTTAAGTTTTCTTGGAATTAAAGATCTTAAGAATTATTTTGCTTGTTTTGGTTGTCAGCAGAGAAGTTAATTACTCTACTTGGCAACATTTTTTTCCTCAGTGTATTTAACCATTGAAAGCATAGTTGTTACTGCACTTCAACAATAAATAAATATAATAGGTCAAATATAATATTTGTCAAAATAATTGTTTTGATCTTTACTGAAACTGCAATATAAGCTATTAGTTAGAGAAGGAGAATTTTATAAATGGAAGGAAAACTTTATACTTGGCCTTTCAGACATGCTTCATTTAAAAACAAAATAAATTGCATTAAATGAAACAACATATTTAATTACTGAGCCCTATTCTCAAACCATTTATTTTAATCTAAAGAGCAAGTGTTTAACTTGAATCTATTATTTTGTACCAGAAAGAAATTATTCTAAATGAAAAATCTTAATTAAATAATTCAGAAAATCTCTGGCAGAAGTATGCAAAATTGTATTAATACAAGATCCATAAAATGGTGAACAAATCTTATAAACATGCTCTAATACATTTTACTGTGTGCTTATGGTAGTGGTGTTGTGAAGCCTTTATTTGTGCCATGTCTTTCTTAAAGCAACTTATAAAGTTTTAACCAGTCATTTGTGAAATTGTTTATTAGCATCTGAGCTGCATATTCATGACTTAAATTTTACAACTAAGTAATTCATCAGCTCAGAGGGATTTTATTATTCTGTATAAGTACCAGAAGGGAGGGTGCAAAAAGGATTGAAAAAGGAATTTTTCAGTGGTGCCCAATGACAGGCAACAAGAAATTCTTATCTAAGCAAAGGGAATGCTTTTTAGTGTGAGGAAGATTGAGCGCTGGAATGGTTGCCCAAAAGAAATTATGGAGTTTCCATCCATGGAGACGTCCAAAGCCTTTTTGGATGTGGTCCAGGTAGACTCTGCTGGGAGAGAGGCATTGGACCATTTGTCTGTCAGAGGTCCACTCCAGCTCCAGGTATTTGGGATTTTGTGAAACCGCCAGAGGAAAGGGAAAACACAACTCTGCCTCTTGGTGTAAGTATCCATAATTCATGAAGCAGAGAGTCTCCCAGAAAGACAATCATTGTGGACTATCTGTGAAAGAAACCTCTCTTGAACTCCGCTTACCTAACTTACTGAACTTTACTGAAGGAAGGAAGGAAAATGATAATGTAAATGTTAAAATGTGGGATGCAGCAAATTTAATTTTTGGCATTTTGCATGGTTATTTTATTAGATCTTTTACTTACCTATTTGTAAGGGACTTGAAATACCTTGAAGTGCATTGTGTTCCATTTTTGTTGACCCAGAGAAGATGCAATTTGAAGTATCCTGCTTCTTTGCCTTTAATTGCACCCAAATCTAATTGTTATGTAAGGGTGATCTCTTGTTCTTGCCTTTGTGCTTTCCCTTTGTAGGGTGCACTGTTTTTCATATCACCTGCAATTCACTGAGAAAAGTATCTGTGTCTGGTTTTGCAAACAAGGATGCATTTTATGTGAATTCTTAAAAACAGAAACAAGACAAAGCCTGTTGATCTGTCATGACCTCAGAATTCCAGAAGCACAGAACTGTTTAGGTGGTAAAGAACCTGTTGAGATCCTCTTGTTCATCCAAACCCTCTGTGGCTCAGGCAGGGTCATCTCCATCAGGTGGTCCAGGACCATGTCCAGTCAAATTTTGAATATCTACACAGATGGAGGCTGTTGGCTCTTGTATGATGACTGTCAATTCAGAAAATTTTATTTATATTTACTCATTGAGACTGAATAATTATAATACTGATGTAGCAAAACTAACAGGCTGCTACTCTCACAGTTTTTTAATTAGAATCCATAACAAGGGATTGTGATTGTGTTTTAATGAGAGGGAATAAAAAATTCAAACAGCTTCATTGGAAGTACTAAAAAAAAAGAAGATGCAAACAAAAATGGACCCACCCTTAATAAGAGTCAAGGTGGAAATGCTGTCCGTTCTTTATTAGACTCTTGGGATTTAGCAATGAAACTCTTCTGGGAGAGGTGCTATAAAATATCTTAGTTTTCATATGTAAACCAGGATTTTATCTCTTCCAGCAGATGAAAAGAAATTAATGCCTAGGTCTGACTTTTTCAATGCATTTTGGATACTAGTATGCTGGCAATAGCTCACTCTTTGCTATCTGATATCAATTCTTTTCTGGATGAGCTCCTTGAGAAGAAATTAGCAATAATTCCCCAGCAGCAGCTGCTGTGTATGAATATTTTGGAGGTTGCCCTTTCCAGATTCTGAGGATAATAGGAGAAAACAGACCTAATTATAGTGAGTTGACATTTACATGGCCAGTGCTAATTTTAGCAAAGCTGTCTGTGGGTTTAATCAAAATGCTGCTATAGTAATTTTAATGGAGAAACTATCAAGAAAACAAACAAATAAAAGTACCCTCTCCTAAATTATTTTCCATGAGACTTCAGCAAGATATTCTGAGCTCTGTCTCATGTCTCAGTTAAAGGAGGCTGAACTGAGTGCTCTTCTTCTGGGTAAAATCAATGGGAGGCACTCAGATGCTACAGAATTAGGAGGAGTGAATCAGGGAGATGCACTTCAATATCTAGAAAATCTACCTGCAAAGCACCTTACTAATATGAAAAATACATGGCTTTAGGTTAACGTTAAATGGGAGGATGACTTATTGCAAAATATTTTGTTCCTTGCCATCACTGTTTTATTACCATGATGCTGCCTGGTATGCCTGCTCTTAACATTTTTCCTAATCTACTCTAGAGGCAAAAAATGCATTTTTACCCATCTGTATTCCTTCCTAATAACATCCCAGCTATTGGCATCCACTGCTGCTTGAATTTTAGCACTCACAGTGCTTTGCTTTCTAGGGCTGACACAAAAGTTACACAGAACCCAACCACAGCTCAGTGTCCCAAAGAATTGTAGCCAGGAATTTGAAATATACTAATTTTGATTTATTATCTAATCCAGTTCTGAATTCTAGGCTCAGTGCCTGAGGAGTCTTTTACAGAATCAGTGTTTTCCAGCAGCCTCTGGGGAGGCTAGAGGCAAGGCTTAACAAAAGGTTACCTAAAAATGAAATGAGGGATCATGCAGAGCTCCACACACTCCTTTGTAAGGCAGTTGACTCAAATTGCAGCCCTTGGTTTGAGTCAGATGCCTTCAGTCTTTAATGGGTCAGTGAGCTTACTCTGCTAAATTTAACTCTTTCCTAATGGGCTATAGGACAGTGAAAGAGGAGTGAGGTATTATCAAAATCTGGCCCAAAGCTTTTTATCAAATGTCCTGTACCTGTGTTCAGAAAAGGGACTTGCTGTGGTTTTCTTACACAGAATTTGTGGATATTCATTGCAGTAAAATAATTACATGAAGGCAAGGGATCAGCCATTGGTATCAGATTTTTGGCAGATTACTTGAGGTCCCCAGACAAGTAGGAGCAGGTAAAACTGATTTTTATTAAAGCTGTACACAGAGCTTTTTTTGTGTGCTAGCCTGCATTCTCTAAATGGGAAAGAAGAAATAAAAGCAAATTATATTTGCCATTCTGCCTATTTTATCTATCTTATTAACTAGCCAAAATCATAATGAAATAAATCTGTATTAGCAGTTAATGATCAGTTGGTTAGTTGACAGCTGCAGGCAAGCCTGGTGATGTAAAAATTACCTTTATTATTAGCATCTTCTAATAGGAAGATTTTTTTATTAAAAATGTGAATACAATCTGTTTCAATAGCAATATTGTAAAATTTGTCTTTTCATGGTCTTTAATAACCAATTTTCTGCCAGAATGACCCAGAATGCTATCATATGGATTCTGCATTAAAATCTATTTTTAAAAAACGAAGGGGCTCTGTCCTGTAAGCTACATCATTAAGCTACAATTCAAAATATGTAATGTGATGTATATAACTGGTTATGAGTTTACAGTCTGTTCTATTTGCCATCTGTTAAAAGCTTTGCAAATGAACCTTAAGGATGCACTGTAATGGTGTTACAAAGTGTTTACATTATTTTGGTATCCATGTATGTGTGGATTCAAGGCAATCCAATTGCAAATATATCCTGAAGTGTACCCTTCTGTTTCAAAGCTATCACATGCCTTTGTCTTAACTGGACCAGAGTGAGCCCAAAGTGGGCAAATCCCAGCAGAGAGCTGACTCTTCTCTCACTGAGGGAGAACAGCGTGTCAGTGCTGTGATGGGTTTCTGATCCAGAGGGGTGCATCCCAGTTCAGATGTCTTCAGGACTGTTGTAATTATGCCTGATATAAAAATATTTATTTCAGATATTGGATGAAAAATGAGTTGCTAATTGTAAAAAATTTTCACTTTGACCATGTAGTTGCCAACAACACATGTATATGTAGTATATCTTTTAAATTTGGGTATGGGCTTGATAGATAATGCCTCAAAGATCCAAAGAAAAATCTTTAATTTTTATCAAAATTGGAAAAAATATATCATTTTTTTCATTTAGATATTAACATTTTAATGGATTTTTAATTAGGATATTTTCAAGCTTTCATGATACAAAACTTTTCAAGTAATTATTTCCAAGGCAAATTGCTCTTGCCATGATGAACTCCTACAAATACACAAGATTTAAGCAATCACAAATGCAAAGCAGCTGGTTAATTTTCATAATTAGTATATGATAAAACTCTTACACACAGAAATTCAGATATGTTTAGGTAAGACCTTCCTATGGCTTTTCTCATTCATAATAAAGTGAGGCAGTGTCGCAGTCGAGGCGGTCACGACATAAAGCAGAGACCACAAGTAGTCTCAGTTGGTAACACTTGGCAACAGTTTATTAATGAAAATGGCTGATCTTTTATACACTTTCCAGTTGTTTACCCTTCTTCTACCTTAGCTATTGGCCACAATAATTCAATATCATGCCATTGGTGAAAAGTTACTCTGACTCCACCTAACTTTCTAAAATCGCTTCGTCCAGCTGCAGAATGCTCTTATCTTCCTTCTCTCGATCTCCTTGGTTACGGCCTTGGAGAAAGCTCCTTATCAGCTTCTTCTTCTTCTTACTTCTTGCTCCTTTAGCTAACAGGCCCGCTGCTAGCCCCTTCCACAAGGCAGTGGTCTGTATTTGATGTCCTGAGGTCTTTTTAACTGGGAGAGGTAGAAAACCTGCAGAGCTGTGTGGTTTTAAATATTCAAAACTTGCCTAATTTAAAATTGATTTTCCCATCTTAATTTGGTTAGTTAGTTAATTTATTTTAATTTAAGAGTGTTTCTAGCCAAAAGCTTATCACCAATAGAATTTATCATTAAATGCTGATAGGAAGTTAGTGCAGATGAGGAGTCCAGACTGGTGTTCTGTGTTTTGGAGAGCTGTTTTTCAAACCCTTCTCTCCTTCCCTGATGTGACTTGAATTTTTTTTGTCTTTCTGGCCATTCCTGTATTCCTGACATCATTTTACTTCGTCTCCCAGCACTTCCACCTTCATTCCCAAACTTCTGTGCATACTCCTTTTTTTCCCAAGACTGCATTACAATTTCCCTACCACCCACTCTTCTACAACTCCCAACCCTGAGGTCTTCACCTTGAGGAATTTTGGCTGGAGGAAGGTGACCATTTGGAGCACCAGGTGAAGTTTCCCTGCTGGCAGTTTTTGAGCATGAAACCACCTGTGGTGATCAAAGAAGTGATCTCCAGGAGGATGCTGCATGTCCAGTCATGCTCAGGGAGTGGTACCCACATGCCTGTATCAGCTTCTGTTCATTGTAGAAAGTGTGAAATATTATCACAAAAACTGATTCAAAGCCTAATGTAGAAGCAGCTACTCATAACTAAGAGGATTTTCTGCAGATAGAATTAAAGCTGAAACCCTAACCCTGAGGTGTCATTTCCTGCAAATTCCAGGAACACTTTTCAAACAAAGAGCTTTGTAGTTAAAACACTGATTTACCTGTTCTACTCTGTGTAATCTTTCGATTATTTCTGAAATAGCTGAAGTAGAGGTTCTGAAATGTGGCAGACTGACAAGTCATTGGAAAAAGGCCCTTAAAGATTGAAAATACCAGGCTACCTTCATTACAGATAACATAAGTTTAGTTTGTTTTGTTTTTGGTTTTTTTTTAAACAGCAAAATCAATCAGAAAAAAAGTCATATGGAAAAAGCATGGTTTGTATAATAACAGTAATGAAGGTTCTTTTAAAGATATTATAGTTGTCTTGAATGTGAGCATTTGTTTTTGAATTGATCTTTTTAATGCAGTGTTACTCATAGATGTAACCATAGCTGAAAAAAAATTACTTAGAACCTACAAAATCATGGGATTCACACGTATATGCTACACATGATCTCTGAATATTAAATGTAGGACATTCATTTAATTGTGGTTTTGTTTTGGGTTTTTTTGTAGCAAAAATGGGGTAAAATGGAATTTTTTACAGGGACAGCCACATAATATGATAAAAGGTTAAACAGTGATTAAAAAAGAAAAAGGGAAAGATATGAGTAAAATTATAGAAAATATTTTGAAAACTTCCAAAATACCACAACAATCTGTTTCATCTTGCAGGAATCCGATTAGCTCCAAAAGAAAAACTGGAAATCCCTGTATTATTCATGCCAGCTGAAATGAAAATTTATAAAGCAGTGGTGGTAATTCATGTAAAGAGGGAAAACGGTGAGAACTGGCCTTATGAGGTTACTGGTGAATCAAATACAGACTTAAACAGGTAATTTATTCTAATAGGAAAGGAAAAAGTGGTTCAGATGCTCAGTCCTATCACCATTTATCCCATTGACTATTCATATGTAGCTCCCAAGGGCAGTCCAGTGTCTGATTTTGAGGGCAGTGGATATCCATCAAAAGCTTTTAATGTACTCTGCAAAGTATGCAGATTCAGGGGGAGATATCTGTCTGTTTTAATACCTATCCTTGCTTTAAATGAAGAAAATGTAAAGTACTGGCTGCTGGTGCAGTTATGAATATTGGGCAAATGAAAGCTCTGTTTGTTTCAATATATTTGGGATAATAATCATTTACATCCTGATATTTTTATGTCATTCATAAACTGCAAAAATCTTATCTCAATGTAAACATAACCTGACAAAATGCAGATCAGACCAAATGTTTGCAGATCTATAATGTTTGAATACACTAAGTGGATCTAAGTTGTAGCTGATATAATTTATAGCTGATATATTTAGCTGGATTTTATTTCATATTTTTCTTAGATATGGTTAGCATTACAGCATACAATAGGATAGAGTCTAACCTTTCCAACAACTCTTAAGTCTAGATTACTTTGGAAACGGAATTTTTAGCAGTCTAATTGATACTTGTATTTTTCTAGAAATGTTATTGTAGCAGAGAACGGCGAAACTCAGGGAATACTCTGGATCTATCCCATTAATGGAACACCTGAAGCACCACAGCAGAAATCAGGTAGATAATGCTTGAAAAAAGCTTGAGCAATATATCTAAGAATATGTAAGAAAATCAAATAGTCACTTATATTCTCACCTGCTTGATCACAAGAATTTGCAGCAGTACCTTAAAAAAAGATAACATCACATATTAAAAATAAAATCTTCTCCCACTTCCAAAGCAAATCTAGATCATGACTTTATTCTTATTGTGGATAAAAGGAATTAGAGGCAGTTGTAAATCTTAAGGGCTGTGCCCTTCAGTATCCCAATTAATCCTGAGTGTGAGAACTGAAGGTAAGCTGAGCAAAGGACTGGTTCAAGGGTAGACTTCTTGCATATCCAGTAAGTTCTCCCCTTGCTCTTTAGAAGTAAACTTGCATTAAAAGATGAGTGACATTCTTGGAGGTTTCTTGCTTATTTGAGCATAGTAAATGCTTATATATTTGACCATCTGTAGTTTTAAGGTGTGATATAATTCCAGAGCTATGAAACAGAAAGTTGTGAACAGCTTTTTAAATCTATAACCCTGAAACAACAGCTCAATGTGTAAATGTGGGACCAATTCTATACCAGCTTGTCCTTTCAGCTCACTTTTTGTGGATTGAATCAGTGAATATAATACCTTTCTACATTAAATGTATTAAGATACAGGGACAATTTCTGAAAAAACATAGATATTTGTACTGCCATTAATTTATATTGCTTAAGAACTCTTTACTTGTAGACAAATGCCAATGATGTGGTATTAATTAGAGCTTTCATCTCATTAATTTGTACTTTAATACCTTAAGGAATGAAGCAGAATATTATCATGTAATCAACTGTTGCCCAAAATGATGGCTTTAATGAGTCTCATTAGCATTAGAACCATGTATATTAATGTGGGTGTTTGTTGTGTAATTCAGTGGCACTCCTCAAGATAAATCTCCCTTTTATTGGGCTGTTGCTTTCATTGAAATCACAGAATCATTAAGGTTGAAAAGACCTCTAAGATCATTGAGTCCAACCATTAACTCTGTGTAACCACTAAATCGTGTCCCTAACTATCACATCTCTGTGGTTTCTGAATATTTTTAGGTGTGATGATCCCCCCAGTTCTCTGGGCACCTTGTTCCATCACCTGGCCACCCTTTTCACGAAGAAATTTTTCTCAATATCCAATTTAAACCTCCCTTGGCACAACTTGAGGCCATTTCCTCTTGTCTGTCACTTGTACTTGGGAGGAGAGATTAACTCCCACCTGGCTACACCTTCCTTCCAGATGGTTCTGGAGATGGAGGTGGTCTCTCCTGAACCTTTTTTTCTCCAAGCTAGACACCCCAGCTCCCCCAGTCACCCTCCTAATCTAGAGACTCTTCCCCAGCTCCACTGTCCTTCTCTGGGCTCCCTCCAGCCCCTCAATGTCTCTCCTGAACTGAGGGGCCCAGAACTGGACACAGCTCTCAAGGTGTGGCCTCACCAGTGCCCAGTACAGGGGGACAGTCACTGTCCTGGTCCTGCTGGCTGCACTGTTACCTGTTCCTGATCCAGGCCAGGCTCCTGTTCCTGATCCAGGCCAGGCTCCTGTTCCTGATCCAGGCCAGGTCCCTGTTCTGATCCAGGCCAGGCTCCATTGGCCTTCTTGGTTACCTTGGCACATCTGAGCTCATGTTCAGCCTATTTTTCATCAACATCCCCAGATCCTCCCCTGGGCAGCTTTCCAGCCATTCTTGCCCAAGCCTGGGGCATTGCCTGGGGTGGTTGTGCCCCAAGTGCAGGACCCAATGCTTTCTGTATAAGTTATGAATTAAAATGTTTAGCATTCATGAATTGCTTAGGTGACATCACTTCTGTGTATGATCAGAAGCTCACATACTATCAACCCTTAGGTAATTTCAAATTCCTAAATGCTTTTTTAAAACAACAGAACCAAATTGTAGCATATTTATACCTGTTATCCATTAGTTTATGTTCAATAAATGTTTGTAATACATAAAAATGCATTGCATTAATTTAGTTCTTTGGCCATCAGTATGTTATGTTGGGCTAATATTTTTTCCCAAGGAAAATTTAGGTCTTTGAAGAATGTCCCAGAAAACAGAAATAGGTGGTTTTAAGTGTGTTTATGTAATTTTCCATTCCACCTTGATTCTGAAAGCCTATGGTTTTCAGTTATAATTGGGCATTTAGAAAACTTGCATTGAAATATATAAATCCAAAGCAGATAATAAAAAGAAATATACTTAAAAAAAAAAAAAAAGATAATGATCAAGAGTATTGTCCTCTCTCTAAATGCAGACATTTGTTAGAATTGCCTGGAGGCTACAAGTTTCTGTGTCAAAAACCCAAGCTGCTTTGCTGGTGTATTAAGAGTTCATCTTTGGGTCATTCTTATTTGCATCTTAATATACTTAAATTTCTAGAAGTCACTTGGCTTTCTATCTCATGAGACCAATTAAAATGATCAGTGGTCACAACCCATGTAGTACATGTTAAGTAGGTGATATTCTGGCTATCTTATAGAATTGATTACAAATGGAGGGTCATCCAGAATATTCTTTTAATTCTTGTAGAGTGTAGAGTCAAAGAAGCATACAGCAATTTTAATTGGAGGGGCCCACTGGGGCTCCTCTAATCCAAGCACCTGCTCAAGGGCAGCTTGCTCAGGGACTTGTCCAGTCAAATCTTAGATATCTATGAATTTTATTCATAAATATTATTCAGCCATTTTGGAAAAAAGAAAATGTAAAATCAATTTTTGTAGTAAGATGAACTGTAGAACAGAAAATGGCACAATGTGCGCACAGTAATCTGAAACATTTGGTAAACTAGTGGAATACAGGGAATGTAATCTATTTTTAAATATAGATTTAAAACTATATTTATATAAGGTCATACATTTAAACAAAAAGATCTGTGTTTAACCTATTTCAGTAACTCTCCCTCATGGAAATTCTAAGAGATCTCTAGAAATTACTTACACTCTGTTAAACAGGGAAAGACCAAGAGAGAAAGGAAATTACCTGAACTTATGTAGTTATCTATTTTGCAGAGTAAACAAAGTGCCAGAACTGAAAGTTGAAGCTAAATAAAAATGATATAAAAAAGGGGTTTCGTTCTTCTTTTTTTAAACACTGCATATTTATTCACCACAATATGGTTCCAAATTATTGATCATTAATTCCTTATGTTAACTTCAGAGTTAATTTTTGAAGAAACATTGGGTCAAACTCTGATGAAAATGACTTAGAGATCTTGAAACTAAAAAGTATGGGGTCAGCTGTTCTTTTTCATGTTGATTCCCAGAGCTCTAGGAAGTTCTAGGTCTTTGGGAAAACATTTTTTTTTCAGCACTGTTATGTAATTTCCTTCTTTTTCTGTGCTATTAAATAAGAAAAGGCAAAAAAGAACAAAAAAACCCCTATTGAAAAAAACTTTATAAAAACTAGTGTAAAAGCTAAAACCTAACAACTTTGTAATGAAAAAGACATACTTTGGAAGCAGTAAATTAAAATTACTTACTGAACTGAAAGAAGTTCTATGATTCTTCAAACAGAAACTCATGCAAGAATGCTTTTTGTTCTGGAATATTTCTATTAAAGTTGAAGTTTTAACAACAGTATTCTTAAACTAAGAAAGCAAAGAGTAACTTAATAGTATTTCATTTAACCATAAAATCTTTATTTTTTGGTTTTGTTTCAGTCTTCCTTTCTTACTGACATATTTCAAACTATGCCATAATTCCTATTAGCAGTTGAACTAAAATGAAGATAAATTTAATGATTAAAGATAAGAGAGAAATTTGCAAGTTCTGTTGGGATTTTTGTTTGCTTAGCAATATTTTCTACTACTTCACCACAATAGAACAATAGAAAGTGGAGGTTGGGAGAAGCTTTTAGTTGTCTTGCTCCTTACTGGAATTCTGTCTTTATCTGAGCACATTTAGCTTCTATGTTTAATTTCTTTGCTAAAATCCAGATGCCAGCTCTTTGCAAATAAGATGTTTTTGCTTTTGTGTAGTTGTGATCCGCTGCCAGGCCAGGCAGAGGCTGGAGCAGAGGGTGGAGCTGCTGCTGATTGGGGTCATGCCTGGTGCCACTGACCTGCCTGATGCGGGGAGCTCTGCCTTGGTGGACACAGAAGAGTTGTCCAGCACCCCAGAAGTCACTGATGGTGAGAGTAGTTTTGATGTTATGCTGTTTTATAAAAATTTCAAATAACTGCTTCACCAGATGTGCAGCTCTGCCATGACAATGAGTGAGGTTTAGGCAAATGGTCCCTGTTCATATTTCTATCATTTGTTTAACTTTTTGTCTACAGCTATGGGCACTTATAAACCTGAACCTTCCATTTTTTAAAATTTGTCCTGGCTGTGAGGCTTGCATGCACACAATCTTTCCTTTAAAAGAGAGCTTGCACAAAGTCTTCAGTTAGAAAAAATACATCTGTGTAAGCATTGCCAGGAGACATTTATCTGCAGGTTTATAAGATGCATTCCCATCAGCAGGTCAATATTGGTATCAGAATGGATTGAAGAAGGAGGACTTTTTGAAAGAAGTGATAAAGCTTTGTAAAAGGATAGCTTCCACTTACTGTTAATCTGCTGAGAACACAGTGAAAATCAATTTATTCAGATACTGCAGCTGTTCAAAATATACCTCTCCTTCAAACAGAATGGCACAAGAAATAAGTAGTAAGAAAAGAGTACTTCCTACTGCTGTATCATCAGTATTTCTGTTATCAGTCATAGTCACAAAAATTTTTAAAATTGTGCACCTTGGAAACTTAACATTCCATTTTGGGTTCAAAGTCATCATCCTTTATAAGGAAAATGTTATTTAAAAATTATGATGCATAACATGAGACAGACTAATGTGTGTTTAACTTAGCTGTAGATGAGGGAAGGGACTTCACCTGCACTCTGACTCTGTTCAAAGTGGTAAAAGATGAGTTTACAGATGTTGCTGAATTGCAGTCTATCAGGTAATCAGTTGGAAGGGCAGGCAAACTTGGCTTTTGTGTCCCTTTTCTGCCATTTACAGTCTGTTCCAACAGAGGCTGTGCAGGAATACCATGTTACAGAAAATGTCCCGCCAAATAACAGAAAAAGTGAATAGCTGTAAAAGGTAAATCAAGATGCATTACATCCTTCCTATGAGGCCAATTTTCATGCAAACATGCACATTGATCAATGTAATCTCCTATCAACAATTACTGTCTTTAAATAGATTTTATTTCTGAAAGCTTTTAAAATAGAAGATCTGAAGTTGAACTGTTTAATAGAGTTTGCAGAGCATATGCTTACTGATTGGCTGATATTCATAATTGCTTTTCTAAATTTTTTATTTACTCATATTGCAGTGTCAAAGATAAATTATTTCCTGGGCATATTATCATCTTACATACCCATATTACACAGTGATAGTGATAAATCCAGTAAAGCAAAAATATGTGAAGTTGTCAGTGTACATTCTTTCATCTTTGGAGAACTGTAAATGCTATTATGAAAATGTATTCAGCCTTTTGAGGACAGCTGTCCATCAAGATAAAAAAGCACTTTTTTAAAACTTATTTTTATCATAGAGTAACAGATTTAGCTCATTATTGGCTGGTCATGTATGAGTGGGCTGTCTTAAACACACCTGGGCTATTTCCCTCCAAATGTTGGCCTGTGAATTGACAAGAAAAACATGCAGTGAGCAAGCTGAGGCAGCATTTTGAAAGTCTTGCAGATTCATGATGTCTAGTTCTTGTTTTATTCATAGGAATAATTTATTCACACTGGCTGCTGCACATGGTGTACAAGACATTGATTTGGGGCGTTGCATCTTTTTAAGTAAGAAGTCTGATAATGAAATGCTTTGCACCCTCGGTAGTAAAATCATTTTTAACACAGTGCTTTTCATCCTTTTCAATGACATTTTAATGCCATTATTGATAGATGAATTTGAGGCCTGTTGGGAAGCAAATTAAATGGTACTATCTGAGCTTTTCTGCAGTCTACCAGTAATAACATAAATAAAAGCCTAAACCTTTAAGATAACAGTCTGGCACACTGTTCTTCATTTTTTTCTCTTCTGAAAGAGTGATTCATCAGAGTGCCTGTGTGAAGAGTAGTAAGCAGTTTTTACACCCAAGGATAAATGATGATAATTACTGGCAGATCAGATTTAAACAGCTAATACTGTGCTTCAGTATTTAAATTATTTGGACAAGTATAAATTCTTTTGAAGTGAAAAATCTTCAAACAGGTCTTTTACATAAAAAATTCAATTTCATCCAATATGGAGGAGTGCACTTGACACAGAAAGCTACTACAATTTCTTAAGAAAGAGGGTGCAATCTAAAAGTTTTCTAGCTCCAATGACATAATTTCTTGTTCAGAAGCCAGCAAAGTTTCAGGGATCAAATAATGAAAGCTTAATATTTTAGACATAACAAGTAGCAAATAGTGCATGGTCCTTTTTAAAAATAATTTTCAGTGACATGACGTGCATATTTTCACCCTAAATGTATTTTTCAGCTGTATTCTTACATATGGCTCTAAAGATGTCTTTTTCACTAAAGGAAATTTAAGAGCTGAGATTCATCCAAACAAGGGTAGTTTGCTGTTTTTTAGGTTAAGTATTCAGTGGGGAATACAAACACATTTAATTTTCCACAGTCTTCTGAAAAAAGAAAATCAAACATTCACGAATCAGTTCTGGAAGTTTGACTGACATTTAACATTCAGAACATTGTGTGTTTGTAGTGGTCCTTTGTAACCTTTCCCTTTCAATTGCTTCAGTTTATCTCATAAGCCAGCCATGAGGGCTGAGTGTTTCTCATTAACTTCTCTCATCTTTATTAATTCATTGCTCTCCTCACAGCCCAGCAGCTGGTCTTAGCTCCTTGCTCTGAATTCTTATTTCTGGGAAGGTTTCATGACATTTTCCTTGAGGGGAACAGTGCTGCCCAGCTTCTGTAGGGTAGCACAGGTACAAGGTTGGTTTATGTTGTGACCAGGGTTTAGAGCCATTCTGAACTCAGACAAAACAGATGGAGAGTTCAACTGCACCTGAGAGGGAAATAACATTTTCCAGATGTGCTAATCCATAATGTACATTGGCATCATTATACAAAGTGTATCTGTACCCTTTGTTTGACTGTTAATAATAACTTTATAGCAACTACCTAATATTCCTGAAACTCATCAGAATATTCAAAAGGCTCTATTTTCTTTCATTTCTTTAAAGCAGCTCTTTGAAACCAGCAAAGAATAAAAACATATTCAAACACACATTAAAAAGCTATTTTCCATCCCCAGCAGGATTTTCTGTTAGCCAGTGCTATGGATTACACTAAATTCCCATTTAATGTGATGGATCTGGATCAGGAGGCTCACCTTTAAGATATAAGGTCAATAAGATTGGGTATGACCAAAGAAATCTTTGGAGACAAATAGACTTGATCACTCATCCAGAGGTGTTAATATGATTGCTGATAAAGTGTAGCAGATTAATATTGGAAGCAGTATGAAGAGGGTAATAATGATGAAGATGGCCCTATATCCTACTTAAGCCATTTCTGTATTGTCAGAATTACTGTGGCTTTATTTTTGAAATTATCCTTGAGGATGAAAAAATTATACCTATATAAATTAGATTTTCTTCCTATGCAATAAAAGAAAGGATAACAAAGTGTTTGTTTTGGATTAAGAGTTGATGAAAGCAGTGATCAATGACAAAATGAACTTGTTAACAAGGGGGTGAACCAAGAATTGAGACACTTTGTTATGGGTTATTGGTTTTTTTTGTTAGGGGGTGAGAGCTCCTGGTGGAAGAGACTAGTAGAAGTCAAAGTATAAAGCATCAGAGGAGAACTGAAAGTCTTAAATGGATTATTTTGTCATCTGCATAATTTTTGTTTACATCTGCCTGTTTGTTTTTTTATTTATGAGTGAAGCATGGGAGAGATTTGATGTATTGTTTATTTCCATTATTGAGCTGAAATAATGCCAGGCATTTTAATGAAGAAGGTCAAATATTCGTGTTGATATACAAGGATATGACTGGGTCCATTAAAAAAGAGAAAAAATACAGTACAATTTTTATCTCATAAATAAACTCTCCTACTGCCATTTCTTAATATAATTAGGACAGTAACAGAAAATTCTGGCAAAAAAAAAGAAGAATTTGTGAATTGTGAGCAGGCAGTTGGGAACTGCTTTTATTTCTGTTTACGGTCATCACTCAATTCTGTTTCCTTGCCATTTTATAAAATGTTAAAATCTGTAAGCCTTAGGAATGAGAATCATCATTATGTTAATTAAAATGACATTCTGATACTTATGCAAAATCATGCTCACTTTAAATATTCAGCACTTAAAGGGAACCAGATCTATTATAAACTAATCTGAAGTTATTTTTTCAGCTTCATAAAATTGCAAAAACAATAAATAATACAAAACCAGAAATAATTAAATTCTTCCAGGTGCTACTCTTCAGTATGATATAGAACCAGGAAACATGAGAGGTCCAAAAGAACTGATTGACTAACTCAAATAATGTCTGAAACAGGAACACACAAATAGATTTCCCTTAAAATTATTTGAGCTAGTGGATAAGAAAAACATAGGCAATATAATTAGCTGGAGGAGTGTATTAATGACTTTAATTGCTCTATTTTTGTGATTGCTGTTTCTCCCCTTTCTTGCACACAGAATTTCCTGTAATCTCTTTGGTTGGATGGTAAGGAAGTATTGCTTCCAATAGAAACAGAACCACTGCACTCTTGTTTTGTAAAGATATTTTGGGGAAGCTTCTGTAAATCAGAGCCGTGGCCAACACAGCTCTATATAACCTTAATTGTTCTTGTGGAATATCATAATACCTAACAATGATCTGTCTGCATTAATTTCCTCTTTTTTTCTGAATTTTTTGCTCATTATTTATGGGACACCAACAAAGCATTGCTGATCAAACCCCTTAAGATGCAAACTTTGGTTTTTCTGAGACAGTGGCCCTTTGTCTCTCAGCAGTGTTTGAATGCTATTTGTCATAGAAAAGCAGAGGATTTATGCACCTAAATTTGCCTCAGAAAATTTATCAGACAATCACTGTAGTAAAATACTACATGCATGCAACAAGCCTATCCCAAATGCTCTTCCATTTCCAGGTTATTACATCCTATTTTCAATTCTGTGATAAAATTCTTTATCCTTGTGTTCTGCTTCTGAAGTTACATTGTTCAAGTTTTGTTGTTCTTACAGAAAATGAAGTTATTATCTCTAGATCTCCTTCATCTCTCTCACACTACATGTTGTATCAAGTTTCAAGGAGAACTTGATACAAAAATTCCCCAACAAACTTCCCCTGTTGTTTTGTAGAATGTATAAAACTTTGTTTTATAAATTACTGCATCAGGCCTGTTGTTTTGACAGTTTAAGAACAATTTCATCTGAAGCTTTGGAGATACAGGAAGATATTAAAACTATAAGACAAATAAATAGAAGTTACACAGAATCACCACAGAACTTTGAATGAAGTGATAACCTTGAACCATCCCTTTTCTTCAAGCCAGCTGAGGAAGACAAGAGTGAAACCTCAGAAATTTACTACACAAAAATGTTATTAATTCTGAAACCTGATTTGTATCCAAAAAATAACACAAGTTGATACCTCCCATGAGATGAAATGTCTTATAGTAGAGAATTTACACTAGCCTGTGTGATAGATGTTCTGTCTTATGTGTAACTGAATGCAGTCTGTTGGGTAAGGAAAAGGAAGCAAATGAGTGTGACCCTGGTGATCAGGGGCTGTGTTCCACTCTCTGTGACTCAGTTTTCTATATTAAAAAAGCCAGAAGATAAAATGTGTATGCTTTTGTAATAGACCATAGTATAGTGTAAAATTGTCAAGAACCATTGAAAAAATGGTGATGTGGGTTTCCAATTTAGCCTCTGTTGTGTTCCAGTTCAAACAGAACGGTCAGGTTAAAAGTCAACTTGAGTTGTTACTGATTTCTGTGAGCAACATTGAAAGTGAGGCAAATGACTCTGGATGCCATGGAAAAAATAATGTCTGTGTGAATTAGGACTAAATCATGAGATATGTTCCTGAAGAAGCTGCTTTGATGTTTCTATGCCAAGGTACAAATGTGATCTTTATCTGCCAGAGGTTCTGGCTAAATGAAGACACGGCTGAATAAAAGCAGGAACTTGTTGAAAAAGGATTATAATGGTTATGAAGAAATAAATTTTAATTGTTTCCTTTATAGCAGGAATTTACAGGGTAACATAGAAATCTGAGTAGAATGCCAGATCAAAGGCAAATAATGTGAGATCATTTGGGCTGAAGAGAATCCTTTTGATTTTTCTGAGGTTTTTGTTTCAACTCTCTAATATGAGAGTAAAGAAAGCATTGAAAGGGATGTATGGAGGCAGAGTAAGAAGATAATTAGTGAAAAAGGGATTCAGGGAGAGAGAATATATGGAAACAAGCTGCAAGGAACAATACTAGATGCACACCATGTGTTTCATATACATAAAATGGATTCACAAGCTTCTATTTCATTTATTTCATTCACTAAACTGTGCAGTGTTTTGAAGAAACACATTCTCAAAACAAAAAAAAAAAAGGTGGGGGCAATGCTTTTTGCCTTTTGCTGCTTCTTTACAGCAGAAACTTGATTTAGAAGTAGATACCTCTTTCAAACAAATGTTTTGAAAGAGAAAAATTGAAAGTAAGGGAAAATTTAAGAAAGAAGCATTCCAATTAGTTGCTAAGGAAATAGGCAGTGGGATGCAGGGTAAAAGATGTGGATAAGAGTGGAATTTTGTAGGGCCTTGAAGATATGGATGAAAGTTTTTGGCTGGATATGGAAAGAGAAAAATTTGCAGAGAAGAGATACAAAGATATTTATGCAGAACTATATTGAGTCCTTGAATTCCTATAAGGATCAATATTTTATTATGAACAGAAGAAGATCAGTTTTTATATCCATTATTTTCTGTGATTTTAGGGTTTTAGTTATGTTGTCTTTGCTTATATTTCTAATGCTCCACATACAGCTCTTTTGTACATGTATGAAGAAATCTGGTGAAAGGCACATTTAACTACAGCCAGGTCTTTGGGGGTTTTATACAATTTGCTTATTCTGCTGTTATTGTCCCATAGTTGTGACATTCTACAATGAGAAACAGATACATAATTTTCAGATGAGATTTCATGTCTTACTACCCACATGATGTCTACTTAAGTGTTAGGATGTTCTTGACCACTAAAGTTCTTTTTTTTTTTTTCTTTTATTACTCTTGCAATTCACTTTTTGTTGTTTATTTGAATATGTGCCTGAAAACAGTATTATAATTATTTGATCTGCTGTGCAGTAATGTGTTCTGCCTGCCTCTACTTTTGCTGGAAAGGCAGAGCTGCATATTTAGTGTTCATTCCCCACTGCCTGCTGAGTTCCTGCAGTGTCTGTGGAAAACTCTTGGAAGACAATGGAGAAGCAGGAAAAGGACAGCTGTCAGATGAGACCTGAAAGGGACTATGTAGGGAGATATTTCAAAATATTTGGAAGGTGAAGATTAGATGCCAGATACCTGGTAGAAATGAGTAGTTAACATCTGGTTTTGTAGTTTCTGTGTTAGCAGTTTGGGGACTATTAGATCAAGAGGGGAAGAAATCTTTGTTAAGTGTCAGGGCCACAGTGGACACAGCCTTGGAAAATTGTCAGAACCAGTGGAAAAAATCAGTGTGAGTGCACTGTGTTTCATTCAGCACCAAGTGAAAATAATTAATCTGGTTTATGCAAAGCATGAAACCGCAAATTTATGAATGCCTTGGCTTTAATTACATGTTTATATTTGGTGATTTTGCTTCCCTCCTTTATGAAATGACTACAAATAAGAGCAGCTAAGTGAATTCACTTGCATCTCTGTTTTACTGCATCCATCCAAGGAAAAGCCTCTGAAATGAGCACAAGCACTTTTGCAGTCTGAACATGTTTCCATCACAGTTTTAATTTCCATCTGTCTCACTGGAAATGGGAAAGAGTGTGAAAGTAAAGGGGGTCCCTTAGGGAGGTGCTCCCCTTTGCCACATTTTGTCACCCAGTGTGCCACAGTTAAAGTGATGTTTTTGGAGGGCTCAGACAGCCACATCTCCCCTGGGTGTCCACAGGGCACTGCAGCCTCCTGGGTCAGTGGCCATGAGATTTTTATCATCAGGAAATGCAGAGGATAATGAGCAGGTCCTCAGTGAAATCAAACACTCACTTTTCAGAAACAGGGGGGAGGTGCAAATGCTTCTCTCCTGACACTGTGAAACTCTGAGGTCAGGAATATCCAATGGGCCTTTCACTGCCTTCTGTAGGCAATAGGCCTTTCTACAAATGTCTTTGTTAATAATTCTTTTGAACCTTGAATACAGGTTCTTTTCCACTAAAATATTATTTAAATGTCTAAGAGTACTATTTTGTGAATCTGTTGGAATAGTTCTTTAAATTTTAGATGCATTAATTTTAGATGCATTTATCTATTAATTAGCTTTACAGTAAATCTAGCAGTCACAAAAATTCACATTTCTCCAATTTGTATGCCCAGACTGTAAAATCCTTGGAGTTTTAATGCTGTAAGTCTTATGAGTCATAAAATATTTTTTTAAGTGATCTATATCCTTTCATCTTCTTCGAGGCTATTTAAACAAACCCCAACACTTTTATTCCAGTGTCCTTCCTACCATTTCTAAATGACAGCCAAATCATAGTACTGTATAGCTGAAAAGCCTGGTTGGTTTTTCAACATAGGTGCTTCAGCAGCTCTGTATACACAAGTGTTGTTTAAATGCATCCTATCTTTTTAGAAATCTTTATTTACACAAATGAAAATGCTTGATGACTAAGATTAATTGCCTTTCAAAAGAAGAAATGTTTAATGATTAAAAAAATTGTTTTGGAATAATTACCTCAGAATATATTTTCTCTTCTTAAATAAGGCAAAATATTATTCAGAAAATAGGAAGAAGCAATAATTTTTATAATCAGAATTTCTGTTCCCTAGATTTAACTAGCTGTATATAAATAGCATGCTTATATCTTCCCAGTGTTTAGATTGATAAATATCTCTATATTGAGTCAGATGTGGCTAAAGCTCTCCCTGCTGCTCTCTATTTACAGAACGAGTGGATTAATTGGGGTATGCTTTTGCATTTGCATGTGTATTTTATGTCTTGCATTAGACAGAAGAAGAATTTTACCTGGATTAAAACTGGTCATTTAGAAAACTGAACTGAAATGAAGATAAAACTGAATGAAAGCATACAAATAGCATGGTCTAAAGGGTCAAGGCCTATTTGAACAGCATGTTCTATTGTATTTGACTTTGCTTTAAAGAAAGTGTTGGTGCTATCTCCATTTTAATTGAAACTAGGAATTCTAAGAGTCAAGGGAACTTTGAATATTTGACAAATTGGACAATTTCCTAGCTGATTCATAACTTTTTTCTTCTAGGTTCTGCCAGTTTGTTTAGGCAGTGTGTTACAGGATTGCTAGAATCAAATATTAACATTCCACAGAGAATTCCCACAGCATGATAATATAGGAGTCTTCAGGGCAGCTGTGATGAAAAATATAACTGTTTTACATTTTTTAGTAGTGCTAAACTAGATCAGCAGTCTAAATCAAAATGTGCTGAAGGGACCAGTATAGCAAGGTTCCAAATATTGGCATTCATAAATGCATCATTTTTTTCCTTAAGTGTTGGGAGTATAAAATATTTTTACTAATTACTTAATATAAGCATAGAACAGGCTGCAAAACAGCCTGGAACAGAAAAAAAATATATTTAATTGCTTCTGACTGAAAAGTAGTACATATATATATATATATGTATATATATGTATATCAAACCAAACCCAAATGTTTGGATATTAAAATCCAGCATGCAGTTCCCAACATTGTCTTCCTAGCACCTGAACTATAAAATAAGCTTTTCCTGAGTAGCATTGTGTGATATAACTGCTGAAAGAGGCATCTGCTCAACAGCTGCAATTTTTTTTCACTGTGAAATGCTCCAGATTGTCTCATCCTTTAACTGCCAATCCTTTCTCTCCTATTGATTGTCAGCATCTGATGATTGTCAGCATCTGAATCTTCATGTTCTAGCATTTGTCAAGGGTGACTCCTAAAAGCCTTGGGCTGTGTTAGAATATGAATGCATGACATAAACATTACATTTTTCAAATGTAATGGATGAAAAAACGTAGGATGGTCCTAAGTTTTATAAACTGTAGGAAAAAAAAATTCATGTTGGTTTTCATTTTGAAAAATTACATTTATTGTAATGAAGTCCCTGCCTATATGGATCAATACATGGAAATCCTGTATTTTGATACTCAGTGTGTATCTTTGATTGATAACCCCTGGTCATGATACTTTGTTTACATCTGTGTGACTCTCATCTGGTATATATTGTACAGAGGTCTGTGAACAGTCTATTTTAAAGAATTACAAATGGTTGAGTATAAGCTGCTACATTTCTTAATCTTTGTGTTATAAAAATGAAGAAACAAAAGGTCACACCTCCTGTGAGCTGCTGAGGTGGGAAGAGGAAATTGTGCATTTTAGAGAAGGACAAAGGACTAAAAAGTGTGGGAAGGCATTTCCATACTCACTTAAATTTGGGTGGTTTTACAGATTGGCAGTACCAAAGTAAGCTTTTCTCCAACATTGTCACTTGGACTTTTTATCTAAACAAATCTGTCATCTATATTTTAGAATTCTGAGTCAGAAGGCCTTGGGAATTAACTCTGCAGCTGCCTGACACTATGCAGCCAGGATAAGTGTACAGGGATGCACACACAGCAGTTCTGTACATTCGTACCCAGCTGTGCAAATTCAAAATGTGCCCTGTGATAGGTGGTCATAGTACAATGAAATCTCCTGTAGGAGTTAGTGGTTGTGTTAAAACATGTCTCATCCAGAAAATGTGTAAAACTTTTTAATGGATTAACAGCTTGAGATTCTTTTCCTCATGGAAATGTTCCCTTCTGTGCACAAATTGCTATTGTATACTGAATATTTCAGTTTCCTTTATTACAGCTGGAGGAGACATTTGATTCAAGAAGCTCAGCTGTTTATTTTTATGTCATTACTACTTGGCCTTTTCATAGCTGCTTCAGGGGATGAGAGAAGAGGCTGCTGGTGACATCTTCACTATTTCTCTGTATTCTGTGTATTGGGCTTGCAGCCATCAATGGCATTGATGTCCTTAATGATGTTTTTTTTTTCAATTGTCCCAATGGCATTACTCAAAAAGAGTATTATGAGATTTTCATTTGGCAGATGAACTAGAAATATTCCACCAGGCAGAGCAATATTGCTATTACCATTCACATATCCCGAGTAAGTTTTCCAGCTTCTATTTTGCTAGAAACTATATAGCCTGTCATATGAAATGGGAAGATTTTGTTATGCAGTCAGAAGGAAATCACTTAAGTTTTAGATAATTGCTAGTTTTACTCATTTGTCATTTTTAGTAATAAAGGGAAGAATTGTAACTCTGAGCCAACCAACTGTGTGAAATTATAGTGCACGCAGGCTGATATTTTTCTTTTGTATCATTTAGGTTCCTCTGCAACACTGGAGTTTCTGTATGAATTGCAATATCAATCAGATGAAATTAGATATCAGCTTGAATCTTTGGTTGGAATGGAGCTGGTTGAAAAAGAATGGGATACAGAATCCAGAATTGTAACACTGATCTTTAATGTAGTGTTTGCACCTAGCAAACCAATGAGGTAAGGTCCTGTTCCAATACTATCAAAAAAACATGTAATGAAATCCATGTAATGGTCATTCTTACTTAGATAATCATTTCCCTGCATTCTTTTCCTCATTTTGTTTTCACCTCTGAGATCTATTGGTTTAGATTTTCTCCCTTGCTGCTTCTCAGTATGCTATCTTTGGTGTTAAAACTGACAGTGTTTCTTTTTAGTGCCTGTGAGATGATTCTTTTGAATTACTTCCATAGTCTGTGTGCACATCGTTTTACTTCTAAACACTGGAGTATTGAAAGACTTCCAATGAAAATTATTTGTTCTCATAATTCTTAAAAAAATACAAACAAGATGTTCTCTCAGTCTTGGAAATCTTTTCCTAGACAAGCATGTGTACATATTCTTTGACTGGGTGGGATAGCAGAATTTGAAATTAGTTTCTACTGCACCAGTAACAATGATCAATGATCAGGAAATTATTCTCCTTTTTTATAATTGTGATGTGACAAATTATCTATATGCTTTGATTTACAAAAGAGCATCTCCCTTCTTTAAAAAGAAACTGTTGAAGGGAGATCCTGTTGGAGATAGGGAAGTTGTCCCTTCCTTTGGGTACAGTCAGATGTGGGTAAGGAGGAGGCTGAAATGAAGCTTTTGGGACCTGCAGGCACAAAGTAAATCAGAGTCCCAACTTTACAAGGAGTGTTAGGGAACAGTCACTGCTGAGTATCATGGGTTGCATGAAAAGAGTTATCTTTAGGAGGCAGGGGGTTGCTCTTTATTTGCAGTAGTCCAGAAGATTAATGAAATAAACAAAGAGCAAACCTTTAGGAAGAATGATCCACCCACCTGATTCAGTGTCATTGTGTCAGAGGGAGGTGAATTTACAAAGCCTTTTCATTTCTACTCTCTCATTTTTATTCTGTTATTTTTTAATTTGGTTTGGATTTTTAATCTTCGTGTACTTTAGGCTTCCTGCAGAGGACTCAATGACAGCAATTAATTAGTTTTGTTATCTTCAGAATCTACAGCACCAACTCTCTTAGACAATCTGAAGGCATCAGAATCTGGCATTTTCCTTAAGTACATAGACCTTTGTCAGATCTATTTGATCTTACTATGAACTGCTAATATGTTCTAGACAAAATTCTCCTCTAACATCACAGTAAATATAGAATAATGAGTAAAATAAATTTAGTGTTTTTTTAATTTAAAAAAGAGCAAGCAGAAGAAGAATAACATCTCATGGCTGTGCCAGGAATGTTACTTCCATATTAAGTTCTTTCTTGTAATTTGCTGTAAATATCTAGCATTATTTAATCTACATTCCAGTCAAGTTTAGCTGATAAATACTATACCATGCAAAATTAGGGATGTATTCCAGTTTAAAGTAATTTGTATTTTCATTTTACTGCAGTTTACTTCTACACACTCAAAGATTTTTTTTTGTATATTAATCAGTTCATGTTTTATAATGTTTTTCTATGTATTGACTGTTGTTATCTGAAATTTTAAGGAGTGAGGCAACTCTTGTAATTCAGTGTACTGCAGGAGGCCTTTGGAAGTTTCCATTGGTGTTCATTGCCACAGAGCCAGAAGTGGATGATGTGATCAACATTGAAGCAGTTGGCCTTAATAAGGAATCCATAGTTGGCTTTAAGCTCACAAGCCAGACAAGGTAAAAACACTTTCATTCAAGAATTTATGCACTTTTCTGAGGGTACAACTCCTACTCAAACACATTGGTTAGAATAAATTTGGGCAACACACACATAACTGGGATGCAACTATTTCATCCTTATTTTCAAGAGCTGCATTGTTTAAGTAACAAGTGTGATTTTGAAGCTTTGTTATAGAAAACAGAAACATTCTACCTTTAGGCTTTGGCTTGAGAGAAAATCTGTGGAATAGATCCACATGTTTATGTTATGATTTTTTTTTTCGTCCTAAAAGGTTTAGGAAGATGTTAAAATGTGTAATACAATGTTAAGGAATGATAATAATTTTCTGCTATTAAAGGCTCACTAGTAAGACTTTAAAAACTAGTGCTTTTACTAATAGATTTTTTCAATGTACTTTATGCTTACACCAAGTTAAAAACATTCCCTCACCTTGTGCTTTAAAGAATTTTAAATTTGCCATTCTTTTTAAAGTACTCTCATTGTATTATATGTGTGCTATGAATTCATCTCTGCTTCCACTTGCTAAAATAATGGTGTAATTCTTCAGTATTTTGTTACTCTCCTTTTTTAAAAGCCCTGCAGAAACCCCTGTTAATATATAATTTTTGCATATTTCAGTTATTTCCCCAGAGTTTTACAATGTTACAGTAAACTTACAATGCCATTTGTATACAGCAGGTAGTCAAGGAATAAATTGTGTGTGTGATAATGATAGATATGTTTAAAATATTAAACAGGGAATCTGAATGAATCACAATGTTTTCAATCTATGTACCTTATAGAAGTTTTAAATTTTCTTTTATTTTCTTTTAAATTAAAAATTTTTACTATATTTCTAGAAGGTGTACCAGATATGCAGATTGACACTTTCATGGTGGATACATCCTTTGGTTTCATCCTCATCAGGAAATGTATTTGGTTACAACTGATATTTTTTTAGGCTTATTTCCAAAAGCTGTGTCTCTGAGAGGGACAGTTGTTCCAGGTTGTAGATGTCTGTCAGTGATGTTAATTGAGGACTCTGACAAAGGCTTCTATCACAGTGTTCAAGTTAACAGCTTCAATAGAATGGCTGTTTCAGGAACAAAAGCAAAGCAAGTGCTCTGGCAATACTGTAATCTCCTGGTAGGTGTTTGATAGCAGTGAAGATACCTGATGTTCTCCAGAAAGGTGTTATAAAACCTGACTCATTATAGTTATATGGAGAAAGAGCAGTGATGGAAGATAGATTCTCTTTTGCCCTTAAACAAATTTCAACTTTATTTTATATAGCAAGTGTTCCTCCCATACATTTCAAATGCAAAATGTAATGCTTGCATGTATTAAAAAAGCTCTGTGTTATAAACAGTACCAGGAACTCTGCTCATGAGGGTGCCTTGGGAAGAGCACTGCCAGGGAGGGGATCCTGCTCCTCAGCCCTGTGAGGATCACCTGGAGTGCTGCGTCCTGTTCTGGGCTCCTCAGGACAGGACAGACATGGAAATCCTGGAGCTGATCCAGTGGAGGGTGACAAAGATGATGGAGGGACTGGAGCATCTCACTGAGGACAGGCTGAGGGAGCTGGGCCTGTCCAGCCCCGAGAAGAGAGGGCAGAGGGGCCCTGATCCCTGTCAGTGTCTGCAGGGAGGCTCAGGGCATGGACCAGGCTCTGCTCCCTGGTTCCAGCAATGGGACAGGAGGAACAAACAGAAACTGATGCACAGAAGTTCCACCTGAACATTAGGAATAATTTCTTTCCTTTTTAAAACCCAAATACTGGATCAGATTGTCCAGAGAGGGTGTAGAGTCTCTCAGTGGAGATATCCAAGAACTGGCTGGACACAGTCCTGTGCTGGGGGCACTGGGATGGCCCCACCTGGGCAGGGAGGCTGGAACTGGTGACCCACTGTGATCCCTTCCAGCCTGACCCACTCTGTGATTCTGTGAACTGCTCGATAAGTTATATATTGCTTTATCTTACCTGTGATTTGCTTAGGAGATATTTATGGTGGAGGTATTGTATAGAAATAGAACACTCAGCCAACCAACACATAGTATAGAGGACCTGCAGATTAAAAGCAATTACATAAGAAAAGCATATATTACAGGTGTAATTTAATGCTTGAATAACTCAAATTATTTAGATTAAAAATAAAATAATGACATAATAATACAGGGTTTAAAATTTTTGGATAGGATACAAAGTGCCATCCTATAGATCTTCCCTGAAAAAACAGATGATCAGCCCTTTGGAATTTTCTTGGTTATCAATTAGCAGGACAATCCATAGAGAAGCAGTTCTGTGACTTTAAGAGAGATGAGGTATTTTTCTCCTTGCCTGTATAGATACTTGATGTCTTCTTTTTTTATGCTGGACAGTAGCTCATGGCACTGCTGCTTGGGGAGAACTGTGGGGGAAACAGGTGTATTTATGAGTAACCTGCTAGGGAAGGACTCTGCAGATGTGTCTTTTTCTCCTGCTACTGCCAGGAAAGAGGGGTTGCACAGCATCACTGAGGACACCTCTGCATCTTTTTGAGCTACCGGGGTGCATAGTGGTGCAACAAAGAGTATATGAGAGCCACAGGCCCTAAAAAAGGCTCAGGATCTTACTAAGAACAGATTAGGATTTATATATATAGGAATATATATATATATAGAGGAATATATATATATATATATATATATACACACACACACACACCACATTGAATGAGGATTTTTCAGTGCTCCACAATAAATCTATGAGATCAATAGATTTAGCTTTCTTTTTCTTTACAGCTAGTGCAACTCAAATGTGGCCTTCCTCCTTAAATTTCACATTCCTCCCCTCCCTCCCCCAAAATCCTGTGTGTGTACAGGATATCTCAGAATGAATTAATGATTTTGGAAGGATGATCAGTTAAAAATGGGAGGTCATTGCTACACTCTTCACAATGATCTGCAGTTCATGAAAATATGTAATGCACCCTTTCAATACATTTAAATTTCAACAATGAGAAATAGCCCAATATATGCTCCAGGAAATAATGAAAGATACTGAAAATGCAGCTAAACAGTTTTATTGCATGAAGAAAACAGATGTATTTTTAAAAACTATATGCACCTCTGTCAATTGGAATAGAGTAGACCAATATTTTACTTTCAGCTTTAAAAATTCCTAAGAGACATGTTGTTGAAGGGTTTTTTGTATTGGCATTAAGCTTGATTAGAGTCAAATAAGCAGATTTCACTTCCTAAATAAGAAAAATCTACCACTTAGCATTCATGGATGACCTTTTTTGGGTTTTATCATAAATGCAGGAGTAATTCAACACTAACTGAAATCATTGGCAGCATTTCCACTGGAGTAATTTGTTTTAGTATAAACCTCTAATGTTTGAGATAATATTAGTGCTTGTTTTAATACCAAATGCATTATTGAATGCCAATGGTTTACAGAATGACAGCAGTTTAAACCAAAAAGGATAGGATATTATCCTTGGAAAAAAAACTTACAGAAATTTATTTGATTGATATCTATCTTAAATTATTGGTCTATTATTTTATGTTGAAATCTGCAACTGAACATAAAATAAAAACTCTCAAAGTGATACTTTGCTTAAGAAAACTAGCCATTTCTATATTTGACACACTGAAGATAGATTAATGTATTTTTAATCAACTAAGTTTGGGATCAGGACATTTGCATTAATACAGATGTGGGCTTTGGAGCTTATTTACTGCTCTATCTTCCTGTACAGAGTTATTTTGATGGTTGGACTTATTTCTTCACATTAAGATACTGATGTCCACCTACAGCAGAATGTTACCTTATGTTTTCCAGGGCAAATACTTCAGTAGCCAACGTGAGATGTGTGGGATAGATAGATAGATAGATAGATAGATAGATAGATAGATAGATAGATAGATAGATAGATAGACAGACAGATAGATAGATATTTGTTAACACTATATTCACTTGGAAATCTTCTGTAAACTACACTACATTTGAAGGTTTAGTCAAGCTGGGGGATAATTCTCCCCTGTTCTGTCTGCTTTTTTCTCATGCAGAGTTTCCTTTCACCAATTTAGTTCTGCCTTCCCACGTATCTGTTAGTGATTGTTACAATCATGTATGGCTTCCCATATGCAGTAGAATTTTTCCATCTTTCCATCCTGCCCTGTCACTCCAATCCTGTGTTTATCACAAGCAGGATATTTGTTACATTAAGGAAACTTCTTGGATAAACTCAAACTGCCCCTCTGAAAAACATGGCACCTGTTATCACAGCCTCAAAAAAAAGCAAACAGCCTCATGTTGATGTGATCTCCCCAGAGGGCAATCTGCAAAATCCAGGGCTCCACCTGATTTTGGACACAGAGCTAGAATAAGAAGGAAGAAAAGCCCCAAACTGGTGGACTGGGGAGATGAGAATAAAGATGAAATTAGGCTTTAAAATGACTGCACATGCAGATTTATTTCTCTTAACCTACTTTTCATTGGAGATTTTCCTTATTTCTTCTATGTACATTTCCTACTGCATAGAATAAATCTTCAATTAAGAACATTGCTTGGTCACACAAAATTAATTTTAATTCTGAGGAATTAGTGGGCAACCCATTTTGTTTCTGTACCCACCCTTATTTTGAAGGGAAAACAACAAAAAATGTTTACAATTACAATTTTAAGAATCATTTCTATCTTACTCTGATTACTGCTACGTTTCATTAGAAATACCATGAGCCAGGATTAAGTGTGCTGCAAGAAAATGCATTTTTTACATTCTCAGTTCATCCATCCTCTCCTTCACTCTCTCACACATTGTTGTGTATGATACAGGCCTGGATTCCTCTGCCAATCTCTTTGTTAACAGTTCTGCAAAATTCTACCACCAATCTAAGGATGTAATTAGAATACTTCCTCTTAGTACTTCCCACACAGCAGCAGCTGCAAAACACAAATGTTGAATGGGCTCCATTTTTTGGAGCCTGAATGGAGACTAGGGGAAAATATTGATGATGGTAACATTCAGCAGACCTTTTACAAAGTTGTGATCACCCTTGCTAACAATGCAATCCTTGACATGTCGCACATTTAGCCAGGACCTGTTTGCAGTCATCACTCAATCTGCAAACAGCACCCCTGGGTAAAACAGGAATGAGACAGAAATGAGCTTGTGCAGATAGAACCTCTAACTCCTGCTCTGGTTTTACAGCATGCACACACAAAAAAAGGCATCTCAGGGTTGATAAAGCATTCCCTGACAGGCATTTGTCATGCAGCGCTTGCTCATATTTTTTGAAAGTCCTTTAATTCTACAGCAGCCTTTCCAAAGAAGTGATAGCCGGAGTTTTAAAGCTTTTCTGATGTTCAGAGTTCAGGATTTAGAGTGGTCAATTAAACCAGAGTTAGTTTGGGTATGAAACATAACCAATTTTTTATAAATAATGATGAGTTTCTAATTTGTTTTTCCATTGCATTTTTTTTGTTGATAAGACATTATCTAAATCATACCAAGTATCACTAATGATTCTATAGAATTTGACAACAGCATACAATTAATATGTTTTAAAGACTTGACTGTGTAATAACTGAAATTTCTTGTGTCATCCAACAGATGTTAACTACAAATTAAAATAAAAACGTTTAGTTATGATTAACTATTTTTTGAACTACTTGAACTATTGTAACATTTTAATATCCCTTATTTATTGAAGCAGTTATCTACTTTACAGACTAAGACATTTTGTTACTCTTCTTTTATTAGCAAAAAATACCCAAGTATTTGGCCAAAAAGACTAGGTGGTGGTATTTTTATGCATGGCTTTTCAAAATGCTGAGTTTTGTAAAGGAATACATTTCTACAGGAATAATTTACTGCTTTAGTAGTTTTGGGAAGAGAAACATTAAACCTATTTTGAGCCATAATTTAATAAAATTTAATAAATAGTTTCAGTTTTATGAGTGTTTTATAAGATTTGGTGTGTGATCTCTACAGGATTATAAATTTTAAGTTCTTCTTTCATTGAAGATTTATTGTTGCTGCTTTTGTTTTTTAGTTTAATAATTTGAAAATTGTGTAGCATGAGAACATTGATAAGCAGAGACTTCTATATAAGGACAAGGTTGAAAGATTAATTATAAAAATGTCCATGTAAGACAAGAAAACCTCTTTTCCAGGCTGTCATGATTTGATTGTACAATTGTTATTTAAATTCAAGTTAGTGTTTACTCTTGTTCATTATTTGAGTGAGGACAGAGTTTGTGTTGTCTGATGGCATTATCAAACCATTATGAGAGGAATTAAGGAAAGACAGATGGGAAAACACATTTATTGTCTTTGTTTTATAAGGCTTCTGCCCTTACACTTTCTAATTCATTTGTGCTTGGTTTATATGTGTTTTCAAAACTCTACACATGATTAAGCTTTATAAAGTGTGTTCATATCTGCCACCCTTCTTGAAAAAGTGCAGACTGCCTCACAACTGACCTTCATGGCTGAGAAATGACAAGCCAAACATTCATTCCAGAGCTGTTTCACCTGAAGGATTAATCAAAAAGGAGGAATTAAATTTTAATAAGTTTAAGAAACAGAATTATTAATTTTTAATTATACACTAAATATACAGACACAGAAAATGATAATGTCTGAAATTCAGGTGCTATTCTGGGAATTTCATCTCCAGATTTCCCTTTATTATAAAAGATAAGAAAGTTAAAGCAATTTACTTGTGCTAGTGAGGTCCCCAACATTCCAGTTCATCTCCCTAATGTGAACAGCAGTGAAAGCCCTGCTTGTTTTGTCTCAGGGAGAATTTTTAGATTTATTTTTAAAACAATGCAAGATTTATCAGTGAAAGGTTTCTGTTTCAGATTTTGTATAATTTTTTTCATTGCTGGTTTTTGTACCATCTTCATCACAATCCCTGCTTGCCTATCATTTTATGGCTAAACATTTAACTTGTCAGGATTTCTATTTTCCTTACATGGACATAGTTTCTACTCTAAGAAACATTTATAGTTTCTACTCTGAGAAACATTTTGCATCCAGTAGACACCCTGACTTTTTTGTTTAAACTGACAGGCTTTGGGAACAAGAATGTTTTAGCTGTGATTATATGTGTTCATGCAAGTTCATATGCCTTTATGTATTTTACTCAAAAATTATAGCTGCCTCTAGTAGCTTGTTATAATGCTGTCAAGAAGCATGCAGATTTTATTTAAAGCTTTTTTTTTTTTTTCTTTCCATTTTTAAAATCTGACAAGGGTGATGTAATAACATTATTTTTCTCTGACTTGGTAAATATCTTGTGCATAATTATAGGTGAGTTTTTTGACAGTTTCACTTTAAACTGTCTGATCCCCTTGTCTGGACAAAAACTGTGTTTTTTTCTGCTCTGTGTTTTCTGGCTGTTTTGATGGCTCTTAAAAATTCTGAAGCAAGCTACTGTTGCATATCTCCCTGCTAAGAGGCAATATCTGCAGGAATGAAATCTGTATTTTCCTGTGTCTGCTGTGTAAGCAGCCTGTCCCCTGCCTCATCTCCCCCAGCACTTCATCATCACATCTGTGGTCCAAGTCATGCTCTTGGATGTCTTACAAAAACACCAAGCACTTACTGGGAGTTCTCATCCCTAACTATTCACTGGAAAACAGACTGAGCATGGGAGACACTGAAAATGCTGCCTTGAAATGTTCCTGAAGCCAGTCAATAGAGCAGTGATGCTGGAAATGAAAACCTGTGTCCAGGTCTGTTTTGAGCATGAAAATATTTATTTCAGGCATTTTTGATGAGTGCTCTGCTCGGCTGCTTAGTCAAGATCTGTCACTTATTTTTGATCCCATTGCTGCTGTCTGTGTGTAGTAGGTGTGCTCTAGGCATTCGCAGCTGAGCACTTCTTTTGGGAAACAAAGCTGTGAAAATTCCAGGCTTATCTGGCACATGGATGGGAGCTCAGGCCCAGCAGGATTATAGCCCAGCAGGGCTATAAACTCAGTGGCACAACTTTAGGCACCACAAAAAGAGGTTGTTAGCATAAGTTTGATGTCAAGACTAGAAGTCTGGAAATGTAATTTCAGACATTCAGGACTTTTGCCCACCTTGCTGCCACTTAAAGGAAAAGCCAGGCTAAATCTGCTGATGCATCCAAAAGCAATGCTTAGTGTCAGTTAATTTTTTGCAGGCAACAGAAGCTTTTTGGTTTCTGTTTTCTGCACTCTCACTGTTTGTTTCTATAAACTGGCAGTGTGACCTTTTTTTCAGGAGAGCATTTTGAATATAGAGCAACCTTTCATGAGAACAGATTCCAAGAGAGGGCTATTTTTAAACAAAATTACAGAGGCCCAGCGTGCCACCCACAGCATAGCGCTTGCCCAGGAAATGTGGAACATTTCCACAGAGATATGACTTGCCATAAAATATTAAATTTCATTCCTTTGTGGGTATTTTCTTTGAAAAGTGTTATTTCTGGTGTGACAGTCCATAAATAAACAGATTTCAACAGCTTTTCTTTGAGATGCTGTTAGCTTTCCATTCTTCAGGTTTTATCAATACAGGAAAATGTATTCCCTCTAAGTGTGCACCATACTTGCCCTGCTGTACAGTGCCAGGCTGTTGTGGATTAATTTTTGACCATCCCATTGTATTTCTACTTTCAATTTCCTGTGTTCTCCTTCTGTTCAGAGAGTGATAGACTTGTCCTCAGCAACACACATAAAGACTAAAAGGAGAATGCCTCACCAGAAAATACAAAAATGTACATTCTTTTCATGCTGAGAATGTTTATGGCAGGGAGTCCCTGAGGTATTGTGATGGACCGGCTTTAGTTTGGGATTGGCTTAAGATTGTTTTATAGTGCTCAGTCACTGTCTTCACCAGTACTAGGGGTTTTCTTTGGGTCCAACAGCACTGCTGTGAACCAAGGCATTGGACAAGATCTGCAGTACCTGTGACAGAAATTCTTTGAGATAAGAGATACACAGTATTATCAATTCAGGAACTTAATTATGTTAGTGTAAAAATCTTAAAATGTTCAGTCTATGGGATATGAAAAATGTGAAAACAGTGATAAAAATTATTACTTTCCATATCTCCATTTCAAGGCTTTAAGAACTCCCTCCTAGTCTAGTAACACTCTGCCAGAATGCAAATTCAGTTCTAGTCATAAACCCTAATAAAATGGGCGGCTTGTCAGTTTTATTTGATTAGAGATTGGAAAAGGGAGTACTTTTAATAGGAAAAATGGATTGTCACTCTGATATGGAATTTACTTCTATCACTGTTATGATATTTTTACAAGTCAAATGATTCTTTTTTTTTTTTTCCTAGTGGCAAATGCTATCATTATTCCATAGTTAATATAATATTTATAATAGCATGTAAATGTGTTTGAAATTGAATATCAGTATGCAGGTCCCTGTGTATAAATAAAGAACCACTACAAAATAATTACTCTGTAAGAAAGAATGCTGTTAATATTCCATATTCATTCCATGCCATGTTTCCCGAGTCATGCCACATGGTGGCCTAAGTGTTAGATTGCAGATAAATCCTGTGAAGGTGCTGTAAAAGGCACAAGAGTGTCCTGTTTTTGTGCTTTTCTGCAGGTACCCAGAGCCATTCACTGCACACTTCCTGGCAGGCAGTGATCCCGATTTCCTTGTGATGCCACAAGCTGGAGAGCTTCTCCCAGAGGGCACTGGGGGAACCCATATAACAGTGGGGTACAAGCCAAGGATGTACGGCAGGAAGCACACAGCAACCCTGGTCATTGAGGTAAGCCTTCCAATCACAAATCCTCCTGCAGGAGTGCAGCAGGAAGAGAATCCTGCACCAAGGAGCAGCACTGGAACACACCCAGTGCATGCGCTGGGATGGCTTTGCTGCTCCTCACAATGGACAAGAATAAAACTAAATTTGGAGAATTGACTGATGAAACTGGAAAAATATACTGTATTTTAGACTTTATTATAATTTCTACATTATCCTTTTTCCATCAGCACCAGAGGCAGATGCTTCATCTTGATACGTTTGCCCCAACTCCACAGACAACATGATTTTCACAGAGAAATCAATATAATCCTGTAAAGAACTGGTGGAGAATATAAAAGTAGTTGAATATGTGAAGCCCAAGTTATTGATTTTAATTGTAATATACATCTTATATGATCAAAGGCTCCAAGAAGGCAGGTGCCCAACTGCAGAGGAGAGAATTTCAGAGCACAAAGCCAGGAATAGCTCTTTTGAAGCAAGATGCAAAATAAACAAAAATTATTTGCAACCAAGTAGCCTGTGTAAGTGTGAAGGTCAGGAAACATTTGAAGACGTGTATTCCTTCAACTGTTAAAATGCTCTCAGAAACCAATTTTCATGTTTTAAGTTATTCTTTAGAAGGAATGTATTGAAAACAAACAGCAGGGGAAAAACCCCACATTCTCTATAAATCATGGTTTGTACTTTCACTCTATTCACTGCATGCTGGTAGTGTTCTCAGCCTACTATATTAAGTGGAACAGCAATATTGATTTCAGAAATAAGATGGTCAGAATAAAGTTGATAAAAAGATGCATGGCAACTCACTGTAGTGTTTTATGTCTAGAAGTGACAACTAGTATGACAGTGAATAAGAAATTCAAATCCTGGAAAAAACAAGGTCCTTCAACCCCTCCTAGTTGTTTTCTTTTACTGTATTAGATGTCTGATTCATGCAATCTCTTTACATAAACAGCAAAGATGCTTATCTCTCTTCCATTTGAAAAATAAGATGGCTTACTGAATATATTTTGTCCCATTTTGTGTTTAAAAAGTAGTGTAGGACACAGCTATAGAGCTCAGACACTTGAAGTTTTGGAGCTGAACTGCTGTTTTTTGGCATGGCACATACAAATGCAGTACCTGTGCTTGTCCTTGGCTTAGCTTTCATCACTAACAAGGAGATTTTACCATAAATCTGTCTGGAATGGGACAAACACAATGATCAAAGGCTATTATTAGCTCTTTAAAAACTCAGGCAGTAATTCAGAATTTCCTTTTAGGAATTTATCAGTATAGATGGCCTGTGTCTAATTGGATTTTTAAGCTACATGCACTCACACCTCAGTCTGTGGTTATGATCTAGGCAGACAGCTTTTCTCATCTCCACCTTTGGTACTGTGTGTGGCTGCAGTAAGTCAGTCATTCATACATATTACATATATGTATATATATCTATATATGTATATATGTCAGATCATATCTTTTTGTATCTATTCCTAGATATTTAAAAATGCATCAAGGATTCTTGATTCTCACAAGCACAACTCCATCACAGTCTGTTAGAGCTGTTTCTAACATTCTCACTCAAATTGCAGAATTAAGTGGTTTCAGTAATGTTTTTTGATGAGGCCTTTGTTCTCTTTTTTTGGTAGCCCTTTTCTGTACTCCAGACTTCTCCCTTTGTGCTCCCCACAAGCTTTAATTCCTGCAGTTGTGATGGAACGTAGAGCATCTGTGGCTGTGTGTGATTCAGCTGCTGTGCTCTCAGCCCTGACCTGCTGTAAGATTTTATGAGATGTTCAGAATACCTGATACTTATTTCTGCCTTTTGTGTTTGTTGAAATAATTTCCATTAATAAACTGAGGGAGACAGACTTAGTAAGATATATTAAATAAAAGCTGTATTAAATCATTCTTATTTGGGGAATAACAGTGGAGGTGGTGAAATGCAATTAGTGTTTGACCTAACACTGAAGAACCTTTCTTGCTTGTATCCTCTCTAGCCAATATATTGGCTGAGGCTCTGGGCTATTTTTAGAAATGTTGAAGAAGCTTCTTTTCTTTTGCAGTGCCTCTCTTCTGCTGCTGCTGTAATAAAGGATTACAGTGCTCTTGCTTTAAAATGTCTTTTGCATTTTCAAGGGTAAACTCATACTCCAAACACTAACGTATTTTTATTATTAAATTCTTTGAGTATCAGATTTGTAATTTTTGTGTGTTTCAATGAACAGTGATAATTAAGCTGTAAAGTAGCAGAGATAGCAGAGTGAGTTCTTTTGTTTATGTTCATCATTACAATTGTGTTGTAAAGGAAAATGGGAGGTTAGGATTATGGAGGAAGATCCTACAGTCATCTTTTCCTCATTTGTTTTTAAATTTTAAACACAAATATTGTATATACAATTTTTTGTTTTATTATCCTGCTGAAAACCCAATGCTGAGAAGCTAATTAGCATTAACATATATGTAACAGTCTGTCTCTACCAGAACTTAGTGTGTACATTTTACTAACTGAATGCATATATATATATATATGCATATTGAAATACTGTTGTCTAGTTTATATTTCTGCACACAAATCAAGTTCTTTGTGAGATATAGTATGAATTCTTTGAGAATTCAATTAATTCTTTAATATTCATGAATACTTACAATGGATTTTATTAATGGCAGGAAACCTTAATTACTTTGCTGAACCAGTTAAAGCTCTTTAACCATCATTAAAACTTCTGTTCTCAGTCAACTACATCTCAAAACAATTGAAGTTAGATAATAATTTAAATAGCTGCTAGGATCTTTAATTTTGCAGAAGTGACATAGAAAATTACTTTAAAATTTTATGTAGATCAAAGAATTACAAAAAGGCAGTAAGTAAAATAATCATCCTTGTTTCTTTGAAAAAGCTTGTAGCTTTGAATGAGGACATCAAATCTTAATTGAGCTACAGGTGAGAAACAGTGAAACTGTGCCTAAACAGCATTTTTAAATAGCTATTTTTCTATAATCAAACTTCTAAATTTAGAATTGCCTTCATAAACAGCGCAGTTCTGAATGGAAAAAAATAAAAATATTATCGCTAATGATAAGTAAGTGAAGAGAGCACACCAGCACTCTACTTAGATGGGCTGTAAAGTGCTGTGAGGACAAAGGGACTTCCTGAGCCCCAGTGACATCCCAGAGCTGTGTGTGCCAGTGAGGCTGAACAGAACTGACAGAGCTGAGGGATGTCCAGGTGCAGCTGGGGCTGGAATCACTGCCAGGCACAAGGTGGGGCAGCCAGGAGGATGGGACTCCTAGCTAAGGGAATGTTCTTGTAGGCTTGCAGTTAATTTCCTTTCACCGTGCTGAATTCAGCTGGAGACCAGAGCAATTGCTTTGTAATTCATGTGTGAGACTTCTGAGATATTCTAAAGCAGGAGGCACACACAATAAGTCTTAAATGATCAAATAGGTGTCAGAGTGAACCAGATTGCAGGTAACATTATCAAGCCCTCCAGAAGTCAGGCTTGTGCACCTTTATTACTGAATAATCACTAACTTAGCCTATGGAAGATAGCATATCAAAACCATTTGTCATGCTGTTCTGCAAATAAATGATGCAGTGTGCCAGGCACAGTACCCAGGTGTGGCTTCTCTAAACCTGTCTATGCAAACTTGCATATCTTAACAGCAAACAGTTCTGTTACATATTCAGCAGCTTGCTGAAGCTGCCTTGTTCCTGGTGGATTTCTTAATTACCATAGTTCAATGTTATTTTAAGTTTTATCTCTTGAAAAGAATGAGCAAGGAAAAATGTAACTAACTTACTAGAATAATTGAAGTAGTTTCCCATTAAATAAGATACATGTTGGTGCTGGCTTGAGTTGTAACGTTAGAAACAGAGTGCAGAATCAGAACTCAACATTTTGGATTCACAAGCATGAGGAAAGGTTACTTTGCTTATTGAGACTTACAGTTCTGATAATGGAAAAAGGTGATAATAATGTGGGAACCATTGCTGTAAAAGAACACTGTCAGTTTTGGAGGATTTTGATTATATAATGTCTGAGCAATGTTGAGAAACAACTAATATTTGAAGTGCAGAAACCAATTACATAAATTTTAATTATATCTGGAAGTATTCTTTAAGCTAAGAAAATTTTTCTTATTCATCTTCTTTATTAGAAATTGATCAGAGCCTGAATGGGCATTTGTCGGCTTGTGGGAGGTGGTTTTTACTGCTTTGGGTTTTTTCCCCTTCTTTCCTTCACTTATCGAGCTATCATTGTCTTGATCCATGGATTTTCTTGCCTTGGCTCTTCCCTTACAAAGTTCACATAAAGGTTTGCTTTAATTTCATTCTGTATACACTGATGGTAATTGGTAATTTTTTTTTTTGTTTGTATAACAAAACCTTGCAGTATAAATCAATGGCCAGGAAACATTTGGTGTGATACCTGTAATTTCCTCTGGTTTTACTTTTTTATGAAGGCTTGTGAATTGTGTTTAGATTTTTTTGAGTTAACAGTATTTGGAAGCTAGCAGGAATACAATATTCCTTGAAATTCCTGATCCTTGCTCCCAGTCCACTTTCCTAACAGGTTGCTTTGGCAATTATTTACCATGTACTTCAATAGCACTTCCAGCCTACAGGGAACACCCATGGATAATATGTGGTTTGCAAATTATCCCTATGAATCATGATCCATCAGTAAAAATGGGTTGGATACCAAACAAATAGACTTTTATATAAATTATTTGGTGACTGTTACCAGTATTGGCTGAATAATTTGCTTCATGAACATTACTCAGTCAGCCATCAAGATGATTGAATGACTTAACTTGAATAACTTACATTATGTGATAGGAAGTGGCAGTTTATGTCTCATTTTTAATTGTTAAAAACATTTTTCAGAGAGATTTAGCTCAGTACATGGCCATTACTCCAGTCAGGTGAGCCAAATTGTTATTCTCTTCACATTTTGATTCAGGAATACTGAGGTTTTGAAAAAAGAAAGTCATTCATTTCAACAAGAAATCCTCCCTCAGATTGTCAAGGACATTCAGAATATGCTCTGGTCTTTCTTCTTAAATTGTGTGTGAAATAGGCCTAGATATGCATCACAGGGAGCCTGGATTCTTAACTACTTATGTTTATATCAGATATATCTTCTTAACAGAGATTCTCTTCTAATTTTGTTCTAGTCAGTACAGATTGCAGTGGATTTGATACTTTCATCTTTAGACTTTGTTACTACCAGAGCTAGAGTTGGAATTATTCCAAATTTGATATAATAAACTGCATTGCCTTAAAAATAGGAAGAAGTGTTCCTCTGATTTGGGAAATTTTGGCCTGCTTTTGAGGCAAGTAAATGCTGCTTGTAAATCAAATATTCCATCATAATTCTACTGTCATATGTGGATGGCCTTTGAAAGTCTCTCTTCTTCCTCTCCACCATTCCAGGAAAGTCTGAAGCTGTGATCTGTGTTTTCCTTTGCTGTGATGTGTCTGGCCTGGAAACCCAAAGCAGCGGCTTTGAGGCACTTGCATGAATTTTGAAGATAGATTTGCTCTTGCTGCAGTTTTCATATTGGTTAGAATAATTACTTGAGTTAAGCTTTACAGATTATCCCCCCAAAAAATTACTTACAGCTTGAGCAACTAATATTGTACTCTTGAAAATTAAGTATTGTAGTAAAAGAGACATTTATGGTTGCCTAAAGTTTACTGAAAAATACTTAAATCTAGGTTGCCTTGAAAATGACTAAATTCTGGGTGGTTCTAATGCTAAACAAAGAACCCCAAATTATGCTGACAATTACAGTAACTTTTCCATGTGTGTGACACTTGTTTTCCTTTAGCAGAAAATGCTGAGCTTACCTTACACAACATTAGTTTTTTCATTTAATGTGTAGATAAATTTTTCCTCAATGTTTGTTTCTAGTAGTCTTAGATGATGGCACATGATTTACAATAGGTGAATTGCCATAGTTCAAGATGAGATATTAGGGTGGAGTTGCAATGTCTTTTACTATATAACACCTGACATAGCAACAGAATAGGCGGCTTTTTTCAACAAGTCAAGCCATAACCCCCTTTTTTTTTTCCCACTGGACACACAATCCAGGATATTTCTATGGCAAACAGGAAATTAACATAAGGTTATTACTACCAGGAAGTCTGTATCTATTGTTTGATGCTGATGATAAGTGAAGTTGAGAGATAGAATAGTCCACCATTTTTGTTTAAATCACGCTAATTCTATGGACTAATTCTAATTACTAATTCCATGGACAGTCAAGTCACAATATGTGGGGATTTAATGAACAAAAATAGTTTTTAGTAACTTGCTACTAGGTTTAAATCATTGGCTGAAACACCTTTCGTATCTTTTTCTCTGACCTTGAAATAATCCATGAGACTTTCACACGGTGAGTATGACACTGAGGTTAAATTACCTTTAAACTAAATTGTTCATCTACTTTATTAAAGAAAGATAAACTGTTTAATTTTTTACTGAAGTTAATGAATGAATGAGCTCATTTTGGAGAGCCACTTCTCTTAAATGACAGCTTTACCTTTGGACATGAAGCTGGTTCATGTCACACCTGCTTTTGCTGGCTGTTACCTTTACAAACAGTAGAGTTACTAGTTCATTTCACACTATTATATAAGGTTGAGAATAAAGATGAGGTGGTCTTCCTGTTTTATGCAGAATAATATTCAATTTAAATTTAAATTTTGCTTTTAGTAGGATAGTAGTAAAAATCTAAGCACGCATGGTGAAATATCTACTGAGTTCTCATTTACTAATCTTACTGGAATAAGGCAAGTCATTCAGCAGACAGCATGTAAAATCAGTACTGCCCATTTTCAAGTAGAGGTTTCTTTAAAAATACACAGCAAAAAACCCCATAGTTATTATTTCAACATTGGTGCAGAAAAGTATAATTCAGTACCCAGAATGCTGGTTAAAACTACAATTAGAGATTGATATGATGATGGCATTTGGGACCTGTAAGTGTATGCACTATTTCTGTGAAATAATGTAAATGCTCTATAAGTGCACAGCAGAGAGCAAAGCCTGAGCCAAAGAGTTTATGGTTTAATGTTCTGAAACTTTTTGTTGTTGAGTATCTGTATTATAAATTCAAAACTGCTTGCAATGATACTCCTTAAATATAATATAAATTATCACTGAACAGGGTAGCAATAGGAATGGTAGGAAGAAGCATATGAAACATAACAAAGATAAGCATAATAGATTCAGACTTTTTCAGTGGCAAGTACAAAACTGATGTAACAAAACTTAGTAAAGTCAAGAAAAAATTTATCATGTTATTTTTTCCTCTTCTGTACGTTGTTGTAAATCTGGGATGCCTCCACAAAAGGTTGGAGGTAGAGAAGATTCACTGCTCATCTCTGTAGCTTTTGTAGTGCTTTACCTAGACCATAATTAAATGACAAAATGCAAAGAATAACAAGACAAATATACACACTGTGCTTTGGAGATGGTTGATAGCATTTATGGTGTGTGAAAATCAGTCACAATTTCTGTGGGTATTGTGGCACCTCTCTACAGGCCAGATCTGGCTGGGGTACTGCCATGCCCAGCAGCAGAGCAGGAACACAGAGCTCACACTGGAATGAACAAATTGGTCACAAATCCAGCCATGTGGGAAGGTGGACTGCCAGCTGAGGGAAAGACTCATGAGCTTTGAGGGTTGACTGTAGAACTGTTTTCTAGAGCAATTTGAAACAATATTAGCCTTTCTGATCTTTTGTTTCCTTAGAGGAAGAATGACACTGTTAGGTGTAATGTTTCTATCTACAATGGATTGTCCTAAGGATTAAGTTTTAAATGGGTGATGACTTCCATGAAGTACAACTCCTCCTGTAATGATAAAACTGGAAGCAACAGAGAAAAGTGACCCTATGAGCTGTGCCCCTGTTGTTCAGCACAGCAGAGAGCACCAAAAACCTGCTCTGGAACCACAGCCAGCACAGCTGTGTGACTGCACTGCTGTGTCTTGGGAAAGGCAGACCTTGGGAATTTGGAAATACCACTCATTTCATGTGACTTCCCTGCCCTGAGACTGCAAAGTCAGAGTCTGCTATGTTCTGTGTAAATGCCAAATTTCACTTGTATGAATATATTTTCATAGACTTATAAATGCCATATTTTTACTCAGTCTTCCTCTATTGGTTTTATCTCAGAAGGAGAAAGAAAAGCCCCAAATGTAAAACCTGAGATTTTCAGTCACTAGGTGTGAGGGAATTGATGACAGTCCATGCCTAAAGTGGGCATGCAATGATTTGTGCTTTTGCACAGTACAAAGCTGGGCATAATGACACATAATTTGAGATTCTATACTATCTTTCAGGTTTGTAATATTTCTGTTGTTAGTTTGTAGTTTTGGAATTTGTTTTAAAGAAAAGGATAATAGAAAACTAAAACCCAGGAATATACCTTTTTCCAGATGTAAAAACAGGAAGGTACTAGAAATTTAGAATAAAGACCTGCTTTCAAAATTAAAGTGATCTGTTATGAAAGGAAAAGTATTGGAAGATCTGCAAAAATTACACATGAGTTTCTAACAATCAAATTTTAGTTTCAGGACAGTAATGAAGCATGGGAGGTAGACAGCAGTATACCCTAATATTCATAGAAATAAAAGTTCTTAAGCATGGATAGATGGGATTTGTAGTAAGAATAAGGACCATGTACTCAGGAAGAATCAAGTATTCAAGCATTACAAGACTTGACATGGAAACATATGTTCCATTCCTAGAGACGAGTTATAAACACAGAACAAATGAAGAGTGTCATTTTCAATCCACAGAAATATGCCTCAAACCAGAGATTCCAACATGAAGCTTCAATTCTCTTGTGCATACTCTGAATCCTTTTGTCTTAGTTTTGTTCATTGCTTTAATGTGAAAATCCCACAATTTGATATTACCAATTGTTACAGATAGCAGAGCTGCAAGTGAATCCTGTGGTACAAACTTGATGCATTTATGTTGTAGTAAGGAACAGTCACCTTTGAAAAGCATACAGAGCTCTTTGAAAAACATATAGACTTCTGGGATTTTTAAATAAAAAAGGAATTTTAGATCAGCCAGGGAAGGTAAATTTCTCATCTTTGTTGTGCCTGTTCCTGAATAAAGCTGAATGTGATTTCAGTTCTTTGTTCCAGGAGTGCAATTCTCATTCTGTGTTATTCCAGTGCATTACATAGGAAAGGACAAATATCTTTTGAAATCTGTGTTGCATCTAAAATCACTGATGAATTTACAAGGTATTTGACAATTGATTTTTTTTTTTTTGGTCTGTTCATTATTTTCAGACACAATCAATGCAGTGGACATACATAATCAATGGACTTCCTCCACAGACTGAACCACCCACAGTGGCAGCAAAAGTGGTTTGCACCAGCAGCTACAGAGGATCGTTCACAGTCCGGCAGCGCAACTTTGTACGTGAAAACCTGAAACTTATAACCACTGGGGCATCCTCACCTATCAAAGGAGCCCCTTTGGTCCTTAGGAATAGACTGAAAAAGTTATAATCTGTTAATTTTTGGTAAGAGAACAAATAAATTCTGCAGATAAAAAAACCATGCAGTTTGTTAATTTTTTTTAAACAGATGTGGAATGCATTGATTGTATGTTCTGTATGGAAGATTCAGAGCACTGGAGCCCTAGTAATAGTCCTGTTTTTCTATAAGGGATTTTGGATGCCTAACAATTTATTTATGTCATGCAGATGTCATCAAGTTCAGAGGAAAAGCTTTAAGTTTAAAAAAATTATATCCGAAGATTGGGCAACTCAAACTAATGCTTTGCTTTCTGAAGGATGTTGGTTTAATAAGACTGTAATAGGAAGTTTCAGTGAACATTCTGTGTGATGTTCAGCACATCACATCCATGCAAACCAAGCAAGAAAAAAAAATCTCTGTTCTCCTCCACAAGAAAATTCTTACCTTTTCTTGGTTTGGAAAAGTTAAATAATTAGGATATCTTTGCTGTGTATAAAATAACAATCTTGTTTTATTCATCCCATAACATTTCAAATCTTTGATCATTAAAGATAGCACAGAAATGAAATAAAATGTCCTGCTGCAATAATTTTATGTCAGGTATATTTTATAGAGTGCTTTAGAATATTAACATATAGAAGGCTATGAGAATTCAGTGAAGAATGAAGACAGATTTTCCATTTTTTCCTAGAATAATCAAATCAGAGGTGCCATTCCTAGTGTCTTTCTATTTCCATTCTTTAGATGGGAGTTCAGGCTTTCTCTGCTCATGATATAATGTGGAAAATTAGATCTATGCAGACATGCTTTGTAAGACCATTGGATGGATAACTCCTTACTCCTTTCTTCATTGATATAATTTTTCCTGATTTTACTAACAGAACATAAATTGTATTTTGTGCCTTTATTTTGATGGCAAAATATGCTTTGACAAAAAGATGGCTTGGCACAGACTAAGTAAGTGCCTTCTTGGCTCCAATACAGAACGAGCATCAGTGCTCAGGAATGGGGAGCCTGAGAACAGCCTATGTAGGTCAGTGCAGATGAGCACCCATAAAACCCTTTTACCGCAATGTGCTTGAGGATTTTGTTTATGCCACACGTTTTTAGGGAAGTTGTTACAGAAAATGTTGGGAGCACATAAAACAGCAATGGTGCTGTTTAATACCTTTTTTAAATGCAGGGTGCCCCATTTTGGTCAGAAACCAGGTAATCTGAAGTGAGAATAAAATCAGCTTTATAAATTCAGTGGACAGCACTGGAAAGATGCTGTCCATACTGATATCTCTAGAAGACATTGAGAAAGAAGCTGTTGTAATATTTATCTTAAATGCTGTTGAGACCACAAATGCAGCTGGGTTTCATAGAAAGGCTCTACTGCATATATAAATGAAGTAAGTGTTTATCTGACCGTAAGAAATCAGAATTCATGGACCAGCAATGGTTTCACATCTAATGATTCGTGTTCAGGGAATATTTCATTGACTGCATGTTTTTGTAAAAGCGTTTTGATCCTTGTTTCACTCATTTAAAGTTATGCTTTCCTATTTCAAATGGCACTTTTTTGCAAGATGTGCAAAATTTTCTAATTCTCCCAGAAATGGATTAGCAGGTGGTGTAGAGGTGAATCACTTAAAAATTACATGGTGCTCACTCCAGAAATGTTATGCCTGATTTACTTGCCTGCACTTGCTGCTATATGTATTAGATTTCAAATTCTGTCATACATCTAAACATTTTAAACATCCATGGGAAAATGTGCAATAAAATAGTACCAGAGGGGTGTTTTCAAAGGAACCATTTATATTATCTATTTTAAAAGGGATGAATGCATAATCTGTGCTTGCAGGACAAAATTATGGGGTTTTATTCAATGTGTACAAAGTCACTTCTGAGCTATGCAAGATATGCCATTGTCAATTGAATTTGGACCTAATAGTAAAAATGTATTTTTCTAATTTTTTACAGTTTAAACAGAACTAAGGATATTTCTTACGATATGAATACACTTGCAAAGATGATTTAAAGAAAGACCATTTTTAGTTGTGTGGTTGTAACATACAAGGTGTTTTACATACTATCTGCATGCATTTATGGTTTACAGTGACTATATAAACTGTTAAAAATAAATTCATTTTTGCTACTTAGCTTGATAATTTGCACTTCCATTGCTGAGGTGACTGTATTATTTGTAAAGCAAGGACTAATTCCAAGTATATCTCTTAAAAACAGTTTCTAAGCAGCAGCACTGGAAGATTTCCAGAATGATAACTTCCATTCATTACTTGCTTCCTCTTTTTTAATAGAATTACTGAGCCATTTTTAAAATATTAGTGTTTCAACTCCTGGAAGGAAAGGTCTCACATGGGAAAAGATTACAAAATGCTGGGTTTTCTTTGTTTTTACTTACAGATTTCACTTCAAAGCTTTTGGACTCACCATTAAATGTGGGCTTCAGAAGAGCTGGGCAAGCTCACCATCCCTCTACACCCTAAAAATGTAATCTGCAGAGGAATTCAGCTCTTGTAGATAGAGCTAAACACAATTGCTGCAGTCAGGGCTGGAATTGTTGGAAAAAAGCAGCCCAAATCGTTTAGCTTTGAATTAATTCTAAATTACTATTCATTATCATAATCTTAAAGGGCAGTGGGAGAGAATGAACACAGCCTCAAGTTGTGGCTTTTGAAGATGCTCTCACAATGATTTCTGTTCCCTCATGCCGCATCAGAACAGCCACTATCAGAAACTGGTAGGAAAAAAACCCTAAACTTTGTTTCTCCACACTAGAATACCCATCAGGATCCTTTTGAAAAGGATGAAAACAGGAGTTATTCCCTTCACATTAATCTGTGTAGGCACAGCAGAATCTCAGGGAAATGAGGAGGTACTGCTTATTACTGTAATTAATAGCTAATTTCTCAATTGAAAATTACTTCTACTGACCCCATTTATATGTTTTGATTTATAGAAATGCCTAATTCATAAAGCACAATAAGTTTTTCAAAGTCAATATGGCATTTACGGCCAAATATTTTAATCATAGTCTTACATGCCACACATGAGTCAGCTGTGCATCTCTTGTGTGGCTTGGCAGAAATGCTGATTGTCCAACCAGTGTAGTCACCATGTGTTATTTATATTTCTTCCTCCCTTCTCTCTCTATGCCTCACTATAATGATCCATCTATCAGAGTAATTAAAACAAGGACTAAAACCTTACGAGGCAACATCATTGTGTAGCATAGAACTTGTTACTTTGGGAATGAGGTCTACATTTAAATTGGTTAAAATGCAGTGGAGCTTTTGCAGCTGTTGAGCTTCTGGTTTTATGTGACATGTCCAGTAGTGGGGACAATCTGTCCTGGGGGGTTGCAGGATTGTACAGTCAGAGCAATGGCTTCAAAGCAGTACAGAGCAATCGACCTTCTAATTGTTTGATGTTTGGCTGAGCTTTATTTGGCACATTGCACACAGGAGAATGACACCAGGGTAATGTGGAGATGTGTTTAGGATGGCTGCCATTAGCAGCTCAGCTTGGAGAGGGTTTAGCACGCATTTCAGTAATGCTTGTTCTACTCATGTCTGGCTCACCATGGTATCAATGACACTCCAGGGCTGCTTTATACCTGATCTCTCTCACAAAAGAGAAAAAGGTTTGGGAGTATCAAAACTGCCCATCAAAAATAATAGGAGCCAAACATTAATTTCTGTGCCAGAGCAGGTTTTGTGTGAGTCAGGAGGGTGGGGAGATAAAGGCTGCTTTGAGCACAGGGGTAATGATGATCAGATAAAGAGCCCATGGGGGCACAGTGCCCTCCTATCCATTCCTGCTGCAAGGAAAGGGATTCGTTCCATGCAGCTCTTTGGGAATGAAGCCAGGTTGGCAGAGGACAAAATGCTGACCCAACAATGCTCTTTGGTGAAATACCCATGGCAGCAGCCAAATCTGAGCAAGCACTTTTTCCTCTATGATCACAAACTCAAACTAGCAGAAGATATAGAAAGTTCTGACTCACCCTGCACATAGCAAACGCTGGGAAAAGAATTGCTGTATATTAATAGATATTCCTAGGAAGAAGGCTTAATATTTAGAATAAGAGAGAAAATCCCTGGCTTTGCCTTACTATTTATTTGCTTGTGAAGCGTTTCATAATTTTATTTCTCCCTGCAGTGACTGCTCATTCTAAAATAAATGACTGAACAGTGCTTTACTGCTGACACAGATCACAGTTTGTTGCTAATGGAATGTTAACTGCTTTTTAAGTAACTCTGAATAAACCTACTGATCCATAGAAGATTCATCTGAAAAGGAATCCAATTCATCTACCAGCTTTTCTGCTGCCACTGTCATGAAACATATTTTTCTACGGTTTACTTTACGGCAGTTATTGTACTATTGGTAGTGTCAGATTTCCTGTAGAAGAATATTTTACATTTTGAGACTATGGCATGATGCCAGCGTGGTGAAGTCATGGCAGGAATTGATGCCAAGGTCACTGCACAGAAATGTGTCTAAAAATCACTGCTTGGTGGCTGGGGAACTAAAGACATGGGGCAAGGACATTCTTTGACCTTTTATTTCCCTCATTATTCAATTATTAACTTCCTTTCTGCAAAGTGCCCAGCTTCTCCTGGTAAAAAATTAAATAAAGCTTTCAGTGGAAAGCCTGGCAACTCACTGCTCATCCCACCATAGTAGGCCACAGCAGATGCCGACAAACCAGTCTGGCGCAAGTCTTAAGTGACAAAATAAAATCAGAGGTATCAAGAAGGGTGAGGCAACAAAGCAAAATCCTTCCACTTATTAAATGGATAGTGCTGATACTCATCAGATGAGATCCAGTTTACCAATCTATACAAGAATTGAAGGCCCAGTTTTCCCTTTCACTGGAACAGATATCCAGGGGACCTTTGCTGTAGCCCCCATTGGCCTGATATTGGCAGTGTGAGATGGGAAGGATGGCCGTCTCCTTCAGTCTTCAGTGTTTTCATCTATATAATACTGAAGTGCAAAATATACATTGCAAATCAATAAAACCTGCAATTGTAATTACAAATAAAAAGGAAAAAAAACCCCAACAAAAACCAAAACAAACAAAGCATAAGAAACAATTTCCTCCACCCACACGATTCTCTAAAAGAAGCATCTCAGACAACAGGTTATAAATTTGAAGAAACTAGACTATGAAAAGAAAGATTCCTGATCATCTACTCCTGACAAACAGACTTCAGGGTAAGGTGTGAAACTTCCACATTTTTTGATGAGTATAGAATGCATGTTTCTAATATTGTTTAGGTTTAATTATCACAGAATCACAGAACAGTTTGGGTTGGAAGGGACATTTAAAGGTCATCTGATCCCCTTTGATGAACAGGGACATCTTCAACCAGATCACTTTGCTCACAGCCCCATTTAACCTGGCCTTGAATGTTTCCAGATACAGACATCTGCCACCCCTCTGGACAGCCTGTTCTGGTGTTTCAGCACCCTTTTTGTAAAAGATTTCTTCCCTTTATCTAGTCTAAATCTCTTTTAGTTCAAAACCATTACCCTTTGTCCTACTGCAACAGGTCCTATTAAAACGTCTGTCTCCATCTTTCATCTAAGTGCCCTTAAGTACTGGAAGGCTTCAGTAAGGTCTCCCTAGAGCTTTTTCCATGTGGAACAACCCCAGATCCTCAGCCTTTCTGTACCTGAGAAATGTTTCATTCCTCTGATCATTTCTGTGCCCTTCTCCAGACTCACACTGCAGGGCTGTCTCTCCTGAGAACTCCAGAGCTGGACAATTGATCTATTCCCCCATAAATATCCTGACCGATGCCAGGATACAGCATTTAGTGTACTGGGGACTCCTGTCAGCAATCTGCAACATTTTTGACTGTTAAACATCCATGGAGAAAACAAATCCAAATCCATCATGTTAACAAATTTCACTGCCAGCACATTAACTCCATTTAGGAATAGCTCTCTGCAGTGTGTGGTGTATTACAGAGTTAACAAATATACATATAAAGAACAAAATAGTGATTATTTTTATTCCTTGATATGTAAAATAAATGTGTATTTGAGTAACTGCACTTGGAAAGTCAACCTGAATGTGCAGGCAGTCAGGTGTGTGCTTCTGAGTTCAGAGCATACCTGTGAGTATTGGGTTAAATACACGGTAAATATGTGAACAGCACTGACTCAGCAGCCTTGCATTGCTCCTGGCATGAAGTGTTGCATTTAAATGTAAAACTTTTGACTTTAAAATGCTTTTCTGAGCCATGCAGCCACGTGGCTAGCATTAATTGGTACTTTCATTCCATTTATTGTTGCCTTATTTCTGCCTTAATATTTGCTATTTAAAAAATAAGTAAACAAACAATAATAAAAGGAAAAAAAAGAAAGGCAACATCAAACCAAAACAAGGCTACCCTGCCTAGGTGTGAGCTCTCTTGTGCTCAGCTACCAGTTATTCATTTTGAAGCTGCTCCTATTGAACCTGAATTTAAATTACACAGAGGCGATAGTGTGAAGGGGATACAGAAAGAAGCAAGCTCACAGCTACAAAATTAAATCCTCATGGTAAAGAAATGTTATTGTATAGAAATATTTCCTGAGGAATTTCCTTTCCTTTAGAGAACCATATCTAGACAGAGGGGCTGTGATCACTGCCATATGAGGAATTAATTGCTAGATTACATGTCCCTGTACTGAAACACAAATCAGCTGCAGAAACATTGGATTAGTTCATTAAAAAATGTCATTAATTAGAGGTTCAACATCTGTGAGAGCTCTTTGGTCATTTGCAGGTCACAGAAGTCAAAGTGCCTGAGTTCTGTGGTGGGTGGTGGCTGGAATTGGGATCCCTCCATGCTCCTCCCTTGAACCATGGAGGACAAAAAGATGCTCTGGAGCTGCCTGCAGTTCCCTCCCCCTTGTGCTGTGAGGATTCAGCTGCCGAGATCAGTGTTGAAGCCAGAGCTCTGCTGCTGAAAATGAGAGGGAACAGCTGGGGGATATTGCCACTGGGGTCCCATGGCTTTAAATATAATCAGTTCATGGTCTGATATAATCCTTATCTTAACTTTCAGAGCAGGCTGCAAATTATCTCTGCACCTTTCCCCAGGTTTGTATTAAAAGGAATAAATTACAAAGAGGAAATTTGCATTTAGCTTACTTAGCTTGCTCATGATAGCTGATAGTGAATTGTGATGTTGCTCTTGGAAGATTTTACCCATCATCTGATGCATTGAGAATGATGGTTGGGTGCAGTTCCTATCACTTTTCAAAATGTAAAAGAAAATAAATTACTTGATTATTAACAGAGGATAAACAACTGAATCAGATAGGTAGATTATCAGTGTCTGAATTAATGAATTAAAAGCAGCGTGAAGAAGAAAAAGCATGAATGCAAGGGCCTCACTAGAATTATTTGGGAAGAAAAGAAGATTGTAAATGAGGAATAGTTCCACCTTAAAGAAAGTAGGACAAGTCAACTGGCACAGAAAGCAGATGAGGTTATGGGGGATTATTTAAATCAGAAACAGGAGGAAAAAATTCAGCAGGTATTGAGGAACACTTGAGCCAGTCACAGACATCTGCCAGGACTGTCAACCCTATGACAAGTGTCTCTGCAACAATGTGAGAAATATGAAAAATTATGGTAAAACTAGGGAAAGAAACAGTGTCCCAGCAGTCCATCAATGAAAATCAGCCAAAGAAATCGTCCAACAATAAAAAGAAATAAATACCAAACATTTCAAATAGAACTGATAGAAACAGAATAAAAACTGTATCACCAAGGAACAGTACCTTGAGAGGAGCGTTGTACTCCTGGCTGTAAAGCAGAGAATACAGAATATTCCTTAACTGCAGTGCAATGCCATGGCAGTTCCATAAAAATAGATTGAGAGAGTGTTTGGTGGGGAGGACAGCCAGGAAGGATGAAGGGGCAAGAACCAATGGCTCCCAAGAGGGAAAGCTCATTAACAGTGTCACACCACCAGCTGCTGGCCCGAAAGAAACCACACTGCATTCACAGTGTTGAAGAGATGCAATTAAAAGAACAAATGCTCTCCTCCCCATTAAATCAAACACACCTGTATCTGATAAACTTCTATCAATGTCTTTGATGGACTGTTGACAGTCAGGGTGTTAATAAGAAATCAGTTCCTCAGCAAAATTCCACTACATTTGGTTAATTTGCAGTAAGTATACAACATAATTAAAGCCCATATCACCATAAATTTAGCAGGCCATATCTAGCACACAATATAACTATGTCTATGAAAAGTAGTTCAAGATGAGTGAAAATGTGCCATTCTTGATATAGTCTGAAGTAACATTAAAAAAAAAAAAACAAACCTGGTGTTGAACTCATGAGCAGATAATGATCATCATTTAAATAAGTGAAAAAACAGAAATCTCCATTCTGCAATGTTCAGTAGAACCTGAAGAAGCCACAGAGCTTTCTCCCCAGAAAGCCATCACAGCACTGACACAAATACCTCCTTCCATCCCTCCCTGTTCTCCTTTATAAATATCACATGGATCTAAATATTAGCATTTAAATACACCAACTCTGACATATTGCTTTGCTTCTTCCCAAGGCAGAAACATCTCTTTGAGGAAGAAGCACAAGGAAATGGAAGGTTAACCAATAGTTTCCAATCTCACCCAAGTCCAACCAGCAGTGATGGTGTGGGGCTGGTGAGGTGATACAGCCCCAGCCTTGGGCTGGAAGAACACAAGGAGCTGCTCTGACTGGATGATGAAGAGTTTGGCCTTCCCTGGGAAAAACATTCAGGGTTATAAATTTGGGAACCCAGTAGCTGTTGCAATCCAAAATGAAACAACTCAAAAACATCTGGCATTGATTATGTGGCTTCCAGTTAATTACTCCAGTAACTAATTAATGTGCCCAGTGGAGATGATCATCAGCTGTGGGTGCTGGAGATGTCAGCATGCCTGGAGTTATCTTGTAGTAGTTTCTGCTTGGGGGAAGTGTGCAGATCACAGGTATGGTTTCACACTAGAGGAAAGAAATGAAACCACCCTGGAGTTTGTCAGAATTCAGTACCCCAATTTCTGTAGGATTTGATGAGTGATTCACTTTTCAGTGTCACGTAAGAATAAATAACACCATATCCTCAGATAATTTAATTAAAAAATAAATTTTCCTGAATAGCAGGTAGAGAACTACTGACACTAAGATTAGAGACACCCCTTTTGCAAGTGGTTTCATCTTCTCTTACCAACAGGTGCTTAATATTTTGACTGTTATCTCCAAATAATGCAATGTTTACTAACACATTTATTCTCATTAGAAGGTCAAACGATGCCAAAGAAGCATTTCAGCTTTGGAAAAGTGATAATTACATTTTGCTTGTTGGTAAAACCTTTGGTGACACAGCCTATTGTGTTTTAAGAAGGGACCTGAGCAACACCTGCTTTTTGCTGCTGGGGAAAGCATTGGGTCACATGTAGAGCCATGATGATCAGCTCTTCTGGCATACTAGATATGTTTCCAAGCATCTAAAATACAATTGTTCAGCTTGAAAATGAACCAGCAACACAGAAAAAAGACAGGTCTGAGCTGGGAGACTTAACAGGTATCTGCCCACTTTCCCCCTCACAATCCCTGAACGATTTCCATTTTGCAAGGACTGAAACTTTCAATTAAGAAAGCAAACCCAAACTAGGCTTCTGAAAAAAGTGTGAAAAAAAGTGAAGAGTTTTGAGAATAGGGAGGCAGAAAAGGGTTGTTCATATGTGGTTCCCTCCTACAAAACCCCAGTGAGGCAATATAGGCTCCTGTGGAGTAATTTAGTTATGTACAAGCTGGGCTGAAACTGCTGAGCTCAAATGACTGGCCAACCCCTGACTGCAAATGTGAAACCTGTTAAACCTGGAGCTCAGGGGACAGGAAGAACCAGTATCCTTAACTCATGAAGTAACTGTAAAAAATCTTTATTTTATGCAGTGTCATCATTACTCTATGTAGAGGGGTTTCACACTAAAGGCTGAGAAGAGCCCATAAACCATGGAGAATTACAGAAGGATTTAGGTTGGAATCATTAACCCAACACTGCCAAGTCCATCACTAAACCTTGTCTGTGAGTACCACACCCACAGGTCTCTGAAACACCTCTGGGCCGGGTAAATCAACTGCCCAGGGGCAGCCTGCTGGGATAATTTATTATCCTTTTTGGTGAAGAAATTTTCCCAGATATCTAATCTGAGCCTTCCTTGACACAACTCAGGAAGTGAAAAGCGTGACATGGCAAATGCTGAAATGAGAGTTTGGTTGGCTGGGCAATGTGGAGTGAGTCCTTGGGGGTGGGAGTTTTGCTGAAACAGGGAGTGAGTACCTGATATCCTCTCTCCTGTTGTCTTCAGGAAAATTGGATTTCCTGTCACAGATGCCCTTTTCATCATCAATTTCTCCTTATCAGAAAAAAACCTGCAAGCCCCTGTGTTTCAGTTAACTGCCTGATTGTGAAGGAGATAAATTGGGTAGAGCTGGAAGCTCTTCCTCTTCAGTCCCTGTTAAGTGGCACCTACAAGTGAAGCAGAGGAGGAATTGCTGTGAGGATCCCTTTGGGTGTCAAGGCAGACATGTGGGAAGCTGGTAAAAATGACACAGCTCTTATGACTTAACAACATGTCTGACTTATGGCCCCACACTTGTTTATTGCCTACAGACTGAGAGTCCTGGGCAGCGCAAGATCAGTCTTGTTTTTTCTCCAAGAAGTGGCCTGACAGCTACAGGCTGAGATTAGGCTCTGGAGGAACCAACATGTAAACACTGGGAAATTAATGATCAATGAATTATGGCCATATGGACAGGACAGATTTTTTTTTTTTTTTTGTGATTGAAATCCTGTGGACATGTGTGAGAGGAAGCAGCCACCAAGAGTTTGTCACTTTGCACCATGCAGCTGCATTTCAGTGGCAGATGGGGCAATCTGCACTGGTAATTTACCACCAGCTGAGACCCTCATCTTTCTGGCACATCTTTGCATGAGTCTTTATTCAGAGTTGAACAAGGATCATGGACACTGTGGCTTTGAAAGTTCAAGGCAAAGATGTGCTCTGAAATGCACCCAAAACTCCTAGATTTGAAGCCATGGTGGCCACACCAATTTTAATAGCTGAGCAGCCCCTCCATACATACCCTAGGTGTAACAGGTAATGTTATAGATAAGTGTTCATGGGGGCAGCTGATCCTAATACGTTGGTGATGAGAGATTTCTAACAGGCCAAGTGTGTCACTGAGATAATTGGGTGTCTGGGACCATTCCCTTCCCAGGGAAGCCACAAGGAGTCATCTCTAAGCTCTGAGCAAGGCATCTTTTCTCTGCATTTGGTACTTCTCCTACTTAATAAGAAAGAGAAATAGCTCAAGTTTCACCTTATAGGTCTTCCATGAGGACGACTGAGAGACAGGAAGAACTCTTTTTTGAGATTATTGCAACAAATCAGTGAATAAAATTGTGATTTATGCTTAGTTATTGAAATGCTTAACACTTAAATCTCTCTAGTTTTTGTACACAGGCCATGAATACACAAATGTAGTGAGCACTCCCTGCAGTGCTGCAAGGATTTTGGGTGTCAGGGCTCAATGTTTTGGGATAAATTGGCCACTGGCTGCTGTCTGCTGCAGGCTGTTCCCTACCAAGCACAGAAGACACCCCATCAGTAGATGAGCTCTCCTGAGAAGGCAGCTGGGCACAGCCAGGAAGGGAGAGATTTTGGTGCTTCACTCTGACAGCCAACCTAAGGCAAGCTCTCCACACCTCTGGACTGGATCCCTGAACAGCAAAGGCATCTGCATTCAAATAATGGCCACTTGGCCCAGCTCTTAAATAGCCATGGAATGCAATTATGAGGAGAAGTGAGTGCTGCTTTGATCTCTGGACTAGAGAAATGTGCTCCCCTGCTCTGTGCTGTGAGGTTTCTGAAGGGTGGAGGCCGTTGCCTTGCCAGCCTCTTGCTTGGCCACAGTGTCTCAGGTGTTTTGGGTGAGATGGATTTTGTTATTACAGATATCTCTGAAAAGCTGCCCATCTTCACAGCCCAGCAATGGTCTGCTTTTGCTTCTGCCTTTTAAACAGAGGAAATTAACCCATCTCCCAAAGGAGGAGGATAGATGGGTTTGAGTGGATGGAGGAGATCCCTGCTAAGCCTGTCCCCACCTCCTGGCTGGCAGAACTCCTGGGCAGAGCAGAGCTGCTGCCAGAGCTGTGGTACCAGGGGAGCTGTCCCAAGCCAGGAGCAGAGCTGTGCTCATGGAGCTGAGCATGCCCTGCCTGCAGGCTGAGCTGTGATACTGGGGATGGTGCTGCTGTCCTTGTGAGCCCAGCCCTCAGCACTGTGCAGGATTGTGGTGGTGTTCACAGGGGCCCGAGGATGAGAGAAGAGATGAGGATCTGACTCCATGTTTCAGAAGGCTTGATTTATTATTTTATGATATATATTATATTAAAACTTTACTAAAAGAATAGAAGACAAGATTTCATCAGAAGGCTGGCTAAGAATAGAATAAGAAAGAATGATAACAAAGGCTTGTGGCTCAGACTCTCTGTCTGAGCCAGCTGGCTGTGACTGGCCATTAATTAGAAACAACCAACATGGGCCAATCACAGATGCACCTGTTGCATTCCACAGCAGCAGATAACCATTGTTTACATTTTGTTCCTGAGGCCTCTCATCTTCTCAGGAGGAAAAATCCTAAGGAAAGGATTTTTCAGAAAATATCATGGCTACACAGGCTATCTGTCAGCACTAGGACAGTTGTTTTCCTGGGATTCACAGTGTCAGGCCCACCCTGCCCAATAGGTCAGGGCCTCTTTTCTGAGCCATTTCTGCCTGCAGAGCAGGGGATTGCCATGCCCAGCTCTCACCTGTGCATGCTGTGCTGTGGTGGGTACCCACATTCCCAACCCCAAAGCCAGCGTTGGTGCCAGGCTGGCTCTGCTCCAGAGGGATGGGAGGGGATGGGGCTTTAGAGAAGCTGGTGCAGAGCCAGTGTGCCCAAACTGCTGCACAGTGAATTAGCAGAGCTGAGCCTCAAAGGCAGTGCCTGTGCAGAGCTGCAGGCTTAGGATGTGACCTGCCCACTCCATCCCTGCATCCTGATCTGAAATTACAAACCTGAGCTCCACAACAACCACAGCTGTACCTTTCTCTCTGAACAGGCACAGGCTGACTTTTTCACCTCAGGCAGTTCAAGAACAGTGAAAGTGAAAAGATATAGATAAAATACTATTAAAAATACAGAATAGCTGCTCCTGGCATTTTTATAGCACTTTTTATCCAAGAATGTATGCAGCACAATTAAGATCACAGGTTCAAACACCCCAGTTCACAGCAGCTGCAATTGGAGTCAATCACAGATGACACCCTAGTTGCTAATACCAAGCTTTTTCTGCTGAGCCTGGCTACTGTCTCTGCTGAAGGCTGGTTTGAGCCACACTTCAAGATATTTATGTTATTCTTACTGTGTAAATAAACAGCTTGAGACTCGCTGCAAAACCCTTCACTAGCATTGGCATTCATGAAAGAACAAACAAAACACAGACACAGCTCCATCCTTGGCCCATCAGCATGCTGAGCAGGCCATCCATCAGGTGTGCCTGTGCACTGCAGTCATTACTCAAGGAGCAAAAGCATTTACAGAAAAATCCATGGCACCCACCCTATGGCACTGACAGTACCCCAGGGGGTTTAGCACCTCCCGTGCTGCACCTCTCATTTGGAAGTGATGAGTTTCAGTGGCTGTGGCAGGGCAGTGGAGGGTGACATCCCTGCTCCTTGGGGTGGACAGGCTGTGCTCCTGAGGGCACTTCAGAAACCTGCAAGTGTCCCTTCTAAGGAAGTGCATAAAATAACTGTGGCTGTCTCAGTGATAAAAGGGTCCCATTCACAGAAATATTCAGTTTGAAGTTGTGATACTCCAGAATTGTATCTGAGTGTAGAATTCCAGCCCCAGCCTGCTCCACTCCTGCTCACAGCAGAGCTGCCTCCCCTTCCCCACACAGCATTCCTGACTCGGCTTCTCCGAAAGCCTCCTGCTGTTTTCCCACTCATGCCCAACACTGGCAGATTAATTGACAGCCTGCTGCTATTTTTACCCTGTAGCTTCTTTACTCAGCTGTCTCAATCAGCTGCTCCTTAGATTTTCCTCTCTCTATCTGCAGACCAGCAGGCTGGAGCCTTTCACCTCTTGCTCCTGTTCCCCCTCTTCTTCAAGACTAAGATCCACATTAAATTCAGTCTCTTCTTTCTCCATTGTCGCAGACATCTTTCCATGAAAATCCTTTCTTTAGGATTTTTTTCTCCTGAGAAGCCTCAGGAACAAAATATAAACAATGGTTATCTGCAGCTGTGGAATGCAACAGGTTTTTCATTGGCCCATCTTGAATGTTTATAATCAATGGCCAATCACAGCCCAGCTGGCTCGGACAGCGACTGAGACAGCTGCCTTTTGTTATCATTCTTTCTTTTTTATCCTTAGCTTAGCTAGCCTTCTGAGGAGAACCTTTCTTCTATTCTTTTAGTACAGTTTTAATGTAATATATATAATAAAATAATAAATCAAGCCTTCTGAATATGGTGTCAACTTTCTCGTCTCTTCCCTCACCTGAAAACCCTGTGAACACTGTCACACTCCATCCCAAACTTCCAGCAACCAAGGCTTGACACCTTTGTCTTCTTCTATCTCTCTTCCATTCTGCCTGTGACAGAAAATGCCAGTTTGTAATCCCCGCTCACACCCCAAGCCAAGACACAGAGAGGAGCAAGCTCTCCTTTCTGAAGATGCCAGCTAAGAACCTTAAATATCCAAGGGAAGGGAATGATTCAGCAGTCACAGCAGGTCTCAGTAACAGATGGCAGAGCAGACAAGCTCTCTCATGTTTACTTGCACAGCAAGGCCTTTTGTGGCAGTCCTTGGAGGGGCTGCTTCTCCTGAACAGTGATTTTATGGCTGGCAGGACAACACTGCAACAAGAGCAGGTCCTTTGTGCGTAGATCTTTACAACACCCACAGCTGCCTGCAAGTGGTTTTCACACTTCTAGCTTATTTTGAGTGGGTAAACATGCTTTTGATGAAAATTCTTCCTGTCAAGAAAATGTAATTTAGTTGTTCCCACCATTGTGCTCCATAATATTTAATTGCTAAGGCTCTTTTCTCAGGCCACACTTAAAATCAAGCTGTTTCAAAACAAAATGTTTGTTTGCAGATACGTATTTTAAACAATGGTTTAATGTCCTCCGTCAGACAAGCCATTAATGGAACTGAGAAGTCAGCGGTGTCTCCTTTTCTTCTTTAAAGAAACAAAAGAAACAGAAAATTAGTTTGCAGAGGCTCTAGGCAACAATAAAAATAGCTTTTGGAAGCAGAGCAATGACACACAAGTTGTGTGACTGGGAGTAAGGTGTAGGATTAGTGGTTTTCTTGTAAGGTTGTGACTGCTAGATTACCATAGATCCCCATTGTATCACCTAGACTAGTAAGCAAGAATTAAATACTTCAGTACCTCTGAAAATAATGGTTTCTTTCAGGCACACAGCTGGTGCTAACTCTGACCTTTGTCCTGCCCAAAGATCTCTGTTCCAGTTTCACTCCTTCCCCCCTGTGCAAACACCACTGCCCTTAATTCTGCAGCACTGACAGCACACAAGGTGACCTTGTACATATAAAACTCCTTACAGACTCTCATTGCAAATCTCATCCTCCACCAGTGTCTAAAAATGAAAGTTCCTTTAATAACTGATATCTCACCCACAGGATAATGTTCCAGGCTTCCCCTTCCACATGCCATTGCAGTGATGCTGCAGGCATATCCACAGGCTAAACACTTCCAACCTGAAACCAGGCAGGTCATTTTCTTCTAATCTGGGATGCTAAAGGTTGTTTCTGTCTCATTGTGGTTACACACCTGCTGCTACAATCTTGTGAAAGATTTGATAAATGCCAGACTGCTCTGTAACGTGGAATTCCTCTTGGGCCATGTTACAGAAAGAGAGGTTTGAGTTGCTCCAGCTCCATGTTGCAGAGCTCTAATCTTCCTGACTTGTTCTAATGATATTTTTTGCCCATATTGATCTATGTTAGCTGAATTTTTAAGAACAAATATTCTCAGGCAAATTTGAATTTATGGTTCCTATTTAAAATTATACATGGCTTTCTTCTATGCATAAGGAATGTACATTTTCTAAGTGACACAACTTCGCTGCTTTACTAACAAGCATTTTTTTAGGATTGTCTGAAGGGCTTACTGGTCAATGACCCATGAATATAAAGGAAAGGTCAGTTTGAAATGTCTGGCCACTTTTAAAAATACCCTAGCTTTGGAGGCAAGGAAAAAAAACAGATCAGAAGATGATATTAGGAAGTCCTTGAAGACTTTATTAATCATCTGATGTACAGTTTTAGGGAGAAGGATTCATTGAAATACATTGATTATAAATATCTAACTTTGATAGGTTGACTTTGTCAACAAAACATAAGCCACTCTTTACATCTGTGTAGAGCAGAACAAATTCAGTTTGTAAGAGTGACAGATGCCTCTTTTGGAGGACAGAGGAGCAATGAGACCACGTGTTAGCGTTAGGTTTTAGGGCTGAGATGAAAAGGACATGACCCTTGCCACATTGCCTTGACCCAGCCCTGCATGCATCCCACTCAAGGTAGGATTTGGATGACATTCCAAGATACAGAAAGGCATAATTTTAGTGGTGAACACTTTCACCTTTCTAATTTCCCTTGAAATGAGCAGTTCACCACTGTGAACGTCTTAGGGCAGTACACAGGAGTCACAGGCAGAGTTTTGTGCAAGCAATTATGTGTGTAAACACTTGGATCAGTTTACATGCACAAAAGAGTGTTGTAACCTTCCCTAGGGTCTTTTCCTTGGGAAAAATATCTTAATGGGGTGCTGTTCTGTTCCAGACACTCACTCCTGTGTGCATAGACCAAACATGGAAAATCTGACTACTAAAACGAGTCTGTGCCAGAAAATTAGGAGTCTGTGAAAACAGGGAGCTGCAATTCTCAGTAGTTTGCAGTGTTTACTACAGCAATTGCAGTGGATGACAGCTGCAATGTTTAAGAAATACAACCTGACAAAAATTACTGCATTTTCCAGGGGTGACATGAGACATAAAACTGATAAATAATCCTGTAGGAATCTACTGCCTGTAGTGTTTTACTGCTACTATGAAACAATATTATTCAATAAAATTAAAAGACAGGGCTATTAATTTAGAAGGTAGTGAGTTGATATAGCTTACATTGATAATAATCAACCCAAAAATCTGTGTTCAAAACCATTTGAATGAACCTTTGTAATTAGTCACTTACCATGACTATCTCTCACCTGGGTGCTGCTAGGTTAACCAATGTATTTAGGTGACCTCTTCTATTAAAAGCTTTCCAACAAAGCAATAGACTTTCAGAGGCAACCAAAGAGTTTAGAAGCAAAGACAATTCTTTCACAACACAAGAATTGTTCATATTAGTGCATGAAATCAAAATTGGAAAAAAAAAACTTTGCATAGCCATGAACATAAAAGAATAATAAATCTCTATTTGAACAGCCACCAGAGGCTGCTAGAGACCTAACCTTACACCCATTGCCCTCCCCTTTAATTTGAGTCTTTGGTCTCCCTTGCAGTGTTACTTGTCTTCACCAGCCAGCAGGTTTGTAGTGTCCCTTTTTCCTATGTGACAACTGGATTCAGAGTTAACTAGCCACGCCTTCCTGCAATAGCCCTTAAACTTTCCCAGAAATGAATGTGAAATGTGGATTAAATTCTGCTTTGAACAATGCCAGTTAAAACTTAGCAGGTCTAAGTGTGTGCAGCAAAGAAGACCCTGAAGTCCTTTGGCTATATCATTATTTTTAAATCATATGTTAAAGTGTGCATGATATTTTACCAAGGAGATAAAATTTCTACCCCAAAGACCTTGCAGTCTGACAAGATCTAAAAGGACAGAGGTACAGTGGCTACAGGCTAAAGGACTTATTTGTTGAAGGTGCATGATAATGCTAGAAAATGTAACATATTATTAAATTTTCTCCAGTCCTCTGCTGTGACTCTGAAACCCTCTGGCATTTGAGGCTGTGGAGCTACAAATGCTTTTCTGACTGGGAGGGGTATTGGGGATTATGGCTATAGCAGGGTTGCCTTTTGTCCTCTTTCCCTCTATTCTTGCTCACATTCCTAAATCCCATATTCAAATGGATGAAGCATCCTCTCAGGTTAATGTGAAGACACCCATATTTCAGATAAAAAGGTCTGAGACCTTGGTCTGTCATGGCAGCAGCACAAACAAGCTCTTCTTGGTTTGGGCAAGATTTACTGTAGCTTTAGGGCTTCCAAGAAAACTAATCTGAGGAATGCAAGCAAAGGGTGGATGGCCTCTGTGCTCTTGCTGTGATGTAGAAAGAGCAATAGAGAGGAGGCTGAATGGGGGATTCTCAAACCAGAAATGCTACTTTTGAGCTTAGATTGGTATTAGCGATGCAGGGAGGTGCTGGTTTCTGAGAATTATCACTTTGAGCCATATGCTGCTGACTGTTGTTTATCTAAGAAATTATATAGCTGCTAGATTTTAAGCTTCTGGTAACCATCTCCATTTTTTATTCCTCTGGATACAAGTAGATATATGCAATGATACCTCAGAGCAGTATTTTTAATGGTACTTTAGAGCTTTCTTCTAAGCTTTCGAATAATTTCTGCATGTGTGTTACAGTAAAATAATGTAACTAAATAACAGCATTGAAAGTGGCATAGTCTAGGAAAGGTTGTTAGCATAGCTTTTAAGTTCTTCACTGTTGCTGTAAATGTCATGTTTTTCTTCTGAACAGTTTTCTTCCAGATCAATGCAGAATTACTAAATTTGATTTTAATCAAACAGTGGCAGCACTTCCTGTTAGTGTAAACAATAAATGACAATAACAACAGTAAAGCATTGTCTGGCAGGATGTGGTACAGGTTATGTTCATATACCACCAATGACTGTGCATCAGCATAAAACTGTCTGCTCTCCTGCTCCACTTCATAAAAGCTTAAGAAGAATTAAGTCTACCAAGTGGATTTTTATTAGCTTGGCTATTGAAGTCAGAAAGCAATAAGTGTTATTTATCTTAAGAACGGAAGAACCCAAAGAACTTGATTTAAGCAGTTGAATAAATATGAGTCAGGAAAAGGAGAGACACAAAAAGAGCTAATGCAGAGTTTTAACGAGTAAAATCCTGTCTGGAGAGACTCATCCTGAATAAAAGCAATGGCAAGTTGCAATGTTGGCATCTCCTGCTCTGTTGCCCATCCCTGCGCAGAGCAGGGGCTCCAGGCAGGGAGCACAGAGCAGGTTTATCCCCAGGAAGGGCCAGGTGGGATCAGAGGTTGTTAGCAGTCCCTCTGGGCCTGCCCAAAGCCACAGACCCTCCTGCTGCCCAAGGAAAATCAGCAATGCCTCTGTTGCTCCTGGCAGGATGCTGTCCCCCCAATGCTTTAAAGGAGTTTCCACAACTTTCTCAAGCAACTGGTGCCAACTTTCACCCTTAGAAACCTTCCTGGGTGCTGCCTGGACCATATCCTCTTTCACTTAGGAACACATCCTCATGCCCTTTAAGCTCATTGCTTTACCTTCCCTGTCTGACTATGGAGGTGATTCCCCGCTCCTCTGAAGTTGCCTTTTACACTATAAAGGCTTCTGTCCTTTGTGTGATTTTTCTTCTTTCCTCAGAGCAAACCTTCTTTAACTCTCTGGTTAATCTCTGCTGTAATCTTGGATAAGTGCTCAGAAATGTGGAGCTGAAAACCTGAAATACCTGAGCTGTGGCTGTCACAGTACCAGGAGACTCATTTCACTGGACATGCCAGCTTGACATTTTCCTCTGCATCCCAGTCAGCTATTGCACCAACCTGAGATTGCATATCAGACAGAATTTGAGTCAAAAATCACCAAATCCTACCATTTTGCAATTCACTTATGTGTATTTATGTATCTATTTTCTCAAAATGTAAGACCCTGAATCATATTTTTTCATATAAGAATCTCAAGAATGTTTTAATCTCTAAATCTTGCATCCAGGAGAGTGGCTGGTCCCCATTTAGTCCCATTAATCCCTTATTTTTGGTATTGTCTGCAAATTTAATTTGAATACCCTGTCGAGACATCTAGAACAGTAAAGAAAATATTAAGTATTTCCAGACTCCAAAGAGTCTGCTCGAGACACTTTCCTTTTGGCAATGGCTCATGAATAACTGTGGTTTGATTACACTCCTCCAGCTATCTTTGCTCTCAGCCTCTGGTGGCTCCCAGCTGGATGATGAACATGTCATTCCAAACTCTGCTAGAAGCCAAGATCTGACATCTTTGCTTCCCTTCCACCAATGAGTTTCCATGTCACATGAGGCAATTAGGATTGGCAAAAGAAAGACTTCTCAGACTAATCCATGTTTCCTTTAGATTTTTTCTTTCCCCCTCTCTAATTCTGGGTGCCTAAAAATAGTTGGCTTACTGTTTTCTTAACCTATGATTTTTCTGAAATTGAAACTAAGCTGACACCTTTGCAACCCTCTCTTTCCCCTTCCTTTCTGAAGTATGGGCGCTGCATTTTCCTTCTTTAAGGGCCTGGCATTCATCCATATTTTGCAAATTCAACATGATAATTACTGATGACTTGTGAGGTTCCTACCAGCCAGCTTTGGAAGCAAACCAAGGGTGAAGTTCATCATAATAAGCAGAGATTAAATATAATTCTTATCCAACCATGTCACCTGAGGGCTGAAATCCTGCCTCTTTTTCCAGCCATATCCAATACTCATATTAGAGTCAGTTTGGGAATCAAAGGTTTTTTTCCCCAGTCCATGATATTGATTTTAAATGTATTTACAAAGAAAGAATAGGCAAAAAGAATCACGTCTTGTGTTTTATAATGATGAAGGAGAACTAAATGAGATGGCTGCTGCATTGTCACCTCAAAACAGAGGAGAAATTGTAATGGCAGTCACTCTTTTGTCTTTCATTGTGCATCCTGTTCAGTGCACAGGGGTCAGGCTCACTCCATTAGAAGAGAAGGAGGCACCACTGAATGAGCCAATCTCTTCTCTCACAGTGAGCTGCTCACACCCTTACTGTGCAGTGAAGCTGGTTGGTTGTCAGCCTCACTAAAGCTGCCTTTATTTAATGAGTATTGTTAAAATTTCATCTATCCCTTCTCATTGTTAATCATTCAAAACCTGATTTTAAGCCTTCTCCCTGTTTCAGCTGTGACAATTTCTCACTGGAAAGCCCAAGTATCTTTCTGCATGGGGTTTATCTCCCTGAAAAATTTCTCTTTGTATATATAGTTACTGGAGAATTTTTCAGAAAAAATGGTTTCTAAGAAGGAATGTATTAAAAAAAGATGTTACTCATGCACAAACCCCATATACAAACACACACACACACATATATATATGAAAAAAAAGCCCTCTATGAAACAGTTTCATCCTGAAAGGATGCTGCAAAGAATGAAACAGACACTGTTAAAAGGGCAACTTCAGCTCTGGCAACAGCATTTATTCAAATACATCATAACACTTCAAATTCCCTTTCAGCCCTGAGGACCCAAAGACCTAAACAAATGCTCATTTTAACAGTGTCCTTGCTCCAAAGATTTCCTTTAATAGTTTAATAACTGCAGAGAAGAATGCTGGAGGAATGCAGATACATAGGAAAACCTCCCCCAAGCTTGCTGGCTGTTCCAAGTGCTTCACTCTATTGTTTATTCCTCTTTTTTCCACACACACCTTGGGATATAGTTGGTCTAGATCCAGCAGAGTTCTAAAAAATATCTGAAAACACTTTCAGAATATTATTTTTCTCCTGCATTGAGCATGGGTGGTGTCTAGGTTCACATTGTCCTTGATGTGAGCACAAACAGACCCAGAATTGCCCACTGAAATGTGGGTGTAGCATGCAGTGTCCATGCAATAACCCTCACCATGTCTGAGGTGGGCTCCCACCAGTTAAAAAAGTGTTAGAAACACTCCTGCATGCAGCCACAGGCTATCCTGAAAAGCTTACACTGCTTTCTAAAAAAACAACGTTGAAAAATTTAAAAACTGGAACACCCTTCGCCTCTCCAAATGGTGAGATTAGCACTGAAGTGGTGACCAGCAGTCTCAGCAGGGGCTGGTGGCCATTGTGTGAAATTCTACATGTGTGTGTGCAAATTTAAACACATACTTGCATACATACACACAAATGTGTGTATATATATATATATATATATATATATATATATATGTGACCATGTTCACAGGGGTCTGAGGATGAGGGAAGAGACAAGGATCTGACTCCATGTTTCAGAAGGCTTGATTTATTATTTTATTATATATATTATATTAAAACTATACTAAAAGAATAGAAGAAAGGATTTCACCAGAAAGCTAGCTAAGAATAGCATCAGAAAGAATGATAACAAAGGTTTGTGTCTTGGACAGAGAGTCTGAGCCAGCTGACTGTGATTGGCCATTCATTGGAAACAATTACTTGAGACCAATCACAGATGCACCTGTTGCATTCCACAGCAGCAGATAATCATTGTTTACATTTTGTTCCTGAGGCCTCTCAGCTTCTCAGGAGAAAAAATCCTAAGGAAAGGATTTTTCAGAAAATATCATGGCTACACATATATATGCACAGTTATCTCAGCTCTTACAGTGAATGGCACAGAAAGGCAAACAGCAGAAGGGGGCACACAGAGCTGAGCTCTGCCTGTGAGAGCTGACCAGGTGGGTACCAGAAATAGAAATATAACTGCATTTTTACATCATAGTGTGTTGCTCCAGTTTTAATGTGTCTCCTCTCCTGTGCCTGCAGAGGAGAAGTTTGCCACATCTCTCCATATTGTCATTTGATAAAAGGTAAAGTGTTAGGTGGGAAAAGATGGGAATGTAAGGAGGACAGGTGTAGACCTCTCCCCACACCTTGGCTTGACTAGAGAGACACACAAACCAGTAAGACAGTAAGCCCTCCCAAGACCAGCAATTTTCCTTCCAATCTTTCCTTTCCCAGAGTTTTCCTCATCTTTACAGAATCCATCCCACTTGGTGCTGGAAGATTTCCCAGTGTTGCTGTCCAGGTTAATGTTCCAGGATATATCAGACAGAGAAAGCAGGAAATTTCTCAGATCTGATTGTGCTCTAAATGTGTCTGCAAATGCAGCATTACTGAGACATTGCTGGGACCTTCCCACTGCCAACTCTGCCATTCCCAGAAACACAAGCACCATTCAGGAGTGAATGTGTGAGCTATGTGTGCTCAAAATCTCAGCAATTAAAAAAGTTTGTTAAAGCTGGATTTGGTTAACTGGGTACCCTTATCCCTCCTGCCACTATAAATCAGTTTTGTATGAAATCAGGAAAAAATAAAGCATTTGCAGTTAATACTGAGAGATAACTTGGTCCAGAACTTCATCAGCTGTGAAAGTAACCATCCCATTTTCTATGAAAGCAACCTTGGTGCTGTGCTATGAGGTGCAAGAATAGTGTGTGTTTTTCAGGGACAGCAAAAGAGGAGCCAAGAAAGGCCCAGCACTAAAGGAAAGCACATTTGTACATAATATGGTGGAGACATTCAGGAGCAGCTCAGGATGATATAGTGGCAGGTCCTGTCGTGTTGCCAAGGACAGAGTAAGTTGTTTTTCTCTTAGGCTGGGGCTGACATAGACCAGTATTTCTCACAAGTAAATAACTTTATTTTGTAGCATAGGAAAAAAAACCACAACAGCATAAAGCCACCGCTAGATGTGGGCTAGACATTGCCATTTTGTAAGTCTTCTAAACAAGATGGGGAGCTAAAAAATAGGCCTTTAATTTATGTTTCTCTTACATGCATTTTTCTCTGCTCATCATGAGGTCGTTTCAGTCTGCTGGAAGGAGCCTTTAGAAAGTTGCCTTTTCTGGCTTCCACAGAGTGCTAATAGGCAATGTTATAAAAACAGAACTAATAAATCTCTACTGCTTTTAGTTCAAAGACTGTAATAAAATATATAGCTGCACAGGAGTGGGGAAACTAGCTCAAAATAAAGTATATTCAAAGTTCCACAACAATTTCTGTGCAGAACTTTATGTTACATGGAAACTTACATCTGCTGCTGTATTTTAAAGGTATTTAAGCTGTTTCAGAACCACTAGATTGATATGTCAGCTAAATATGGGTGAATGGGGTGCTCATTTTTAAAAGCTGTTCAAAATTTAGTGGCATTTTTTCAGCCAAATCTTATTTATTAACAAATATACCTCTGTATACAGCTCTCATGTCTGGTTCACATAGTCAGAGAAATTAAAATATTTGGCCTAATTAAATATCTACAATCTTCAATCATTGTATGAGTAATACAATGAACACCATTAAAAAAAAAAATCACAAGATTGAGAAATGAACCTCATCTATACAGATGCAAATTTGGGGCAATGACTTTGGAATCACAAGTAATGTCACTTGTGAGTATCACCCTTTTTTATTTGCTATTTTTGGATGGTATTAAGATGAATGTTTTAGCTTTCCACTCAGTTTCATTACTGAACAATCCTGCCTTATATTACTTCCCTAAATCATGGGAGAAAGAAGCACCACAGCACTTTTCTCCAGAACAGAGATAATGTGGCTATAGACCTCCAGATTTTAAGACCGGAGTGAAACTCTAACCTGAGCCTGTGTGATCAGCCTCTGTAGGGCACTTTCAGAATAAGCAGAGTTATTTATGTCTTGCTAAAGAAACAAGGGAATAGTAGAAGATACAGTAAAATTGCTGTGAAACAACTTATTGACTCCTGAGAAAATAACAGGAAGTAAGAAAGGTGAGAAGATATGAGATTATGGAGGGAGGGAACAGGAGGTGGACATAATTTTAAGTTATGTACGCAATAGTTTCCTGGACTGTGTAATTGTCTGGAGGGAGAGAGAATTGCACTGGACCTGATTCATGCCTAGTAGCCTTTTTTGTGCTTTAGACTTGGCCTAAACAGTGATTTGAACACAAAAATATTAAGGTGGCTTAAAAAAATATTAATGTCTCTTGAGCATTTACAAGTAGCATGGTTTTGGCAAAATACAGGAGCTGCCTTCAGTCCAGCACAACTAGAGATGTATGTTGCATTTATGGTTTGAAGCTCTGGCGTGAGGATTTTTTACATTGCGGCAGCATCAGTTCCTGTGTAAGCTCATTTGACTTAAATACCTGGAGGCAGAATCCAGCTAGTTGCCTTTGTGGTGATTATAGAATTATCTTTCTGAAAAATTGCTGGTGGATGGATTGATTTGCTTGAAAATTAAATAAAATACTCATCTTTTTAATTAATTCAGCACCTACTGTCAGTTGCCTTGTTCACTTGAACTATGTAGACAATTAAAAGGAGGTATGGATGGTTCCAAATTACTTAGAGATTAGCCCCACATATTTTTGTGGCTGCTACTACACCTGAGTGCACTTTTGTCCTTATTCTGTAAACATGAGACTCTTGACTTAAAGGTAGGTACCATTTCTCTGTGTGGATTTGCAGTTGCACTCAGAACGGCTGCTGTAGGCTTTTGCTCTGAGTAAATAATGGGATTTTGGTGTTTGCTTTTTTGAGCCAGTAGGATCCTTGATAAGAGTGCCAAGGAAGAAAAGTAGCCCTAAGAATGGGTGTTTTGGCCAAAAGCAGGGAATGCAAAACCATCTTTTGCTTTTGGGGAGGTAGGATGGGAGCCTGCAGATGGAAAAGATGAAGGAAAAGGAGGATGGCATTGGGAAGGCTGTGCAGACCCTGCACCCACAGTGGGTGGCCAAGACCCTGCCAAAACCTGCTTTGATACCACCTGGAAGATTTTAGATGCATTAACAAAGGCCATGTAGAAATGGAAAGCTTTGGCACATGGTTTTTGAGTTGGAGTGGATTTGGCCAGCAAGAGTCAGTTTTGGGTTCTCTGCCTTTTCTTGAGAGAATATCAGTTCCCTTATCTTTTGTCCACTGCATTCCCTCATTCCCTGGTTCTCTGGCTCTGCTTGAGAAATCAGTTCCTCAGGAGTTTACAACAAAACCAGCAATTTTGCTTGCGCATTTAAGAGAGTTTTTCAAGTTTTCCTGCTATGCTTTCTCTCCTTGATGAGTAAAATTGTTTGGTATTTGGGGAGCAGAAATATGGTGACAAATTCATATGAAGAACTGCTTTCATCATCACCCTAGGAAATGGGTTGGTTAATGGAGAGAAGAAGGAGATTTTTGAGTTCTGTAATGAGACAATGCTCTGTTTTTGCAGCAGATTGATAGAATATATTTTTTTTTTTTTACACTGCAATGGGTTGGAATTGTGATTGAAAATAGTTCATTATGCTGAAATGGACAAAATGAATGAAAGGCTCTGCTGTAGAGAATGGAGAAAGGAAATGCTGTATTTTGCTGCTAGTCTTTGCTTTGTCTCTGTGCAATCCAGTTATCACATCAAGTTATTCACATCAGTCAAGTTATTCACATTTGTGCAATTCTGTAGTCCACTCGACTTGTTTGTCAGAAGTCACCAAGCTATCCATCACCATTTATTTTGGGGAAATTTTAGCTAGAAATCTGATGTCCCATGCCTAGGCCAGATTTCCTTAACAGTACTGTTTTCCTGTCCCCTAAGATAATTTGGGCAGCAGGTATGTAAATTCTGTTTAAATATTTTTATCTCTGAAAAATCTTTCAGGAGAAAGATAAGTTATTATTTTACAATAGTTCCTTTGTCAGAGATAATTATTTCAATATTCATATGATCAGGATGTGGTCATATCATGATCAGTAGCTGATCATACATCAGTTTCCTGATCAGTACATGCTGATGTGTATGTACTGATCAGGAAATTCACATGGAACATATATTTTTAGAGAAATTCCAACCAGCTTTTTCATAGCAAGCAGGAACTACTTTTAGTTAAAAATCACTGTATTTGCATTTTAAAAACTACTTAATTGCAATACAGAAGAAGGACTAAAATACATGAGTGGAGTTTCTTTCTTGATGTTTAAATTTTCCTTTCTTGATTTTTTTTCCTATTTCATTTCTTAATGGAATTGACTTGCCACTGCTGTGTTCCACAAGGAGCCTTGGTCAGTTCCTCAGGCTGTGCACAAAGGCATTAACACAGCAGGCAAAAGTTTAAGTAGTGCTAAGCATTTGAAGGTTTGCAATCAGTAAAATCAAAGTCAGTCAATGAGTCCAGAAATAGCAGATTGCTTTGAAGTACAGTAATTAATTCTGTTCAATCTCACTTTTTCCATTTCTATCAAAGCTTAAGAAGTGTCTGTGTCTTCTCAGGAGTGTGTTATCTTCTGCTGAAAGTGTGGACTGAGAATTGGATCTTGATTTACTCTCCTGATAAGACTTTCACTCTCTAAAGATGAAATGCACAAAATTGTGAGTGTAAACTGACTCAAGCTGAAATGATCTGCCAATATAATTCCAATGATATTCCACATTATATTTTTTAAGGAAAAAAATCATAAATTTGGCACAGCTTCTCTTGTGGTCCCTTTGTAAGCAGAAGAAATATAAGCATTCTTATTCTGAGTCCAAGGTGAGCAGTGAGGAAACACCTTTATCAGGGAAAGATATGGAATGTATTTATGATAAATGTAAAGATCAATAAACAGCCCAAGGCAGGTATTCTAAGTTATCACATTTTAGATAATTACATTATCACATAAAATATTTGGACATTGTAATATAGAAACTTCAGCCTTATTCTTTATAATTTTAAAGTAATTTAGGGTAGAAAAGACATTTTACATCATCAGGTCCAACAGTTTGCTTAATAATGCCTAGCTCATCACCAATCTGTGTCCCTAAGTACCACAAGTACACATCTTTGAAATACTTTGGGGATGGTGACTCAACCACTTCCCTGGGCAGCCTGTGCACGCTTGACAACACTTTTCTTGAAAGAAATTTTTAGTAATATCTGATCTAAACTTCCCTTGGTGCAATTTGAGGCCATTTCCCCTTGTCAGTGTTGATTGAGAAAGTAGGCCAATCCCCACCCTGCTACACCCTAATTTCAGGGAGTTGTGGAGAGCAGTGAGGTCTCCCCTGAGTCTGTCTCCAGAATAAACTCAGTCACTCAGAATAACCCTCAGCTCCCTCAGTCACTGCTCACAGAGCAGCTGAGCCCTGGGAACACCCTTGGTGTCCACCCCCAGCTGGATGTGTCTCCATTCCCCACCCTCTCTGGGCCTGGACATGCAGACAGTTCTTCACTCAGTAAACCACACCTGTCCGAGCCATGAACAGTTGGATTCTCCAGAAGAATGCTGTGGGAAATGGTGTCAGAGGCTTTATTAAGATCTCTGTATATGACATCTACAGCCTTTTCCTTTTCCAGCAACCAGTTCAGGCTGGCTAAGCAGGACCTGCCCTTCCCAAATCCACACTGGCTGGGCCTGATCCCCTGGTTTCCCATACTTGTTTGATGCTGTCATCTTATTTCAAAAGGTCCCATACCTCCTCAGTGATTTCTCACAGGCAGCTCCTCACAGCACTGACTACTTCACCTTCTTTATAGCACAGCCAACAAACCCCAACTCTTCACAGCACAAGCAGGAAACTCCAACTCTTTTATAGCGCTCATCCTTACTAGTCACAGCTGTGGCCTATTGAGGGCAGGCCTGTTCCTAATCTTTGGTAGTTAGTACAGCTGCAGCTCCTCAGGGGCGAGATTACCTTCTGCACTATATTTTCCTACATTTTATCCCCCTACAGTTTGAGATGACACTCAAGATTATCTGCTCCACAACCTTCACAGGCACCAAGGTCAGACAGACAGGGCTTCATTCCCTGGATCTTCCTTCCAACCTTTGTTGATGGGCATCCTGTTGAATTCCTGTCACCTGGGGCCTCCCTGGCCAGCCAGGACTGCTGATAAATGATGGGAAGTGGCTCAGTGAGCTCTCCTGCCACATCCCTTTGGGAGGATCCCATCTGGCCCCACAGACTTGTGTGTGTCTAAGTAGTTGCTAAAAGGTAACAGCAGGTTGCTGACCACTTCCCCTGGGTTATGGAGGCTTCATTCCACTCCCCATCCCTGTCTTGCAGGTCGGAGTGGCTGGGCACCCAGAGAACAAGTGCTTTTACTGTTGAATAGTGAGGGAAAGACATTAAGTACCTCATCCTCACCTTTTATCACTATGTTTTCTACCTCATCCAGTAAAGGATGGAGATTTATAATGATGATGACCTTTCTCTTACATGAATCAGGGATTTGTATCTTTGCTCTGTGGCAAAAGATTTTGTTTATCTTCATGTGCCAGTATGAATGGAATGGTTTCTGTTGATTCTCTAATAGAAATTTTTCTCATTTGTAATGACATTCTAACAGTCTTCCATGTTAGGTTTGGTAGACTGACATGTGTCATCATTTATCAGGGTCTGACTAAAGGCAACTTTGCATTTAAAAAGTATTGATGCATGAAAATCTTTATGCTGCAGTATATTTAAATACCCTGTATGTATATATCAGACAACACAGAAACTTAAATTCAGTTGACATTACTCACTGCCAGAAGTAGAACATTAACTTATAAGGAAGATAAATACTGTGCTGCATTTTCACTTGTTGTTGTGTCTCTATAGCTTCCTGCCACAGGCTAATTTCCATGTCTTCCAGCTGAGCCATTCAGTTTCAGAACTGTGATAGCAGAAATTAAAAATCAGCTTCCACTGCCTTTTTTGTTTACTTAGACCAACAGGCAAAACATTAAAACAAAAAGCGATTTTCCTCTTCCCAGCAAAGCACTTGAGTGCAAGCTTGCTTTACATTGACCTCAATGAGACAGAAATTCTTAAGAGCTTTGATGTGGGGCCTCTCTTCCTAATCCTTGTTGAATGCAAATTTCTTATTGACTGAAGTAGGGTAGGAGACAACTCCTAATCGCTTATGAAAATATTACAGAAATAGCTTGAAACACTGCAGAAAGCTACTCTGTGCTTATGCAGCTATATAATCTTGGGCCATTCTTTTAAAATATGACAACATTTTGTTTTTATAGTGGAAGCTACAGAAGCAGCTCGGCCTGTTACTCATATAAATGGAAAATAGTTGTGAGCAGTATTGTGTCTTTGTTCTGCTGCTTCCCTGGATTATTACCTCTACTTTCAGGCTAAAAACCTTGAGAACTATTCCAAATTAACATACTTCTTGATAATTCTCTTTTCTTTGTTAACCTGATCTTTTGCATAAATACTTTTTAAAACGTATTTCAGATATTGCTGCAACACTATAACCATGACTTTGTCATGCCTAGATCAAAAATCCAATGCTGTCAATGAAAACCTCCTCTAACAGAGAGAATACACACGTCCTAGGATCTTACTGAATGTAGGAACATATTATGGCATGAACCTGCAGGATCTGAAGCGTGCGTCATCAGCACTAGTGCAGAATTACGAGCAGAGGCATTATTCAATTCTTAAACCTGGAACATATTCAGGCAGATGTCATGCTAGGCAGATGAACACCTCACTGAATCCACATTTTCCTTTGAAGTGGCATTTCAGTTTCAAGTCAAGTTCCTTGACTATCCCACATTCCTGCCTTGCCCTCTTGGTGTCTGGGAATGAGCCTCTTCAGAGGAAACTAAATAAATCCTGTCTCATGTGTGCATCCCACTGCACTTCTAGTTCTCTTTTAGATGTAAAGGTTCCAACCACTGCTACTTTGGACTGCTTGACTGGTGCATGGGGAAAAGACATTCAGTCCTGATGGCCAAACTAGGCCTAGTTTGAAGTAAACCTTGAAGATTGTGTATAGTGATGATGTAATATTCTCAACACCAACATCTTCTGTTTGCTAATCCATTCCTATGAGGTCGATGACTTCCTAATATCAGCATAGCCATGATAAGGCTTTAGTTTTATTAAAAATGTTTCTTTTGCGAGTCTTAACCAAATATCTGTACACTTTGTAAAAAAATGAAGAAAAAAATGACCTGAAATGAAGCAGTAGATACCTGAAGTGAACAACTTCATTGACAAAACAAATTAAATGGAACACAGTGAGGAAGTAACAGAATATAAGTTTCTAATGGATATGTTCATGGCATTTGCCATTGTCATGTTCTTCTGTTCAAAAAATCCCAAATCAGGCCTTGTACTAAACACATTACAATGCTCAGCAAGTCACTGAAAGTAATTACAGATAATGAATGAATATGGCATCTCAGTTTGCATCTTGACCTAGTTCCTAATATAAAAGCAGTCTCTTGCAGTGTTGTTCTCTGAGAAGAGAGGTCTGTGGGCCTTTGGCATGTCTTATCCCACTTATGAAGAGATTCAGAAAATAGAATAATAAAATGTATTCTGTATAATCAACAGATCTGAATTTCTTAAAGGAACTTATAAATCTCCTTTACAATAACTTAGAAATATGCAGATTAAATGAATTGGAAGCTTAGCTTCTGATATAGATAATACCATTTCTTAAGTTTGATAATTTCCTCATATTCTCTTTGCATTGAAATATACGATAATATGAATCAAAATTTAAGTGTGAAGTTTTTTGAAGTAAGTGATATGGGAGTTGTCTGCTCTGGCTTGGATGACAAGCACTGCAGGCTTTATGCAATCCTTCCCTCTGGCTTTGCATATGCTTCCAGTTCTCCCTGCTATTTTGTGCTCTCACCCTCTTGGATGCATTTTGTTGAAATAGCAATTAAAAGAGGAGTTAAGCCCAGATTCTCAAACACATTCAGGGCCTAAATCACTGGAAGTTAATCCCTTAAGTAGTTGCAAGTCTGGTGACATTGCCTGCATTCCTGTTGTTTCACATTGACTTTTTTCCCCTAGAAAACATGGTGAATATAAAGTGATCAAATGGCCCAGATTCAGAGACAATCTATTTTCATTGTGATGTCTTCACATCCCAGAGAATTCATCAAGACATCATTTATATGCCTCTTTTGTTATGATCTTGAATACAAACAGCCCAAACTCGGCTCTAAAAAATCATTTTCATCAATCTGCCTGCTAATAAAGCTTGCAAGTTACTGTATTTATAAAATCAATATCTAATGATGATGTGCAATAGGACATTAAATATGGCACAGCTTTGACTGTACAGCACAATATAAATACACTGTTGCTGTCTTGTGTAATACCTTGTTTAATCTCTGGTGTCATTAGGAATGCCCTAAGGGTTGTGCAGTTCCACAAACTGAATCTCAGAAATGTGCAGCTGTGTTAGAAATTGTGCAGGTGTATGGAACATATGTAAGCATCATTGAAATCTAATGGACAGTGCACTGGAACCTAAACTAGCAATGCTAATAAACCAATTATTGCTCTTTGCCTTGTTTTCCCCTTCCCAGCTTCTGCACAAAGGGCTCCCTCTTCCTGTGTGAGTGTCAGGGCTCAGCTGGAGAATTTGGGCTTTATATGAGCATTGGTACTATGTACATCTTCCAGTATGCAGAGAAGAAAAAGCCTTTAAGTACAAGAAAAAGGAGCACATTAGATAAGCTGAGAAATGTTAGATAAATCAGTGGTGCAGTCTTTGTTCATGCATTCGCTGCTGCTTTTCCACCTGGAAAATAATATAGCAGAATTGGAGTACATTTGTGCATGTCAAAGAAAATGAAAAATGAGTCAATGAAAACAGCCAGAGAGGAGTTTTAGATTAGGATTGATTACTTGGAAAAAAACCCAATAACAAGCCTGAAAAAATACATATAAAATGACAAATGACATGGTGAAAGGAAAGCAGGGGCTTTGCTTCTTCTGCTTTTGCTATGCAAAGAAAAGGTGAAAGACTGTTAGATGAGAAGCAGGAAATTTCAGCATGATAAAGCAAACTCATCTCCATACAGTATGCAACCAGAGTAGGGAACCATTACCACAGGAAATTAAGGCCACAGGCTCTCCTGAAGCAATCAGTAAAGGTATATAGGTATCAAGGGTATGATGATAGCATTTTGAAAAAGGATATTAATCCTCTTCTATCAGGACATAAGACACTAGAGTGGTACCTAATAAGATTCCCACACCATTTCTGCTGCATATTTCTTCTAATTCCTTACTCAGAGTGAACCCTAGAGAATCTAAAGCCCCCTCTTTGGTGGTGTGACAGAAAGTCAGACTTCTGCAATGTGTGCATTTTATTATTCTATCATTTGGGATTTATTGCTCATGCAAATGCCTCTCATTGCAGAGGTGCAGCACAGACAGCTGCCTTTCATGTTGGGGTTGATTCAGCAGCACTTTGCTGAGAAGTTGTGCTGCTCCTGTTTAACCTGCATGCTGCAAACTGGAGAAGCCTTGCAAGATGTGACTCTGCTGCTCAAAACTCATTTCAGCTGATTGTATTGAAGCCATATGCCCAAGGCTGTACATAAATGTGAATTCAGGATTTGTTCTGAGCATCCAAAAAAATAATCACCTGTGTTTAAATTTCTTCTTGCTTGTTCCTGCCTGTATTTTGTACATTTTTCAGAAGATGGTGGCTTGCATTCTGTGCACTATGCCCTGAAAGTAGTGAGGAAGAGAATGCACAAGATTTTGGTGTTAATGACTTTGTAGTTTCTACAAGCAGAAAAATATTATTTACCCAACAGAAAAGAATATGCTCCCTTTGCTATGTGAGGGTCATAAGCTTGACTCCATAACTGAAGAGTTATTCACAATTTTTCTGAAGTCTGTCACTGATTTAAATTTTGTGCAGTTTAACTATTTAGTATTTAAATTTAGTATTTTGTATTTAGTATTATACAAAACTGAATTATTACATGAAGGGCACATGCAAATTCCTTCAGAAGAAAATTGTATTTTTCCTTTGTTTCATTCTGCTATCTGTGAGCTGCTGCTTTACTGTCTTGGTCTGATGCCTGTATAGACAATTTGAAATTTATATAAATAAAGTAAGTAAATTTCAGTGCACTTTGTCCCAATTTTTCTCTTAAATATAAGGTTTAGTTGAAAAATTATTTAGGATCTGAGTTTGTTGCATGCAAGCAGAATGGGGAAAAATTACTGTCCTTGGTGGCACAGTAAGGTCAACAACACCTGGTATAATAGAAAGGGTTGTTTCTAGCAAACTGTGCAAGTTTCCTAGAATATCACAGAAATGCTATTTATTATTAAAAATTACTGCAGTAATGTGTATTTGCATTCTGCAAACTTCCTGTGGGTAATCTTCTGATATTCTCTGTCCCTTCAATGTTCTTATCCCTCATTGCGCATAACCTGAAAAGTCTGCTGCAGGAGAAGAATAACATAACCATCAAGCAGGAGAAAAATAACATAACCATCAAGCTCCCACTTCCCAATGAGCATTGCTGGTGTATTGTGCAGTTCTGTCACTACTTCTGGTTGCTGAGGCTTTCTCTAATTTCAGTTATAGCAGAAATATCAGGGTCTGGGTTTTTCTCCAAAGATTGATTGCCAAGAAGAACTCTCAATGGCTGCACAGCATACCAGCTGACAGGTATTGCAATGCAAAAGAAGCACACACAATGGCACCAGAGCTGTGGAGTGGTGGCAATAACCTGGCCATAACAACATATTGGACAGATTTTTATTTGTAAGACTTCTGCCAGTGCAAGGTCAGAAACAAAATACCAACAAGAAGCCCATAGGAAAGATGGCTACAGCTTAAAAAATTTCTGATGAAGTGGAGTGCAATTCAATATGTGATCTGTACAATGCAGCCAATTGTTCTCCAGCAGGCTCTTTTGCTATAAGTGGAGCAGAAAATATTAGATAGAATAAGGCCATAAAAAACTTAAAAAACCATACCTATGTAGTAACAATTTAAGATGACAATGAAAAATAATGTTTCCCAGTGTAAAAAAACCTCCTTGTCATACACAAAAAGTAAAATGCTATATTGTAATAGATAAAGTCAAAGGGCAGAAATATAGACATTGGCAGGTTATCTGGTGTCCACTTTTGTTGTTCTTTCTTTTTCAATTGGTCCTGACATGATTTTTTTTTTTCAGATATTTCAGTGGTAAGAAAACTTTCTGGAATTGGAAAAACAGATGAAATAGAAAAAACCTTGTGCTGAAAAAGCAGAGTATAAAGAATAGCTTAGAAGCCAAGCTTTTAAAACAGACTCGTTGTAAATAAATGTATTTTTCAGCATTTTCTGACAATTACAAAACAGAGAGGTGAAGTCAAATTCTTCATCTGGAAAACAAAGGAATGGCTCTTTTTACCTCAGAATGTACGTGATGTTCTTATTTTCTTATCAACTGTGAGGAACAATCATCTTCAGTGTCCCTTAAAAAATTCACATCTAGTTGAGTGCATATCTAGCACTTTTGTTCCTGTAGTAAGAGCGCTGATCTGGAAACAAGCTGCTGATCTCATCCTTCTAATAATATCCTTCAAATACTAAATTATGTATCATTTCCCTCTGATTATGAATTTGAAAGCATATGTTGTATTTGTGCTTATTGTGTTACATTCCCCTGGGTACTTTGCAAGCAAGATATAAAGTCAACTATTAATTATTAGTATTGCAATTAGAGTAATCACAATGAAACTGAATATTATGGAGAGTGTAATGAGTATCAAAAAAGCTGATAGTGAGTATAGACCCAAGTTCTTATAGAGGTATGTGTTCCTAAGCTGCCTGAAAATGTGTTTTCTGAAAAACAACTTCTTTTTGGTGACTGGCTGCCACTTTCAATGATTCTTGCAAATCAAGGGAGTTTATAAATCAGAATGAGGGCAGTTTGGTTGTTAAAGAATAAGCAGAACACATAATGTTTTTTCTATCCCAATATTTTGCTCTTCTAATCTCTCCTGCTCCCATCTCCTCTCATAAATGTGCAACTGACAATGTCTGTAATATGTTCAGGATCAAAGGTTTCAATTGCTGCATCCATATAATGTTTGGGTTTTGTCTCAGTCCTTGCCTTCCTATGCTAAACTAAAATAATTCCTCGTTCTGTATGCTGTAAGATGGGAAGAGTCTTCTCTTTCAGAACATAACATAACTGGAAAGGGGCACATGTTAATTTTACAAATGCCAAAGCTACAGTTGCTGTAAAGCACACTGCTTTCAGAGGATAAAGTTATTAAATATTAAAAAAAAAAAAAGAAATTGCAAAAACAAACAACCAAATAGCACAAGTTACTCTGGAAAATCCCAAACTCATCTAAAATTACCAAAGAAAATACTTTTTAGTTTGTGTCTGGTAGTCAAGTCTCTATGTATTGTCTTAGTATCTTGCCTTACAAAGCTTTTTGAGATCTTTGCAGAACAGTCTGGAATTCTTTGGTATTCTGGGGGAATATTTGTCTAAATATTTTATTATTTGAAAATTAAAATACAATTCCAAATTAAGTACTTTCAGAAGGCAAATATAGCCTATGAGTGCTTACTTATTTTATTAATAGCTTTCCATTAAAAATAAAAAAGGCTGATTTGACATTCCAAAAGCAGTACCTTTGGCATGTATGTTCCTGCCTTCTCAAAGGTTCAACTTAGTACCTCTTTCTTGCAATGCAGTGACTTCTGGATCATTTTGTAGCTCAGAACTCAGAGGAAAATGTGAGTTTATGCCAAAGGCAAGATACTGCTGAGTGTGGCACCTGCCTCTGGGGTCACACATGCTAACCCTGGGAGTAGAAAGTGAGGGACATTGAAGGGGATGGGTATATAGGGGTGTGTGAAGGAAAGGAGTTGAGCCCTGGATTAATGGTAAGCACAATTTCCTACAACCAAGAAAATGCTTTTGTTGTGTCTGTAATTTCTGAAGCACCTGAAATCTAGCAGCTGAGAAGCTGTGCTTGAGAATGCTGAGTGTGGATTCCCCGCAATGCAGGGAGAGATCTGTGTCTGACCAGGTGTGACAGCCTCGGGTGCTTGCCCCAGAAAAGGAGCATTTTCTGCGTCCCTCGCTTCTGCCACTGAAAATTTTGTCCTGAGGAGGACAATTTTCAACTTTTTTTTCCTTGTTCATTCTATGCCTGTGCTGCATCCCTGTGGGATGTGTGGAGAGCCCCTGTGGGAGCACTGGGGACACAGCCCCGAGTAGGGACCGGTGCTGGGGGGCAGACACTGTGTGGCTTCTGAAGGGGACAGAGGAGGAATGACGAGGTCTGTGGTGTCAAGCTGACCCCGAGGTGTTTGAAAGTCTGTTTTTCCCAGCCCTGAGACTGAAGAAGAAGATGAGATTCCTTGGCTCTCATTCTCAAGGTTGTTTATTTTGTTATCTATAATATTCTTTCTCTGACCTGCAGAGGTCTGTCTGGCACGTCGGTTCACGACACACTGACCACCTTGGGGTGGTGTTATCTTTTTATACTAAAAACTATGTGTACTTAATTTACAATAATTTTCCAATACCTATCACCTATGTTAGACAATCTGTCTCTACCCTAAACCAATCCAAAAGTGTCACCATCTCAGCAGAAGATGGAGGCTAAGAAGAAGAAGAAGGAAAATAACTGGACATACCCAGATTCCTCCATCTTGGCCTCTTGAACCCCCATTCTAAATCCCCAAAATTCTACATTTTCACCCTTTGATAAATTCACTATCATTCTATTTGAACTCTTGTGGCTTGTAAATATTTGCACAAAGTTGGTAATTGTTTCCATGGATTAAAATCAAAGGCAGGGGTGTTTTTGACTCTGTGCCAAGGTCTCTGAGCCCCCTGCCAGGGTCTTGAGCCCTCCAGGGCAGCCAGAGCAATGTCCGGGGCTCTAACAGAAGAACATCACTGAGTATGGGGGAGAAGGATCCCAAAGCTTTGTACTCTGAGGTGCCAAAGTGTTTGGGAGCTTCAAGACCTGTTTGAAGTGGTTCCAGTGTGGAGAAAGAATCAATATAGTGTAGGAGCAACCATTTCTGTATGTTTGTGAGGGCAGCAATAGAAGTGTGATTATGTCTGAATTTCATATATGTATTATTATTCATAATTTCTATTGACAAGGCAAGTAAGGAACCATGGCAACCAAGGGCAGCTTATTGAAAGCTATTTTTGCCTGTGTTGTGATTTCCCCATCTCTTCCTTTTATTTTATTCCTCAATACATACATAACCTTTTCCAGCAAAATTGATTCCTCTGAATCAATGATTCCTCCTCATATCTGACAGTGCTTTGGTAACCTGATCAGCCAAGAGAAACTTTTCCTGCATTTTCTGCATCATAACTTGTCAGTGCTCCTAGATCATCTTCTGTGAGACACAAAAGATGAAACAAATATGAAAGGATGTTAATCTTCTGAAGATTTTTGTACAGAAAAAGTGTTTTCATAGTTGCATAATACGGTTGTCTATGCTTGTGGAGTTATTTATGAGCAGCCTGGAGAGTTTTACTTCGATGTGTGAGAGTATTTCGGCCTGTGAAATCTTCTGAAGTGGAGTGGACACGAGAGTGTTAATGAAATAACTTACATTAGGAAGGAAACATGAATGTGGAATGTGATCTAGTTTGCTTCTTAACTCTGTGTAAGTGATGAGAAGAAATGTCCATGCTACCTTGAGCCTGATAAGAAATGGAGTGATAAGTGTCAGCTGGGCTCCAGCTCAGTGGGTTTGAGCAGAGAGGGGAAAGAGGGAGGCACAGATGAGGACAGTCCAGCAAATAAAACCTTTCAGAGATCTTTGCTTACAAACACAACAGTCCAGGTAAGGAGGAGGCAATAACACATTTCCTTGACTTTGGCCCTGATTAAAATGTTCTGCCAGAATGTAAGGTTTAGATTAAACTGGAGAAGAGGCACGTGTGCAGCTGTGCAGAGCTGCACGAGTGCCTGTGCCTGAGCAATCCCTCTTCCTGCAGACACCCACCTGGACAGGGCACTGCCCAGGGCTCGGGCTGTGTGCTCTGCCCATGTGTGAGCTGCAGATCTGCTCCAGAGTGCTTGAGAACCCCTCTGGGTGGTGAGCACAAGATAAATTGTATTTCTATTGATGTTTTCTTCCCCTAAGCCAAAGGAGTGCTTATAAGGTACTGTCTAGGCTGGATATGAAAAGTTTCAAGTTTCCACATTATCAGTCAATAGACAAAATCTTTGCTCAGTAAGAAAAGCTAAACCAGGGCTGAAATTGTATTTGAAGGACAAGATAGTACAGAAAGAAGTTTCCATCAAGCAAAACAGCTTAATTTTGTCTATTTGGCCTCTCTGCTTTTGAAATGGGGTATTTCTATTATTTTTCACAGATTTTAATGCATAAATATTATCTGATGATGGGGAAAGGAAATTGCTTTTGGTAGAGCAAGTGGATGGAAAGGGGTAGAGGACTACCAACAATATAGAGGCAAAGAGGCTTTGCTGTGAACATGCAGGAAGAAATTCTCCTCCAAAAGAAACAGAAGAGATCTATCTACAGGCTCCTGTGCCACTGGAACAGGGCACACAAAATGAGGCTGCTGGGACAAACTGGACCTGTGTTCAGCCAGAAAATACTGGTGAAAGCAGCATTCAGACAATACATGCTGCTGCATTTCAGAATATATCAAAGGGTCAAAAGTTGTATAGGCATGCTGCATGGATTCAGTGGAAAGGTCAGATGAAAGATCAATTCTTAGAAATTCTAAAAAATGAGAAATAAAAATTATATGAGGCTGGGACTGGAAAGTGATGGAAAATGAGTTCAAAAATAAAGGGAGACTGGGAGCAGACATAAAAGCTGTGTTGTGAGTAACGAACTGGGAGAGAAGAAAGCACACAAATCAAAGTTTATATTTGGGCATATGTAACAATGCTACTATTTCCATGAGGTACTTAGAGGTCCAGGATGCAAACAATTGGCATTCAGTAATCAGTAAAGTAAACCAAAAATTAAAACCTGCGGTACTTCAGTCACTGCTGGCCTCCTTATCCTGTTTTGATTTGCATATGTTGGACCACCAGGGCACAGAATGTGACTCCCTGTGCTGATCAGGTATCACACACAGCATTGTTTTTGCTGCTGGCCATCATGCTATAGGCCATTCCATCCCTGTGGGCCCCAGTGCCAGAGAACATTCCATGGTACTTTCACATGAATATAGGCACAGTGCCAATGGTGCAGACAGCTTAAAGCACAGTAATTTTTTTGTTGTTTTTGGTGATGCTCACTTAGCTGTTACATTAAGACAGTTTATTTAGCTTGCTGCAAATTACTTCCATAAGAGTGCTGGGAAAGGCAGAAAAGTTTACTGCTTTGTTGATGCTGTGAAGGTTAAGAAATATTGACTTAAAATACAACAGAGGGTTAGAGTAACTATGAAGAAAATATTTCTCAAGGTAAGCAGATCAAGTAGATCATATTAGAAATGTCTCAGGAGAGCCCTTCACCAGGGATTTTTTGAATACATTGGATATCTATCTGTCAAGGATAGCTAATCCTGCCCTTAAATAGAGACAGATGACTTCCAGATGTCTATTCCACTCTGTGGACAGCAAGTCCATACCTGAATATTAAATAGGAAAGGCAAGGATGTGTCCCCACCTATCCCCATTGCACCAAGCAATGGGGGAGGATGAAGGGAAGGGGGCTGGAGGGTGACCAGGCTCACAGCTTTCCTTCTGCTGCTTTTCTTCTGCTGCTTTTCTCACCAGCTCTCAGTGTGCCCAAGGCTTGGCGTGACTCACTGCTCCTCTGACCCAGGAGAGTTCTTTTTTGTGCATTCTATCATTATGTTGAAAAAGCATACTTGGCTTCTGGAGAAGGTATGGATAAAGTGGAAGAGAAAAACATTGTGTGATCATATGAATAAATGCCATTTAATCATTTACAAGCTGGATATACGAGGTATCATCTGAATGCTTGACTTAGCCATAGGATTGTTTTTGAGCCTGTACTTTAAAATTATTTCCTAAACTTATCCATTATTTCACCTCACACAAGAAATCCTTCAAATTCTGTAAATTCTGTTGTCTTATCCAGCTGTGATAATTAGTTTAATGATACAAAGTTGTTAATTTACAATATAATCTAAGTGGATTTTGTGGACTCATCATAATCACCACTGGAGGCATGCAGAGTTAGCCTTTGGGCTCCATGCCTGCTTGCTGAGCATGGCAAGAGAAAGACCTGGAACTCAGTTTGTAACTGTGATTTAAAGCCATTCAGTGTTTACACATTACTGTGCTTCTGCTGAGATCCTGTCTTGCATCTGGTTGCTGCTTTTCTTCTCTTGTCCATCTTCTTAGCTCTGACTTACTAAGTTCTCATTATTTCAGCTCCCTCTGCCTCCTTGTTTTGTCTTTCTCTCATTATATCACTGCTACATTGTTTTCTTATTAATTCTTATTCCCCATGTGATTTTTCCTGCTCCCTTTACCACTTATGCTCTTTTACCCTTTGAATTTCCACTTTGTTCATGTGGGGGATATCTGCAAAGCCTGTTTTCCTCCTCTTTGTCCATTCATGGGCAAAATGTGTTTTTGTGGCCCTTCCTAGGACTGCTGGTATGATCTACATAAAGAGGTTTGTGTATCAGCTGGTACTTTGCAAGCAGCTGAAAATGGGATACTGGGTTGGCTGCTTTGTATATGGAAATATCATTCTTCTAGACCAAAACTTGATATAGTACTAGAGAAAGTACTCTAGCTAAAGTCTAGAATCTCCAAACTGGTGTTCAACAGCAGAACAGACATCTTCCACCAATGTGAGCTACTGTCAGTCTAATCCAGGAATTGATTTATTGTCTAAGAAAGGATGGGTCAAAAGGGCAAAGCCCTCTACAATGGCAGTGTTAATATCAGATGTCTTTATGATCATGGAGTTGTAGCTGTGCACTTCCCTCACAATTCTATCAAGAATAACTTTCATTTGCCTCAGGTTTGGATGAATATTTTCCTTCAAAAGACTACAGACAAAGCATGTCACTTGTGATCACAGTGTGCATCAGGCCTCTAGTCTGGAAAGGGGATGAAGGCACCCCTAAAAGCAGGCAAGTGAGCAGAGGGATCAGACTCTATGGCAAAAGTTAGCTGATGCTCATCAAAGCAGCTCGCTGGGTTGAGCCAGCACCTCATTTCACAAGTGTCAGGGAATGAGCATCAGTTTTGTAGAGAAACTTGAGCCCTGATTCTGTGTGATGTTTCAAAAAGTGACTCAGAGATGAGTTCTTCTCTGCCTCATTAATGGTCTTGGTCCTGGGAGGAATCTTTCATTTTTTCTTGCGTTCTGTCATAGCACAAAGGCAACACTTGAAGGGAATCCTTGGGGGAAGCAGTCTACTCTTATTTCTTGAAGATTTGTGCATTCAAACAGAAGGTGGAAAACAAGCACAAGCAATTTTAGTCTGTCATTTTAGATATTATGTCAAATGTTTATGGTCACATTTCTCAAACGCCTTAATATCATAAGGAAACAGAGTTGAGCCAGACTCTGAGAGACAGACTAAGCTCACCTGACAGCTATCATCTGGCCTCTAACTCTGCCTTTTGCCATCTAATGCAACATAGTAAAAGAATGTACGCTGCAATTCTAAAAGAGCTTTCACCAGCAACAAAGTTTTAAAGAAAAATACACCTATTTGTAAGCTAAACTTATTTCTCCCCCATGTTTTTCATCTTATTGGGGCCTGGTCCCCTTCTCCTATGAAACTTTGTCCACCACACCTTACAGTTTTTAAAATACGAGTGCTCATCTTTGAACATCTGGACTGTGGAAAAAAAATACCTTTCCTCTCTTTTGAAATGGTTAACAGAACTAAAAATAATTAGCTAGACTTCTTCCTTCAAAAGAAACTAGCAATTTCTTGGAAAAGTCAACCTTTGGGTTTTTTAAAATGCAATTCAAGGAAATTTTGTTGTAAAACTTTCTGATGATGGAATTCTGCTCTGTCCGGATTTCTTTATCAATGTCCTTTGCAGATTACCTGTGAAGATTGTCCCTTCATAAGAAACAATGCAAAAATTAAGCTTTCTGATTCAGATGTAGCTTGTCCCTGATTGCAGTGACATAGATCATCCTTTTTCATTGATTGTTTATTTGACTCATTGGACTTGCCAAGCTAGCATTGATTAGAGAGACTGGACTTGACTTTTTTCTTACATGTCATTGCCAATATTATTTATGCAGTTCAGTGAGCTCATTCAGGTAAGACTGTAGAGGTGTAACAGCATAGTCTAGTATCAAGAAAACAACTGTGATTATATTTCAGACTTGAGAGTGCTTTATCACTATCTGGGGAAAGAAAAAGCATAAGCAAATATTTGAGACCCAAACTGAAAGTTGTGGTTGAAATTTCTCTCCTTCCACCACCTCCTGCATATATGGAAATCTTTGTAACAGTGGGGGAGCATGTGAAATGCTATAATTATATTGGTAATGAAAATAGAAACATAAATGTTGAGAAAAGGTGTTGTCAAACAAGTGCAGGTTCTCAAACTTCTCTGCATTATTTACAATTTGTGTTTTTCTTCTCTAAGTGAGGACTTTGTGTGCAGAGGTCTCCTACATATCTGTCCACATCTTGAATAGTGAACATAGAGCTTAAGAGGTATTTTAATGTGGGGTCTTCTAAGTAGTGGAACAATGGAGGAAGGGCAAATGACTTAGAAACAGCCTCAGGTATCCTATAAACAAAGATGTGTTTAGAATGGGATTTTTTTTGCTATTGTCTTATATCAGACCTCTTCAAAATAATTCATGCAGTCTCTTAAGCTGTTACCAGTCTCAAAAGCAGTTTGAAGAGACCAAACAATCCATGCCTTAAATCTGGCTAGCACTGTTGAAGAGCAGTTCACTGTGATTACAGCATTTGAAATGTGTTAGGAAAGTCACATTGTGCTTTTATCCAGAGAACCCAATGTTAATGCAAATAACAGCATTAATGGCCAATAAATTAATTATGCTCAGTAGTGAATTAATAATGTAATGAAGAATTAATTCCATTTTTTAGTGAAGAACATCTTAAATGTTTCATTCCTCCTCTCATTTTGTTTCAGTATTCCCCACTGTGATCAAGACTTCATTTGCAGGCACCTGAATGACTAGACAGCTCCATACCCTGAGCACAGGTTTGAAGATTTAGATAAGATCTTAATCTAAGAAAATGTTAGCTCTTCTTTCTTAAGCGTATTCCACATTGCAAGGCTCATAAAAGAGATTTGTATTGTACATTTTAATGATATCTGGTGGGAATACTTCACAGTAGACAAGTTTTCCCTCAGGTTTTCCATCCATGTTTAGTCTACGTTTTCCCTGATATGTTGCTTATTTTGTTGTGTGCAGCACATTGGTCTATTCTATCTGCAGAGCAAAGACAAACTGCTTGTGAATTACCCAAAAGGAAAACAAACAGAAAAAAAAATCCCTTTATGTAATGAAAAAAGGAATTTAAAACCAAGGCGAGACCAAGGCATGAAATCTGAGAGGAAATACTCTCCTCTCCAGTTTGGCTGTTAATTCCTAGCCTTTGGTAGTTTATGAAGCTTCTTGTGTGAATCTCTGCACCTCAGTAATGCTCCCCTGCATCCCTTCGACTTGGGATTCTTGTAAAGGCTGAAAAAACAAAAGAATCAACAACATTTGAGCATAATAAAGACCTTCTGAATTGCAGAAACAGATGTCTAATGTCTTGCTTTTGAAGTTCCAGCCTACTAAATCAGGTTTATTTGAACCCCAAGGCTCAGGTTACGGTAGCATTTGTAAACAGAGAAGAAAATGCAATTCTTGCCATCAGTAGAAAGCCTGACTTATAAATTACCAGGATGGACAGGTAATTCTGAAAGTGGCTTCCATTTATGTGTGGCTAGATGGACTTCTTTTCAGAGACATCAGTGCTCTCACAATGACTGTGTTGTTAGGAATGCCAGTCCCATCCATTACCCCCTGCACTCAGTGGCAAGATGTCACACTGCTAACGTGTCATTACCTTATGGGACAAGTTATAGATGCTTTTTCTTCCTTCAAAGACCAAAAGAACCCTGAAGTATTCAAAATTTCTGAATTACTTGACTTCCATGACAGCTGCTGGAATTGTAAACGTTAATAGCCAATGCTAAGTAATCAATCTGTCACCTTTTGGTGAAGTAAATTACAGGAAATCAGAAGTCAGCGGCCACTATAACGTGTTTTTCCAGAGGAGCAAGATTCTAACATTGTGGATAAGTTGCTGGTTGTCACCCATAAACAAGGAGAGCTGCTTTGTTCCTTCAGCAGCAGCAGTGCACCTCCTTCATCATCTCAAACCCACAGCACACAGGCAGGATGCTCTGTTGTTTATGGCAAACAGCATGTGCCCCTGAAGGCAGAGTCCATCATCCCTCTCCAATTCCCCTGGGGGAAAAAAGTAGAATTCTGCCTTACACTCCTTTTAGATTCTTGACATAGTCAAGCACCTCACCCCACTGCAAATGTTTGACAAATTCTGTCTGCTGAAGAAAAACAGATAATCTATGGAAAATAATGGTGTGAGCCTGTACTAAACCTTAATAGCCTGCCCTTAAATAGTAATTTTTAAAAGTCTTATCCTTTGTGTCATTTTGATTTTATGTTTGATTTGCTGAATGAAAAATTTGGCCCTGCAGGCCAAATGTTTTAGAGAAAATAATAATTTTTTAGCAGATAGTTGTGAGAGAAATAAGAATGGATGGCTTTTTGAACTTCTTTCTCTTGTCTAATTCAGCCTGTTAGATGTAAAAGTCTTGTACCTTACAAATCTTCATATCTTCTTCATAGAAACCTTCTCAGCTGCATTTTTGTGACTCACCTCTCTTGCTGTCAGCAGCACTAATCTTCATTTCCTGACACCCTGTGTGTTTGGGAACTCAATCTCCTCACCTCTACCTTTCCTGATAATATTGCAATAGCACATTTATATAGGGTAAAAACCCTGGGGAAAGCTATTTAAGTATTTAATAATTGCTCAGTTCTTTTAAAATTTCTTTCTAAACCATCATTCTGGGTGTTGGTGCTATCCATAACCCTCTCCTGCCAGGAAGGTGGAGAGAAGCTCCCTTTCCTTCAGGACAGGTTCAAACTCTCATGGTGTTCCCAATGGCACTTCAGTGGATGGCCTTGAGGAGAAACCTCTGCATTGGTGAGCTGCCAGCTTCCCTCTTGGAGTAAACCAACTCTTATGTGATTGCACTCCATCTTCACAAAGAATGGGGCCAAAGCCCCTACCAAAATGCATTTTCCTTCTGATTCACTGCCATTCATTCTGTAGATAGGGTAAATCATTGTGGCTGGTGTCACCAGCTTGACAGGAGCCAATTCAGACACAAGGAGTTACTCCAGGTGTGCGTGCAGCCCTTGTCTTCTCACAGCAGGAAGGGATCATTTTGCAGGGGATCATCTACAGGGTTAATTTTGCACAGAATTAATTTAGGCAGTTCAGCTAAAGCATTTTCCACCTGTCAGCTGAGCCAGCCTTGCCCTCAACTTCCCCCAGCTGGTGTCAATGCTCAATATCTCTGCATGCAGAATTCAGCCTTTCTTACTTCTTTGACATGAGGATGTGTGTCTCTGTGCCTCAGTGAAAAGAGAACAGCTGAAATGAAAGAAAGCAAGGAATATCCACTTGGAAAAGAAGATAACAATGATTTAATGTAACCTGTGTCCTTTGCTCAAGGATCCTCTCATTATCCCTGTCTCTTTAGCGTTGGTGTTGGAGACAGAGCACTGTGTTTAATTATTTACTGGTTGCTATAGTGTTGTTAAATGAACCTTTGAGACTGCCATGTGCTGGGTAGAGCTGTCCCTTCACAAATATTAAAGCAGATCTGCAGCAATGTAAATTCCCGTAGATTGAAGAAACTCCTTATTCCCATTTCCAGAAAGCAGAAAAGAAGGAAAAAAATAGAAATCAAACTCTGAAGTCTGCATTTAACGATTCAAGAAGCTCTCAGAACTTCATTTCTTTCTCTTAGAACTGTGACCCATTGTTCTTTTTCTGCTCGTTGCCATTTCCCATTACTTCAGTGTATAAAAATGAGTTTGCAGGCTTTCAGATGCTGAGGCTGTTAACTTACCAAAACTCTCCATATTCAGACAAGTTCAATCTGTATAAAGAACACAATGATGCATAAACCAGATACATTGCATTATGCAGCAGTCTAATTTATTTCATGAAATATATAACAAATGAGCAAATATATTTTGATGCCACAGCCATGAACATTGTAGGCTTACAGCAATTCAGCATGACCAATGGACCTGAAAACCATTATTCATGAAGTGTGAGTTGATGAGTTAGAAAAGTAAGACATTTTGGGCGTCCAGATGAGTATTTTTATGGAATAATGCAAAAATTATTGAAGGAGAAAATAGATGACCAAAACAAAAGAATGAAAACATGTATGCAAAACTGAAATATTCTGTGGGGAAAAGCCAAGACTGGTTTCCACCTAAGTTTGTAGAATGTGTCAAGAAGCAACAAATGGATTTAATTTAGTATTTCATTGTCATTCATAAAACTTGCCACTCTGCATAGCTTATACAAAAGTAGTTCAATAAAACATTTGCTTACAACACTTTTTCTAAGTATTGCCATGTGCTATCTGAAGAACTTGTCTAGATAAAAAAAATATCAAGAATCTGGACTCACTTTCCATCCCTTTCGGAGAATATTGTTACTTTTGTGGGAGGGGGGGAATAAGAAAACCAAAAATATAAAAGATCCATAGATGTGAGACTAAAAATATGGTACTCATTCAAAAATATTGCTTGACAGTCAGTTGTGGAGGCAACAAGGAGACATGGCTGTTTACTGAAAACAGCAGAGAGATTTTCCTAGGAGATGCACTTTTACTATTCCATTCTGAGTGTTATAAGTTCCAATTACATCTGTGCAAGTTTTGTAAAAGCAAAATAGGATCTTTGTGACTGAAGATGAAGATAGAATAATCATAAAGGATGTAATTAAAGAGTGACAAGTTGACAGGCACAATCCAGAGACAGATGTACAGGCAAGCAGTGAAGCAGGTCTACACCAGGATACAGCACTTGGGCACTGGGGACCTGTCCCAGATCCACTGCAGCTATTAAATGCAGGGCTGGGAAGATGGGGAGAGCCCAGTGCTACTGACCTAAGGAAAAATGCATTCATGTTCTGAAATATTTTCCCTTGACAAAAATTTTCATATATGCTGTGGAGAAAAAAAAAAATTCCAGCAGCTTGTCCAGTCGCTGGAGTGCTGATTTTATTTATGAGTGCCCTAATAGGTCTTATTTGCTTCTGCTTCAGTGAATAAAGCTCTATAGGAGCAAGCAATTGGAAGAGAAGCAGTGGCTAGGTATTTCCAAATAGCTGATGGGCAGCACCTGACATTTCCCACTCAGTTTTTGTGCAGATCTTGATGTGCTGTGCTGGTAACATGAGCACGCAAAAAACCCCCTGAGTCAAAATCCATGCTGCATAACATGCTCAGTGCAATTACAGCAGTGAATTATTGAATAAACAATATCCTTAACTCACCCTGTTGGGATGAGCTGGAGCTTCTGTAGAATGGGGCATGGTTTGCATTTCTTCAGCATCCAGAGGGTTTGCCTGTGTCAGCAGCCTTGCATATCACAGGATGAATCAACTCATTACTTCTGTTGGGACCTTCATCTTGTAGATCAACAAATATGAAAACCTGAAATTTACTGGAATGAACCTAATGATAGTTTTAAAGAAATTTAAATCAGTTTTTCATAGGAAAACTTCAAAGGCTTTAATAACTGTGAGCTCAGGCAAATGGAAACAAAAAGAAAAACTATTAAAGAAATGTCTGAAATTTTTCTGCTTCCAAAGTCTCAACGTTGTCTCTGTGTGTAAACTACACGAATTACAATAATGAATTCTGCTTTAGGAAACAATTTAATTACTTTTCACAGGTTACAAAAGCAACTTATACTTTTTCTGCAAATATAAAATTTCTCACATTATGTAAGCATAGATTTTTTAAATATGTGGGCTTCCTTTCAAGTAAAACATATAACTATCAGAAAGGAATGAATATTGAGTCAATTACAGATTTATGGTATATAAATTTCTTCTACATTCACAGATTTAAAATCCCTTAGGAGACATTTCACAATCTAACTGATGACATTTGTGGTCATGTCTCAGAATCAGCTAAATCATTTCAGCACCATTCCTTTATCCAGCAGTGACCTTATATTTTCAAAATACAGAATATGCTGAATAACTCTTGTAAATGATCTGTGGATAGAAGGGACCGTCTTGCTTCCCTAAAATTTTTGCAATATATTTGGCTCATTAAAGAAACTGTAAGGAACACCAAAATATTGTATGTCTTATTTCAGTTTCAATGATAGTGAGACAATTTAAAAATTATAGAAGCCCAAAATAGTATAAAGTAATTTAGAAACAAACAATGTTTTGGTACAAAATCTAAAGTTTATATCAAACTTTCTTACATCTGCAGGAAATTAAAAAAAAAATTTGCAAGAGAAATCTTTTACTATGCTTTTTTTCCCTTGACTTGTTTCTCTTAGAGTCAGGTTACTTTAAATTTCATTTATTGTATTGTTGCAAATAATCAATAGATTTGATTAAGACAGTCAAGCTGGCTTTCTACAAAGAGCAGAGGCTCTCTCAAGGAGAGTGGATTGCAGCACTGGAGCCTCCTCAGGAGAACAAATGTGTAAGCAATCTAATCACTGTCATCATTTATCAGGCACCACTGCATTAGCTGGTATTTTTGCATTACAGGTGAGTAAAGCAAGACTTTTGAATGAAGGATTAGACTCTGTATGGCATAGGAAAATCAAGCTTTTTTCAGCACAAATCCCCCAAATGCAGCTCTTCTCAAAGACATATTTACGGGGATTGACTCACCAGCCTCCTGTGGATCCCTTTTCCCCGGGCAGAATTGCAAGTGTAAAACGCTGCTGCTCCTCTCTGCTCACAGCTTGAGCAGAGGGAGCCTCCAGCCCTGGTCTCTGGCCCCTTGAGCAGCACACTGAGGATAATGAATTGCTCCTTGTATCACATTAGTGGAGGTGTCCTCATATTGAACACTTTATGGTGAAGCTGTTATTGCTGTCATATTCTGCCAACACACCCACAGATTCCTGGAGAGCAGAGAAGTTTTGGACATGGCTAACAGTGCCCAATGTCACTTTGGTGCTCTGGGACTGTGGCACTGCTCACCCTAAATATTGTTTGGCTGGATCCAGCTGTTGTGCTGGGGCAAAAAAAAAGAAGACAAGTGTTTATAAAAACTGCCAAAAAAGAGTAACTTCCCTAATTTCCCAATATTGGCCCCTGCAGTGATGCTGTGGTCGTGTGGCAGGGTCCTGGACGGGTGGCTGTGCTGTCATGGCTGTTCAGATAGTCAGAGCAGGGTGAGTGGGGACACACGGGCAGGGTCAGGGCTGTGAGATGTCCTTGTGTGGTTTGATGCACTGGTGTGGTGGCAGGAATGCACTTCACCACATCCCAGGGACTTGCAGTGATTTCACTGAGAGGCAAAACCACCTGAGCTAGGGCCAGGCTGGCAGACACCTCCAGCTGCCTTGGGAATACCACTAAAAGAACTCAAAGTGCAGACTTTGAGCATTAGCTCAAAAATTAACAGGCAGGCTCCCGTCCTCCCTTGCTGTGATGTAGTATGGCTCTTGCGGAATGACAAGATTGGGTTTTGGGCAACTTTTCTTTGTTATTTCTGAAATAGAGGAAGGTTGTGCCCTCAGAAGTCTTTCAAGGAGAAAAGCCAGTTAAGAGAGGGATTGTACAGTCTGTCTTAAATAATTTAATTTATAGTTTGACTTCTTTCATAAGTATTCACTCACGGTTCCTTATTTTCTTACTTTATTTTTTATGGCTGATCTGGGTCCAAACTTAAGTGCATCCATGGTGTGCAAATATGGATATATTTCCCTTTGAAAGCACAGAAAGATAACAAATGCCACCATACCCAGAGCTTTCTTGATATATCCCTTAGTGAAGTGCTAGGATTTCTCTGGCTGGTAAATTACTTCATGAATGAGAAGCCTGCTTTTTCCAAAATGTGGGGTTTTTTGCTTAGTCTAAACAATGTCAGCATTCTTAGGGTGATGAAATGATGAAACCACATGTCCTCCCCTCACAGCAGCCAGAAGTTTCAGCAGGGCAATATCCTGACAATTGCCACTGACAATGTCCATTGCCACAACCTCAGTGCTGTGACAGAGTTCCTGTGTTTGTTTGAGTTCTGTGGGGTCCTAATGAGTTCATACAAAAGACTTTGCTTTCTTTTGCTGTTTTGTGCACTGAGGCAGGGCAGAGATATTGGTGTGGCTGTCCTGCCACAGATGAGAGGAACAACTCCAAGGGGTAGAGGAGGGCAAAACTATGGGTTCTTCTTCTCTGTATGGCTCAGAGAAGAAAGAAAACTCAGTGGAGTTACAGAGAAAGTAGTGTGTCCTTTCAAAAGCTACTGGAAGCGATTTAATTTCTGTTTTGGAGGCATAAAGTCTCCTCCATTTTTTATAGCTGGCCTGTTTCTTTAGCTTGCACAGCATGAGGAGGTAGCAGCCTCCACACTGTTTGCTCTCTTTGAGTACAGTAGAAAAGCACCTGCCTTTGGAAGTCCATTGGCTTTAACATAACACACCTATCAGTGAAGTTTCCCAAAAGCAAAATATTGAGGAGGATGGAGAAATTTCTCAGTCTTCAAGTTCTGCAGAAAATTGTATTTCTTCAGACTTTAGTTTTGTTTTGCTTGTTTATTTTGGTTGGTGATGAGGACTTCTTACTTTTTTTATTTTTAATATAAAGGAAATACAACAATGATTTCACTGGGAATGATTCTTTTCCCCAGGACTACATGATAACTTTTCATGTATTTACTGTGTTCTAAGATGAAGATATTTCTTCCAAAGTCAAGAAAATTAGACTTTGGATTTTGGAATGATTTGACATTTTAGATTCACCTGTTTCCCTTTTAGTATCCTCATTATAAGCACTGTGGGGCCAAGAGGTTTCTAGAAGTAGCCTTTTGTGAAAGTGCTCATAACAGAAATGACTTCTAACCACAGATGTTGTGAAAAGACCTGCACCTAATAGATAATAATTAATAGATACATCTATGCATCTTTTCCTGAAAGTTCTTTTTGCAGGCTAGGTACTGTAGTCTTCCCTGCTCTGGATAAAGCAGAAGTAGAGATTTATTCAGTCAGAGCACTGGGCTGTGAGACTGTAAATCTAAGGTCTATTCCCAGCTCTGCCTCAGAGCCTGACTTTGATACCTAAGGCAAGTCATAGAGACACTGTTCCCCAATGCTAACATGAAAAATGGCAGTGATGACTTGTGCAATTTTCCACAGCCATGCTGAGGTTAAATTATACGAGATTTTAGGATAAATTTTAGATTTTTCATTAATGGGTGGGTAAATGGAATTAACAGGGATATCACTTTTAATATATACAAACATGGGGAAAGTCCTTTATGCATCTCCAGTGAATATACAAAGTAAAAATATTATAAATGGTTTCCCTCTCTGGTGTATGAATAGACCCACATGAGATACTTGCGAATTTATTTTAACTGCTTTTGAGTAAAAATTAGTGAAAATACATAGATGCTGGTGAATACATGACTATAGGAGTGAGTTGTTGAAATGATCATGTTATAATAAGTACTACCCAATTCACATGTAAAATATGTTGAAAAGATGTTATTAAGGGGAAACAGGAGCAGGATAAATCTTGTCCTAACATCAGCTAAAATGATAAGTTAACAAGAGCAAAATGGTACAGTTGCTACAGGCAGAATAAGGCCACTGTACTGACCATTCAAGTGTATGGTAAAGTGATTTAATTTGGCTGTGTTCAGCCTGCCAGTGCTCTTATTCTGCATCATGCAGGCAGGTTTAGAAGAGACTTGTTTGCTAATTAGTGTTATGATTTCAGATGCACAGCTGTAATGAAGCATGAAATGGCAGCCACCAGTGATATTCCTGCAGCCCTGGTACGTCAGCCTGATGAGATGGCTGCACATTGTCAATACCAGCAGGCAGAAAGTCCCAGAAGAAAAATACCAGCTCAAGTGAGAAGGGGTTATTTAGTGGAGGGCAATTAAAGAGACTGATAGTCCTAATTACACATGCAAGTGAAGAAACTAGGTAGGCTTTTAGTGCAGTGGTGACGAGTTACAGTCTATTAGGTTCTGACTCTTAAGGATGCTGCAGAGGAAATGTGTTAATTCAGAGCATCAAAGAGCATTAGAGAAACCCCACCAGATAACAGACCAGTGGTGAGAGCCTCCCCAATCAGATCTGCTACTGTTTGGTGAACTACTGTGTGGAAAGGACTGGTGTGAGCTCATGAAAAACTGGGAGGCCACAGCTTCATGAACACAACAAAGTGACATACAGCACACAGGTAGTTTGGGGCATCAATGAGGCATCCAAGACAGCTGGCTGTTGTATGGGTATTTTGTCATCATATTCTATTTCAGATATGAAATTTCAAGGAATTTTGGGAATAAGATTGGACAGGATATATTCTGTTTGTGAAAGTGTAAAAAATTCCAGAGAGTACAAACAAGTAATTTCCACTGTGTGCATAAAACAGCCAAAGAGTGCTCTGTGATGCTCTTACTGCTGTCCCTGTGTAGTGAGAGTCCTATGTATTGGATAAGTGGGTCCTAGTTACTCTAAATGAGCTACAGCTGCAAAGTCCTTAGTTGGGCAGCAGCTGTGGCTCGTGAAGATAACTGGAATAAAAAGAGGTGGGTCGAGAACTCAGGAGGAGTTTCTGTGAAGCCATGAAGAACTGCATAACAGGAAAGAGCAGCTTGGTAGAAAACCAGCTGGAAGGTATGGACTTTAAGAATATAATAACAACAGTATGGGACTCTAGAAATATGATAATAACAATAAGAATGCAACATCCTTGGCCACCTCATACCTTCATATCAGGCAAGACTTGGCACATACTGGCTCCTCTGCACTCTGTTCCACTCATGTTTCCGTGCTAAGGGAACAGGATGTGTTCCACATGAGAGCCCACTCTGCCCATGTGCTGGTTTTGATGGACAAGAGTACAAAATCTGGGGACATTTTATCACAATAATTGGGAGATTTAGTGAAAAACTTTATTTCAGTGCTGCTTCCTTTAGAGAGAGTACAGCAAAACAGCATGAAAGGCAGCCTGTGGTCAGGTTACCTTGAAATGTGTCTACATCTGTACATTTCCATTGCTTCATAGAAGTGTGTTTTGAAATCAGTCTTGCTCATCAAACATATTTAACTGCTTTGATGGAAAGAATCTCTAAATTTTCTACCATTACTTTATGCATACATGTCATAAGAAGTGCAAGATCCTGGCAATCTGAGCCATGAGGAAGGTCATGCTGTGCAGTGAAATTATTGTTTCTGACTTAGACTTCATGTTCCTTTAAAATTATTCTAAAATACTCCCCCTTTTCATGTCTTTCTCCAGCTTTTGGGATGCCTTTATCAATTCTGATCTCTGACATACCAGTTATTCCTCCTGCCTTTCATTTTATCCAATTTTGCCTGATATTATCACTGATAAACTTGCCCACCCTGAGACCCACCTGCAGCTGAAAGCTATGTCAGAACAGTTTATTCAGTTCATTAAAAGCCATCCCTGTTTTTTTCCTTTCTCCATTCCTTCAGTAATGGATGATTTTACAGTCCCTTTCAAAGATAGTGTTTCGTTAGTACATTTTATCATATAAGGGGTTCTGTTAAACTTGCTGTAATCACACATGATACATGGCATGTTTGACTTTCTGTATGTGATCTGCATCTGGAAATAACAGGAGAAATATCACTGTGTTCATATTTTGTTAAAAATCAGTAGGGTGGCATCGATCAAAAGATACCTAAACGTTTTACATATCAGGAAAACATTTTAAAATTATTGATTAAAATTTACCAATTACCATTGGAAATCACTACAGTGGTTTAGGGGGTATTCTTGCCCTCACCATGTCCCTTCTACTGATCCTGAACTTGTTGGACTGCTTCTGTCCAGGGCAAATTGCAGTACCCAGCTATATTTTAATCACAGTATATTATAACATATGTTTCTTACATCCTATCTTTTATTTTGCTTAAAATACCTGAGATCAAAAAAAATCAAACTATTACTTTCATGTTTTTCTAATGCAGTTCTTAAATCTGTGCAAATTCAAACTTAATTCTATTTTTTTTATTGTTTACTTTTAAATTATGTATGGAGCACTTGATTTTTGATCGTAACTACAAAGAAGAAAAGGATGCAAGACTTGGCAATTCCCTATGCTCAGCTTTGTGAGATCTGTGCTGGCCCATGTTTTCTGCCTGTGAGAGGGTTTTTCTATGGCAGGACACTCATGTGCTCTGTCAAGCACCCTGCCCGATTTTGTGCTGTCTGAAGAACTACTGAGGGTGAATGCTGCCCTACCAGAGAATCATAGAATCACATGAAAGGGAAAAATAGATTGGGATATTGACAAGGAAAGATGCCATAATGTAGATCCAAACTTCAGTGGAAGTTTGGATCTACTTTATGGCCTTGGCAGAAATTTTTCCAAGGCTCTTTGTGTAGACTTCAGCTGTTTCCATTACTGAGCTGGCTCAAAGCTGTGGTGCTGCTTAGAAATTAAAACCTTTTTGTCATAGCATCCTTGGTTTCCACCAAGATTTTTATGGTTTTTATGCCAGAAGTCAGTTCATTTTGGAAGAAAATCAACAGCAGCTCTTTTCAAAAGGTCCCCAATGCTGAGAGAGGAACTTTGGACCCAAACCATGGATGGGGTTTTTGCTCTGATTTAGGCCTCTGGTGTGGGCCACTGCTTCTTTCTTTCAGTTTTCCATCACAAACTGTTTCCCTTGGAGGAAGAAATCCAATTGGAAATAAACTGCCAGTGCCCCAGTAGTGGGAGAGAGTGCTCAGCACGTACTGCTTTGATCTATTGATCCACACATTTGCACCAAATTGCTGAATTCAGCCTACCTGTTGTGGAAATTATAAACAAATCACAGTAATATAAGGAAGCCAGAGACTTAGGCTGGGACTTAATAGAGATGAAATGAAGCCTGGGGAAGATGTGCTCTATTCCAATGCTCAGCTCAAGACCAAGAAATAATGAAGGAACTTGCAAAAATTTAAGGGAGATTTATCAGTTTGCCAGCCTTTGATTGATGTTTTGCAGAATTTTTAGAAACAAGTTGATAAAAGCCACCAGCCTCATTCCATTTTCCCAGTCAAAATAGAGAAATATTTTATTTAAAGATATGTATCTTTGATTTGTGTGAAATAAGAGAAATTATAGTCAATATAAATAATAGCAGAACTGGGGATAATGCCTGGAAATCAAAACTGTATTTATAGACTTTCTAGTTTACTTTTTTTTTGTTCTAGATATACAGCATGGAGGGTTTGTACACTATTCTTTGTGTAGTAAAGGTGGAATTCGGTGATGCATCACTGGTGGCCAAAATCCAATAATGAATAAAGTTTTATGCATGGAAATTATTCACAAATCCAAACATTGATCTATAATCATCTGGAGAAGCAAGAAGACTGAGGGGGAGTGCCAGTGGAGCTGCAAGTCATGGAGATTGACTCCCTGTGACATTAGAAATGTTTTTCTTCCTATATACTCATTCCTTCTACTATAAAAAATCTATGAAATACTAATCTTTGGAGAAAAAGAAAATTATTAAATTTTATTTCAATAGTTTAAAAATAGACTATATTACCTTAACATGTAATTCCACACATTTGATACCAAGCATGCTTTCTCAATAACCTTCATTCTAACATGAGTATGTAAAATATATATTAATTGCTTTTGATATTGGTAGTGACAATATTATTACTACATATAGCTCAAATAAATGGTTTGAAAGATTTAAAAAACCCATAAATATAAAATAGAAGTGATCATTGAGTTGCCTAGGTGAGAAGATCCTGCAACCAAGCCCATTCAGGAATGTTTCCTCAACCCTTACTCAGTAGTTTAATTTCTCTAGCATTAAGAGTCATTCCATCCTGCTCTGCATTCTATGCTGCTGTTCTTTCTAGATGGAATTCTGCCCAAACCCCTAATTTCCTTAGAAAATTAGAAACTACAATTTTCAAGCCTATCCATTTCAATATCTTCATGCAGGATAATAAGACTCTTATGATAGTTAATATGTACCTGATAAAACTTCTTGAGATGTAATGGCATTTTGCACTATTTTTATATGTGCTGCAAAGTCAGTGATACTAAAAAGTGTCTCTTTATTTCTCTATTTACTATAATTTTAATTTTCTTTTTTGGTGTACCATATTACACTATACTTTCTAATTTGAAGCAACAATGGATGTAACTTCTGTATAATTTTCTGCCCAAACCATTGACATAATGCTGGGTTTTTTTGTTGAAATTATTTTTGTTCATATTACTAAAGGCAGAAAAATGTGTGAAATTTTTTTAAATTATCAATTAATTTTGTTTCCTGAAAAAAATAAAACAAACCCAACAATATTGAAATTATTTGATCCCATATACAAAAACAGTAGTCCCAGTGTCTTAGGGCAGAATCTCAGTTACCATTGCTAATTATACCACCCTGCATTTTTTCCTTTCCTGAATGCTATCAAATGAACTTTTTCAACATCAACACAGCTGTCTTACATTATTTCCACTCCAATATTTTTCAAACCTATCATCCTCAATCTCACTTGTACCTTGTTGCTGGCACCATCCTATGTTCTATATGGCCTTTGCAGAGTGATTGCATGTTTTGAATTGTTTTATCCCCTCTCCCTTAACTAAAATACATCTGAAAAGTCATTTATTTAATGACAGTTAAGGAAATCAGTTAAATTTATTGTCAATTTAATTTAAAATATAAATGAAAGATGGGATAAAAACAGGGAAGACTTTAAAAGTGAACATGGAAATTGCTACAGGAAAAAGAGGGATATATAAGAAACAGCTTAATATACAGAAACCTATGTGAGGAACAGAAGTGAATTTAATGCATTGCAGATGTTGATATTTGCATCAGTGTGTGTTGGTAATTAAGAACAAAGATTCAGGGAGCATCTGTGGGTGCCAGAACAGGATTCCTACCCTGGGACAGGCAAAGGTATTGTCCTGTCTTGCCAAAACATCAGTAACCATGAGGTGGGAGATACAAGTAGTGTTAATTTGCATTTCACCTTGCAGTCACTCTAGATAGCTGATTGTGAAATGGGCTGTGGGTTTGGAATGTTAATCACTCTTATTTTCCCTGTCCATATACCTGTGAAAATCTTCCTGCCTTCTCCCTCTGCCTTCAAATCTCATAGATTACCCTTTTTCACTCTTGTTATTTTGCTCAAGTTCTGGCTCATTTTATTTTCAATTAGAAATTGAAACTAAAGAAGTAGAATAAAGGAAAGAACTGGAGGATTTTGAGGGGTTTTTTGGTTTTTTTTTTTTTTTGTTTTGTTTTGTTTTTTTAATCAGTTTGGTTTCATATTTTATTCAGTTTTTCTCTTTTTAAAGGCCCCCATTCCTAGGAGCAGAGATGCTGCTCTTCACACCCATCACTGATTTCAGGTTACACCACAAAATGGAGGTGTTCTGCCTGTAACTCTCTTAGCAGTTTCCCTTCTGCCTTAGTTTTCTATTCTAAAATATCATTTCAAAGTGTTTCAGTTCTGTTAAAAAGCTGTTATGCTCTATTACACAAGTGCCTGTGTTTGTGACTAAGGGATCCATACATATATGTGTATATGAGCATGTGTATGTGTAAATCCATAGTGCACAAGTATAGAAATCATATAAAATGCATTTATTACTTTGCATAAAGATACAGGAGGGTTTTACCTGTTTGTGTTTGGGGTGTTTTTAGCAAAGGTTGAACAAAATGCACTTGCAGAGAAATGAACTTCCCAATTGTAATTCTCACTTCCAGCAGCACTAAGTACATATTTAATATCTTTCCTCCCCAGGCTGATTCGGCATTCCCAGGGAGGGTTGAAAGATGAGAGTAATGTGCAGAGCAGTGGAGAAATGCCGTGGGAGTGGATAAATCTGCCTGACCCTGGACACATTCCAGCTACCACCCTGTGATGTGCTCCAGCAGCTGCTGGCAAAGCTGAATCCTCTGCTCCCTGAAAGTCACCCACCGTAATCCTGATTCCACAGCAGCCCTTCGTGCAGGCAGTTGCTGGAGTGCTGGGCATTCAGACAGGACATTCCCAGTCCAAGCTGTGCATTCCCATGGCTGTTTGCACGGCAGAAAAGAAACATGTGTGATTCCCCAGCCAGGAAGCAGAAAACTTGGAGCAAGGATTGTAAAGTTCAGAGCAGAAAGGATAAAAATTAAGTAGGGTAGTTTTTAAAAAGCAAACAAAAAAAATTTAAAAAAAAAGAAAAATAACTGTAAAACGTATCAGCAACTAAGCCAATAGGTCAGACACAGAAAAAACAGAAATAGACAAACAGTGAAAATAAAGGAAGCTGCAATTCTCTCAGCAATGGAGATCTGTAGGTCAGCTAACTTTGTAGGACCCTCAAGTGAAGAAACATTACAGCAAGTTTATTTTTTTGACCCTTCTTATAGGACACTGTTCATTAATTTAAATCAAACCTCCCAAAGTAAGTGCCATCTCCTGGTCTATTGCCAGTTTGTCTCACATTAATTGGCAGTGTGGCCTGAGCACTGTCTTTCAGGCTTTCTACTCGTAATATTACTCGTCAATTAGTCCCTCTCCAGATTCTAATGCAATGGGGTGAATACCTCCCAAAAAACCTGAAAGCCTCCCTGTTACAGATTGTGTGCAAATCTAGTAACATGATTCATTTTGAGATCCATTTAAACATTAGGCACAACAAAGCCAGCTGGTGGGGCTTGCTCCACACATCACACTTGGGATTTTCCCCTTGCTTCCAGTAATTGTGAATGTTTTAACTTAGAAGATGAAGAATAAAAGAAAGGCATTTCATCGTCTGGCATTTAAAAACATCCATGACTTATGGAAATGAACAACAGTTATCTTTTAAATTATATTTTCAGTGTGTTTTGGAGGGATGTGTGCTTTGATTTGGTTTGGTTTTTAGCTTTTTTTTTTTTTTTTTTAAACTGTCCAACACTACCTTTATTGCCAGTAAGTAAGGAAAGGAAGATGGACAGGGTTGCCAAGCTACTGACTGGAAGAAACTTGAGACTCCTGAAGAGAGCAGGGAAGTGACCTTGAAGTGCAAAACCATTGCTTCTGCTGAATGGAGTTTAACAGGCAGAAAATTCTTGTGCTGTAGCAGAATATTTATCTGTCTCTCAAGGTTTTTTTCTTGAAAAGTACTCTGTTTGATAATTTACTTGTTTCTTTTTCTGATAGTTCACAAAAATACGGTGAAACTAATGGATATTGCAGTAGAAAAGTAAATTTAAAAAGCTGCAAAGATAGATGATTCCCAATATTTGTGTGGCAGTTTAGTAAGCTTTTCCTTTCTTAGATGGTATTTAATGAGATTGTGGATATTTGAAGAACTTGTAGGATTTGAGCTTATACTATAACATGAAAGAAATGATAAAGATTACAAAAAATAATAAAATTTTATGCTTTGAAGTATGAACTTATCTGCTCAGCTGTCATTCTTTTCATTTTGTACATCAATCAGCCAAATTTTTTAAAATTAATTCTTATCTCCTTTTTCAGTATTGTTATCAACCTGCTGTTATCTCTGGACAAAGAACACCTTGTTGAGAGAAACACATTGAGAAATACCTTGATCACTCCTTAGCAGAAGCAGTTATGCCACAGTAAGTGGAACAAATATGGAGAGCTGTAAGCTTAAGGTTTTGGAAACAGAAAGCATAAATGATTTGGTTCTTTGCTTTTGTCACAATACTCAGAAAAGCAGAGGAAATATATCTTTAAGTTCCACAGAAATACAGTCTATGTCCAGGGAGTGAAGAATTGCAAAAGAAGTTTTGAAGTAGTTGCATTTAATTTATGTGACAACAGGGATTCTGCAACAGCTGGACACAATTTTTCAGCAAATCTTTTAAAGGCAACACTTTAAGGAGTTTGGAAAAGTAGGCTAAACTGGTTTTGTCTTAAATTGGTACAAAGTTCTCTTGGAAACTCTAGGGTCTGATCTTCAACAATGGATAAAACTTGGTAATTTATTTAGCAGATTGAATAATTTAAAATGGGTTTTAAAATCTCTTCTATCAGTAAAACATATTTGGTTTTATTATATTTTTTTCTTGTATCATCTTAATTTATCACAGACAAACAAGAAATTACAAAAAAGATAGAAAACTGCAAGTGCAGATTAATGTCTTTTTTTCTGTTTGCTGAGGTCTGATTCATAGCAGCTTTGTTTGACAGACATGCTGTCCTTGTGGAGTGTGATGCCTTTAGGAAACACGAGGAGCTCCACAAACTCATTTATCACATTGGTCCAAAATGCTCACGTTACAAAGAACATTTTTTATGTTCTGCCTTTTCTTAGTTTTCTTAGCCAAAGACCAGCATTGTATTATGTCATCCTGCTGGCCATATTTCTTAAATGCCTGTTTTCATGCTGTCCTAAATAATCCTCTCAAAGAGAAGAAATTATTTCCAAATGTTACTCTGGAAATTTTCCTTTTCAAGCTTTGAATGGCTTTCCACTGGTATCTAGCTAACCCTTGCACTGAATATCCAAGCATAAGGAATCGTCCAGGTAGAGAAGATGCTTGTAGGAACCATAAGTGAAAACTGTCCCTAGTAAATCTGAAAAAATAAAGGGCTCTCAAATACTTTCTTTTTTGTCAGAATAAAGATTACCATTGTACTATAGACCCTAAGCTGATACTTTTCATTTTTTTTCAGAAATGGGATGGATGAAAGAACCAGTAATGCTGTATTAATATGTTGATTTTATTGCTATCAAATTATTTGAGAATATTTTTGTCCTCTTTTGTTTTATTTAAGGTGATCATTTTACACCCATTGTTTCATTCTTCAAGCACTTATATTTCTTTACAACTTTTCATCAATGCTGCATTTTCCCTGCAGACTTAATTCACAGGATTAAGACTGAATCATTCTTTTACACTACCACTTGCCAGTGAAACAACAGTGGAAAACATGAAGCAATTGTGTGAATGTCATATTCTGGATTCCATTTGGGTTTTTAATATTCTACAATATTCAAGAGGTCACACTGGATGAGCACACAAGTTCTGGTCACCTTCCCATAAACATCCATTGTTGAGAGGTTTTGCTTCAGTGAGCACCATTTTATTTTTATTATTTCTCCTGTCAGAAAGTCATGGTTGTCACAGCTGGTAAAGTGCCAACCACTCCTAAGCTAACTAGGTCCAGAAAACTCACATTTTAAGTACTTTAAATTATCTATTCTTTGTTAGTTATGCTTTTTGAAGGGAAGGCAAAGGAACTTTGCAGATAGATAGGGCAAAACATTAAATAAAAGCTGGCAAGAAACCCAGAAAACAATGTTTTTGCAATCATGCCCTTTGCTGTTATTGGTCTAAGAAAGGCCAAGTTTGATAACATTTTTTCCTTCCTCTATTCCCTGGGGAAAAGAAACACTGTTAGGTTAGCCCTGCTCTCATAAGGGGACCTTTTACTCAGCAAGCAGCAAATGATTCACTCCTCTAAACTGGACCTAAGTTCATGACATGTTTTCCCTGAGAGGCTCTGTCTAAACTTTTCCCCACCAAGAGCAGAAGGCAGGGATTCTCTTTCAGAAACTCTGCATGGTGACAGCTCCCCAGACAGTGCCCTCTTTCCCATGCACCACCCCGGCCTCATGAGTATTCAGTTTCAGCTGCTGTTTCAGCACCCTGTTCAGCATTTCTGCCAGTTATTATTCAGTTCAGTTGAGTTCAGCATTTGTCCTTGGCTCACAACTCAGTCTCTTAGGTAGTCTCATAGGATGTCTTTAGGTAAGTGATTTATTGAGTTACTTTATGATAAAGTAGGTGTATGTGCATAGATAAAAAGATAAATATATAGATAGATAGATGTGGATATTAATAGATATGCACCAGCTTGCCTTGTACAATTCTATAAATACTTAGGGGAAATAGGAGATAATTAAATATACCATCATGTCATGTCTGATATTCCAGGAAAATATTTCAGCCAGGAGCAATCTTCCTAGATCTCTTATTCAAATAAAAATCAACAAATTACAGCAAGCACACTGTCAGAAAAGCTCTTTCCTCTGATATTTTAAGGTGATTCCACATGATGGTAGTCAGGACAATTCCATTAGTGGAGCAAAATATGTTTATGTGTTTAATATATTTTGGGATGTCTGTTCTAGTTGCAATGGGAAAGGCTTGATACCCCATCCAACAGCTGCTAAAAATGCGTTATGAACTCCAGCCTTGAACTTTGGTTGATTTTATGTCCCATGCTACTGTCAATGTCTGTCCCCTCTTCACTGAGGAAGCAATCTCAGCTCAGATCCCCAGCTCCTGGTTGGATAATTGTGTGAAATTACTGCTCAGGAAGGTGGTGGAGAGGCAATATCTCTAAAATGTCATTCTGTCTGAGAACTGCTTGGCCTGAAGCTGGAACTGAAAAGAGAACAGTTCTAAAAGGGAGGTCTCATCTTTTTCATGGGATGCCTGAATGCAGTGTTTGACAGCACAGAGAAAGGGAGCGAGGCTGGGTTGGCAGAACAAGTTGTGTTGTTATTTAGGGGGAAGCTGCAGCACTCATTATTCACTTAGGAACAAACTATTTCAAATACTCTGGGAAAAACTGCAGGTTTTCTTCCATTCTTTGTCTGTATAAAACAGGCCAAACACAAACACACTAAAGGGAATAGAGTCTGCACTCTTCAGTTAAAACACTGAATGCTTTTTGGTGTTTTATTTCAACAAGTTTTATCCATTATTAGTGAATTTCTTTCAATTCTTCATTAGCTTCTTTCTGTTGACTTGCAGAACAATTCTTCATAGTTAAATTGCACAAAGAGAACCTGTTCCACTGCTTTTAGGGTCAGGATGAAATAATCTGAACAGCAGGAGCAGTGGCAGTTCAATTAGCAACACTGGCAGCTTCTGTGGGATGGAAACACTGCTGGAGCCAAAGAACTCGCTGGCACTGAAATGTCTCGTGAGGGGGAAGTGAAGAGTCCTTGGTACAGTTCTGCAGATTAGTGTGACAGACAACAAAATGAGTGACCAAGTGGGGAAGCTGTAAACACAGTACAAAGCTTTTCCAGGCCATGGTTCTGTGCTGAAAGAATCTTTCTCAACAGGAACAGCCAGAGTTTGTTAAGCAGTGTAGGTACCATTTGCTGCTTTCAGTACATTCGTTAAAGAAACTCTGCCTTTTTGTTAGCTTTTCAGATTAGTTTTTCTTTTAAAACTGTGTTCCTGTAGATGTGCCCATATTATTTTGCTTTGTTTTATTTTCCTTTTCAAGAGTTGCAGAATTTCTTGGTTTGTTTTGTTCTATTGTTGTTCCCCTCATTGGTGTAAGAATGAACCAAATTTCTGGGGCACCTTCTCGGTAGCACATCTTCAGAGATTTTACTTGAGGAGTAAATTAATTTTCAAAATATCTTTTCATTTTGAGGAAATGCAGTTATGAACACTGGTCTCATGAAATAGAATTTATGTGCAGTAGTCTGCATAAATACTCCCAAACTGTATCTATTCCATAATTAATATGTTGACATTTTAGGAGGAAGGGAGGACTATCTGTAAAGTCACAGTCAGTGAAAACAATTGAAGTTCTATTCCTAGCTCCTACTCCTGATTCTTATTGTGATCTTAATCTTTTTGCCTCTAATTTTCAAGTGAATGATTAAATATTTTTTTAATTCTCTATTGTTGGATGTTAATGGTCCTATTTTTTTGTTGTTGTTGTCTACTCAGTGTAGCTCTCAGTGACAATGAAGAGTTTTAAAATATTATTGTTCCTCTGGAAAGGATGAATTCACATTAAAAATAATTTCCTTCAGGTCCTCTTCTGAATTCTGTGCTCAGTTCTGAAACAAAGATGTAAGTGTGGGCTGCAGCAGTATGATTTTGAATAGGAATTCCATCTTTGAATAGACATTCAAAGGTTGTGTCCTTTGCTTCCATAGGAAGGAGCTGTTGGTAGGAAACAGGAATGCACAAAGTGGTTGCTGCTGGAACAGTAAGGAGTGTTAATTGTTGGCAAGCTGAGACCTTAAAAGCATTCAGTAAAACTTTTTTACAAATTCTAATTAGTCTTCTTTGCTTTAGTTGACTAATTTCACCTTTCAGCAGTAGATCCAAATCTGCCAGATAAGTTACCAAATAAGTCATGATGTTCATCTATTTGTTAAAATATTATCTAAGACAATGAAAATATATTTGAGAGAGAGCAGTGGGCTTTTTTTTTTTTTTAGTAAGACTACTAAATGGGATAGGAGCTAGGTAGAAAATGGATATCTAGAGATAATATTTACTGTAGAAATTCAGTTGTACAAGTAAAAGTGTATTTCCTTCTGAAAATTACTTACAGAGAATATTTTTTTATACCTCACTGTGAGCTGGAACACAGAATACAGTATAAAGTACAGAATTGTATTATGATTGATTTTTTCCATACAGGATACCACTTAACAATTTTTCAGTTCAGAGATGCTGGAATAAAATATCTACATTTAGCAAAAAGAAACTTCAGCTAAGTAAATGTCCAGAAGTATTTTCAAAAATTATTGAAGTATTGAAGTTCCTCAGGGAAATATATTTTGTAATTGTGGATATTGCTCATCCTTCTGTTGATGTCTGCTTTACTATATTTGATGGACTTTTGGGCTGTTATGAGTTTTCAGAAAATCTAGAAGAAAATGAAGATTCCTTTCCCCTGCAAGAGGTTTTGTTTGTTCTTTGTAATCACAGGACTAAAGCACCTGGAGTTTTTGAGATGATCAATACTTTGAAAACTCTGTGCTGTTTTATCACCTGTGCTGAGACTCATGAAAAATTAACACTTTTTATCAGCACCTGAACAAAATCAATAGTTAAGGTAATTAATCCTTGCTACTTGACACATCATTTTATTGCACAGGTAAAATTTGGGGACTACATGGGGTTATAAGGACTTATTCTTGGTGAGCTGAGAATTGCAGCTGCAAAAACAGGGCTTGTGTGGAAAGGATTGAGATTGCACTTGTGCTCCAGGATGGATTGAATTGGGAAGTCCAGAGGGTTCCATATGATTTAATTCACTGTGAGAGAGCACAGCTATCCCAAACATATCCTATTTGTGATATATAAAAAAATATTTTTACAGATGAATATTTATCAAGGAAACAATACTCCATCCATTAAAATAATGTGGTTAGGAGAAATTTTTGTAGCTAAACATTTGGTCCTATAGGCAGGAATTTTGAGGTTGGGCCCTTCTTTTAGACTTGATGTTTTATTTCTTCCTCTAGAGAATGGTGATATGAAAACTTGTCACACATTTCAGTAACAGATCAGAGCTCTGCTCAGCACTTAGTACTGTAAGGCTTTCATCTGTGTTAGGTCTTACAGGCATTATTAACATAATACTTGGCTTTAGCTGTCTTTCTTACCCTTGAAGGAGATCAAATGGTTTGCTATGTGCCTATCACTTACAAAGAGCTATTTTGAAAGTAAACTTGAGTGTGGGAAATTCTGCCTCATGTTCTGAAGAGCACATCCCAGCAACTTTGGTCAAGAGATGTTGGAACCCAGGACATTGCTCTGACTGCCCTGGAGGACTCGAGACCCTGGCAGGGGTCTCAGAGACCTTGGCATGGAGTCAAAGACACCCCTGCCTTCAATTTTAACCCATGGAAACAATTACCAACTTTGCATGAGGAGTTACAAGCCATAAGGGTTTGAGTAGAATGGTAGTGAATTTAACACAGGGTGAAAATGTAGAATTTAGGGGTTTTAGAATGGGGGTTCAAGAGGTGGGATGGAGGAATCTGGGTGTGTCCTGTCTTTCTTCTTCTTGTCCTCCATTTTCTGCTGTGATGGTGGCACTTTTGGATTGGTTCAGAGACAAAACTGTCTAACATAGGTGATAGGTATTGAAAATTTTTGTAAATAAAGTACATGTAGGTTTTAGTATAAAAAGATAACGCCACACTGAAGGCAGTCTGTGTGCCTCAACCCAACCTTCTGGACAGATCTCAGCAGGTCAGAGAAAGAATGTATTAAATAAGAGAAAATAAACAACCTTGAAAAGCAGAACCAACGAATCTTGACTTCTTCTTCGGTCATGGAACTACAAAAAAAGACTCTTTAATACCTTGGAAGCCATTCCAGCAACACAAAACCCGAGAAAGAGACACCCTTAAAGTCCTCAAAATGAAGGGCAGATATTCCCACAGTACTGGGGAATCCTACATACAAACACAACATAGCCAGATACCTACATCATATTACCATTACATACACTGTCTCCAGTCTGCAGTAGGAGTTCAGTGGTGTTTATTTTAATTGTTGTCTTTCTTTTGTTTTATTTAGTCTTTTAGGACCAGAGAAAGGGATGTAGTGACAGCACTGTCCTTGTACAAAACTATGAATTTATATGTGATCTGAAGCAATGATCATGATAGTGATGGTAAAAAAAATCCTTATGTGCTAAAAATTGGTGACAGAGGCAAGAAAGGACTTTTTGTGTCAAGAATCAGTGAAGAGAAAAAAGATGCAAGAAATAGCAAACCAAATGGCAAAGCTGAGGTTTTAATACACCAATGAGATCTCTGACTTGACTTAAAAGCTCAAGAGCAAGCACAGAGCCAGTGGTTGCTTAATTCTAAGACGGCTTTTAAGGTAAAGGCAAGAGGGAATTACATTAACAGACTCATTCCTTTTAAATGCATGAGCAGAGGATGTTATGGTGAGGCGCACATATCGTGCATATCTAAGCAGTCTGTAGTCTTTTAGGATAGTTCTCCTAATTTTAAAATACTTTGCCTAGCTTCCACTTAAGAATTTTCTTGTGTGGACAAAGAAAACCTCTTTTCTTCACTGATAAAGATAAATCACTTTCATCATGCAAGGATACTGCAATTTGTTTTTAATATATAAATGCCCCTTAAGTTTAATTTCTCTGCACACAAGGAACATTCCTAGTCATTCAGGGCAGCATGGGATGTGTTACAGTAGACTTGGGATCTATTCTAAGTACTGCCAGAGGCTTGTTAAATGACTTTAGGGAAATCACCTTGCAGTCATTCTTCTTATGTTTAAAGCTGTGACTGGGACATTCTGTGTGATGCAAGTAATGTCACATTAACACACACCCTTGTCCAATCAGGGTGAAAAAATTCAGTTTTGAATATATTTTATAAGCATGTTTTCTGTCTTAAAAGGCAATTTTAATACTGTCAGAGCAAAAAGTTAAGACTTTCCAAGAAAAAGGACTGAACATGACATCTCATGATACATTAACAAATAAGTACCTTCATTACTTTATTATTAATATAGGGGAAAAGTTGTTTTTATGATGCAATGCTTAATATGTTTTGCAGGTCTTGCATTTTGAAAATACTAAAAAAAATTAATTATGCCAAATTAAAAATTGAGTAATTGGTAATGACCACAAAGATGAAGAATTGTATTCTTCAAAGGAAACCTTCAGTAGCTGCTTTATTTTAATTGTTTTATAAGCAATGGAATGTATTTCGAGAGAAAAAAGATGCTGACTATAACCAATATGTACAGAAAAAAAATATATAATATATAAAAGTAAAGTATAAAAAAATCTTCATTTTAGCAAGCAGTAAACTTCAATCCAGATTTAGAAATTATCGGAAGGTCACAGTGAAAGTGAAAATGAGAGGATTGGGCTGTGTTAACTCTCAAAGGTATTTTTTATAGGTGAACATTATTATTTCTTATTGATGCTTCCATTATTTTTCATTGCTGTATAATTTCTTCCTGAAATTTCTATTTCCCCTAATGATTACAAAGGTGTTTGTGTTTCAGTTCCATGGAGCAGACTCCCTGTTTCTCACACTTAGAGAAGGACACTCACACTTAGTCAGGGACACCTATTTGTGTCAGCAGGGCTCAGGTACTTTTTGTGCTAAAGAAGGTACTGAAAGTAAATCCCACAGTGATCCCTAATGGTAGTCTAATAATTATTAAAGAGTTGCACTAGGAAATCAAGTAATTATTGACTTGTTTTGTCAAAAGTATGGAAAAGATGGCAGTGATGTCAAGTGGATGCAAAAGAAAATACTCTATTGACAGATTTTTGAGGAAGTTGCACTCAATTATGATTTTGCTGCACAAACAAAGGATTCCAAGGTTTCAGGAAAGATTTTCAAAACCAGACATGTGACTCATCATACCTTAATAAAAAAATTACTGCTAATTTTGGAATATTAGTTGCTAATACAGGTAGTGAAGAATCTTGGTTATATGAAGCCATAGATTTTTGACTCAAATCCATTTGAAAATGCCTGCACTCTATTTACAATAATCCAGTAATCTTTATTCACTTTAGTTCCTTATTCTCCTTATTTCTGGAAGGATTCCAACAGTTAAAAAAATACTACAGATGTATTTAAAACCCGTTTTCCAAAATGTGATGCAGTAATAGAAGGAATTTAATGAGGACCATCATTATGTGTTCAATTGAAAGCTTTCTCACTGATCTTGTAGCAAAAAAAGAATCTTCTCCTCATTACTGGTGTCTTTCTGACTCAGCCAGGCTTTCATGTAAAAATAACACTAAGCTCACAAACTTGTGGTGGAATGGCAGCTATATTAAACACAGTTTTATTACCACTTACCAGTTATTTTTAGAAACCACATTTCAGCTTTTAACTTGAGTGGCAGAGTAGCAAAGAGAAAAAATTGTTCATAGCTGGAATTTCTCTGAGGACGCAGAGAAGTACCAACACTTAGGGGAGATGGAAACAAAGGCTTCAAATGACAGCTAGTATTAACCAAGGAGTATATAACACATCTCTATTGATTTTTTGGCTGAATCTTGTAAATTTGGCATTATTTTATTTTTTTAAGTACTGATCAAGAAATTTCTTGATGTAAAAAGTTGCAAAAACTCTGTCAATTACTGAGGATCATGACAGCTCAGAACAGTGATAGATGTGCTTGCCACTGCACACTCCTGAGTATGTGTTTGGTTTTTTTTTAAATACGTATTTTTAAATGAAAATTTTTAATCTTGCTTCATCCAAAATGCTATGGTATTGTACACAGAGACTTTATTATGCCCGGTCAGACACAGCAAAAATCAAAGGAATCCTATGTTAAGCAATCCTATGGAAGCACTTCTATTACTTTCTAATCCTAAGAGCTTTTCAGGATGCCATCAAGTTAACTCCCTGAGAAAAAGAAAAGTCAAGAAAGGAAGACTCTAAATATTTACATGTATCTAATGGAGAAGTATACTTGTTGCTGTTATGAGGAAAAATAGAAGAGGGTGCTTTGTCTGTCAGGGATGAAAATACTGCAAGTACTACTAAGGAGAAATAAAGTAAAACCATACTTAAATAAAAATAAAAATATTAGAGGTTCTCTAGATTGCAGAGAAAGAACCTTGTGAATCTTCCATCAGTCAGTACAGTTGGTGATATAAAACAAATCAGCATAATCTAAACCAGAATACTGGAGACTGAATTAAATAATAAACTCTATTCTTTGTAGTATTCATGGTTTACTCAATATAAGGCTGTTTGAAAATTTAACTTCTAATTTTTTCTCTCTCTGTTAAAAAAAGGTATGACTTTTTCTGTAATGGGATTATTTTAAATTTCCTAACTTGTATATCTAGAATTCATTTGAGTTTTTTGTGCTTAATGTTTTGTTCCTAACTTGGATTTTAATTTAGAATACAGGCTGTCAATCCAAAGTTTTTCTGAGCTCCTACAAATGTTAGCAACATAGTTTGAATATTTTCTGAAGAAAATGTTGCTGTTAGTGTGGTGCTTAACGATGGACTTGAGGACCTGAACATAGGCAAGATTGTTAAATTATCTCAAAGAAATAAACTAATTTGAATGTTGCACTAATCATCATGTTGTTATACTAGCAATCAGGAACTAAAAAATAAACCCAGACACACTCATTCTTGAGAAAATTACTATAAGGATGAAAAAATAGTAGCTACTGTGCAGCAATAATTCTGGTTAATCAATAGGAATTTAATTATAGTACTGTAAGTTAAGAATCTGACTGACTCAAATGTTGCCATTAAAAAAAAAAATAGATTAAAAAACAGCACAGAAATTGTCCATTGCTGTCAGCTATTGTTGATGTAAATTTGGATTGAGTTTAGGATGATATATTGGCTGGTTAAGGGAGTTTAATAGAGCAAACAAATATTAACCCCTGCCTCTCTTCCATTTTGCTTCTTAGAGATTAAATATTGTATAATGTAAAGACAAGTTTTAATGCCCAAATGTCCCAGTGCAATGCTGTCACAATGGCAGGGATGACTCTCACAGTTATCTTTTTGTGAACAACCCCAAAAAGCCCCCAATGAACTTCTCCTTCCTCTTATTTTTCCTAGACTTGATTTTCCTATTTTAGTGTAACCCAATACAGCTCTCAAACATTTCAGACATCTTCTGTCATTCTCACCCTCAGCTGTTTAGACAAGACTTCTTATCAAATTTCCTTCCTGACACAGATCCTTATCTTAATTGATAGCGTGTTTTCTCATACACCACATCCCCACGGGCTGTGATTACTTTTCTTGGCTGACAGGTATGTCAAAAAGGAGCTGAGTCTGGAGTGTGAAAGAGACAGATGTGTTTAGAGCAGCACAGGAAGAAGAAGTAAAACAGGTGACATTCTGTAGACAGGAGACACTCGTGGAATAGGGAGTTGAAGTGAAGGAGAAGCTGAATGGAATAAAAAGAGGTGCTGTCATCTGAGAGCACATGAAGATGGAAGAGGGCAGCCTGACTTGGTTTCCTGTTGATGCCAGTTACAGCAGCAAGCAACTTAACAGCTGACTTTCTTCATTTGTCTAAATGCAAAATTCAGAATTACATTCCTCACACAAAGTTCACTGGGATGTACTTCAGAACAGTTGGACATCTGCATCAAAAACCCCTTTACCAAGAGTGAAACTTTTGTAGTTGGGCTGATGAAGAAGAATTAGACATCAGAGATCAGTTTGAAGGTTCCTTGCTGCCGTTAAACTGGGGAATATCAAACCCCAGTTTATGTTGGTTTAACATGAAGGTCATGTTAAGAAAAAAATGCAAAATGGGGAACTCAGTTTTCCAGAGCATGTGTGAGCTTTTATGGGAGTTATGAGCATGTAGAAAAGAAAACCTTGATGCCTCTAGATCCAATGTCAAAAGTTTCTAGCTTAGACACTTTTATTCATCCTTAGGAACCTACTCTAAATGAGACTGCTAGGACTAAGGACTCAGATTTGTTGGATTTTTTAAAACTTAAATCTCTTTAAGACCCTATATACTCATCTAAAAATGTCAACAATATTTCATGTAAGTATTGACTCGAAAACTGAATTGACTTCTCACATGGAACAGAGAGAGCCTTTGTGTAAGAGATCAGCTGAACTTGATTTTGTGATGTCCTGGTGACTGATGATGTCTGGGCAGCCCTTCTTGAGCACATGGGTTGGGCTGGATGACCCCTCAAGGCCCAACCTCAGCCATTTGTGATTCAGAGATACATTAGAAAGGATTTAAACCATGGTGGCAAGGAGAGGTGTCCATTCCCTGTTTGTGCCAGTGTTTAGGCCCTGTTGTTGCAGACATCCCAGGAAGATCACTGAATTCAGCACTTGTCTCCCTGGGAAAAAAGGAATTCTCAGAAATTGTTCTTGGCCTGAGCTTAACATGTTGAGGCCAAAAATTGTGAACTAGGAAATTGCTTAATTTCTGTTAAGTAAGTTCTTGGGAATTCTTGCAGATATATTCAAAGTTATATAAAAAAAATAGGCATGTAAACCATATGTCTCAATGTTATTTTTTTCTACTAAGTAGACAATGCTGGGATGTAATTATGGTTACCAAGTAGCTGAAGATAAGCAGGAAGGAAAATATATACTTTTTTTCCTCTCATAAGGGAAAATGACAGAACACAAACATTTCACAAAACTTCTCATTCCTGGTTACGTAAGTTGCCTGAAATTTAAAAGGCTCAGGAACTAATTCATTTTCTGTACTTCTGCACTTTTTAAATTGGAAATCTCTGTGCTAATATAAGCAGTTTTGAAACTGTATAAGAGCAGTAATTCAAGAGTAGCTAAAAGATCTATTACAGTGAGACTGTAATTAAAATTTACCAAAAAAAAGCCTCCCCTAAAAAAATTTTCATTATTTTGCATCAGAACTAACAGAGTGACCTGAAATTCCATTTCAAGCTCACCATGTTATATTTCAAGAGCAGTCTTAAAATCTGCCAAAACTTTCATAAAATGAGACCCTTTGATCAGAGTGCTTGCACATTTTCTGCACATTTCATAAGTTAAACTATATATATATTTATTATATGTAAAAACCATATGACAAGTAATGCTAAATACCACTCTTACTATGGGTTTTTTGTAGCAGGAGAGTTTTAATAAATAAAAGGGTTACATTTAAATGTGTTAGGCCGGACCCAGCAACCTACAGAGTACGTAGGATTCATAGCACCACAATGTATGGGCCAGTGATTTCTCTGCTATTGATTTTCCCAGGATTTATTGAATAAAAATCACCAACTTGTTGTGTGCTGAGAGCCTGCTCATGAAGTCTCTGAGTTTCTCAAACCACCTGCTGAATCCATGTTTGTAGGGGTGGCTATAGGAAATGATCAGCCTGGCAAAACAGAGAGGAGAAATAAGGAGGCATAGAAAAACCTGTAGAAAAGAGACACATTTTGTGGAAAAGAAGAATATTGAAATTATGTCCAGGAGCTTACAGGCTGTGCAAGTTAGAATAATAAGGCAAACCAGACCCTGCTCCTGTGATATGAAGATAAAATATTTCTAACTTCTCCTAGTTGTTCCCCTCAAATGCTGTCCTCTAATAGATGATATTTTGTTCTTGAGAAATGCAATGAAAAGAAATTGTATGTAATTAGTATCAGAAACCATTTAATCCTAATAAAAATCTAGACTAATCCTTGAAATTCTTCACTCTTTTGCTTTTTAGGAAGCCTTTTTCCACCTGCATCAAACATCAATGTAGATGTTGACATTATCAGGTACAAAATATTCATTCAATTCATTTTCCTGAATAGTCTTGCCATGACTGCCATTGTTCCTGTTGCAGAAAGAGTCTGGTTGAGGAAGGTTCTTTTTGTGACGTATCACAGAATGCCAGGCAACTTCAACAGGCATCAACACTGTAGGGGATTAAATTAGTGGAGATATGTTCATGTAGTTTGAGGATCTGTGGTAGTGTCAGGCCTCCCTTTGACATCAGTGTCAGAGCAAACCTGACCTTAGAGGACAAAAAACGATTGTTCTGAGGCTCAGTGTTAGCAATAATGCCACCTCTCTCCATCAGAACAGCCTGCACCACTGCATAATGAGTTCATAAAGACACAGCAGCCTGGTTAATCACAGCCAGTGTCAGTGCTGGCATTTGACTTGATCATGTAGATCCCCAAAAGATTAGTGCCTGTTTTGTTCATGGCAGGGTTTCAAAGCACAGACAGCTCTATAAATATTCCCACAGAGATGAACTGTCTTAACAGGCTGCTGTGCAATTTCAGGTGGTGCAGGATGAAGTCACAGCGCTTGAAACAAGCTACCAAAAGCAGGAATTGTGAGGGAGGAATAAGGGAAATTATTTCAAGAAAAATCCAAGACCTGCAATTTTAAAAGCAGCAGTAAACCCGAAGGGGCAGGAAAGATGCTCTTTGCAAAAGGATGGATTGAACCAACCCATTGGAATTACATGGGGAGAGCAAGTTGTGACCCATTCTTCTACTCAGACCCAAGCCTAAAATCCTTACACCTTTTTATTTTCCTTTCCAAATGCCTTCCTCAAAGATTTTGAGTTCTTCAACAGGTAGACATAGAGAGCAGATAGTTGTTTTCTCTTTCTGTATGAAGCAGCATTGTTTTATTGGGATACAAACAAATAATTTCAGTATGAGTACGTGCTAGAACACACAGACATCTATTCACCCAGTGACCTTTTAATACCGATCTTTCAGTGCTATATCAATTGTTTGTCAGCATTTTAAAAGTGTCAGAAGTCTGCATAACCAGTAATGAAAATTGTAAATGTAGGAATGTGAACTCTTCAAACATTTGATTGACTTTCTTAGAAGGGAAAAGATGAATAGTAAAAAAAAAAAAAAAAATCTTGTCTTCGGTGGACTTCTTGCATTTTCAAAGTTTTTATTTCCTCTAAATTTTTCACTGTTTTCCTGGATACATTTCTACTTCAAAGTAATTTATAGAACTAGTGTTTATATGTATTTTTTTCGTATAGGAACTACAAAACAAAAGAAGACACATATAAACACAGATAAGTGTGATCGCCAATACATATTTAGGTCAGCAATTACTATTCTTTTGAAGTCCATTTTTATATATTTTGTGAACATCACAGACTACTAAATTGCCACAGTAATAGTTGCAAAATTTTCATCCACATCATCCTTTTTTTTGTTTTCTCATGTGTAGTTTCCAAAATAAAATAATTTCAGAATCAAGATATACAATATAATAAAATTAAAAATTGAACAAACACAAATAGAATATCTTTGAGATTCAATAAACTTCCTAATTAACATTTTCTACTTATAATATAGATTTTTTTTTTCAAAATGTTGGTTTTGATAATGTGGTCCAGAATTGAATGAAAAGAAAGTATAAAAAATACATTTATTTGAAGATATCAATGAAGAGCATCTGCACCATGTAGTTACATTGGAGCTCTATTCTCAGTCTACAGACTGCTGTAGTAGGGGAAGTAGTCTAGTGACATTTTTTGCATCCTACTTTGATAATTTTATTATTTTGTACATACAAATGTTTTGCACATGCCAGTGTTAATTTTTCTTTAGTTATTTGCATTTTATTCCTTTGAAATTACATAAATCCTGAGTTTGATGCTGACCACTTTCTTCAAGAAGGAAACATCTAAAATGCAAAGACAGTATCATAGAGCCCAGTGAAAGTAGAAATTTATGTAAGCACTACATGCTTTCTAACACACTCTTGGGAGGATTTTTTTTATCTGGATAAACACAATAAATATCAGTATGAACATTTGCTGAGAGACCTCCTCAAATCCCAGAACTCTTTGTCTTCTGCTTTCTAGTGTTCTTTCCTGGCCTTTATGGCCAGAATATATTGATATTTCTGTCTAGACGGGAGGCAGTCACAGAACCACTACAGGGAACAGAGCTCAAACATGTCTCTCACGGGTACAAGAAAAAGGAAAAACCCAAAACTCTAGTGACTGAATAAAACACAAAAACTTACCAAGTCCTCTCCAACCTCTGTATATAACTATTACTTATTGAAATTTAAGACACAGAAAGCAGTGAGAAACATCATTGTGAGAAACTTCAAAAGCACAGCAAATCCATGGACACTTTATGCCTAATTAACTCATTACTCATAAAATTATGAAACAGTTTTGTTTGGAAAGGACCTTAAAGGTCATCTAGCTCCAACAGTCCCTGTCTTGTACATGTTAGGGACACCTCCCACTAGATCAGGTTGCTCAGAGCTCCATCCAGCCTGGCTTTGGACATTTCCAGGGATGGGACATCCACAACTCCTCTGGGCAATCTGTTCCAGTAGTTCAACATCCTCTCAGTAAAGAATTTCTTTCTCATGTCTCGTCAGTTCAAAGCAATTCCCTCTTATCTACCCACTACATGCCCTTGTCAAAATTCCCACTCTTCTTTCCAGTGTGGCCCCTTTCAGTACTGGAATGCTGCTCTAAGGTCTCTCCAGAGCCTTCTCTTCTCCAGGCTGAACCAACCCATCTCTCTCAGCCTGTCCTTACAGGGGAGCTGCTCTGGTCCTCTGATCGTCCTTGTGGCCTCCTATGGACTCATCCCAAAAGATCCACAACATTTTTTTGTATTGGGGGCCCCAGGGATGGGTGCCACACTCCAGGTGGGATCTCACAAGGGCAGAGCAGAAGGGGAAAATCACCTTCCTCAAGCAGTTTACAGTGTCATGTGGAAGCCTTAAGTGGAAAATGTGAATGTCCCCATTGACTTTTTGCTTTCTGAGAGAAGCCAAATGACTTCATAATGCATCTTATAAATTAAATGTGTTTAATTTTCTTGGTTTGGGTCAAGTGAGAAATAAAACTTTTAAATCTGCTAGCAGTTGAAATTAAGATATTTTCTTAGACTGTTACAAGGAAGAAATACAGTACACATTCGCAGGATTCTCCCCAGAAAGATTTCAGCTAATTTGCTCTTCATTCTGTTGAACAAAGAGAAAAAACCACAACTAATATTGCAGCTCATGTGAGTTTAATACCAATATGCAGTGATTTCAAAGTGTTTATGCTCAAGTGGCTATGATATGAATTGGACTAACATGAACATTCTGAGTTCTGCTTATTTTAATGATAATGAGAAGATTTTCCTTTATCCAAAAGAAGCAATGTAGTTTGTAGTCATGATATTTTCTCAAAAATCCTTTCCTTAGGATTTTTTCTCCCGAGAAGCTGAGGGATCTCTGGAACAAAATGTAAACATTGATTATCTGCTGCTGTGGAATGCAACAGGTGGATCTTTGGTAGGTCCATGTTGGTTTGTTTGTAATTAATGGCCAATCACAGTGAGCTGGCTTGGACTGTCTCAGTCAGTCACAAGCCTTTGTTATTATTCATTTTCTATTCTTAGCTAGCCTTCTGATGAAATCCTTTCTTCTATTCTGTTAGTAGAGTTTTAATGTAATATATATCATAAAATAATAAATCAAGCCTTCTGAAACATGGAGCCAGATCCTCGTCTCTTCCCTCATCCTAAGACCCCTGCGAGCACAACCGCAGTACTTCAATGGTTCATGTGCCTTGGTTTTGATCTTCACAATCTTGATGCTGTCATTGGTGGTGGCAGCAGGAGCTCAGCCGTGGCCCAGAATTCTCCCTTTCTGCATCCCAGTCTCCCAGAGCAGCAGAAACCCAAATCCCCCCTGGCATGTCAGCCACTTGATTTGTCAGACAGCAGAGTGCTCTTGTTCTGGACATGAAGGGCAGAACTTTCCCTTATGCCCTGTCCCTAATTTGAGTGCTTCTGGAATGGCAGTTGGAATGTAACTGAGTGGTTTTGCAAAACAGAAATCCATCACAAAATTTTAGTGAAGGCCAAGCACAGAAGACTCAGTTCCTGCACTTATGGTTAGTTGTTTTACTGTCCTGTAAAGAATTGTGTCAGATATCTACTACTATAATCAGATTATTGTAATAAGAAGAAAAGAAATAAAAAAAGGGCAGATTTCTCTTCATTTTTCAGGAAAGTGATTTGCTTTGTTCCCATTTGCACTGCTGACCCCATTCAGATTTACGATACCAGACTATTTTTTCTCCTCCCCTCATATTGCTTTACACAGGAGGGTTTCTATAGCTGGAAACTGTACATTGCAATTTGGCGTATGATTTTCTACCTTCATTCCACCCACCTACTCAACACAAACACACAGGTTTCCTAAAAACACTTAGAAATCTCAAGCTCTTTGTATAACTTGTGGCTATTGAGTGCACTGATGAGTATAAATGTATATTTCTTTGAAACTGTGGCTGTATTTGGCATGCTATATGTATAAGCACACATTTTCACTGATTTTTGAAGTAAATATGCCATCTTAGTCCAATGAGAAGTCCAGGCTGCCCACTGAACAGATTGCTGAAAACACGGAGTGTGATGGAGACAGGATTGCCACAACCATGCTTTTATTATTTTATGTCTTCTCTATCAATCCACTAGCACCCATTATTTCACCTCTTTTCCCTCTGCTTTGGAATAGAAAACTATCACTGTGACCCCTCAGTGGCCACCCGTGGAGCTGTGGATCACTAGTGAAGCCAGCATTCCACTGATTTATAGGAAGATCCTGCTGCTTGTCAGGGGGAAAGGATATAAGGAGGAATATTAAACTTGAGTGGGAAAAAATTGTTCATCTGTATGGAGAACCAACCTGTGTGGTGTTTGTGAGGGTCCCCAGGATGAGGTGAGAGATGAGAATTTGACTCCATGTTCTCAGAAGGCTGATTTATTGTTCTATTCTATTCTATTCTATTCTATTCTATTCTATTCTATTCTATTCTATTCTATTCTATTCTATTCTGCTGTACTAAAGCCATTATAAAGAAAGAGAAAGGATACATCAGAAGGCCTAACAAGAATGAATAATAAAAACCCATGACTGACTCAGAGAGTCCAACACAGCTGGACCATAATTCATCAATAATTAAAAACAATTCACATATTTGGATAAACAATCTCCAGAGCAGCACAACATGGAGAAGCTGAGGTTTCTCATCTTCCCAGAAGAATAAATTCTGGCAAAGGGATTTTTCAGAAAATATCACAGTGACAAACCTGGTCTAGGCTTTTGAGTACCCTGATCTAGTGGAGGATGTGGGGAAGCAGTGGCGAGGGAGATAATTTATTTCCTTCTTTTCCTTATCCTTTAACCTGATCTGGTTCAAGGCAGGGAAATGGTAGAAAGAAAGCTCCAGGAGTAGAGTCTACTGTGAATCTGCCTCTTCCAACCAGCTTGGCTTTATCAATGCAGGATAGCCCCCAGCCAGGGAATAGTGTGCTCTGACTCCATGATTTCAAAAGGCTGAACAATTGCTTTATTAAGCAGTGTTATATTACACTAATACTGTACTATATAAAAGAGATACCCTACTTAAGAGATACTAAAGAAAAACCCGCAACTGTCTCAGACAGTCATGACACAGCTTTGACCCAATTGGTCAATTGGTCCAAACAACAATCAGCCGAGTCCAATTAACAAATCCCTTTTGATAAACAATCTCCATAACATATTCCACACGTGCCAAACAACAGGAGCAGCAAGTAGAGATAAGAATTGTTCATCTTCTTTCTCTGAGCTTTCTCATTGCCTTCTCAAAGAAAAATCCTAGGAGAGAGAATTATATCTCTCTCTGATCAGAGAATGTGAATATCACAGGGCTTCTCTGCCTGATTGCCAGAGCTGCCACCCTGACCTGCACAGGTAAGCCTGCTTTTTGTCTTCTGTCTCACAGGCACAGGACACTATGAAGCTGATACTAAAAAAAAGTGTTTCTACAAATTATTATAATTTATTTTGCAACAACAATCAGGTTGCACAAACTTTGCTTATTCAGTATTTAAAAACACAGCAGTAAGGACAAACTGTCAATCAGAATAATTTTTTTGCTACTCTGGTGGATTCTTCAGGATTTGATAATCTCAATGGTCTCAAATGAGCAGAAGACTTAGAAAGATAAAAAATGCATGTTTATATGTAAAAATTATACCTCATTCAGCCTGTGGATTGAAATGAGGATAAGGAACTTGAGCAAATGAGGCTTCCTCAGTGACATCATTAAGCTCAAACACATCAGTGCCTGACTAGGGAATTAAGTCTCTTCATTATATTTCTTCCACATACTTTTAGAAGCTCAAGACTGTGAGTGGAAGGAAGCAAAAATACCCAGTAAAATGTTCTTGCATGTTCCAGGATTCTGCAAGAGTTTATGCGAAGTTGTTTTTTTTATCTGCTAGACTGATTATGAAAAATCTCTACTATTGAAGAGTACTTAACACTAAGGTTATTCAACTCACAGACTTCCCCACTTGTGCAAATCAGTCTGAGATAAAAAACAAAACAAAACAAGCAAAAAACCCAAACAAACAAAAAACTCCAACCAGTTGGATCAATTTTCTGGAAATAAAATAAAAGTTTCAAGTTTCATGGAACAGACACCTTATGTGACAGCTGAATCTTGTCTCTTGGTCCTGGCCAGAAAGGTCACTGCAAACACTGACCTTTTCTGAGCTTTGGCAGTTTGGTTTCTGCCAGATCCACAAAAAATACAGAGCAGCCAATGGGAGGGAACTCACAGGCTGCTAGAGGAAGATGAGACAAAAAGATCCAGTTTGATGCCTGAGTCTGACATGAGTGACCAGGTATTTGTCCAAAGAAAAAGAACATAAGTATTTTAGTACAAGCCTGATTCCATCCAAGCCCACAGGCTTTACCTCTATAAAAATTTCACACATATTGGTGAGGGATGTATGTGTTACAAATTGGTGGTACAGGAACATACCTTCTTGTTCAAACCCCCATATTCAGCATTTCTGGTATCCACATTCCCATAGATCTTAACTTCAGTAGCAGCATAGTTATTCTCTAGAAAAAAAACAAAATTTTCTTCCCCTTCTTTTACTGTAAAATATTTAATGGATTTTTCTTTAATGGAAGGTAATATTAAATATTTTCTCCCCATAGAAATTCTGCAGTTCCTAGGACTAACTGCATTAAAAAAAAATTCACCCCTTCCTTCATGTATTCTCAAGACTTCAAGTACAAGAGGCTGCTATTTTACTTTGAAAGACTTTTACAGAGAATGTTGTTCTGCTGTTAGTCTGCAGTGTGCTCCACCCTTTTGATCTTGGCTCACTCAGCCTGACTGCTTGTATTCTACAGAAGATGCTAAAGAATTATGGATCCATTTTGGGCAGCAGATGTTACATGTTGGTCTTCTGATGTGAATTATAGGTGCAATACTGATGCTACTTTTGCTTTATGGCTCCTAGAAGTGATTCCCAGATCTTGAATCTGAAAACATGCTCTGGTCATATAATTGTTCTCTGTGAGGACAAGGCAAAGATTTGCAGCAGCTTTCCTTCCACAAATCTTATTTTGTACATAAAACCAGTGCTCAAGAGGAATGCCATTATGTGCACTAAACAGGTACTGATCTGGATGATTATAAGGAACTTGGCTGCTTAGAAGCAAGGACAGTGCTGTGCACATCAAAAAAGAAAGCCTTCACCTGAGTTAGGTAGATAAATTTTTTTTTGTCGCTTTCTGTAGTGCTAATCTTGAATTTTAAAGTTTAGCAGTCTCCTAACTCTGTTAACTGAGTTCAGTATGTGAGGATCCATGAACCACTGAACAAGAAATTGTAATATGAGGCTAAGAGAAAATCCGGATTTAATAGAACACACTGAATACTTACTTCTAGGAAGCTTAGAAATTTCTAATAATTTGTATGAATGGAAAATCCCTCTGAATTTCTCATTGCACCTAGACTCTGAAGACCTATTTGTTCCTTCAACAGGAACCCCTGCTTGACACTTCTTTTAGGAGACAAAAAAAAAGCAAGAAAGCAAATTGGAGCACTGCTAATACCTGCCAGTTTATTGCAGCACTTCTGGAAGTGGCTTTGTCCTAATGCCAGCTGAAGAAGGTGGATTGATCTTGTGTATTCATGTTTGGAAATATCAAAAAACTTGTGTTCAGCTCATGTAAACAACATGAAAGAGACATTTGGAACACTGCTTTATCAATTTCCTGGTGTAATGGGAGAATATAACTCAGGGAAGGCTGAGAATTGCACGTTGATTTCTACTGAAAGGCAGGCATTATGATGAATGTGAATTTTGCCTTCTTTTATAAGTTACTGCTCCACTGATGCAGTTTTTCTCAGTGTCACTGGCTCATCTGGAGGTCAAATGCTGTGTGACTTTCAGACTCACTTGAGAGTCTGGAGTCTTGAAAGGGATGAGCACGAGCAGCACAAATGGGCTGCAGCAAGTGCACAAGAGCACACAGCTCCTCCTGGGACGTTAATCTGCCTCTTGCCTCACAGAGAAGGACTTCCTTTCCCCAACTATTTTCCAGTCATTAGGACACAGGAACAAGCCTTTGTGGTGCCTTCTGAGCAAGTGAAGAGAATTAGGCTGCAGCACACAAAGCACAAAAGCATGGGAGGGACGAAGGATCCTTGCGGGCACAGAGCGACAGAGCATGAGATCAGTGCTCAGGAGATAAAAGGAACTGATGGAAACACTGCAGAGCCCTGATGTATCACAGATACCAGGCAGATGTTTGCAGCACTTGCTCCTCTGCCAGACCCTTCTGTTGTTTCTGGGCAATCATCCATTTACTCTGTTGCCTCAGCTACAAGGTTTTTCTTTCCTGCCTGACAGCTGCTGATATCCGTGCTGGCAACAACACTTCTGCTTCACTTGCTCAGTCTTCCCTGTTCAAAGAGAAACTTGGTTTCTTTACATATAAATTCAAAATGTCTGTCACTGATTAGTGTCCTCCTTGGAAAATCTTTTTCCTGTCTAAAAATTCCAAATGTGGGACATGGCAAAATTACGAGAAAAGGTAAAGAGAAAGAGTATCCAAAAAGAATCGGAACAGAAGGAATTCTCTTACTTTTCAGAGACTCCTTAAATGATGTCTAATGGCCATTAATATACTATATCCTTGATCAGTATCTAGCTATTTGGAAATGCATTTCAGTTTCTACATGTACATGAGAGTTTAGTAACAAAAAATAATGCAGTCATAGACTCAAAATCATTCTTTGTAGAATGAAGAAAACTCCACACTCTTTATTAACTGAACATAAACCAATGAGAATGGTAAGGACAAAAACAGAGTAATCAACAAATAAACTCAACTTGATACTGAAACATTTGTTTCTTTCCTAAAACTGTTGAATAAAAATAATTAATGCAAAGCAGAAAAGCTCCTATTCTTTCTCTCTGCCCTCAGAGAAGTCACTGTGCTTGTAAAAGCAGCAGCACAACCTTGAAAATGAATTTACTGAACTTGAACCTGTTACAACTGGTTTGCACACAGGATTGCAACAGTAATTTTTGTTGTAAAAATGGCAGTTTCTCATAATTCAATAGAAGGAAAAAGCATGAGGAACCTTTTCTGTTAATTTGTCATTTGGTAAAGTATATTGCAGTTATGACAAATGTAATCATATTTCATTGTTCTCTGCTAAAGAACTCTTGATGCTGCCTGAAATACATATCAGTAATGCAGGATGTGAAAAACATCCTTAAAATGTAATTCATGCAATGCTTGCAACGCTGAACATGTTGCATATCGATATCCCCTCTGTAACTGGTATCTGTGGGTTCCTGCTGATAACAGTGCTAAAATGTGAGTGAGGAATCTCTTATTTTCATCCTAATCTCTTTACTTAACTCAGTCAATGTCAGGGGAAGACTCAGTCTGTATTATTTTCTGCTATGGTCTTTGTCATGAAAATGAAGCACCAGGATGTTCATTTCCATCAGAAGAGAGCTAGAAAAGTAGAAGCAGGAGTTGAACACTGCAGATCATTTTCAGAACCGTAGAAGAAACATTGCTGATATTTTCATGAATGACAATTACTGAAATGTAAGTTAAAAAATATATTTTTAGGAAGAAAATATGTAAAAAAAATTCTTAGCTAAAATAGTATATTATTTCCATGCATAGATTTTACAAAATCCAAAATTATTTAGGAATACAAATTCCTTTATTTGAAACAGCACTTCAGTTTCAAAAGCAAAGAAAAACTTTTAAATATTTGAGCGGATGTCTTATTGCATACTAGGGAATAATTACTGTTCAATTATGCAATCTTCCTCTCCTAACAATGTGGGAGTGGTTCACACCTGACAGTTCAGATCATCAGAATTCCCAGAACGAATCACACAGTGCAAAGGGCTTGTGGTGCTGCATTAATGGTGCTGCTCTGTGATGTGTGTGCCATGAGCATTTTGATATCTTGTTTACATAATGAGGGCACTAACAACCTTTGGGTACAAGCTCAGTATGAATCTTCACTTTACAGCCACAGGGATGAGCAAGAGCACAAACAGCATGGGGTTTTTTCACTACAGGAAAGCTCTGTGATTCATTCAAAGTCTGAAAAATGAGGGACATTTCCCCAAAAAATGCCAGACACAGAAACACTGAGTTCTGTTTTTAAAACAGAATGTTGAGACCACCAGCTTCTCTCATGGAGTTACCACCTGGCACTTCATGGGAACTGAAACTGCCTTCTTTTTGCTCTATCCCTCTTTCTGTGTCTCAGTATCATGGTGCTGCACACAGAGTTGTAGTAAAACATCCATTTGACTGCTTCTGGAAGAATTACATGAATGTTTTGTGCTGCCCTGCTTGAAAGCCCTGTGGCTCCATTATTTGATCCCCCTTCACCTTCCTTTTCCCTAAGCATCCAGCCTGATAAACATGATGCAGCCGTCCTAGCCCCATCAATGACCACTAGGAAAATCCTATTTTACAGGGTTCATTCCCACCTCTGATCTTCAGGGAACCCTCCGAAGTCCTCTCTTTTCCAGCTCCTGTAGAAGGGAATATTCTCTTTGAAATTTCCTTTGAAATAAAGCATGCATTTCCAATGGCAAACAGTAAGTTGGGTGGCAATGATTCAAAACTCAGTAATTCATAATATTTCCAATTCACTCAATAAATAGGAATGGTTGTAGTAAAATATTATCACTTCATATTAAAAAAAGTATCCTGAAATCTGGAAAGGTATGTAATGTCAGTATAAAAGAAAAATGATAATTTTTCTTGGCTACTCTTTTAGCAATATAAATGATTTAACACATTTAGTTCTCTCAATTCAACCTCCCTGCTTTTTCTTCTTTTAATCATGCACAGTTGGAAAGGACTTTTACTGGATTTGAATATAATAATGTGAGAGGCTGGGGAAAATCAGTGATTGTTGAGACAGTTTTTGCTCATAGGAGAGAGAGAACTAAAAAACCTGGAGTCAGGACCCTGACACATCAAGCAAACACTCCCCCTTCTCTGGTGCTGAGGAAAATATCTCCCAGAGATATGTCAAATAATTGCAACTTACTCCATAGTTTGGAGCTATAGATCTAAACCAGGGAACCCTACTGTGCATGCTGTAACCTATATTTTACTGTTCAAAGTGAGCTTTGATTTCATAAGGCTGGCATGGTCTGCTCGCATAGTAATGCAAGTTTTTGTGTTTTAAGAGAAATATTCCTAGAATTTCTTAGGGAAAACACTTCTTACAAAGATGCAGCTTTTCCTTAAAAATCATATGCATTCTTGCCAAGTATTTCAGTTAAATTGAATGTGGTTATAAATAGAGGAGCCTTCAAAAGCATGTAAGGCTTCAATTCACTTCACCCCTTTCGCCCGGCACTCCTCCTTCCAGCCCTTCCAAACACTTCTTATTTGTATAAGGAGTCTGTTTATTCTGCTTGGTCTATTAGCAAGATATGTTCCATAAGCAGAGTAAAAAGTGAACTCTTGCCTCCAGCTGGCACAGCTCACTCCCATTCAGATAGGAAACCACTCTGTGTGTTTTATTGCAGCTCACCTCCCCTAGTCTCTTAATTTCTTGGACAAAACCAAGGGAAAAACAAATTCCTTCCACAGCTCTTTAAAGAGCTGTTCCTTGGAATATTTTATTTTTAACACTAACATTTGTTCATCTTTATACCCATTCCATGACTGTTTCCAGAGCAGCTCTCCCCACAGCATGGCAGAGTGTTCCTGCTCCCATTTTCTTTCTCTAACAGCTGAACCTGGGCAAAGCACACTTTCACTTCACCTTTCCTTTGAAATTCTGTGTATGCAGCCAATTAAAATCAAGCAGCCAATGTAAATAATTGATCTAATTGTTGTGTTTGAGGAGAAGGAAGTTGCAGGAGGAAGAACTAGAGAGGCCAGCAGGAAAGGCTTATAGATTAGATGTGGTTTAGGCTTTAGTCGTGGAGTGAGGATTTGATGGGCAGAAAAGTGACATCCTTGACAATCAACACGGCAGAGCTGGCCATTAAAACTTCCTATGCCCTTACAACAGGTGTCAAAGTTGCATTGGTAGCTCCTTTATCCCCTACTTATTTCTGCTTTTTGACAAGATGCTTTTTCATAACATTTTATTTTGTGTTGATAAGCAGATTTTTTTTTCATGTGGTTAGGAAGTCCCATAGGACCAAAGAATGCTCCCTTTATAGTGACTAAATCCAGAGCCAAGGAAGTCATCATACATCCTAAGGTGGGTTTACAAGGAGGTCAAACAGATAGTCAGGCTGCATAATTAGAAAATGAGTTTAGCAAGGCAGAGAATAAAGCCACCTGGATATTTACCTACAAATCCACAAAGATCAGGAAAATGAGGGAAAAAAATCATATTATCAGGAGTATTTCAAGAACAAATGGGAGGGGTGCTGGTGGGATTATTGTGTTTAATTAGCGGTGGTAAGAAATTTGTCTTGGGACAGGCACGGAATAAGGTCAAACACATAATCTTCATAAGCTTGTCTTTCAGAGGATGGAAAATACAAGGACACATAAAGACAAGAATATTCTATTCATGTTGAATTTAAAGAATTTTCATCCCTAATATTTTCTACTAAAGTAACTGTGCACACTCCACTGCATGGTAGCTTACTCCAGGCTGCCTCTGAAATATGTACAATGCCAGGAAGGTTTGAGTCACTTTGCAGATGAGTGTCCTGACTGGCAGTGAAAAAAATTCTGGTGTGACACTTAACAAAAACATGTCAAGAACCAGGCTTTGCAAATTTCAGGTATCCAAGTGAAGGTTTAGTAGTGACAATAATAAACAACAATAATAGGTTTTTTTAGTTTTAGTTTGAAGCTGAGAAGCAACTGCTACAGCTCAGTGCTAGATTCACCTGCAGGTAGGTGACAGCAAATAAACGACAGCTGTGTTTGCTGTGGCTTTCATTTTATTTTGAATTATTTATAAATAGCACTAGGAGCAATTTAGGCATTACCACATAATATGCCCTTTAAATTATTAGTTGCTTTTTTCTCTTGAATTTACTGAGAAGGTAGGAGCCAGATGGAAGATAATGTCAGTGAGGAGCAGAGCACAGTTCTTTTCAGACCTGTGACTCCTGTGGTCACTTCAGCAATAATGAAGTTTTGAGTGAGCTTTCAGAAAGAAAATTCAGCTAGTACTTTAATATAAGAATGTGCTGCAAAGTACTCGACCACACAATTACTCCTCAAACAGCACCATCTGTCCATATCACAATGCTGAGAGAAAAGTAACCTAAAAATGGAGTGAGGTGAAGCAAGACCTATTATTCTGTTCTTGTCCTCCTGCAGAACACACTGGTGTTCTGTTGTACCATCTCCAGATAACAATAAATGTTAATACCATGTCAATCTCCCATTTGATGTCCCATTCAAAGAGACATCACCTAATTTCCATTGTGCTTTTGGTGTTCTTCTGTCACTGTGCCTGGAATAGGCGCAGCTCAGCCTGGGCCCTTTTGCTTTGGCAGTCATTTACCTGTTGTCTCTCCTTTGCTCCTCCAAGCTGACACTTCATGTCAGCTAATACCTGAATATCAATGCTGGTTGGGTTTTTCCCCTATTCAATTTCTCAAACTCAGGAGATATTTATAACAAATATCTTCAAAGATCTGTGTGCAATATATTCTTTTAAAATTTACATTTCCAAGTATGTTAAACATTTTACAAAGACAGCTGTCGTGTCATACTGCCCAAGCTTGTCTTGTTCTTACCTTGTCCTCCCCTGCCTGTCTGAAAGCATCTGTTGTCCCATCTCTGCTTTGGCAGAATGTTGAAGAACTTATTTTAACTGTTTGCCCATCACTGTCAATTGGCCTACCTATTAGACAGGGAGAAAAGAACTTTCTACCTGAATGATAGACTGAGTCTGATACAATAGTTCTTTAAAAATAATACCTGAACTGTGAATGATTGTTGAGAATCTAAAATCATAACCTCCTTGTGACCAGTGTTCTCTCCTTTTCCATGCAGAGATACAGGAGAGCTGTGTATACTGAGAAATGTTTTCAGCAAGAAAACACCAAGAACAGATTTCCTGACCTAGACCTTTCTGTCTGCTGCACGGACTGACCCGTCAGCTGCGGAGCCAGCCTTCCAACACAGCAGAGCAGAGCTGCCTTCTGCAGGGAGGTGGTTCAGGAACTGAGATCTCTGACACACAGATAGGGACCTGCAGTTGGTGAGCTGGTTGTGCATCCAGCTGGTGCATTCTCTGATCCTTCCTGTGCCAATTCTGCTCCACAAGGCAGTGTGGGCTTGGAACAGGGCAGGGATGGCACAGAACCTTTATATTTGAAGGCAAAGATTATGTTTTTCTCTCTTCTGCTTGCTTACTCAGTAAGGAAAGGAAACTGCAACTGATATTTTTCAATAATAGCCCTCTACAAAAGCAACATGTGATATTTTCATATAATTACAGGCCAGGAGTCACTGCCCACAGTCCTTCCATTGCAAAAAATTACTTTGGATCCAGAAGCAACTGAGGTGGTTTATTATTCATTTCCAGAGGACTTGTGGAAAGAATCATAAGAGAGGGAGGAGAACAAGAGGAAGAAAGATGAAGTGCACCATTAAGTATACCCAGGGAACACAATAATACACTTCATAGTCCAAAAAAAATTTACTTATGCACTATCATGGACAAAAAAGTTTCAAGTCCAGGAAGCCCAGTTTGTAGCCAGTCCAAATAAAACTTCTGATCACTAATTTACATAGTGAGGAAAGAAGTTCACAATTACACATCAATTCACTCCACACCAATCCTCAAAACCCATAGAGAAAACAGACAGTGAATAGGCTGAGGTTGCTGTGTGTGTGATGCTTTTTCCACTCTTTCCTTCTCACTTATCTCCCTCCCACACAGCTCCTCAGTGTCCCTGCCCTGGTTTAACCCCAGCTGGCAGCTCACCTCACATGGCTGCTCACTTTCTTTGTGTTGGAGTGCAAGACTGAATATGAAGGGTAAAAGTGAAAAAAACACATGGGTTGAGATAAAGACAGTTTAACAGATAAAGCAAAAACTCTGCTCACAAGCAAAGCAAACAAGGAATTAATGCACTATTGTATTTGCAGGGAATGTCCCAACGAAGGCAGGAATGATGCATCTGACTCCTTGTTCTCAGAAGGCTAATTTATTACTTCATAATACTATATTATATTAAAGAATACTATACTCTACTAAAGAATACAGAAAGGATACTTAATGTTAAAAAGATAATAATGAAAACTCCTGACTCTTTCCAGAGTCCTGACACAGTTTGGCCCTGAGTGGCCAAAGAGTGAAAACACTCAGAACAGAATCCAATGGAACAATCACCTGTGGGTAAACAATCTCCAAACACATTCTAAAGGAGCACAACGCAGGAGAAGCAAATGAAATAAAAATTGTTTTCCTTTTCTCTGAGGCTTCTCATCTTCCCAGGAGAAAAATCCTGGGAAGGGATTTTTTCAGAGAATGTGAATGCCACAATGAACCACTTCCCATGGGCAAGCAGATGTTCAGCCACCTCCAGGACAGCAGTGTTCCATCAAAAGTAATGGTGATTTGTGAAGAAAAATGCCATAAATCAGAAAATTACCCCCTTTCCTCCTCCTTCCCCCAGCTCTGTGTGCTGAGCATGGTTCCATGTGCTCTGGGATATCCCTGTGAGCAGCTGGGGTCAGCTCTCCTGGCTGCCAGTTTCTTGTGTACCCCCAGCCTGCTTGACCAAGGCCTGGCTCTGTGTAAGTCCTGCTCAGCTCATCCCTGTGATAACATCACAGTTTTTCAGCACAAATCTAAAACACAGCTCCATACAATCTGCTATGAAAAAATTACCTCAATCCCAGTTAAAATCAGCACTATTGCCCACAGCTGTGGTCCCTTAGGGGAATCCCAGTCCCTCTTGGCTCCATATGTCTCCCTCCAGCCTCTTCCCTTCAGATTACCGTTTTTTCCTAAATATGCTTGTGTAGGAGCACCATATGCTCCTCCAACAGGCTCCCCCAATTAGGCAGTGGTTTGTCTCAGCCTCTGAGCTGGCTACAACCAGCTTCAACCATCTCAGGGAAGGTGACCTCCTGCCCAGGGCAGCACTGATGCTCCCAGCTGCATCACCCTGGGACTTGTGCCCCTTAAAACAGGGGCTCATCTTTCACTGCTGGGCTCTGCATGAGAAACAAAGCTCAGCAAAAGGTAAAAAAATGGCTCAGGAGGGAATGGGAGAAGTGCTAAATGGGGGAATTTATAGAAGGAAAAAGGAAAAGTCCTTGTCTGGAATACGTGGGGAGCTGCTGTGACCTTACTTGCATGTGACTTTTCCCATTGTGGGCACATCAAGCAGATGCCTGGAGCTCAGAGAGACCTCATCCAGCACCAGGTGTCCCTGTCCCTGGCAGGGGGGTTGGAGCTGGATAATCTCTAAGGTCCCTTCCAACCCAGAAGATGATTTTTAAGGTCCCTTCCAACCATTCTATGGCTAGGATATTCCTTTTGCTCCAGCTGTACTTCATCACTGCATACCTGCAGCCTTGTGGACACACACGTCTGCTGCCATCCTCTGTGCCCCTGCTCTGTCTGCCCAAAAAGATTTCTCCCCACCTCTTTTGGCTTTGTCAGCTCACAGGCCCGAGAGAAAAGGAGAGGGGAGAAATCAGCTTGCCTTCCTCACAGCTCTTGCTTCACATTCCTCTGCACATTACTCCTGAGGCAGAAATGAGCACACACAGAGCGCTGTTCCTCTCTTACCTTTGCTGGAGGATTTTGGGGTGTAATTGGCACTTTCAGAGATGTTGTAGTACCATGAACAGCCCATGCCAATGGGTGAAGTGCAGGTGGTGAGTGCTCCTGCCTGAAGGTGCCCATGCCAGCAGCAGGCTGGCTCCCTGGGCATGGATGGAGCCTGGCTCTGGCAGAGGAGGGGCTTTCACCCCAACAGCCTTCCTGCAGTGGGGTTACATCGGAAACATCTTGCTTCAATCAACACTGAGCAAAGCACCAACTCTTAACCCTGCCTCTGCATTTCCATCCCTTCACCCTAATAAATATTAATTTATTTTCCAGATTTGCTGGAAGGCAGTGTTTCCTCAGCACAGGCTTTGTAGAGATCAATCCCTTTGCAGCCTTTCAGGTTTGATGTACAAATTTGTGTTTCACAGTAATGTAGAATGGAAAGCATGACAAGGTGGTCAGGGTAATTTCTGGTGCATAAGATCTCATACAGTGTTGTGATAAGCTTTGCAATCACTGCATCATTACACTAATTGTTTGTCACTGTGCACATGTGCATAAAATCAGCGGCCTTGAACAGAATACATTACATTACACTTGTGTCAGACATGGTGTGTCTCAATCCATCAAGAGGAAATGGGTAGAAATGAATGTAGGAAAGTGTTTAAGGCAGAAGCAGAGATTCTAATTATTTCACACCAAGAACTTCACATACTTGCTAAACTGAGTTGTCATGCTGTTACTGATTATAATTGTCTTCTGCCATTGACAGGTGATTGTTTTGTGATTTCTGTGTCTAAAGAAAATTCATTTTAAATAGGAAATTATTTTTGTACTGTTATGGTTTCACTTAGAGAATTTTTGGAAAGTGTCTCTTATTCTACTTTTACCTCATAACATAATCTTGAAACTATTTTGTCTGCTTAATAAACTTAATTGAGAAAATTTAAATGGGTGCATTTAGTTTTTTCAGTGTGACTCACAGTACTGACACTTAGAAGATGTCTCTGCAGTAATAATGGAGATGATAAGTGGAAAATAAAAAGAATAATTTGCTTTTATCTACTTTCCTGTTATTGCAAACAGATAGGAAGTTAATTGAAGTTATGTCCCTTTTTGGCATCTGTGTGATACAATCCATCAGTGAGAACCAAGTTATGAAACTCAGTGATATCTGCCTGACTGAAAGAGCCTTCTAGACTTAGATTAATATAAAACAAAAGCCGGCCTTTAAAAATTGCACTAAGATGGTTAAATGTGTCTCCTAATTCCGTTGTTTAACTCAGTGGTGGGTGGTGGTCTCATCTCTCCTCTTCCCGCTCTCCAGGCTCAGGAAATGACTGAAGCCTTAACATGAGACTGGAGAAGAGGAAGCCCTGGAGCAAGCCTGAGGGAATGACAAATCCTGGTTTCCCTGTCAGAGTGGATGCAGCAAAGAGGAAGAGTCCCCTTCATTCATTTGGTCCAAAACTGAATCTTAACTCTTGAGCAAAATTTCTGCATAGCAGTGTGGAGTTCTACTGTAGCAGTGTTGAGTGGAGGGGAGAAAGGGGAGAAAGATGGAGAAATTTCTCTTCCTGATGGAGAGCTTCCAATAAAGCAGTCTTGTTTTGGGGAATGAACTGAAAGGAGTTACATTCTGTCTTGTAACCTTCTCACATACATGTACACAAACTCTGTGGCTGCAAGTCTGGGCATTGGACAGAAAATAAGATGTAAAGAACTGGTTTGATTATGCAGGAAAATGGATCAGTGGTGACTGCAAAAGCCAAACCCATACTGTGAAAAAGCACACAGACTTTTGCAAAGATATAATTACCATTGTGTCCTCTTTGAGCATGTCTCATCATAGAAGGGACTGTGACGGTGTTCACAGGGGATTTCAGGTAAGGGAAGAGATGAGAATGTTGACTCCATGGTCAGAAGGCTTTATTTATTATTTTATGATACATATTACATTAAAACTATAAAAAAAGAATAGAAGGAAAAGTTTCATCTCAGAAGGCTAGCTAAGCTAAGAATAGAAAAGAAAAGAATGATAACAAAAGCAGCTGCCTCAGACTCTCTGTCCGAGTCAGCTGTGTTGTGATTGCTTGTTAATTACAAACAAGCAGACGAGACCAATCACAGATCCACCTGTTGCATTCCACAGCAGCAGACAACCACTGTTTACATTTTGTTCCTGAAACCTCTCAGCTTCTCAGGAAGAAAAAATCTCAAGAAAAGGATTTTCATAAAAAGATGTCTGCGACAAGGGACTCCAATACCTGAGGCCAACAACAAGCGTGATGCATTTGTTAGTGCATGGTGTACATGCCTGGGGAGCAGGCAGCTGAACTTCAACAAGAGAAATGATGTTGAGTTACTAATAAAACACTATTCCTAAAGCTGAAGCATGTTCATTTGTTTCTGCAACAAGTTTCATGATTAAGCCATTAGATTTACCATAATGTACCATTTTACCTATAAATAGCATCATAAACCAGGTAATATATATAAAATTCTTAAGAAAATGCTATGATTTTAAACTTTTGAAGTAATTTGCAGCTCAGCTCTAAGAATATTACATGCATTTTATTAACATACTCAAAATTTAATTTTAAAATTAATTAATCCTCCTACTAGTTTAATCTAGAGCATATAGGAAAAACTCAGAAAACATGAAGAAAAATGACTGACATAAAGTCAGGAATAAAAATAATTCAATTTATTATTTTTATGGAACACTGTTCTGGACTGCAATATAATTTATTTTCTGCAGTCTCCAATTTGTCTTCAGATATCTTAAGCCTTTGATAGGTTATTAATATAGGACATGATATCTACTTTCAGTCAAGTTGAGCAATCTGCAGCTGCTATATGTGGAACATCTGTATATTTTTCCTTGTAACAGAAAATATTAAGCTCTGTTAAGCCATGCTTTCACTCTAGCATTCATTTGGTGGACTCTCAAAAACACCTCACTAGGCTGCACATCCTGATCAGCTTTTTGTGAGTACCTTTGGCTGCACAGAAGGAGCCCAAGGGAGCCCTGCCTAGGTGGTTTGTCAAAAATGGAAAACCAAGTGAAGGCTTACTGAAAAGCTGATTGCACTAGTGCTGTGGTCCACCTTTTCAGATAGTCAGTCCTTGAAATTTTAATTCTACTCACCTCCCACGCTATTATTTACTTTGCTAGATAAACTACAAAGCATGCTGACAGAGAATTATTCTCACACTGCATTTCTTTCCTATAGGCAATGAAAAAATACTTAGAAATAAATTGCCATACTATAAGTACCATTTCTCAGAATTTCATGAGCTGTAGTCTTTGATGCTAACAGAGTTAATGTACAATAAGCTTTTTAATGTAAATACTAAATATACATGAAATCACTAAAGGAAATGCAAATACCCCAGAAGCTCAGCAATAGATTATGCCTCTCAGATGGCCATTTTACAGTAAGGATTTCCTTATATTTTCCCTCCTGAAAGAGTAATTGAGAAAATGTCCCAGAAACAAGGAGTGGTATGATTATCACATTTGAGGAAAGGTTGCCATCAAGAGGGACCTTGACAGAGTTGGGGGTTCCCAGCATAAATCATGGACCTGTTAGAGCAGGGCCAGAGGAGTGCCAAAAAAATGGTCAGAGACCTGGAGCACCTCTCACAAATTAAAACTGAGTTGGGGTTATTCAGCCTGAGGAAGAGATGACCTTGTTGCAGATTTGCTATATTTTAAAGAAGAATTATAAGAAAGATGGAGAGAGAGTTTTTGCCAAAGCCTGTAAACAGGCAGTGACAGGACCAGGGACAATGTGTTTAAACAAAAAGAGAGTAGATTTGGACTGACAACTAGGAAGACTTTTTTAAGGTGAGAGTGTTCAAACTAGAACAGCTTGGCCAGAGAAGTTGTGGATGACTCATCCCTGGAAGTGTTTAAGGTCAGGCTGGATGGAGCTTTCAGCAACTCAATCTAGTGAAGGGTGTCCCTGCCCATGGGAAGAATACTCTTGGGCTGGATACTCTTTGAAAGTCTGTTCCAAGCCAAACCCCTCTGTGACTCTATTAAACCTCATTTCTCTGAAGAGAATATTGTACAAATATTTGTAAAATAATTCCTTGCTATGACATCTGTAAAGGTATCAGGGAGTCTGCACAGAAATCAGAGACAATTAGCACTTTGTTTTTTCAATTCTCATGTTCCCTGCTTAACCTCCAGATGAGTGTTCCTTTTTGTCCCTTCTTTCCAAAACATGTGAGTTTACAGATGATATAGCTGAATATTGATCCTGGAGTGATTCAGCACAAAATTCAGGGTTCCACTCACAGGGTTCACAGGTCCATACAGACATAAAATTAGGGCTGAGTGACTTTTTTGAATCAGGTAGGGGGTTGAGGGGTTGAATTTTGAGGGGTTGAATTTTAATGTTATTTAGGATTTGGTGAATGCTTCACCATTTCAATCCACACCTCAGCTTGTTGCAACTTAGCATTTTTAACATAAGGCTGTATAGTTTCTCTATGGATATTAACCATAAAATGAGGATAATATTTTGAGGACATTCAATGAAGTCACTGAAACATATTTTCAAGCTTTACTTTATGTTATACACAAACTATTATATTAAAAGTCATTAAGGTTTCAAAGACAAGCACTCTAAAGCAATATTCACTCTGTACTTTCTTCCCTTCTGAAATCTTTTGAGCAGAGACACCTTTTAGTATCTATCCATCAAAAACCAAGCCCATTTTGGACATATCCAAATAAATAATACTAATAATAGATGCTGTAGTAAAGAAATGCCATCACAACATTTTGGATTTAATCTGGATGACATAAGGAGTTAATTTTCCTTTTGCAATTTGAGTGCACTTTTTGCAGACCCTATCTCTCTTCTCTTCTTCCTACCTTATACAATAAATATTTTATCCCACAGACCTGATTGGCAAACTTGGAATGTTTTCCAGGTCATTCAGTTGATTCCCATTTCATTATATCCTAGAGCAGAATTCTTCACTACTGCTGCCCACAGATCATAAAAGAACCAGAGCACAGCAGGCAATGCCCCATTAATGGCCCAGTTGAGCATCGCTGTACAAAAATGCCAAACCCCCTGTCATGGTTTGAGCCTGGCACAGAGCCAGTGCCCCCATGAAAATGCCTCACCCTGGTGTCTGCTGTGAGATGTGACCAGGAATAAGCAAAACAGGCTCCAACTTAAACATAAAGAACACTTTATTACCTAAAACTACAGGAAAAATAGGGAAAGACTATAAGGAAAAAGAAAGAAAATTGAAAACCTTACAAAAACCACTTTTCCTCCTCCCCACTCCCTGACTTTCCCAATCCAATACATTCTCTCAAAAACACCAACTGCCCAGCCCGGCACGACACTTTAGTATACTCAAACTGCAGTTCATGAAGAGGAAAGGAGTCCTTCTTGTTCCATAGGCTTCTGGAAACACACTGAAACCTCGGATGCTTCCTTGTCACTTCGGCACCGCCCGGGGGAAAAAAAAAAGTCCTTTTGCCGCTTGTGACATGTTCCTTCCATGCCCAGTGCTCTCACCACCGAGACATGGCCAGATCTGCTTTTAGGGTGGTCTTTCAAGGATGCCTTGTCTCACTCCAAAAAGGCACAGTCTCTGCTTTTGGGACAACTGTCCCCCCCATATTTTTCCAACCCCCTGGGGCCGGGGGGTCCTCACGAATGAACCCTCCTGGTTTTGAGGCACTGCCTCCCCCTAAATGCAGTCTGTGTCACAGGAACAACTGAGTCCATGGCTACAAGAAAAAGTCCAGCCAAAAGGCCACTCCAAATCATCTCTCCCCATCCAATCATCTCCACCATCTCCGGGCCAAAGTCCTTATCTCATCTCATCTCTCATCTCCCTTCTTATTCAGCTTCGAGGAGGATTAGCATTTTTTGCAAGGCCCCAGTCATGCAAGAAAGGGTTAAAAGTTTTCAGTCTCTGTCTGTCCTGGGACGAGATGATACTCCCACACGTGCTGCTGCTGCGGCCGGCCGGGCTCTCTCTCCCTCCCCCTTCTCCTCCTGGCTGGCTGCCATCACATTCGGTGCCGCCGGCTCTCTCTCTCCGGGGGGGGGGGGGGGCTGGCTGCCCGATGTCTCGATGTCTCTTGGGGCTCCGCCACCCTTCCATCCTTGAAAGCCCCCTCAACCCCCACCTCTGTCCAGGCCCCAGGCCTACCGCATGGCGGCCCCTCCCCCGCCCAGCAGCAGCGGGCCGGGCGGGGGAAGAGATCTGACCTCTTCGCCCGACGATGTCCAAAAGAGGAAGTGCCAGGGCAGTGCCTTGCTTTTAACCCCTGTGTATTCTCGGAGGTGTGTCCAAACCCCACTGGCTACACCAGGTGTCAGTATGAAACCCAAAACCTTCATTGGTTTGACCACAGCTTCCCAGAATTCCCACTCCTTCCTGGTCAAACCATGACACCCCCACCATCCATCACCTCTGCACCCCACCCACACTCACATTCAGGTGTTTGGAGGAATACATCTAGATGTGAACCTGCTCGACTATGAGGAAATTATTAGGTTTTATTTCACTATGCTCAAATTGCATTAATGCAATTTAAAAAGTAAAATTTAAAACAAATAAGAAAAGAAAAATGAAAAGAGAAAAGGAAAGGAAAGGAAAGGAAAGGAAAGGAAAGGAAAGGAAAGGAAAGGAAAGGAAAGGAAAGGAAAGGAAAGGAAAGGAAAGGAAAGGAAAGGAAAGGAAAGGAAAGGAAAGGAAAGGAAAGGAAAGGAAAGGAAAGGAAAGGAAAGGAAAGAAAAGAAAAGAAAAGAAAAGAAAAGAAAAGAAAAGAAAAGAAAAGAAAAGAAAAGAAAAGAAAAGAAAAGAAAAGAAAAGAAAAGAAAAGAAAAAAGAAAACATGAACTAAATTTTCAGCTCACTCCAGCTCCTTCTGGTTGAGGATGGCAAACTTGCAACATCCTTCAGTGTCTGCTTATTTCTGTTTGTCAGTCAGCATTTCTTTAAGTAATTGCTTTAAACATGCACATATTCAGACTTCCAGGACAAATTAGTAATTAGGCAAGACTAGTACCAGAGCAGACAACATGCTATGCCAGTTGATAAGCTGTATGTCCATCAATGGATTCTAGGAAAGTATCTTAAAGAAATGTTTTAGGGATGATTTTTTTATATATGAGCCATAAATACTCCTTTATTACACAACTACTCCTCTCATAAGTCTACTTGCTCTACTTCTTAGCCCAAAATCCCATTGTCTGCGTCACAGTGGAGACCAAATCACTTATTTAGTGAGCAGGCAGAGGAAAGAGAGATTACTTGAAAACATGAAAGACAAGTATCCTTCCCTAACACTAATATTATAGTAGGCATGTTGGTAAATTTTATAGATTGACCAATAGTTTTAATTTCTAAGTTTTTACTGCATCAGGTGACACAGTCAGACAAACTCCTGGTAGCCTCCATAGGCTGCCCAGTAACTCCATGGCTGCAATTAGCTTTTACTCATTTATTAATTGATTTGACTTCAGAGCAATTTTTTCCCCAGTCAGTGATCTGGAGGGAAATTGGGATATGACCATCAGATGTTCCAGTGCTGTTAAGTCATTGCTAGAAGTATTTCCCCCTTTTTTTTCTGTACTTATGCATTATTTCTTCCTTAGTAGGAAGCACCATCCTGAATATCAAAATATTTTATTACATTGCAAGGTGAGGAGACACAGATAATCTTAATTTTTTTTTTTTTTTAGAATGAAGCTCTAAATTTCACCCACTGATTTTTTTTTAATCTCCATTTTTGGGATACTGCCTTTTTTCATGTTATTGACAGATAGCGGAGGAAGGAGGAAAAACAATGAAAGCTAGAATCATTGACATATTTAAATTTTCTGGTTACTGTTTGTTAAAAGAAAATCCCTCAAAAATAATTAAAAAAATAGCAATCAAAATATATATTTCTGATAGCTCTGTTATTATACTTCTTCCAGCACTAGGAAATATCTGCTGCATGAAAAACAGCGAATAGAGTATTTTTCAGTTTTCTACATTCTGCACAAGGTCATTCTATGAACTAAATACAAGAAATCATAATGGTTTCAGAGTCAAAGTATGCCTCACATTTTTATGTGTAGAGGTCTCAAAATACCACACTGAATACAGTATTTGAGAAAAATATATTTCTTTGGAACAAATCAGAAGAGTTTTCTTCATATTCTGTCATGCCTATTCATAATTTCAAGTTGTTAGCCTTAAAATAACACTTCCAGTATCAGTCTTCTCCCATATTTCAGTAAGAAAGACAACTCTAAAAATGTTGAAGGTCACTGAGACAGCTTGCCTGACATCTCCTGGGTTTTAGATTTATGGCAATTTTCAACAAGCCCAAGAAAAAAAATTGAACAAAGGCAAGACTACTGTATTAAGACTAAAGAAAAGTCTGCAAGCATTTAGTGGGAAGAATCTATTAACACCTCTCACACTTCATATTAGTCTAAAATAAATAATAGGATAGCAACAGCAAGTATGGACACAATTCTGTTGCCTCAAGTAGCTACTGTTTTAGTAAACTGTAAATAGCAATTTACTGGTAGTAAATCAAAACCTGGAAATGGTGAGAATTATTTATTTATTTGCAAATTTTTTCACAAGGAAAAAATGAAATTGAATAATATAAGTTATTCTCTCTTTATTAATAGGTATTAACTCAAAATCCTTGAGTTCAGATTTTTATAGTCTTTTCATATCACAGCTAAAAGGAAAGTAGAACTAAAATTAAAAAGCAGGAGCTGAAAAGTCTGGAATTCAAGGTGAAAGGTCTTGGCTGTTCCTTGCCACTGATGCCTGACAGAGATGCTGTTTCTATGCAGGCTGCTTGGGAACAGAGCATGTGACTGGACAGGGAGAAAGGTTTTAATCATTTCCTTGCCCTTTTCCTTTAGCCAGTGGAGATGAACCCATGCATGAAGGTCCAGGAGGCAAAGTGGAGAACAGGGAGAAGGAGTGGTTGTAATTTGCAGCTCACATTGGCTAACCCAGCACAAAAAGAGATGGGAACCTTTTCTGGTGCAGAGCTGTAATCCATACCTGCCATAGCTCCCAGAATGTCATGTAATGCACGGGGTGTTGGAGCTCATTCCACTTGTTTACCAGGAATTATTTTTTCCTCCATCCCATTGCCTCCTAGATTTTGTATGTTTTTAATGCCAAAAAAGGAATATGAAAAAATATATTAAGAAAATCACAGACAAGATTCTAATTATGTTTTTTTTTCTGTGTTCTTTCCCCTCTTTCCCTTGTCATCTTCATTTGCTTGCCCTCCTGGGTTTAGCTCACATTACAGCTCCCTGGGAGATGCTGCTTGTAGGGGACAGCTGAGTGCTGTGCTGTTTCAGTAGGGAGAGAGGTGCTAAACTGTGCTCTCTCCAGCCATTCAGGCAATGCCTCAACTACAAAGGGGAAAAAAACCCCACAATTTAGAAATGGCAGTGCAGAGAAGCCTGAGTTTAAAAATGGAAAATGCTTTATGCTATATGCCATCTCTTTACATCCATGTAGAATCTAAAGACTGCAGGATGAGATTCAGAACTAATGCTCATTTAGATGTATGAAAAGCAGAGCAATATTTTTCTTCTAGCAAAGCCACACTCAGCTCTACTTTGCAAGTATTTTATTTGCATCCTTATCACTGTCTTTATTTTAGTGCCATCTCTGAAAAACAGATCCTTCACTTTCATACCAGTCCTGTGTACTCGAGTTGCATGGATACCAGATCAATATTAATGCTCTTTCCCTGCCAAACATGAAATCACAGCTTCTGCTGTCACTAAGAGCTGTACATTTAAGTGAACCTGGGACAGAACTGCAGCGCCAGCTCACCATCTGATCACAGCCTTGTGGAGTGGGCTTCAAGAATTACTGAGCCAGCTGCCAGGGGTAGCCCACAGTAACACAACTCTATTGATAGCATTCCTACAACTTGTCATCTTGTGTGGGATCTGAAATCCTGACACACTGTCAGTGCATGCATGGTGTGTCTAGAAGCCATAAAATAAATGTGATGCCATGTGGCAATTAACATCACTGGTGCTTCAAAACACAGAGCTGGTGGGGAGACTTGCCTGTGGGTTTTGTGGGAGCACACTATACATGATGCAAAGGAAGTTCAAAGGAAGAGATGGATAGGGTTTTGTTTAGCCAGAAAGCACAAACTGAAATTACTGACAACTAAATCTCTATATTAATGGCACTCTTATTTCTTGACATGGAGATGATTTGCCTCAAGCCTTTAGATCCAGAGTGACAGCAAGCTGCTATGAAACCAACAATGCTTTGCTTCAGCCTTTAGCAGCTGTTGAATTTTTTTTGTGCAGTGGAAAGCATGATGTCTGATCCTGTGCCCCCTTGTCAGGTGTTATGAAATAAACCTCCCTTCTAAGGTTTTACTGGTGTAATTTTACTCTGCAGGTTCTGAGGAAGGAAGAAGTAGCTGAAGGCTGTTGTAAGGCCAGTGATGCCTCCAGCTCTGCAGAAGCAGCCCTGCCTGTTTCATTCAATGGAACTTTCTGTTTCATTCAATGGAACCTAATTAGAGGGCCCTGAAATAGACCTTTCACACTTATTCTTGAAAATATTCAGATTGACAGCTAATAAGTAGTGTCCACCTGCTGATAAGACTGTTCCAAATAGCAGAAGATCATCTCAGAGAGACCCAGTAATGAGGGAGTTCCCTCAGATGGAGCTCTGTGCAAATCTGCTCTAATAGGGAAGGACACATTGTAAGGGGAAAGTTTAATCTATTCTGAAAAACTCCAAACTGTATTCAATACATATTATCCTGTGAGCTTGATCTTGGCTCTCTAGGGCTCTAGTTATTTGGGTTTTACAAGGTATTGAGTCTACATCTTCACAGTAGGCTCAAGTAAACCTGGATATTTTATTTTTTACATTAAAATATTATACTTTTCACTTGGACAATAGATTGTATTGACCACCACTTCGGCTACATTCAGAGCTACTTACTCAGATAGAAATAATGAATCATACTTTTTCAGTGTCCTACTATGACTTAAAATTACAAAATAAAAAACTAGAAGCTGGTGCAGGGCTCCAAGAGAGTGACAATGATAAAGGAGTAACTTTAAAGATCTATTTTTCCTCTCAGTTTTATTTATAGCTGCTGCAGGGGTCCAACCCCTTTCTTTCAAACTGCATACTCAGAGGGGCTGCTCACATGAACAGTTTTATGAGCAGAGCTTGTGCCAGTCAGACACAAGACCCAGGAGATGCAACCCTGCCCATTCTGCTCTTTCCCACTGCATGGAATAGCTGTTGCATCTGTTTCTATGTGGGATTTTTGGTTTTGGTAAAGAGAAAAGAATTTGAACAGGCCACCTGCAGATAAGAGATGAGTTACTGTTTTCTTGGTCTGTTTGCAGCCTGAGGGCAGAGGGCAGGCACAGAATTCTGCTGTGGCAGATTGAATACAAGCATGACTTTAATTAAATGAGACAAAATACCATGCTAACATGAAAACTGTAGTCTATTTATATGCACAAGTCTTTTTTGATATCTTCCTCCATACATTTGATAGAATAATGGGGAAATATTGTTTGTGACTGGATTTTTTATCATTTGATAAAGAACTGTTGTATGTGTCAGAGCAGTTGCAATCTGATTTTCATGGGTGTGGAGAGTCAAGCTCAGTCTTTCCCTCTGCCATGTTGGTACTGATCACTGCTGGGCCAGAGAGGAACAAATGATTAGCAAGATATCAGATATGGTGATAAATGGGAAATGGCTGATGTTAGTTCATCCCTTAATGAGATAATTAATAGATGATTGGTCATATTTTTTTTCCTATGAAAATATGAAGCATAAAGGACCCAGTTAGCATAGCAAGCAGATGTGCTACCTTGGAGACAGTCTGTAAAAAATCCAAAAATACTTAAAATACTGTTTTCTTTTATATATATATTTTCTTTTGTGTATATATTTATATATATATAAACTGAAAAAATATTCTAAAACTAAATGAAGACTCAATTGAAAACTTCCTGAAACTATCTGAAGTTGAGGAATAGGAGTGATGTAATTTACAGTAATGCTTAAAACTGATATGTGTGGAATCATTAGCTGGATGGGATAAATGTAGTTCAGTCTCCCTGTTTTTGGTTTCCCCTGCCATTTTCTCTGCCCCTCCATAGAAACATAGAACATACAAATGTATGTTCACATTTTCTGGGATGTATGATTTGTTGTTCCTAGTTCTCAATCACTGTAGCTCAGACATGTGATCTATAGGTTAAGGGAGGTGATTTCTACCCCTGCTCTGCTCCTGTGAGGTGCCCACCCAGAGTTCTGGCTCCAGCTCTGGTGTCCCCATGCAGAGCAAGACATGGAAATGTTAGAGAGAGTCCAGAGGAAGGCAAAAAGGTCAGAGGGATGGAACATCTCTCCTATGAAGAGAAGCTTAAGGAGATGGGGTTATTCAGCTTGGGGAGAGAAGGCTTTAGAGATACCTTATAGCAGCCTTTCAATACCTAAAGAGGGTTACAATAAAGACGGAGAAATAATTTTGCCAAAGTCTGTAGTGACAGGACAAGGGATTATGTTTTTGACCTGAAAGATGCTATATATAGATTGGACTGAAGGAAGAAATTGTTAAGGTGAGGGTGTCGGGACACTGGAATGGGTTGCCCAGAGAAGTTGTAGATGGAAGTGTTCAAGGCCAGATTGGAAGGGGCTCTGAAAAATCTGACCTAGTGAGAGATGTTCCTGCCCATGTTGGGTAGATAATCTTTAAAAGACCCTTCATACCCAAACTACTCTGTGATTCTATGATTCCATATTTGGGTAATGCTGCAGATGCTGAAGCTCAGCATGGTTCATTTCAGGAAATGGATGACAAAAAGTCTCTTTCAGTCTAAATCAGGGTGAAGTGGGTGTCTCAAGCAGATGTTTTGCTCTTTAATCACCCCAATCTACCACCTGACACAATCAAGTGCCTTACAGCCAAAACATGAAAATAAAATCAGTGCAATGTACTGCCTTCAGCTGCCATGGTTTTCTATACATTAATACTGATATTGAGGGCATCAGATTGCAACAAAAGTCACCAGAAGAAAATAAGACCCCACCTCTTCTATGAGTAAAGAGTCTATGGATAACTCCAACTCCAGTACCTAGCCCTGTTTGTATAATGACTGCATACAGACATGCATGATTTTCATGTGATACATGGTGCTTGGAATGCTGGAATTCTAAAACTGTGGACATTTCAGTATTGAATCTTTTTTTTTTTCCCATCTGTAGCTTTTGGTGAAGTATAATGGAAAGATTTATTTCTTCCTAGTTTGAAAACAAGCCAACTGTAAACTGTGAGACAGAAAACAATCCACTCTGTTGTGTAAACTGAGAAAGATAGAAAGTACAAACCATGAGTATCTCCAGTCAATCCACCCCCATGCTGAGGATCTAACATGAACAGGGAATGGCATGAACTTAACCTGTCCTCTTTGCAACTTTCCACTGGTAATTTTATAGTTTTATTAAGGTGCTGTAATAATTGTGATACACTGTGCTGTCTCCAGGAGAGGGTTATTTCAAGCATAGTATGCTGTATTTTTAACTGAAACTGTAATTTAATTTCTGTGTTCAATGTTACTTTTAGATTCTCCTACATCCTACACAAATGTCATCGATAACATTAGTTTATGTTTATTCCCCACCTCCACCTTTTTTTTTTTAATTAAGCCTTTGAATTCTGCAAGTCATTTGAAGAGGAAAGGATGACTACTTCTCTGGGTGCTCCTGCTCCAGTACTGCATGGCAAGATCAATTTGGGCATTAAGCTTTAGCTTTTACCCTCTTGCAAGCCTGCCAAGCAGTAAGTAGTATTTTGCCAGGAACTTTCAGCTTCATTAAAACTTCAGCATGTTATCAGAAATTCATCCATTAGGCAGACACATTGAAGGAATCCATATTCCTTACTTGGAGAAAAAATTATTTTTTTTCATGAAGTTAGTTGTATACATTCTTCAATAAGTTTATGGTAAAAATCTGTTTAATTGCCTCAAAATATGTAAACATGCACTTTTAAAAATTAAAAAAGTCAACTCAACTCTCAACTGCAATTTGGTCTAAAATTCAATAACATAATATTGATTATACTTTAATATCAAGTTATCTTTGTAGGTAAGTATCTTTGATTCACTTTAAATTCAGTAGATAATGTTTACAATGGAGAGACATAATTTTCCTCCAGTTTATCCCTTTATTTGAATCTGAACAGTTTTCTAATTGGATATGGTTTAACACTGAATTAATTATTTTCATTTTTTTCCTCCCCATCAAGTAGACAGGTTACACAGTACCTGCTTAAGCTGTCACCTGCTTCTGGAGAAAAATTCAGATGACAGGAATGAATCCATTAAGTGCAAAAGAGCTGACCAGACTTAGAGCAACCTCCAAGGAAAGGTTCACTTCGGGTTCACTGTGCAAGCTAAAAGAAAAATTGCTGCTGCTAACATTTAAAATAAACATACTGAACAATTTTACTCTTGCACTTAAATATTTTTTCTGAAGATTCTGTCATTTTGCTTTAAAGGTACAAGAACCCTTTGGGGGTTTGTTTGGGTTTTTTTGTGTTTGGTTTTTTTTTTTTTTTTTTTTTTGTGTGTTTTTTTTTTTTTCTGAAACTGAGTGTCCATCATGTGTAGATGAAGATTCTTACTGATAAATAAGTGCTGATGTAGAAAGCACACAAAGATGTATGAGGTTGTGGCCTGAGGGAATTCTCTCATCTTGAAGCAGCAACAGTGTTGGTGAAGAGAACCATGGGAGAAAATTCCCTCAGAACTTAAGGCTCTGGTGACATTCATCCCAGGGATTTGAATAGAATATATTATGCATTCAAACTGAAGCTCTTTTCCCTTCTGACCAAAGCCAGAAATCACTTTGGCATTCTGAATGGAGAGGTCAGCTCACCTGGCCAAGCTGCTGTGACTGATAACGTGAAATGCTGATAATGAGAACAAAACACTGGACAGCACTGGCAAAACTGTGAACTTTCCCTTGTGTTCTTAGCACTGGTTGGGTCAGAACAGCCCCAAGGTAGAATGTGATTTCCATCTTTGGTATGTTTATCCCTTTTCCTCTGTTAGCAACCACTTTATGAACTGACCATGCACCCACACAAGAAGCACTGAGCAACAAGCCTCAGTAGGAACAGAAATGCCAAACCATCATGGGCTGCTTTGGATGGAGGCTCTGCAGCTCTTTCACATCCTCAGACTGTTTTAACATAGCCCATATGATGTTATGTAGCTGGGAACATGCCCAGAACACAATCATTCTGTGCTGAGCATGGGTTTATAGGGTCTCTACAGGGAGATGTGCAGCTACATGAGTATTTTAGTTTGGTTCCTTACTCTTCTGAAGTTAGTGTCCTGACTGCCCCTGCTTACCTTCATGTGATTTGTACTATTGAGTGGTTTCAGAGTACTTGCATGACATTTAGTTGGATAAAATAATGTGAGAAAAGCTACTCTGGGAAAGCACCAAATGAGTGCTAACTGCAAATGGGAACTGAGCCCGCAGGATCAAACTGGAGCCAGTCTAAAGGAGGCATGTATGGCTCTCGCTTGCCTTTGATCCTCCATGCCAGCAGTTTCATTCTACACATCTACTCCCTTCATTCTTTCACCAGTTTGTGCACAGAACAGAAAACAGAATAAGGCAACAGCCTATTCTCCCCTCATTGTTCACTTTAAAAGCCAGAAATTTCTGAGAAAGGATCAAAAAAGTACTTTATACTTAGCTACTGACACAGAGACCAAAGAAACATAGACAATAATTCTGGTTGAACTTTTTCTCAGAGACCAGAAAAGCTAATAGTTTTAAAAGTAAATATTTCAATGGATGCCTTCTTTCAGAGATATGCAGAGTCGACAGAATGTAATTATGTGCAACTGTTGCTTTTTTGTTCAAGGAACAGTATAAATCACAGTAATTTGTTTTTGATTTTTAAAGAACATACTGTAGATTTGGGCATGAATCAAGGAGAATGCACTGGCTGAACTCTTTAGCTCTTATTCATTTGTTTGCATTGATTTTTCCATGATTGTGAGTGTTTTTCTATTGTACAGAGAAAACAATATGGGAGACATCTGGTGGCCATTAATTAACTGAAACTCTCTAATTTATTGTAATAGTTGGTTGATCTACTACTAAGCTTATAAATGAGCAACTACAATTTTAAAATTCAGGGTAATGTATCACAAATCCACCCCTAATTTATTTGCTACTTAGTTTTAATTATTTATGCCTATTCATAGTGTATTGGTCAAGGGCAAAGAACTGCTGTAACTGCAAATGCATCAGATTTACATTACCAAAAAACAATTTCTTAACTTTGGAGGACATTAGAGGCAAATTAGGACCTTGACCAGACAACTCAGTACTATCTCTACTTATCTACTCTCTACATATATTCTAATTATTATAAAATTCTTTATTTTACCTAAAATTATTTATTCATTTATACTTTTTGTTTTGTTTATATGTGTGATTAATAGGAAGAGGTGACATAAAGGAATATAAAGGAATTAGCTGACATTTATATCATCATTTATATCATAATTTATATTATTGTTTGAATTACTAAAATAAGCAGTTATAATAGATAAAAACAATTTTCTAACTGTTCTCTAGCTTGGCATCTTCATATCTTTTTGTGTGCATGTGAGTGTGTAATGATATATTTATTCATTTTTGCTTTTGCTCACATATTACAGCATCTCACTTCATTTTCTAACAAGGAAGGTAGGATGTTAAAATGACTAACTCTTCAGGAAGGAACTTTTCCTCTTCAAAACACAAAAGTACTGTCCTTTTCTCACCCCATTTCTTGGGAAAATACTAAATAATAGATGCTACCACAGTCAGAAAAAACTGATGTGTCCATGACAGGCAAAGAAAGAAGTGCAGTTCATTCTCTAACATCTAGAAGGGTTTTTAACATCTAACATCCTAGTCAGGGTTTTTACCAGAGGTGCTGCAGTACTGCCCTGACTGCCCCTTGCTTAAGGCAGCGTGGCTCAAAATCTGCATCCAGAACTTTGCCTCCAACGTCAGAGTGTGACCTCAGGAGAAGGAATGGGAGCTGCACCTTTGCTTTTGAGGATCTCAATAATATGGGAGGGGAATAGAAGGAGAGAGAGAGAAATCAAATATTTCTAGGAAAACCTTCTAGCTCTCTCTCTCAATTGCCATAACTTGTTCAGCTTCACCCAAAGCCACACTGTGTTGGTGGCATCCACTCAATGTCCCTGGAAGACAAAGTCTGACTTGAGAGTATGGTCCTGGATTTCCATGGGAAATCTGGGCGTGCCCCTGGAAGTGCCCCTGCCTGGCTGGAGCTGCGCTGTGCCGGTGGCCTGGCCTGTACAGCCGAACTGTCACTTTCACATTTTCTGAGAAATCCCTTCACCCAGGATTTTTCTCCTGGGAAACTGAGAAATCTCAGAGAAAAAGGAAAACAATTTTATCTTATTTTCTTCCCCTGTGTCTTGCTCATGTGGAATGTGTTTGGAGATTGTTTATCCAACAGGTGATTGTTTCATTGGTTTCTGCTGTGGGTTGTTTTGACTCATTGGCCAATTATGGCCAAGCTGTGTTGGGGCTCTGGAAAGAGTCATTATTATCTTTTTAGCCTCCTGTAAGTATCTTTTCTGTATTCTTTAGTATACTTAATTTAGCATTCTATAATATAATATGATATGATATGATATGATTTGATATCATAAAATAATAAATTAGCCTTCTGAGAACATGGACTTGGATTCATCATTCCTTCCTGCCAGGGGGCACCCCAAAAATACAATACCAGGCAGAGCAGCTCACTCAGGAGTTCTGCCAGAAATCCTTGTCCAGAAACAGAGATGGGTAATGTGTCACTCCTTTTGGCTACTGAAGGAGAAATATCAGCATTCCACAGGGCTTGCAAATAACACTGAGATTTGACATCATTCCAAGGTGAACGCTTAACAGGAAGTAAGGTGCAGTCATAATTTTAATTATCAGGTAGATTAGGGACTACTTGTATTTAAAAGTTTTCTTTACAAGACAGATTAGACCTAAACAAACATATCTATGCCTTCCTACCTATGGAAATTAAGGCCACAAATTTGAAATGTTTAGCTTTTATTATTTGTTTTCCAAAAAGAAATATCAGAACTGCAATAAAAAGAATGTTTCTTTTATACAGGATGATTCTGAGAGTGGAAAGGAAAATTTATATCTGTGTGTATGATGTTTCCTGATTTTAAGGGAACTTTTTTGATAAGGAATTTTAGGCAAAAAAAAAATTGATTCTGGAGGCCCAAGTGTATATTGAAAATTCAGCTATTGACCTAAAAAAAGAAATTAACATGATTTTATTTTGTTTAGTGTCATCTGTACACCAGGTAAATTGTTTATTTCCCCATAGATAGTAAGCTTTAATTTCTGCTAATGTTTTAATTTTTGCTGAGGTCTAGTATGTCAAGCTGTTGTGCCTGGTAATCCAATATATCGGTTTCACAAATGTTAATGTATTCATAATCATGTTTTCTTGTGCCCAGATCTACCAGTCAACCTACCAGTCTATTCCCAATCTAATGTAATCTCAAATAACATGGCACAAATTTTATAAAAAAGCAAGACTACATCAAGCATTTTGCATTGATTTTTACAAAGACTGTCAAAACATGTCATGATGTTATTGATGTCAGCATTTCTCTGAGGCTTTGAGTGTTTAATATGCATATTAAGAAATCCTTCTTCTTTGTAATACTGGAGATGTCTGCCCAGTCAGTCCATTCCCTGTTGTCTCCATTTTAAATATTTTTGACAAAATTTTGCAGGTGAAATTTTGATTGGATATTGAGAAACATATTTTTGTGGACGGGACTTTCAAACATGTTCGTGTTCATGTTCATGTTTGACTATGAACAGGCTGCCCTGGGAAGTGGTTGAGTCACCCACTTTGGAGGTATTTAAGAGATGTATAGATGTGATACTTGGGGACCTGGTTTAGAGGTGAACTTGGCAGTGCTGGGCTAACAATTGGACCTGAAGACCTTAACAGCTTTTTTTCAACTTAAATGACTCTGTGATTCTATGACTTGGAAAATATAAGAGTATCAAAAATTGGGCCCTGGATTTTAGCTGAACTCAAAATTATATAAATAACTAAGTGCAGGTGTTCTCTATTTAATTTCTAATTAATCTGTTCTGGTCCAGCTCCCTGTTCAGCATGTGGAAATATGCTGTGTCAGATTCTCTTTTCACCTTGCAGAGGTTATGAATTCCAGAATAGATTATTTGCGATATTTTTTGAAAACCTCTCATAAAGTGTAAAAAGCACTCTCCTATTCTCCACTAATCACCCACAGTTCTCAGAGCTTCAGCATTGATGCTCTGTCACAGATTTCAATATTTCAAAGCACAAACCAATAAAAATCCTATAGAATTTAAACTGTTATCACTATTACTCAGGTTACTGCTTCCAGCACACAGAGTCCTTCAAATGTCCTTGGGGGCTACTGAGCACCTTGCTAAGCCAACACAGAATGGAACATTCTATCACAGCATCTCATTCCATGTGAAGGAGCCATTGACAAAAAAAGGTGTTGAGGACATTTCTACAGGAGGAAGAGGAAGCTGTCCCACTTGGTGGCAAGGTGACACATCAGCCTTGTCCTGTCTCTGGAGAGCCATGGAGCTGTATCTGCACATGGAATTTGGCCCAGGGATGGATGGGAAGGTCAGAACCTTGGGGTCAGCACACCTTGGTCCAACTGTGCAATGTCTCCCTTAAACCTATGCAAAGATTTATCTCACTGCCATGTTCCCCAAACCTCTGAAGCAGCAAGTTCAAATTCCCTATGGTGCTGCTTGCAATTCTCCGTGCTGTTGCCTCCCTTCTCTACATTTTCTCTATGGTTTACTCTATGCAAAGGTATAAATGGATGATAGTCTAACTAAATAGGAAAGTATTGGAGGTGAAGAGGCTTGTGGAAGGACAGGACTATGTCAAGACTGAGAAAAAAAATCTGTAAAGATTGATTAGATAATTTTTAAAATTTACTTGACTGATCTTTAGCTCCCATTTTGACAGCTCTGTTTAGAAAGTAGGATTTAGATGATGAATTTATATACCTAAAGGTCATCAGCTGATGAAATTCGTGGATCACAGGAAACTAATTTATATTGCTTAAAAACTTGCTGAGTACCTTTCCAGATATACTTTTAGATGTGTTAATCATCAAATAACAGAAATACCAAATCACTGGAAATTCAGGTTTTTAATTAATCCAAGAAAGAAAAATGATTATTTTAAATAATTTTTTGGCATGTCACATAGATATAAATTTCACCAAGGTAAATGTAAACTGTTTTACATGTATAGCATTCACAGAAGACATGAGACCCCTCCCTATTGGAGAAAGGGCAAGGAGGATTAAATTGTATTTCATGACAACTTTTATTTTTGCATGTTTTGGAAACAAAGGAAGTTCCCCATGTGAGACTAGCTTTTTGCGTCAGAAGAATATCATGAACACTGATCGGAATGCAGGGAAAACCAAGCATTAATAAAAGTTTTTACTGACATAAAAAGTTTTACTGGCATTAATAAAAGTCAGTAAAAAATCTGATTTTAAAAAAATGCTACATTCTTCTCATGTGTGGGGTTTTATTTTTGTCTTTGATGCTCATTTACTTCACGTCCTCAGGGTTGCTTCATCTCTTCATGTTTCCACCACAAGGGATGGAAATCTGCTTTTTTTAATCTTCGTGATTGAAAAATGAGCTTCTTGAGTGAGATCACAATCATAGCACCTGAAGCTGTAAGAAAACTGCTGAAAATTAAAACTTCTAATCATTTACCGAGAAAAAATTGCAGAAGTAACACACACCTGGGGAGCATACACTGTGAATTTAAATGTGCATGCATGCACACCCACGTGCAGACACACACAAATAGATGAATGTATTTATGTGAATACAAGGATGGATAAATATATGTGTGTATGTATGTGCACACACCCCCTGGGTGAATAAATATGAGTGGTACAAGACAGGAAGTATTTATAGCAAGTAGCAAGAATATCTGGAAACAAGCTTCAGTGGTTTGTAAAATACACACTCCAGTTTGGAGGCAGTAATTATTGACAGATGGCCAATATCCTCCCTATCCACCCAGATTTGGGTATTCATGTGTTTCTGTTAATTGTGTAATTATTAATGCAGAAAAAGGAGCAAACCTGTGATACAGCTATATGACCTTTTATAAAAGCACATATAACTGGACCAAGGAGAAAAAAACCAGTATTGTTTAACTAGTATTTTTGTCTTTCAGTATTTTTTAATTTTCTTCTATGAAATCCTAAATAATCAAAGCACCATAAACTGTTTGTGAAGGAGGTGGTGGTAGAAAATTTTAAAAGTTAAAGGAGCAAAAAGCACTGAGTAATCAGAAGGCACTTGATGTTTTTTTCTCCTGACAGTAAAGTGAGAATGCCCTCTCTGAGCTGGCAGAGGTTTTCCAGTCATCACACTCAAAATAACTATAGCAATATAAGCAGCTTTTAGCATTCACCATGAGGCTTCACCTGTTATTTGCTCATCCTGTCTGCAATACAAGACACCTGTTTGTTAAAAATTTGGATACGGGCATAATTCAGTGGGCTGAAGCCAAGATCCCTGAGTATTTTTTAGAGAATAGTAGCTGATAAAAATAGCCAGGCACAGGTCCAATAAACAATAACAGTTCTTTTCTCATGAAATACTGGGCAGCATTCAGCACTATGCTAACTAGAAAGATATTGATCAATTAGAGAGAATTTAGTGAAGAACAACAAATTAATTTACAGGAGAGAATGAGGATTTAGGAGATGGATTAATGGCACTAAATTAGGTCTGTGATGATTAAGGAAAGCAAGAAATTGCGTTGAGATAAATCTCCCAGATTTGCTCAGGTTCAGTGCCTGAGGTGGTGCTATGTGGGTCATGTAAAAGAGGATGTGTCCCTTTGCCCTGGGACACCCCTGTCACCTGCTTAGAGCTTTCTGTGCTTCTGATGCTGCATCACAGTAAGAGCTCAGCTAAGGGAGAATGTGAAATGAGGGACCAAGATGAGTCCTACAGTGAGTTTGCTAGACTTGATGGATGAGAAAAGTGAAAAGATTGTTAGCTGCGTGCAAAGAGAAGTATTTAATGCTTTTATGGGAAGATACAGGGACGAATAAAATAAAGAAATTAAAATTTAGTCTGCCAAAAAACAAACCAAAACCACAGAAGTGTGTTCTGCTGAAGAATTGCCTCCTGAGATAACCTGGGGGATGATTCACCACTGGTATTTTTAACATTATGCTGCATGAAACTCTAGAAAATGTGCTTTTGGGACTAAACAGAGAAATGGGCTTCATGATCAATGAATCTCTAATTTTAATGACTGCAATTTTCTGAGAGTATTTCTAAACAGTGTTCATATTTCTGCCCTGGAAAGTGCTGTTGCAGAGTGAGAAGAATCTGTGCACTATTCCCATGAAAACAGTGGGATGCAATGAGAAAAAGCTGGTGAGTAATAATGAGAGCTATTAGCTAATAGACTAATAATATTTTTCTCATTATGTGGGGTGGGGTGGAGGAGGAAGAAGGCAGGCAAGGCAGGCCTCGTGCCAGAATCTCTGAGTCACAATTAAAAGTTATGCAGCAATCTTGCAGAATTTCCCTTTTATGGTGCCTGCCAGTTGTGTCCCCAGTAGGGACACGTGAATGCTGCCATTCCTTCCATGTGGCACTGTATCCCCACCCCAGTGGCACTGTATCCCATTCCTTCCATGTGGCACTGCATGATGGGTGTTCACAGGGGTTTTTGGTTAAGGGAAGAGATGAGGATTTGACTCCATGTTTCAGAAGGCTTCATTTATTATTTTATGATATATATTACATTAAAACTATACTAAAAGAATAGAATAAAGGATTTCCTCAGAAGGATAGCTAAGGATAGAATAGCAAAGAATGATAACAAAGGCTTGGTCTCAGACTCTCTCTGCAAACCATCTGGGCTGTGATTGGCCATTAATTAGAAACATCCAACATGGGCCAATCACAGATGCACCTGTTGCATTTCACAGCAACAGATAATCATTGTTTACATTTTGTTCCTGAGGCCTCTCAGCTTCTCAGGAGAAAAAATCCTAAGGAAAGGATTTTTTATAAAAGATGTCTGCAACAGCACTGTATCCCCATCCCAGTGGCACTGAGCCTCCTCTCTCATGGGCATGGACAGAGCAGCCACAATGCCTCATTACTTCAAATCTCAGTTGTTAACCCTTGTGTTTTTTCTTTCTTCCTTTCTTACAGAAGTCACAGAACTTCCTCCTCTCACAAGAACTCCCTTCCTCCTCAAGGGAATAAGGCTATAATCTGTGATTTGTGTCTTGTTTCTCACTTGCAAAAGCCTCCAACTACTGAATTCTCTGCAGGTCCCTTTTGGGCCTGGCTCACAACTCCTGCATGGATGCTGGTTCTTCAGGGTGAGTGAAATCCCCACCTTGGGCTTTTCACGTGAGTCCTTTGCTCTCTGCACTCACACACAGCCCAGGAGCAGTCTGGCTCTAGAAGAATTGCCTGCTTAGTTGCTGTCCAAGCCTGCTGCAGGCAATTTTTTTTTTCTCAAGCTTCTCTGTATGTTTTCAGTTGTTTGCCGTCACATTTTCCATTTTTTGCTGTTCCTCATCCTCTACAAAAGACCACATCGATTTTCACACATGGTGCATACATATGGATGTGTATCCTTCAAAGAAGGATGGGATGTTACAAACATGCAGTCCTAGTGAAGGTGGTCATGGCACTGAGGAAGCAATAAATTATACCCAATTCCTATGATCAGCAGACAACCAGGGAATGATGAGTCTTGTTTGCTGTAACAACTCAAGCTAGCACTGAAATTAGATCTGCACCACTGACAGGGCATTACTGGTGCTATTGCATGTACAACTCTCCATCTCTTTTGCATGTTTTTTGGATTTCTCCATGATCTAATTTCTAAACCACACTGACAGAATAAAATAAAGAGGGGGAACTTGGTTTTTTAGTTTGCAATATGGTAAGTCCTGAAACATTTATCTTGCTTATTAAACTCTTGAAGTGTTTATCCAGCCCTTGTTATAAACCCTGTGCTGAGCAGTGATGACCTGAAGCAGGAAAGATTGATGTTTTGTGGAGCAAGTGGTGCGGCATGAAAGAGCTCCTGATGGCCCCCAGGATCCGTCTAGATACTAATAACAAAACAGAACAAAACAAAGCAAAACACCCCCACAAAATAAACCAAACAACAACAACCAACCCAGCAAACACCCAACCAAAAAAAAAACACAAAATAAACCTAACAAAAACTGAACACCCCAAACCCTTCACTAAATTTGAATAAATTATTTTTCTCTCAGTTTGAATGGTAGGTGATGCATAGCTAATCATAATTGTGCCAGCAATACTGTCAGCTCTGTTTTACCTAGAAAGTACTGCCTTGTGCTAATAAAGGTTAAACTGTCTCTCTGCCTTCCTAAAATCTCTGTTCTCTACTACTGTGCTAGAAGTTAAAATCCAGATGCCTGTGTGATTTAACAGTTTAATAGATATGAATATATATATATATTTAATTTATTTTTCCTTCTGGAGCTTGGAAACTGAAATAGCCTAAGAGATTTATATTTGAGATTCTAGGATTTCTGTAGTATTTCTGTGTTGGTTTTCATTCCATGCCTCAAAACTTTGTCACAAAAACTCAGTAGGTTTTAAAGTTGAGATTAAGGCCCAAGAGATAGAGATAGCATTAGGAGTTGCACAGTTTCATGTAATTGTCCTGTTATAACAAAGAAACCCAGTCCCAATTGAATTTAACATCTTTTCTATAAAAATAATTCCCTACTTGCCAAGAACTTCAATAGTGTGACACTGCCCAAACAATATGGGTTGGTACATAATCTATTTTTCATTAGTAAAACTTATAGGGTCATTAATTGGCTAAGCAAAAGGAGACATGTTTTAAATATATATATATATATCTATATAGCAGCATTTTCCCCATGTAGCCAATACAACAAAACTTGGTTTATTTTACTGTTCCTATTTCTTTTCATATGCAGGGGTCTTTAATTTAGATAGGGATATTATTTAGACCATAAATTCAATTTAGACAGCTGAATTAAGTTCATTACATAAAACTGAGCAGCAAATAACTTTTAATGTGCTTTCTGTACTTTTCATCAGTAATACCAGCTTATGGTGTTTCCTTATCAGAAATTAATTATGAAGTCTTTTTTCCAGTCAAGATATAGGAGTTAAAATCATGAATGAGGACTTGGGAAAAGTAATCATGGCAAAAAAGTTTTCCTAACCTAGGCAAAGTATTAGCAAGATATACCCCCCACAAACCTCTTGAAGATAAAGAAAAGTTCAGTTTGAGAAGCATTTATTTTGAAATTAATTTTTTCTCGTGTAATTAATGCCAGCATTATTCTGCTATGTCGGGCATGGTTCTTCATCAACTCTTAATGTTATCATGTTATTAATGTGCCATATAAAAAGAAAGTGGCCTAAATCTTTTGCATGTAGAATGTGCAATGCAATTTTAATCCTAATTTTGATTGTGTCAGGGACACATTTGCTTTAGCCTTGTGTACCTAGGAGCTTTACAGTCATGGAGTAGCAGTGCAAAGGGTTCAATAAATGGGAAAAATAAAGGCACATACTGATATTAGATGCTTTGAGCTATAGCAAAATTGGAAGACACTAAGATCCCATCAATACTTCTTTTAGCTATTTGTCTCAATAGTCTTTTGTCCTAATTCACAAACATGATCCCTGCACTCATTTTTTTAAGCACATAAAATCATCTGGTCTTCCAAAATGGACTGGGAGACTGTATTCTTTTCTCCCTTGTTTTTCCTAACACAGTTACAGTCATTATTAGATCTCCCCTGCCAAGTTTCTATTATATTCAACAACTGGACTTGGATTCATTTTCCCCACAAGGCAGTCTGCTGTGCTAATGGCCAAGCAACCAGGTCACCTTTTGAAACTACCAGGACAGTGTTTGATTGGCAGACATGTATATTAAAAATAATGTTCTCCTTATGGCTTTTATTTTCTGCTGTGCTCTAGTGCCTGTCTTCTCTTGATAGTTTATTAACTGTGTGAGTGTATGTACATGAAAGCAATAGTGCCCCTGATCCTTGCCCTACTTGTAATATTCCTCTCTCAGCTCTCTTTTTCAGGGCTGGTTATATGCTGAACCTTAAACGATGCCTTTCCAGCTCTTTTCAGCTGTACAAAGCTGCTCTGTTCCCCTTCCAGCTGGGTTTGGAGCTCTCGTGCCTGTGAGCCAGGGCTGTGTCAGCTCAGTTCCCATCCTCAGCCTCGCAGTGACATGGCAGAGCAGCAGCAGGCTGGATCTGCCTCTCCTGGCCTCTCCCCCAGTGACAGAGAGCTGCATCCCTGGCTGGCACCCTGCCCCAGGCTGGGGAAGCACAGGAGTTTGTCTGCATTTCATCATGAGGTCTGCTGAACAGGAAAAACCAGGCTTCTGAAATGGCTCTGCAGGTGCATTCCTGCAGGGGATACATATATTTATATATATTCTGCTCAGGACTTAGGGCTGAGTGCCTCTAAACTATACTAAAGTGCCTAGAATAGTGCTGGGATAGACTCTGATACAGATAAATGCACAGGGTAATCTATAGAGGAACATTGGGGCCATAGGGATTATGGTCCCATCATTTCTTCTGAGCTTCATGTATTTGAAAGTGGAGTAGGACACAGCCCAGGTCAGCTTGTTCTGCTCCTGGTTATAGTCAGCTCTCAGACACTCCAGTGCAACACTCTCAGGACGGTGAGAATCCTGTGAGGGATTATTCCTACACATGAAATCGCTCCTAAATATGAAATATAAGCATGAGTTTTTTGGCTGGGATCATCGAATTATTAAAATAAGTGTGAGGAGAATGGTGCAGGAAATTGGATGCTTCTCCTTTTTGCCAGTGGGTCCTCAAATGAACAAGCAGCCAAGATTCCTTCTCAGCTATAAACGGAATTTCCTTTTTTTTTTAAGGTTTTGATATCTGCTTCCTATTCTAGTTCTGGAATCTTCCCTCTCTATGCAATATACTGGATTTTCCTTTCCTCGGACCTTCTGCATGTCTCTTTGGGTTGGTTGATACTGTACTTTAGCACTGATATCCTAGGATAGCTTCAGTGCATGTCAGCACACACCCTCAGTAGTTGCCATTTAGTTGTTTACTACATGGCAATCAACTGAAGAACAAGTAACATTTAGTTTGGAAGAAAAGGTTAAGAAGGCACTTTATTTTTGCAGAGGTTTTTTTTTTTTAAATTTCATTCTTTAAATGCTTTTAATGTCAGCATCTGAAATAGGTAATTAGTGTTCATTTTTTAGTAAGATTTTCATTGCAGTGACATAGAGCTGAGCCAGAGAACCTTCTGCCCTGTGTCTAGTTCGACAAAATAGGATTCAAAATAAAACTCTCAATTCTATATGCTCATTAAATTGTTCTTATCTTAACAATCCAGATAAAGGGTAGAGAAATTATTGCTTAGTTCTTTCCCCTACACTTGCAAGGAAGATCTAAAGAAGGGTCTTTGTCATGTCAATGAAAAAATCATCTCCCAATTTTCTTTAAAGCTTTAATTTTCTCATTATCAGAATCTTCTTCCTGTTATCAAGGCTTCAGGTGGCAGACCAGCAGCAATTTAAAATCACCCTTTCACTATGGTACGTACCCACAGAGATGCAGGTATAAGCTTCTCACACTACTTTTTGTTCTGACTCATCTAATGCACCTTGAAAAATGTGTTTCTCTTTATTCAGCTGGAGAATGCATTATTTTCCTATCTTTAGCATTCTTGGAAATGGTATATTTTTCAGAAATCAGGATATTTTGCATTAAATGAGTATCAATTAAGTCAGAAAAAAAACCCCAATAACTGGTGTTTCAATTTATTTCTATAGCCAATAAAATTTATTTCTATGGTCAGTAAAATAAGACATACTAATGACAGAACCAGTAGCAAACTTATATATTTTACTCATTTACTCCTTCCAATACAGGCAGTTCCTTTCTGCATGGGACTTTCAGATCTCAGTTTTATCAGAGACATCTCAGTTTTATCTAACAGAAACATCTCAGTGTACCACAGGGTTAGTCCCTACAAACAAAATTTGACATTTATAAATGTCTTCAAACCAAAAGGGAATAGCAAACAACTCTTTCAGTATGATTCAGGCTTCAATGTGAATAATGTCTTGCCTAGTTAGAGGAGGGTTCCTCAGACCTTTTGTGGGGTCCTGGGTCTGGCTGGGCTGGAGTGAACTTTGCCCATGGCAGCCCATGGGTGCTGGGCTTTGGCCAGAGCAGGGCTGGTACCCCAGAAAGGCTTTGGCTGCTGTCAGAACTGTGCTGGCACAGCATCAAGGCTCTGTCCCTGTCTCTGCCCTGCTCTCCTTGTGCACATCCACTGCACAGGCTGGGGCTGGGTGAGGGGTTTGGAGGGGACACAGCTAGAGCACTCAACCCAAATTGACAAAGGGATGTTCCATACCACATGATGTCATGCTCTACAAGAAAAACTCAGTGAAAAGGTTGAAGAAAAAAGTTTTTCTTCTTCCCTATTGGATGTGCTGAAGCTGAACTTTCCAGCAAGTGGATAAACATCTTCCTGCCAATGGGAAACATTGAATTATTTCAATTTCTTTGCTTGTGCATGCAGCTTTTGCTTTCCCTGTTAAACTGTCATTAGCTTGGTGTACATATCTTCTCAATTTCCTTCTGCTTTCTTCACATCACACCAGAGAGATTGAGCAGGTTGGTGAACCTTGGTTAGCCAGGGCCAGCCCACCACAGCCAGTGTTACTGCCAGAATCAGTTTCAGAAATTTATGGACGTACATATTCAAGAAACAACTCTCCAATCTGGTTTTGTTGGTTTGTTTTGTTTGTTTGGTTTTTTTTTTTCCCCCAGCATGCATAGAGGTTCTGTAATTCAGTGACCAACCCCATACCTGCTGTTGTCACTCTGGTCAGTTTTTAGATGCACATAAATGTAGGGGGATACAGGATGGGTAAATGAAGGTGGTAGAGAATGTAATCTTATCCCCCAAAAAGTTACAGCTGGACTAATTACAAAAGTTTAGGAGCAGGCCTGATCTTAACAAGCCACACCTGTAGCCAATACAGGTGGTATAAAAGAGTGGATTTGTGGGGACTAGAGTTAGATAGCTGCTGCAAGGACTAGGAACAGTCTGTGCTTAGAGGATCTGCTATGAGAAACATTGAGGAGGTACCAAACTCTGGCAATATGGAATCCTTGCACTATAATAATAATAGAACTTTTGATATATAAGACAACATGTAAGAAGTTCCTGGATAAATGGAATCCAGATATAATAGAATTCTGGAACAGTATCTCCAGCAATCTTTTTAAGGTTCAGTCATATGTTTTGCTGATGAATAGAAAGTGCCGAAGAACAGCTGCTGGATCACTTTGAGCTAGCTGGAGTGCTTGGTATTTCTGGCTAAAGAGGAGATTAATTACCCTGGAAGCAGCAACAATTTGTAATAATAAGAAGGATAAATTTTAAGTTATGCTTATGTGATTGTGACTCCTAGGTCCTTCTCAGAGACTGAGATTTAACTTTAGCTCTCCAATTCACTAGCCAAAAATACATTTAGGGTTCTTGGTAACTTACACTCTTTCAAAAATACACTTTGCAAAACTTATGTTCAGACTATTTGCAAATGTATCTGGGTCCCTTGCAGAGGTAATTTCTTAGAGAGTCAAGCTGTGTGGGAAATCTGGGTATTTATGGACATTTTCTACTGAATTAATTTATTAGATACTTGATCCAATACTGTGGTAGCACAATATTGGATCAAATATCTAATAAATTAATTCCTTGGGTACCTGTTCCCAAAAACTTTACCAACATGTGGAAAAGGGGATGAGCTATAAGGAAGGTTTAATAAAACAGTATATATTGGGGACGTTGGTCAGCAGCCACAGCTCTCTCACCTTCAGCGCAAATAGAAGATGCAAAAAAGTTATGGAAATGTGTTAGTACACCCCACTTGGCAACATGTCAGAAAAATGTGGGGCTTTGCAGTTGGTGTGCTCTTGGTAAACAGTGATTCCTACAATTTATCTTCTCCATAACTTTTCCAACACTCCTGCACCCTCTGCTGTGCCTGATTGACACATTTGTGAGTCACAACAGCAGCTATTAACCAGAACTGTGAACACTGCCTTGGTGGCTGCACATGCAGGGGACAGCAGGACAGGATCCCAGCAGCGCTGCTGATGTCTCCATGCAGGGACATTCAGGGTTTGTATTTCCAGCAGGAGCGGAGAACTGGAGAGGGTTTTCATCCTCATCTTGGAGCCATCAGATTGAGTGATAAATGACCAGCACCAGAACACACAAAGTGTTGGTGGCAGAGCACAGAATTATGCTCTAATGTCTTCTGAACCAGATTAATGCCTTTTTTAGTGGATTGCCCTTCTTTTAATCAACTGAGACACCTCAGCATCAGGTCAAAATGGAATGAGAAACAAGCAAATGCACCAAGTGCTTTTTATTTAGCAACAGTGGTGAATAATTAATTGAAGAAATGACAAAAAGGCATCACACATTTTCTAAAAAATTAATTATAGCTAGTAGATATTTTAAGCTGTTCTATTGAGTGCCTAAGACAAGTACATGACCTGCACTGTTGTGACAGCAAGGAAAAAAGGACAAAGTAACAACTCAAGTAAAAGAATTTAAGAATTCTAAATAAGGAAAACGACTAGAAAAATAATGCTGTTTTACTAATAATCTTAATTCCTATACCCATAAGCAGATTTTTTAATTAACTATTCTTAAGAAGCAAGCAAAAAACATTCTGAAATTTTGTGCAAAGACATCAATTTTGATGAAAATCCAAAGCATGGACAATAGTTTGGAAGCCTTCAGTTAAATTATTTGCTTAATTTCTTCCATAACTGTTTCAGGTCATTGGGTAACTTGTATCAGAAAAGACCAAAATTCTGAAATCTAAGTTATGATTGGTGTTATAAGAAGGAATTAAATGTTGAAGTGCTGAAAGGGCTGTCTGAAGGGCGGCCTTTAACAGGGCAGTTCCAGAGTTCAGCTGCTGGCTTGGCCTAGGCGTGCTGTAAAAATGGAAGTTTTGGAAATTACATTATTTATTGTGGTGCGTTAGTGTCAGAGTCACTCCTTTCTTTGAGAATAAACATTTCAACCATTGCAGGGTTTTCCAGGCTGATGTTTGTCAGGACCCAGGACATTCCTCTGGCCGCTCTGGATAATTTGAGACCCTGGCAGGGGGCTCAGAGACCTTGGCACGGAGTCAAAAACACCTGTGCCTTCGATTTTAGTCCATGGAAACAATTACCAACTTTGTATGAAGATTTACAAGCCACAAGAGTTTGAGTAGAAGGATAGTTAATTTGTCACAGGGTGAAAAAGTAGAATTTTGGGGTTTTAGAATTGGGGTTCAGGAAGCAAGATGGAGGAATCTGGATGTGTCCTGTCTTTCTCCTTCTTCTTCTTGTCCTCCATCTTCTGCTGTGATGGTGGCACTTCTGGATTGGTTTAGGGTAGAGACAAACTGTCTAATATAGGTGATAGGTATTGGGAAATTATTGTAAATAAAGTACACATAGTTCTTCACGCAGTTCAGTATGCGAGGAAATGTGTATATCTGTGCTAGACCAGACAGACAGGTTGCATGTTTAGTGATTCCTGCCCCCTCAGTGCTACAAATTTCTCTAAAGACCTGAGAACAGAGTCTCTTCATAGCTGTCTCCATTCCCATTAAGTATTGTTCCAATAAAGTGATATTAAATTCATTGCTGACAAATTAATTAACTGGGTTAGGCCATTGGATCAAGAAAGCACATTAGATCTCTCCTACAGACCTTGGATAGGAAATTCCTGTATCAAAGGATGAATAAACTGAGGGCTGTCAACACAGGAGACATCCTGGGAAAAGACAGATACTGCAAACAATTATCTTAATTTAATTATCTCAGGGGACCTATACATTACATTACAACAGTGGGGTAACTTCTTTACAGTCCTTAATTATTGTTTTTAACAATTACTGAGAAGATATAGTAAAACTGAGCAGATTTATATTGCTTAGCTAGAAACAGAAATTGTATTTTTTTCTTGTATATATGTGGGGACTAATTTAATCAAATTCCAGGCTAGAAAGTTTGCTGATCTTCTTAGTGAGTACACAGCTGTAATACCACAGAGTGCCTTAGCAAGAAATTTGTGGAGCTTTCATATTTTTCTGTCACTTCTGTAATCCAGAGGAGCTGCCCATCCAGGCTGCTCAAGATTAATTGTGCCTGAAAGCAATAGAAAATGGATCTTTAGCTTTGCATATTACTGCTTATCAAATACAAAATACTCAGAAGCTTTTCTCTATCTCCAAAGAGTGAGCAGTTGGTAGTGACTTTTTCCTGGTTACATTTCATATTTTTCAGTGTTGGTAAATAAAAACCTTCTACTTTATATTGCATATGTAAGTGGCCATACACTCATTTATACATTAATTCATATAAGGAAATACAATTAAAATATCTAAAATTTGGAAATGACAGAACATCTCCATTGACATTGTACCCCCAGCCCTTATGTAAATCTGTCACCCCATGTCAGAATAATACAAAAAAAATTTAACCAAAGATCAGTTAATATTTCCTCTACAGGACTTTGGCCTCAGCTAACACACAGATGCCTCAATAATGAAGTGAAAGAATGGGGTTTTTTTTATAAATCCCTTTTCCTTGCTCATTTCAGAGGTGACAGATGGATAGTGGCTGAGGCAGGGAGCTGTAGGAACAGAGATGTGACTTTTTCCTGAGAAAATTAGTTCTACACCTGTCCCTTCTGAGAACTCAGTATGCAATGATTTGAGACTCTGATATGTTCTTCATCTTTGACTGCCTGGTCTGTACCTGCCGGTCTGCTCTGCAAAATGTTGAAAGGTTCAGTTTGCAAAGTCCATGAGAACTGTCTATCAATATGTAAGATCTTCTGTAATGCTAAAGTACCATTTTAATAGTCTGAAGTATTTCACAGTGGACACCCAATATCTGTGGGTTGCCTATATCTCAGCTCTCTATTCCCTAAATGGAGATAATGCTTTCAAATTTCACTTGGTTTTTACAATGATGGATTAATTGTCTGCAAAGCACTCAGATTCTGGGGTGATGAGCATCATAGAAAAGCCCCAGAGGAAATTAATAATTTTGTTTTCAGAGCAGGGCTTGAGCAGTGTTTTTTTTAAATTACACCCAGGGCAACATATTGAACAGTGAGGCCAAGGAAAATATTGAACAGCTGCTAATTAAGTCCTTTTGATGCACTAAGTAGGAGTATTCTTGAGAGAACTGAATGTGTGATCCTGTAATTAAAAACTACATTCCATATGAAAAAGGTGGCCAAATTAAGGTCATACTGCTAACCTGGATCCCGTCCATTTCTAATTTTTGGCAGCCTCATAGTCATGATAATATTCTTCTGAGAGAAAATGGTGTGTGACTGGAGTAGAAGCAAAACCAAATCAATGGTGTGGTCTTGTCACCTACCTCATGCACAAACAGAACCAAGACCTTAAGTGTTTGCTTCTCTTCTCCATGAATTAACTAAGTAAAGGACAGCAGCAGCGGGATGTTCCTCCTGGACCAACACCAAAATGGGATGAGATTCATGTTTCCTTAGACAGCAGGTATGAGTTTTGGGAATCAAAGATTTTATTTCGGTCTGAGTAAAAACGTTGCACAATCTTTCACATAACCTCCAAACACCTCTTACCTTTTATCTACCTCCTCCCTCCAGTATGCCTTGTCTTTTCTGATTATTTTCTCTGTTTTCTTGCCAAACCTGTCCTTGTTCTCTATTCAGTTCATCTTCTATGTCTCTCACATCCGCTGCCAGTCCCACCCTCTGTCTCAGGGAAAAAATCCCAGTTCACATAGTTGAAAACAAATTATGATCAAAGTGATTTATTGATTTGTTAATGACAGGTCAGGAACTATGCATTCAGAATCAAGTTCAATAGTTCTCGACATATACAAATGTTGATGTACACCTGCACATTTCAAAATACTTTTCCAGAGCTGTCATCTAAAAGTCACAACCACACACGTGTGTGTGCTCACACACATTGGCACCATCCCCTCCATCAGGAGAAGCTGCTGGCCAGCACGTTACTTGGCTACTATTTAATCTGACTGTGATTGTTTTCCTTTTAACAGGATTTTTTTGGGACTAAATGTGCTTTTAGGCAGTTTGGAATGTTGATTTACACACATTCTCACACTCATGTTCTTGTCTTGACAATCACTGTTATTCAGAGTGTGTCAGCCAGGTTGACCTATGTGAGCAGCTTCTTATCACAGCTTCTTTTTGCCTCCTGGAGACCTTCCCTGAGCCTCCTTGTACCTAGTGTCAGTTTTGTAACAGCCCCACTGATTCCCATCACTTCCATCATTTTTCCTGACCACGCTTTTCTTCTTTATCCAGGCAGATCTTCTGCTGAAAGCCATGATAAAAACTGCCTTTGGGAGTGGGGAAATACTCCAGTTTGGTGAAAAAAAAAACCCTTCTGTACATCAAACGGTGAATGTCCTTCCACCTGATGATAGTGGAGAAGCAGAGCAGAGTTAATATAAGCATTTTTTAAGGGAATTGATAAATTGAAGCAGAATCCAAACCTAGGTGTGGGCTTTGCCTGCTGATGGCTCAATGGTATCATAATGATGCCATAAACTCGATTTAACTGCCTGCAATTACAACATGTGACTGCAGAAGAATTTCTCCAAAGGCACAGTCACAGAAATCCCCCCGCCCCTTGTTTTTGTGCACTGCTCCAGCAGAACAGAAAACAGCAAAAGGACCTTCCAGGGAGCCCACAGGGAAAAGATGTACAGCCAGTAGGACTGTGTGCTCTCTGTCCTGTTTCCAGACCACTCATTTTTGTGGTCACCCATGATAAACACCAGCAGCTTGACAGCTGATTTTATAGTGGTATTTTTTTTTTTTTTTTTTTTTTTTTTTTTTCAGGAGCCCTTCACTGTGTAGAACTGCTGGAGGAAATAAGGTCATTTCAACGTTTTTTTCAGCCTCTGCAAGTGACTTCCTGCAAGAGAATTCAGCAGCGTTTTGTGGGCCAGCACCACTCCTGTTTGAAATGGGCTAATCCTAAATCACTGATTTAAGCAGCGCTAAACCAAAGAAGTCTGCATTGAAATTGTAGTGGAAGAAACTCAATTTTTAAAAATCTGATAATTAATTTTTTTTTCAGGAGCTCAAGCAGAATGAAAAAAGAATAATAATAATCCCCAAGACCTCACCTATCCCCACAACAGAGTAGAGACAAGACCTGGGATAGCCCTTTCTATAAAGACCTGGGACCAGTTGGGCAACTTTTGGAGATTCAGTTTCTGGCCATCTCCCAGTCACTTTGCAAACTACCCCTTCCAATTAGTGTCTTCTATTTCTCTTTCCCTTTTTATTTTTTTTCTTTCATTTTTTAAAATAAAGGTGTGATACATTAAAGAGTCTTTATGGCTCTTATAAAAAATAATTGTGCATTACACCATACACCAGAAGATCAAGATACTTACTAAACAGAGAAAGGCAGAAAACAATAAAAGAACAACAATTTCTTAACTGTTCTGCCACTCTCCAGACAGCAAGATATCTTTTTTAAGCCAAAAACTTAGGAAGATGAAGACTTACTTCACAGTAAATAAATCTTTATACTCTCTGTGGATTTTTTTTTTTTTTTTTCCTCAGAGTGATTTCTATACAAGTGAGATTTAACAGTCTGTGTTTGGAATACATGGAGAACATTCAGGAGTCCCTCCAGCTCCCACATTCCTTGGAGAAAGAGAGACATTGTGTTAAGAGTGACTAATCAAGTCATTGAACTTCATTATTGTGAAGACTTATATTTTCCATTTTAATTTGGTTGGTATATTAAAAAAATGTACACTGGACTAATATTTGACAAATAAAATCAGGTTACTGGCAGCAAAGGGGCAAATCCAAAGACTGTATATGTATGGAATAAGTATGTGGATGACATTTTAAAAGCTGCAGCTTCTTAAATCCTTTAGCCAGGTCTCACTGCATACCTGGGGATTAAAATTACTTACATGCGGGTTTATTATGCAAATTTAAGAATATGAGTTCTGTGATGTCCCAGTTCTCACCAGCCTCCTAAAATGCAGTGTAAAAAGCTAGAAACTGAAATCTCAAAAAAATAGAAAGCATGAATGTGGTGCTGTCATTATATCCTGGAAAAAATATGATTTTTTTTCCTGTAGACCTCAGATAAGTTTGCAGACAACAAAGGACTGGCTGATGAACAAGCAGCTGAGTTATGGGTAATAAAGCTGAATGGTTTGAAAGATGTTGTTGTGTACTGCCTGACCTACATCTGAGCAACTTGCAGCCTGGGAAGGGGTAGATGATTATACTCAGCGTTCAATAGTTTCTAAAGCAAATCATATCTGGTACTCTTTGTTCTCAGCGCAAACAATGTGTAAGAAAATCTTACACAAGAATCCTGTCTTTCTAGGGAAAATAGTGACAGTAGGCAAAGAATTTCTTCAAATTATTTTCTATTCTTTATGGTACCAGTGACAGTTAGACAAACTTTTAATAGCTGTTAGTCTTTGTGGCTCTGCTTGCTCTTTGCTAATGCTGTCCTGCAGGAAGCTAAATTAAAAGGTAGACAGGGTGCAGGAGCAAGCATGACTCGCATCTGCTTTACAGAGTAAGACTGTGAAAAGTCAGTGCAAGATATCCTGAGAAAAAGTTTCAGATAAAAATGAAAATTACTGTTGGGTTAGTAACCAAATAAATAAAAAATACCTAAAGTAAATGATGAAATTCAGAGAGATCACTAAAACTGTTAACAGGTAGAAATAGATTGCAGAAGACATCTAATGGAGTGAGGCTGTATGATTCTGTATGTTTATATTCAAATAATAACAATTTCAACTCAGCTGAGATTGCAATGTGAGCTGAATCTTGTGTTTTCCACACATAAATATTCAGTGATACCTGACTGCTATGGTAGACTTAACAGAGTTGGGCATGGTTAGAAGATATCATTGCAAAAGCAGGTTTCATGCAATTCAATGGAAGCAATGTATAAACTTCACAGGTCATTGTGCACATCAGGATTTCAATGAAAATGAAAATAATTACACATATCTGTACATAGTGGGGTCAGTCCAGTGATCTGCATTTAGTTCACCAAAGTCTAATTCCATAGATGTTTTGTCTTTAATTGAGAGGGAGATATTGAATCTAGTTGAGTGACTCTGTGTTATGGGAGTCGAATGCTGCAGACCCAATATTTCACAAAAGAAATATCATGAAATCTCACCCCCTTTGCAAGCAAAGTCTCCTTGAGGCAGCATATCAACCACAATCTTTGGTCCCATTCATGGAACAGACATAAAGGTTGAAGTTCAGAAATCCTGTTAGGAATTGTCCTGGTGAGTATTGTAGAGCCTACAATTAAAGATATGGTTTAATCAACACCTGTTCACAGTCACATATTGAGGAATTTACATATGTAGGTAGGCATATACCTGCACAGACTGGGGAGAATTATGTTCCTTAGCCTGACTTCCTAACAGGTAGCCTGAGTCCTACAGAAATGCCAGGAAGTTAAATACCTTGTATAAAATTACAACTTGGACTAGAGAATATTTTTCAATTTATCCTTTTTGCCAGATAGGACTGGATCAATCTTTTCATTTCTTTAATTCCAAAGAATACAAAATCCCTGAAACTGGACAGAAATTGCATTGTGTATCAGTGACCATGATTGAACTAGCACTGCTCCCTTCTTTGGTAAGCTCCTTAAAAGACTGAGCAGCTCTGGAAAGGAAAGGAACCTGAAATAATCTCTTCTTTTGAATAGAAATAACTGTGGCTCCTGTGCTTTGGTGTGACCTTCATGCTGTCAGGATGTATTAGGTGTACTGTGAAGTTTACCAGACCAGAACTCAGGGGACTTTGGTTGAGGGATGCTTAAGCTGTGAATTCCTGACAGCCTTAGGCACTGAATCATGCAGCTCAGCCAACTTGGTGGCCTATCTCAGCATGCACAGTAGCAAAACTTAAAAAAGTACCTACTTAAGTTTGTGTTGAAAATTTTGGTGCCTGTGCATGCTCAAGTACTCTTAACAGAAAAGCAGCTTTTTTTTTTTTTTTTTTTTTTTGTGAATCCCTTCATATTTAAGTACATGAATGAAGCCTAAAATGAAATTGAAGTGCCACAATTCCTTTGTGAGGCTCTGCATAAGGTCTCTGGAACAAAACTTGCCTCTTTCATTAGGAATGTCTGTCAGCATGAAGAAGATTTAAAGGTCGTCAGTTTGCAAAGAGTTATGAGCAGAATCTCAAGGCTGGTAGAGCAAGTCTTGCTGAGGAGGCTGAAAGGAAAGGATGAAACATCTGAATTCTCCCTGCAGGGTCCCTCAGCTCCTCCAGTGCTGCTCTGTTTTGGGCTGTGCAGGACTTCTGTGATGGATCTGATGAACTTTGCACTGTGTGGCTTTTGAGAAGGAGCACACACCAAGGACCACTGCAATGCACACAGCTCACACCTCACTGCAAAGATAAGGGCAATCTGGGCACTGTGAGTTTCTGTGGATTATACAGAGCAAAAATTAATGGCAACTTCATTGTTGATAGCAAAAAAAAAAAAAAAAATGTAAGACACATATGTTTTGTAGAGATACATATCCCACTGAATTTCAGTGTCAGTGCCTTCTGCACTTTAGGAAATCATTACTCTTTTGAGAGGCTTTAAAATGTGAAGAAAGCACATAAACAATGTGCATAAATATTGTGTATAAATACTACTTTTGTCTAAATAGCAAACTTCATAACTTCAATTCAGATACCATAATACAATATGATATCAGCTTTGTGAACACACGAATATAATAGAAAAAAAAGGAAGTCCTTAGGAAGAAAGAATACAACTAGAAATATGGAAAACTGAAGCTGAAGAAAAGCATGATTAAGAAGGATTTTGCCCTCTTTATCTTTCAAACATGGATTGGGTCTAAATTCTTCAGCTGTTGTTGTTATAGTACAATTATTAAATTATTTACTTTTGTAGATCACAGTTTATAATGTTATTATCCAAAATCAGAGTTATGCAAATGGGCCATGAATAGACTTTTTTTCAGCTTTTAACGTCAGTATAAAGAATAAATGAGTATGAGTCATGTTCCCTGTTGTACTGAGAGATCAATTAATATGAAGATTATCATTCCAAAGTATAACTCCCTACAAGGTCTCTGAAGTGAGGTCTATTTTATGTTAAGAAAATCTACTTGTAGAACTGTCAGCACTCAAAGATGTGGCCTTTAAGGCCTGGTATTTATGTACTTCTAGGCTCAAAAAGAAAAATAAAATTGCAATGTCTCCCAAACTGTGTAAATTTTCCAAAGGGATATACATCTATCTTCATTCTGAAATTATAAATGAGCTACCTTGACATTAGGCTGGCTTCATTGTTGTTTTTATCCACTTTTTTCCTGTCCTTCTCTCAGCCTTCTCTACAAGGAATTTTCTTGCTTTAGAGAAGGCAGAGCTGCTGAATCCAGTGGGAATTTATTCTTGCATTGTTGTCATGGGGAAGAGGTATCAAAATGGACTTTGGGTGTAAAGAAGATACATTATTTATTATTGCTGTGGAAGGAATTATTAATGCTCCGTTTGATTGTTCCTACTGGTTTAAAACCAGTGGAAGAGGCAAATATTTGTTGAATTGTCTTAGTTTTTCGACTATTTGTTTATATTTTATATTAGCATAATGGTAATATAAATATAGTTTACAATTCAGTTCAATGGTTCATTTTTCCACATTCTTGTTTGAAAAGGAACCATTTAACCAGAATTATTGGCATGATTATCACAACAGCACCTGAAGAACAAAATCACAATTCCTCATATAATCAAAGGATACAAAATTCAGAGACATCAATTTGGCTTTCCCAGCTGAGCCATCTCAGTGCTTAAAAATGTGTTTGTATCTGCTGGGGTGATGCAAAAATCTGTAATGAAGCAAGCTGGCTTCCTCTAAAGATAATAGGATGTCTTAAAAGTTTCCAAAGATTATTTTGCAGCAATGGTAAGAAACAGGCATTTCTGAAATTATAGAGGATTTAGGAGTCTGCCTACAGTCTGTAAAAGAAGGCTGAGAATGTAAGGAGAGGGAGCTGACTTCAAAGGCTGCATCTGTGCCCAGTCATAATCCACTCCTCTTTGCTGTGAAAGAAACTTAGACAGGAAGCAGGGGAGATAAGGATCTGCTGATGGCAGATAAAAAAACAGGTCACAGATTTATCTAGGTAGCTTACCCTTCTCCCTGATGAATCCCCTTCAAAATCTTGGTGGGTGTATGGACCCATGAAGGGATAAACCTTGGATTCGGAGCTTCAGCAAAGGGGCAGAGCTCAGCACGCTCTCTTGCTGTTCCTGTGGTTTTTCAGTAACTTGCTCAGTGTATTATTACTCTGTTATCCTTTTGAGGCATGAAACTCTCAGCAGTCCCTGTGCATTATCCTTGGGAAGCCTTTAGAGCTCAGAGCCATTAGTAGTGCTTAGAGCAAAGATGCCTGACTCACTCTTTGAATGATCTTGCTGGGGCCAGACCCTTAATTTTTGGGCAGCCCAATATCCAAAATCTTTCAATTGTGCCTTTAGGCTTAGTCAGGAGTCACTGAAATTGAGAACAAATATGAGGCCTTGTACTTAAATAATTGTGGGGAATTTTATTGCTAAAATAACCTTCAGTGAGGTGGGTTTTTCTTAAAAATGTTTTATCACAGTGCATTGCTTTCAATGTTCACCAAGTGTAAGGACAGTCTACTTCTAAATACAAAAGGATTTTGCAATCAAACATAATATCAGGTCGCATGTGAAAGACAGATGTCACCATGACAGGAACAAAACTAATAATGTTTTCAGTGCAAAAGGTCTAAGATCTTTATGAAATTTGTAAGAAGCTGTCTTCCACTGCATGAGGCACCATCAGAAAACAGCAAAGGAAGGAAACTGGAAAGAAGTTCTTGAGGCTAAGAGAGGCAACAGGCACTGGAATGAATAATGCCTTTGGAGCAGCTCCTGGTCATAAAATCAAAACAGGCTCTGCAAGCTGAAGACCAAGGTTGGCCTGCAGATACTAGAAAAGGAGAAAAGGGTTCTTGGCAAATAGCTCTGTTGAGATTAAATAACAAAGAATGGTTGTAGGATGGGGTTGGGATTTTCTTTTCTAGTGTAAATTCTTGGATTTCAAGCAGAGGAGGAGACGGAAATTCCATGTGCTAATCATGGCTTAGGATAGGAAAGGCTGTACAGCATCAGCTCTTATTGCAACATTGAGGGGGAGGTAGAGTTTGGCATTTAAACTGCAAGAACTTTTAAGCCAAATCTGCTAAAAAATGAAAGCTCAGGTCTCCAGCAATTCCTAAAATTTAGCTAAAATTATATAAAAAAGAGAAAATCTGAAAGGGACTTGTGGCTGTTATTCTGTCTTTCCTTTTGACCATGGCTGCTCCCTGCCTAATTTCATTTGTATGACACCCATTCAGCAAAGGGTGTCAACAGGTGCTCAGGTTCAAACATGTAATTTGGATTATTCATTCTCTTGAATCCTGGGTAATATCAATTGTTATACTCACAGCAAAACTAATGGAGTTAGTTTAGGGCTAATGGAACTGCACAGCTGTGATGAGGAGCAGAAAAGCATATGGCTGCATAGTTCAGTCCCTATCCCGTGTCAATCCTTACCAATTCTTCCTGATAAGGCTGGATGCAGCAATGCCTGACAGATCTCACATTTAACAACTCTGTAATGCCCATTTTGAGCACGGGTGTGGAAGAGCCACCCTGAATTCTCTGTCAGAGCCGGCAGAATGCTGTCAGTGACCAGAGCCCCTGACCACTGCTGATGATCAGCACAGTGAGTTGAGCTCATTCCTGGTGCTGTGCCCTCTGACACCATCCCTGAGGCCAGGGATTGCTGTGGCCACTTCCTCCTGCATCACTTCATCAGTTCCCTGACTCATCACTCTGTGAACTTTCCTCTTTTGTTTGTTTATGTTGGGGCTTTTTTGTTTTGGTTTATTTGTTTTTTTTTTTTTTCCTGCTCATTGCTGAGTGCCCTTCAGAGTTAAAACCTGCAAAAGGAATGCTATTATGAGATGCTATTTTCTGTGTGCATGTGGTTGCAGGGTTCCAGGATTAACAGTTTCTGAAGCCTGAAGAATCCCTTCACAAGGCAGCCCAAGTAATTTTGTCTAAAAGCTCTTTTGTCAAGCCAAATACCTCGCAGCTGAAGTAGAGGATATCTTTTTATAAACACACATTTAATAAAACCAATGGAATATTTTTTTCTTTGGTCTTTGTCAATGATTCCAATGGTTAATGCTCTGCTATCAAAGGTTATACCTTCATTTCAGCCTGAATTTCTCCAGCCTTAACTGCCAGTCAGTGACTCTTACTGTGCTGTGTTTATTTTTTTAAGGTAAATGCTGCTTTTCTTTTGTCAAGCCTACATATAGACTGCTTCAAAATTGCATATCATCCTTCTCCATAGGAAACAGTTTCATTCCAAGATATATTTCTGCAATAATCTTTTTGAGTCATTTCTGAGGCTGCTAAACTTGCAGTGTTGACTTTGAAGCACGTCAGAGCTACACACAACTCACCAGTGGAACCTCTTCAGCCCTGTCTGTGGAGACTGTGCCCATTCCCTCCTTCCTGATAACATTCCTGTTCCTCATTCTAGGAGTGCCAGAGTCCTGCTTGTCTCAGCTTAGAGCTACAAAAACCCCTCAACTCCCTGCACCTTTCCAGAATTGCTGTTATTCAGGATAAAGTCCTTGTTCAGGATAGCATCCTTTAGCTCTGTTCTGTGTCAATAATGCACTTAGCTTAACTTCAGGCAAGTTTTGTAAGGAGAAATATCTCTTTTGAGATCAGCATATATACTGAGAAAAGGGGAAAAAAAGAAAGAGAAGCCTTGGGCACGTGAGCTCTCTTCATTTCTGTCTGGAAACTGATCAAAATCAGACAGATATGGGCCTGAATATTGAAAAGCCCAGACACTGAGGCACTCATATATTTCAGACCAGGAAGGGATGCATCTCTCATGTCCCCGGTGACATATCTAATTATTGGGGGATATTGTCTGCTCTGTGGCAGCTTTTCTGTCTCATTTCCAGCTTGCTCTTTTTTAACATTCTCTTACTAAGAGCTGTCCTTCAGCTAAAGAAGGCTTTGTGCATGATATTTGTGGTTGGAGTGCTTTTCCAGTTAAATCCACTGATCCAATATAAAAACAGTGCCTCTTCTTAGAAACCTTGCCTCCATTTTATACAACAAAGCCACAGCAGCTGCAATAACATTACTACTTTTAGCTGTATCAAATGCTTGTTTATTTGGAGTCAATTTACCAAATGATCTAAATAGGCATCTTTGGATCAGCTTTGTCAACTGCAAGCTTTATCCAGAATTCTTTAAGGATTTCTTCAGAATTATGTTTAATAACATCTTACTGTTATTAAATATTTCAATCTCTCTCAAATTATTTGTTTCTCATTTCATCAAGTAGAAAATAAAGATTGAGAGCAGATAATCTTTTTCCAAATCTCAAGCAATATATGATTTCTGCACAGGTTATTTTAATTTCCCTGATAGAAGTAATTCAAAAATGAATCTTGTTAAAGAAATTGCTCTGGTTTTGCAGCTCCCTAATGTGTATTTCGACATGCTGGAGAGAAAAAGTCTTGTTTAAATGTCTTTCATCTTGTCTCTTTCACCAATCTGAAACTATTCCTCTTCCTACAGACAAGCAGAGGAATTTTCTTTCCTCCTTCTTGAACTTACCACCTCTAATTCCAGAGTTCCTAGTCCTTCAGCAGCTTAGCTAATAGCTTAGGACATCACATAATTCAATATTCTTTCAGCATTTGATGAAGTCAGGTACCTGATGAGTCCAGTGACTTTGGGCTGACATGCCTTGATGGACCAGGCATGTTGGACACTACAGAACATGTTTTATTCCAGTGTTTCTCATGGATTTAACTCAGTCTCATGGGCAAGTCAGTCCTTCCATCTGAGTGTAAGGTTAGGCTGAACTTGTGTCAGCTGCTCAAAACAAATCCAACATTATGAACAGATACTGTAAGGAACAGAGAAAAAAAACTTAATTTTTGTGAGCATCAGAGGGCATCATCAAAATCCAACAGCAACCAGGCCTGTCCCTTCCTTATTTCTGTACTGGAATTATTGAGGAAAACTCCAGACAAATAATGTTTATATAAAGATGAATTCACAATTAAGAAACCAACTTTTTATTTTCTTCCAGTGAAATCATGCAAAGTATTTGTGACAGCAGTGTTTTCTCTACTCTTTCTTTTGATCAAATCCTGCATTGTCTCATGCAAAGATTTAACTACATTTTATTACAACGAACCTACTCATCAGTCAAGAATAAACAAAAAATGCAGATTATTAATATCTCAAATTCACATTTTACATAGTTATAAGCTGTATTAAAGAGGAAGCAGTTTGGATTTTATAAGTCTATTCTCATGATACAAAATCATTAAAAAACTGGTGTAATTCTATTTAGGAACTCACTTAAAACATAACTAGCTGGTGGACACGAATATTGCTGATAACACAACAGGAAAAATTCTGACCTAAAGAGAAAATAAGTAGGTGCGATCATTAAAATATGTACACTTTGTAATAATAAGCCATTCTGGTCAATTCCTTTTATTTAAGGGTATAGTGTGCCAATGCCAAGACTATTAGTGTAAGTGGTCCCAGTAATGCTGCTATCATTTAGTAGTGTTTATATTACCACTGAAAGAGACTAAAAGCATAAATTATAAAAGAACAAACCAAAATATTTGCATTTGAATGGATGGGTGTTGTAGGATCAAGCTGAGGAAGGTGGCTACTTGTGCTTGTGAGGATTTTCTCATTGTTTATGCACCTATCTCTATCCTGGTAACTCAATAACCAGTCAAATATTATGCAAAGCAATACCTTTAACAATCCATCAGGAGAAAAAATGAACACTTCAACACTGAAATCCTGATTCTGCATTACCAAAATCTATTTGAGTTTTTCTGTTGACCTCAGTGAGCATTAACATGCAGTTTTATATTTCAGCAGCAGTTCAGTTTCCATATAATCAAGACTGCAATGATCAAATGCTTCTCTTTCCCCTAAAAATTTGTCATAAATAATGACTATGTCACAAACCTTTAGTAGAATGGCAATAAAGTCATCACATTCCAAAACATTGTCATAGATTGATATTTCTTGCCTTAATATCAAGTGTTTTGCCTTTACTTCATCATTTATTCCATAAGGTAAGATGGAAAAGGGTCTTGGATTTTTTGAAAAAGCAGATTGCTATGCTGTGAAAAGGTCCATGTCATTAAAAGAATTATTTTGTGATAGGGTCAAATGTGGCTTTTAAAAGGCAGAGTGGGATTTCCTTTGTGTAGTTCAAATCTGAGGCCACAGAACTTGTATATTTGATCTGCCTGCAAATAGGTCCTTTGTGAAATCCCGTATTAACAATAAATGCATCGTGGAGATGAATTCATTCAAAAGCAAACTTCCCTCCACTCTTTCATATAAAGCAAACAAAACACTAAAAAATTCCTTGTGGAGCTTATCTAGTCACCAGGGTATAGATTATAAGCATCACTAGGACTTTATAGAGAAAATACAGATTCTCACTGTCAAAGGTGAACATTCCATGGAGGATGACTGTGCATGTTGTACCTGCAAGTGACTGGGACTGACATGAGACAACTTCATAGAACCTTCACAATGTTCCACCTCACACTGAGAGACAGCTCTGTTTTTATAATTTCTAATACCAAACCCAAATCTTTATTGCACCTCCACATGTGGAGAATTTAGAAAAGAGTAAGTGAGGTCTGGAAATAAGATTTTTTGTTGTTGCTGTTGTTTTTGTACCCACCCAACCTTCCTTCCACAATTATCTCCCTTGTATGACTGGGCTGTGTTCCTGAAAGGCTTCAACTTGTGAAAGATTCTGAAACACCAAAGGGGTTTGGAAATATTTTCCTCCTTCTTTAATCCCATGGGTATGGGGTAAGTCCTCTGTCCTTTCTCCTTCCCATGGAACAGCCTCTCCACTAATCATTCGTGTGCTGCAGCATTCCTGGGAAGAGAGGGAGGAAAGCAGAGTGCTGAAAAGGGTCTGGGAGCTCAGCCTTGGCTCTGCAGATGAGAAAGAGCAGCTCTGGCAGAAGCACAGGAGAGCTGTACACCAGAGAAATGGACCAGAAATAATTGTGCAGGCTCTGACAGGAAAGGACACAAAGCAAGTGTTGCAGTGTTGGCTGCAACACAGTGTGAGCACGTAATAATTTTGGTGTTGTTTGGTATTACATACATTTAGATTGTAATAAAGACACAGAAACTATCTGTCACTTATCATCACGGTCAATGACTCCACGTGCCCTGCCAGGTGACAAAATTTGTCATAGAAGTTTACTTCTGGTTCTGACAGGAAATGTAGCCATGGAAAAGAAGGGCATCTGCAGGTCTAGGATGATTTGTGACCTGCACCCCCTTCTGTGACTATGTCCCAGCTGCTTCTGTGGAAATCAGCAGAAGTAAAAGTGTGGCTGTGGTGGTTGCTCTGATGGGATGGTTTTGTCTTAAAAACTGTAAAAAGGCTGTTGACAAAAGGTTAGGTGAAAAAAAAAAGTGTAAAAATTGTGAATAATTATGACATGTTAATATATGTCTTTATATTCTAACTCAAATGTTAACAAAATACCTGCTTGAATAATTCCTCTTCCCGTTCAGATTTTTCTTTATTTCCATGTGAAATTACTACATCTACAGAATACCTCAATTTATGCTACCATGGTTTCATGGCTGTAATAAAAATTGTACAAAGGAATCCCAGAATGATTATGTTCCATGCTGTTATGGAATCCATTTCATGGTCATATTCTGTCCTTGCCATTGCTTTTCTCTGCAGAGCAGTGACCCTGAGCACCCAGAGGCAGTGTGTGGAAGGGTATAGTGCCATTCTAAACACTTTGTATTGCCTTTTATAACACAGAAATCTTCAGGGTAGGCCTTAGTTTCTCCAGAACATCATACAGCAGCAAGGAGACAAAGCAATTCCTCATTGAAAGAACAGAATTCCTACTTGTATTCCAAAGAAACTTCACCATTTTTTTTTCTCAAAAAGAAAAAGTTATCACAACTCTTTTGGTAGTATTATAGCATCTTGGTATCAGTTTATGTAAGATTCAGATTTGAACCACTGCTTCAGACTTGCATTGTCATAAATCAGGGAAGAACTTGGTCCTATATCTTTATTCCATAGATCTCAGGGAGTATGAGCTAACTGAAAGTTCTGGGTTTCTTTCTTTTTGTCTTGCAGAGATCTCCTTTCATGCATTGCAAGGTTCATTAAGGGGCAAAATCCTGTTCTTCTTGCTCATGCCACATGCTGAAAACTCCTTTTTTGATCTCTCTAGCTCATCAAATCTGCAGTTCATTTCAACTTTAAGTCAAAACATCTCCATTTTCACACTTGTACTGTTACAATTTTCTTGAATTTTGAAAAACTACTTCACTTTAGGGGAAGTTTTAGGCTCTGTCTGAAAGAGATACAAATCCAAAGTTCAAATCACATCCCTTGTGGACGGATATGCTTTAGAAACTTCAGATTCAAGCCTGAATTCCTATCATCAAGAACTTACACAAGTTAAACTCAAAATCTGGTGTCTTTTTCATCTATGTTGTGTCTGGAGTTGTTACTCAATAAAAGACCTGAAGCTCAACTATTGCTCCTCCTTTCCTTACAGAGAATATCAGCCTGTGGTGTCGTTTCTGAAAAAGAGAGGTTTTGTTAAGGGGCACATGACCTACTCTTCACCTTGTCAAGGCACTTTATATAGGGAAGAGTTTAGGGATCATGCAGAAAAGGTTACCAGCCCTCACAACTCAAAGATTTGAGATGTATTGGGTAATTGAAAGCAAACTCTGAATAAACCTTTGAACATTTATCTGTTTACTCAAATTGAATCTGAATGTTGAGCCTTCTGAAGTTCACTTGTCCCTGTTTATTTGAAAAATGGATTAGGATAAATTACTGAGCCATCACGAAGGGACAAGAGTTCAGCGTGAGGCAAGCCAGCAAATCTCCACTGGAAATTCAGTATAAATTACTGACCTCTAAAACTGTCACTTTAATATCAGCTGACAATGTCATTTTTATCAGAAGATCTGCTTTTTTGCCCTCTCTCTTTGCTGCCAGATGTAAAACTTTCTGACACGTGTGTATTTCCAGTAGGATTTGCCAGCCTGTGTCTCCAGCAATGGGCAGGATTTGCACTGCACCTGGCTGGCCAATTTCTCTTTGGCTGTCAGATCAGCAGGGATCTCTCCTGTCTGGTTGGAGTCACTGTGAAAAGAAATGTTTGATTTGATGGAACTGTGAGGGAGTCGTTGAAGTGTTTTTCAAGGGAAGGGAAGGTGCAAACTCCATAGAATTCTCACAGGTCCTGTGGCAGGAAATAAGGCAGTTCAAACTGGAGAAGCAAATTCAATATATGTAATCAACTGTGATTTCTCCCTGATTATCCCTGGACTAATTAGGGAGTGTTTTTTACAGCTAATCAGAGGTATCTGGAAAGAAGTAATTTGCATAACTTCAACTCAAATTATGTCATGAGGACAGCTGAGCTAATGTAAACTGGCATTTACTGTAAAATGAGTATGTATTGCATTGAAAAAGGAAACAAAGGAGCACTGGAAACCTGCAGACTGGAAAGCAGGAGGAGCAGCAGTGATGGGGTGCAGAAGCTGTGCTACATGAGGCATATCAATGCACCAGGCACAAGGAATGTAAATATGCAAAGGCCAAAACATTTGCAGAAGGGGACTCATTTGACAAAATTGTAAATACCATGGATTCTGCTGTCTGTCTAACTGTCACTCTGTAGCTGCATTTTGTCATGGTTGGTGGTTTAGTATTCCAGGGGAATGAAATCCCTGCTTTCTCATTTACCAGGGACTGTTTTTTACTTAAAGTAAACACAGTCTAAAATTAGCTTCTAATCTAGTATTAGAGCAAGTCTGGAAAAGACAACCATACAAGCTTTTGTTTCTCCTTCAAACACATGGAACACTCTGGAATTTCTGTTCACCTATTTCTTCAGGACTGATTTTGAAGCCTATTTGTACCTCTGGGGATGTAAGGGAGGTTTTGGCTGCCTCACTTCAGGCTGCCTGACTTTTCTACCTGTCTCAAGCTGTAAACCTGACAGGTTTCCTGTCTGGGAGACCTGATCTGAGAATGAGCTCCCACAAAGTGAAGCACTGGAACATGTGATTTTTCATACGGGAGCAAGGGCTCAAACATATGTGTCAACCTCTGCTTCCCTCAATAGGAAGAGGATATTCTTGTGAGTTCTGACATTCATCCACAACCCATTTTATGCAGAGTTATGGCCAAAAGTTAGGATTTCTTAAAAGATTGAGGATTGTACAGTCTAACTGTAACTATTTGAGTCTAACTGAACTAAACCCATAAGACAAATGGTCTCTTGGGGGAACTTAGAATGCTAATATCCATTATCAACCCTACAGAAAAACAGGAGCTCTAGGAATAAATTAAACTGGAGATTGATGAGAGCAGTTAGGAAGGATCAGCTGGTGACTAATTAATCCTTGAAGTTAAGACAGTGTCCCTTCACAGGGTGTATTTTTTCACAGGTCCAGGTCTGTGTAACATTTTTCCTAACAAGGGTCACCCAGCTCATAAAGATTTAGTGCTTGGCATCTGGTATCAGTTTTGCTGCAGATGGTATTTGGAAGATGCAGATTATCTGTCCAGTCTTATATAGAGATGAAACACTCTCAGTTGTGAGATTCTGGATCTCTGAAATGGATTTTCACCTTCAGTGAAATTCATTCACAAGCATTTGGGAGACCACTTGGCTCCCATGTATACTTGTTCACCAAAATGGCCATTTTGTAATAATTTCTAGATTCTTTTGACATAAAAAATCACTTAGAACTTTTAATTTTAAAATATAGATTATTTTTTAGATTTAAAAACATTATATTTATGATCAAATGCAATTTTTCATATTGATCACTTATACAAGGAGGATATAATTTTATTGCTTACTTCAATATGCATTTCATTCTGTGAGTCCATGTATAGATTTTGGTTTGAAACTTTTTTTGAGGAGAACTAAGTTAATTAAGAAAGAAAATAACTGTATTCAAACCTTGACTAAATGTTTTAACCCCAGCTATGGTCAGATGCAGAAATTGTATTTCTGTTGTCTTTAATGTTTTCTGTCCCCAAAAAAACACATTCTCTTGGTGTGTGCTTGCATATTAATATTTATCTTTTTTCCTTTCCCCTCAGCAGCTTTCTTATAAGCACATAACCATGTGTACCGACTACCACTAGGCCTAAATTCTTTGGCATGAAATTTGCTTTCTCACAGCATTTTTAAGAAAGTATCAAGAAAGTCTAAAAGGGAAAAGACTGTCCTTATTTTGATGTTTATTCAATGAGTTATTTCCTTCTGTTGAAAAGATCTCAGTTTATACAAATAGCCACTTCTACTTAATGAGCTACCCCAAATTATTAGTTCAAATTTCTGCTTAAAACCAATTTCTTAAATTACATTCTGTTTCAGTTTTCACTAGAACAAAAATAAGAAAAGTTAAGATGTTCCAATTTCCATTCTGTTGTAGTGCTTAGATCTTTTCAGATCTTGGATATCAAGGAAAATGAACAATTTATGTAGGACCAGGGGGCCTTAAGTTACTGAAAGCTAGAAGACTGTGCTTGGGACCAGATAATTCTATATTTTCCTGTTTTGCTGCTGGCCACTGTCAGAGAACAGCCACTGATCTCTCTCTCATCCAATCCAACAGAGTTTGTGCTGTTAGAACTCAGCCTAGTGCCTAGCAAGGCTTACCACTTCCCAGGATAAGGCATCCACAACCTCTCCCAGTTGGGTAATTAAAGATTTTTCTGTCTCTGTTCCAGAGAAACTACACTTTCTACAGAGTGCGTGGTGTGTAGGAAATGGATTTGTAGAGAGTGCTCAGGGCCTGACAGAAGGCCCATATCTGTATGCAAACTTTGAGATAAGAAATACTGAATTAGAAATGCCATTGGAATAGGACAGACATTGTTGAGAGAGAAATGGAGCTAGAAAAAAGTTTCAAAGGATGGCCTTGCAAATAAGATTAGATACTTTAGAGAAATAAAACTATGAAAGATGTATTGTAGTAGGACCCACGAGGGGTAGTTTTAGATGATTGGCTTTAAGGCATTTACAACATAGTGTGCCAAAAAGCTGATAGGACAAGAAATGCTTATTGAGTATTATGATTAGGAGATAGTTGGCTTCTGATTGTGATGGCATAAATTATAACATCTGTATTGTCTCACCCTTCTCATGAGACTGAAAATGGAATAAAAGCTTTTAAAACAGCTCTCAGTTGCCCCATCTCTGGGTCAGGAAAAGAGTATTATCCAACAATGGTTCATACAGCCTTTTTCAACAGCCTGGAGTTCTTCCAGGCTGTGTTACACAGGAATATGCAGAAAACCTTCAGATCTTATTAAGACACATTATCTGGTTTGCTATTTCCCTATTTTTACCTTCCTTCTGGCTTCATTCATTCCCTCCTCTTTCAGCCAGAGCCCAGTACTTTCACTCCATCTGTGAGGGTGGCAACTCCAGCTGCCTCTGCAGCTGCTGTCTTCACTTTTTCTTGGCCAGCCATCAGGGAATGACTCTTCCTTCCTTAAAGACATTGTACATTGCAGCCAGCTTCCACTTGAAAAGCAAAGGAAGCCATTTAAATACTGCATAAAGGCAGTTTCCCACCTCTGAATGTATAGGACAAAATACCTCAAGCAGAGAGCTACTCACGTGTGCTTTGAAGACTGGTCAATTTATTTATTTACTATTTTGAAGTTTCAAGTCTTGAGCTTGTGATTTTTTTTTATTTTTTCTATTTTTTCACTTTCAGATCTGTTCAGAATGTCCGTGCAGGCCTTATCCAGAGGGCAGATCCTGGGAGAGCTCTTCAGGTTCCAGACCTGGGTTCCTGCCACGACTGCAGCCTGGCAGCATGGCACAGGTCCCCCCACATCTCTGCTGTCTGCCCTGCATGGAATGCAAACCCCTGCATGTAGGCTGGCAGCAACCAGGGAGAGAGCAGCTGAGCACAATTAGTCTGCATTGTGGACACAACAGAAAATTCAGCAAAACACAGCCACTTCTAAACAAGAGTGAGCATTAATATTAATGCAACAGAAAATGGATAAGATTTTTCATCTTGATGGGAGCCAGCAGAAAGTGTGTGACCAAGTTCTGGCCACAGCTGGCAAGACAATGCTAAATTATCTAGCCCCTGGTAGGTTTGCCATTCTTAATTGCTTGTACCCAACACAGTAGTAAATGAGAGATAAGAACTGAATTCTAAATGTCTCATGGAAGAAAAATTATTCACCCATTATTTAAAAGACACAGGTAGCTTGAATTACTGCTTTAAAATGCATGTACAATGTAGAAGGGACCTGTGGGCTTTCCAGGCTGGGATGATGCTGTAGTTTGGGTTTTTTATAAGATGGCGAAGAAGATTCCACAGGCACTAAAGATGTTTTACCATTATTTCTTTGATAAACTTAGTAAAACATTTTAATGATGCAATAACACCAATACTCTATTGCTGAAATAAGCAGGGAACATTAGCTTAATGTTATTTTCATCATGAACTTAATAGTTCTCCGAATTTAGAAGCTTCTTATACCAGCTTTTTTGCTGAGAAAAATAAAACAACATCATTAAAGTAGAGCATAAGTAAGGCACAGTTAGTGCCAACAGTTATGAAGCTCATACTGATATTTCTTTTTCCCATTTCCTGCTAATTTGCCAGAACAGCTTTTGGCCTATCCATAAATAGGTCCATGATAAACCAGACATTAAATTGGAACGAATTCCATAATTAGAGCAGTTTCATATGTTTACAAGACAGTCTCAGTTAGCAACAAAAAATAAAGAAAATAAAAGCATCTGTAGGGAGCTTGGGAAAGCAAGCATTCAGTAATCTAATATTTATAAAGCTATACGTTAGAAAATAAAAATCTAGAAAGCATTGTCGTGATAGAGCAAGCCTATTGCCCCTGGGCTTAGTTCACAACCTGTTAAAATTTGTGTGCTGGTCAAGCTGCCCAAATGGAGCAGCCACGGGAAAGGCACAGCAAGCCTGGCTGCACCAGCAGCTCTCTGCTTCCCCTGTGTGCTGCAGGACATGAAGAAAACATCCAGGCAAGGCTCTGCAGTTACGTCTGCAGCTCCCACAGACACTGGGCTCCACTTCCAAGCTCCTGCATTTGGCAGAGCTAAAAAAGTTGAAAAAAATCTATAATGGAGGAAACCAAACGTACAAGATGTTCTAAAGATATGGGATATTCCTTCCTGACCCCCTGGACGGAAGCTGTGAAATGAGAGATTTTATTGCAGATACCAAATTCTCGTTTCCTTAAGAGATTTCATCAGTTACCAAAACACTCTCCAGCCTTTCTCTAAAATCCAGCAAGAGGATCTAACCTCAACTCATGCTTGTGACTTGTGGCAAAAATTATGTGGAAGTTTTATTTATGGTGTTATGTACCTATTGCTCGGCATCCAAGTGTCTCCTTTGTGTATAGTTAAATGTTAAGATTCAAAAAATGGTGCTTCATTTTCATCTTTGTGATCCCTAAATTAAGCCTGCACTCCTGAAAAGAGATGTATGCAAATAAAATTTTGTGCTTATGCAGAGTGCCACTGTCTGAGGGGCTTCCCATGAGGGACATAATGCTGGGTCAGGTCAAACTTAAAAAGCCTGAAGCAGCTGTTTTCTGCAAAGGCATGAGGAACATTCATGCTGAAGTCTAAAACACTTTTGCAGTGCTGTAGCTTGAAACTCATCCTGCAACAGTTTAAATTTCTGCAAATCATTCTTACCTACTCCAGATGATGCCTCAGCCCTGGCAGTGCTCAGGGCCAGGTTGGATGGGGCTCTGAGCAGCCTGGTCCAGCAGATCCTGATCAGGGGAAGAATACTACTGCTCTTAATATACCATCTGAAATTCACATTTTCCATTGTGTTTCATGGAAACCACATGGTTAACTATTGTTTCAGGGACTTTAGCTGCTTTATATTCCTGTCTTCAGACCAAAGAAGTGGAAATCTCATTTCAAAGCTGGACAGAAAGGTTTGCAAATGTCTAAGCTTTCAGCATTTTGTTTTGGGCTTTTTTTCAAGATGCAGTGGAAAAGTGCCAAGTTACTGTTCTTTTATCTGATGTTCAGATATGTGCCCTGGAATTTAGGGGCCATGCTGAATTAAGCTAAGCATGGTCTGTTTTTCCATCTAAGGAAGGGTAAAGAGAAACTAAGGAAGCAAAATAACAGATTTTTTTAAATAGAAGTTGTATTTTCAAGGAGAAAACCCAACAATGGCAGACCAGATGTGGCAAATTGCACAAGGTACACATAAGTGTTGCACATATTGTAATCAACACAAACTAACAACACCTGAAAATGTTACTGAGTTTGTAAGGTAAGAAACTAAGAAGTGTTATAATTGAGGTTAACAGTGCAAGCTTAACTCTTTTTCATGACTGGATGCTGATCAAGTTTTAATTGCATACTCTTTTTCCTACTTGTTCCCTGAACCACACAGGGCAAGAAATAACTAAGCAATCCTTTTTTTCTTTTTTTCTTTTTAATACCTTCATTTCTCCATATATCTCTATATCCCATTACTTCAAATCAGTCAAACTGCACTGAAAGTGAAATTCTGTAGGGTTTATCACCACATCATCTAACTGCAGGAAAAACCAATCCCTATATTTGCACAAAATATGCATGAGATTATTTGAATTTTTCTATTACATAGAGGCATTGGACTAAGAATTTATACACTTCTTTTAGATGAGTCTCTCTGTAGAAATTGATATTGCAGAGTATTTCATGTTGTATTTCAGCTTTCGCTCAAAGCTCAGCACCCAGAGGCTTCAATTGCATCTGGGAAGGTTAAGCATTTCTGCGCATTACACCCATATAAAATCAAGCATAATGACAAGTCTGGTTGGTTTAGTGACTTGATTAGCAGCAGAGAAGAGCTGTGGGGATCAGGCAGGGCTAAAAGCCAGCTCTTCCACTCAACATTTGACTGCCTTGAGAATGTCCTTGCTTCTCCTGAAATTTCCTGCTCGTTTCTTTCAATACAATTTTACAAGAAATAAAGGAGAAATCCCACAACATTTATTTGTCCCCTTCATGGCTGCAGAATAGGAATGTTGTTTTAACAAGTATGGAAGAGTACACCTCAAATGTGGTTTTCCTTAACTCTTGAGTGCCTGCATTTCCACAGTCTAAATGTGCTTTACAAAGAAATCTCAGGGGGAAGCTCTCACTCGGTACCTATGGAGATCCCCCTGATGACCAGGAACACTCAGTGCTTTGGCACCAGCACCCCAGGTGGGCACAGAGGGGCAGCAGAAGGGTTTCCTCCTCAGCCTGTGCACAGGCAAAGACCTACAGCCATTCTCTGATAGTTCCTGCAGGCATCTCCAGGCAGGGAAAGGCGTGGTGGGACAGCTGCACTGTCCAGTGCTCCAGACCTGGAAAGTCTTGTGCCATCTGCTCTGGTCACTCCAGACACAATATCCTCTGCCTTGTGCCCTCCACCTTAACACTCACCTTCCTTCTGTTCTTCCACCCTCTCTTTTTCTGAAGCTTTTTCTCCTTACACAACCATTCCCATCCTCCTCTTCCATTCTCAGTCTATTGACCTTACTTCCCAGATGATGGAGATGGAAGTGTTGTCAACCAATCTGCTCTGATGCCTTCTCCAGTCTTCCTTGACTGAATCATTCCCTGATTGTCCATTTAATGCTAAGATCTGACTGTATCACTGAATGATCTTTTAAGATTTAAAATCTGTGGAGTGATGAACTCTCCTGTTTCCTTTCTACTTGGACTTAACTCCTTGTATTCACCACATATACAAACTTCTCCACTCTGTTCAATTTTCAACCTGACAAGGTCAAGTATCAGTCTCTGCTCCTCACTCACACCTCCCTCATCCATTTTATTGTCATTGCTCCCCATCAATTCCAGCTGCTCTCTCTCCCCTTTGCAACTCCTTCTTTTCCCTCCTCTGACACTGGAGCTGTGTCTGGCACTGGGGCTGCCAGTGATCCCCTCATCATGCTGTTAGTACAGAACAGGGTTTGAATCCAGAGTATGCCAAAGATCCCAAAGATTTCCCTCCTGTGAATGGCAGGAAATAGGCTCTGCTACACATTTTTGCATCTGTTTCATGTCAGACCATGGCTGAGGAATGCATTGAGACCCAGGGAGTGATCACAGGTCCTGCAGTTTTTACTGATTTGAAGGAATGGAGGAGGGCAGTCATCCTCTGCTCAGTTCTGCTGCCCACAGGCAGCAGCCTGGACCCAAAATTGCAGAGAAAGTCCCAATTCAATACCTCAAAGCTTAAGCCTGGAGAACCTTTGTCTAGGAAAATGGTCAACAATTTTAGCCTTCAAGTCTCCTTAAAGTCTAGGGCACCTGATAACCTGGCACCTTTGGAGATCTCTCATTCATAGTACAGAACCAGTCCTTCCCTGCCCTCTTTGTGATCCAACTTCAGCACAGGGGAGACACCCAGTCCTTCCAAAGTTCAGAATAAAATTTTTCCCAGCCTCATTTTTAGGAATAACTAAGTTAATGCCAGCTGAGACCTCCCAAAAAAGGGAAATGAAGTGTGAGACAGAATGACATGGGAAATTTCAGTCTAAAATGGCCAAGCAAAATCTTGCAGATTTAAATTAAAAGTAAAACAATATACTGGTATAAAGGGCTAAAAGGCAGCACTAGGCAGCCTTTTAATGAACCTTAGGGACTGAGTGGGGTTTGTATGTTATTGTAGCTACTATTATTAGTGGCATTAGTAAAGTTAGATTAGTACATGCAGCTGTTTAAACACTGCAATATAAATTAAATATTCTTGTCTTGCCTTGGTAAGAGTACTTCAGACATATTCAGCACAGCTCAATCTGTATCTGGTGGTGGGCTTAGCTTTTTGAAAGCTGTCAGAGTTGCTGTGCTGCTCTCAAAGCCAGCCTCTCTCCTGCCTGGCTGCTTGTCTAATCCAGAAGATTTTTGTAAAGTGTCTGTTCAGTGCTGCTCTTGCCTCTTAACAACATCACATCACTTCTCAGCATTTACCCTGAAAAAAATGTGCATACCTGGATGCTGAGCATGGGAAATCCTGCTTCCCCTCTGCATCTGGTCCTGTCCTGTTCTCAGATTTACCTAAGGCAGTGATGCTGGGCTTAAAACTTTGAGATGATTGGACATGATTGGCCTCATGGAAAATTATATTAAGATGGAACATACAAATTAAAAAAAGGTTTTCTTGTATTGACAAGCTGTCCCTTCTCTGCTGAGTGGCATGAACCAGATCCTGAGCAAGTGCCTTTCCTTCAGGCAATAGGGTTGCACCCGTTTGCAGCCACTGAAAAACTGACCCATTGTATGCAGAGCATCTTCAGATATATTGAAACACACTGTGGGGTAAGAGTCCTCCTTGGTAGTTCTAAAGACTTATATTGAAACAGTACCAAGATTATAAAAGTGATTTTGCATTAGCTTTCTTTTCAGAGCAAAAAATTGTATCAAGCTGGAAATTATAGAACTATTTTCAAACTTTTAATTGTAACGTCATTGAAGGTTTTAATAACTATTCTAATTGAAGTGAGTACTAAATTATTAACTAAAATATTCTTGCTTTAAAAAAAAGCCTTTTCAAAATTAAAGCAGTGATAAGTTATGAAAGGAAGTAAAAAGAAATTTCTTATTTTCATCCAGCTCTAACAGAGAAATGTGCATTTTAATTACATTTCAGATTCAAACTAGAAGTGTGAATTTTAGACCTTTAAGTGAAGAGGGAATTTTTTTAGACATATCAAAAAATCATTTGCAAGTAGAGGGAAGAGAATAATGATGTTGCATCTTGTACAGATATTTTTACTACAAAGTAATAAAAATGCTCTAAAATTATTCATGAAACTTGTCAATAGCTCATGTCTTGTCTTTGAGATACTTAGTATCCTAATATAACCCCTTGGAACTGTTTTACTTTTATATCGCTGTGCTGGGATTCCAGCACACATTGGAGAGTTATGCAGAATGTAAATGTAGTGTCAAAGATTGCAGAAAACCACAGGGGAAATTAAGAGTTGTTTCTTATATGTTGTTATAGGCCCTAAGCTATTTTTTTATGGGCATCTTGTCATTATTGTTTTGTATTTAAGTCTTTGGTGGTGGTAAGTGAATACATTCTGAAGGTAAGAATCACTCCTGTGAAATTCCAGAGGGATTATATTTAAAAGATTATCTTTTCTGAGACAGTTCTCTTGAAGATCTGTGGAATTACAGACAAAATTATGCAAGAGTTCTCAGTATCTTACATTTCCATGTAACTACATTACATTACAGGGATTTGTGAAACTCAGTTTGTTTCAGTGGTAAAATTTCTGTTAACTTCAGTGAGCACAGTTTGTTAGCTTGCAGTTCATCCACACCTTTATGCAAACTCATGGTCACTGCAGGTCACAGTTTGCCAGACATGCTGTTTCTGGAAAAAACTATGGCTTGGAAGGTTTGCTTGCAAATATTTTGTTTGTTTGCTTTTATTTTTCCCTAAACTAGAAATACCTATAAATATTTACACATATCACAACATTTTCTTCGTTGTTTTTGTACTGTGTTTGTCTCTTTTCTTGCATCTTTGCTTGATGCAAGTGAACTTGCATTTCTTATTCTCTGTGAAACTATGAACAAGAACATTTCATGTTTCCAGTGGAAATAGGAAAATAAAATTTAAGGGGACCATTTCTTTATCCTTCAGCCACTTAAAAACAAATTTTAGCTTAAAGATTGCTGCTATATAAATTCAATGACTGTCAGAGGACATGAGACCTACATGAATTTAGTACTCATGTTTTCCATTCAAGGTGGATGATTACCTTTTTGATCATCACTTGTTACCAAACTTAGCATCCTGAATACGTTCACAATTATAATGAGCAGCAATGACTAATGCTTATTTATGTGTGAAAGATATTTAAATGAATCTTGGGAATACCACCTGCATTCACAGAATTGCTGTGTTACAGAGTTTATCAGGGTTCTAATAGTCAGCTGCCTGCAGCTGGGGTCATGGGCTGCCACTTCCAGGCTAGTGAAAGGTGTAAATCTTCCTTGTTCACATGGCACAAAGGGTTAGCAGTGCTGAGATAGCACACCTAGGGATAGCACAGCTGAGGGGGGTGTCAATGTATCATTTACCAAAAAAACAGAATGAGGAGGTCAGTACATACATTGGAACTGAAAAACTAGGGAGCTTGCCTGTTGCAGTGTTATTGTGGGTCCCAGGATGAGGTGAGAATGAGAATTGACTCCAAGCTCTCAAAACGCTGATTATTATCATATATTATCATATATTATATTATATTATATTATATTATATTATATTATATTATATTATATTATATTATATTATATTATATTATATTATATTATATTATATTATATTATATACTAAAACTATACTAAAGAAAGAGAAAGGATACATCAGAAGGCTAGACAAGAATTATAATAAAAACCTATGACTGACCAGGGAGTCTGACACAGCTGGACTGGGATTGGTCATTAAGTAAAAACAATTCACATGGAACCAATCAAAGATGCACCTGTTGGTAGGCAACCTCCAAACTACATTCCAAGCAATCAGGTAATTATTGTTTACATTTCTTTTCTGAGGCTTCTCAGCTTCTCAGGAGAAAAATCCTGGTGAAGGGATTTTTCAGAAAATATCACAGTGACACTTGCCTTCACAGAAATAAAAGAAATACAAATGTGGAGAATATCAGTGCTGTGCTTTCATAACAAAGGAATGTAGCTCAATTCTGGATGTAGTGCGTAGGAAATAAATGGTCTGCATACCATAAATGAGGTACAGAGTAGAGCAGGGAGACTTTCGGTTTCACAGATAGAGAGAAAAACTCCTGATCTGATAAGATGATGCAAAAATCACCGGATGATAAAGAAAGAAAATTCAAATGAATGCCAGTGTTTACTTATTTTGTCTTTTTTCTTTGCTGCTTCTGGTAGAAAATATAAATAACTCTTGGTATTTTAGACCATTATTGAATGGTTGTGCACCTATTCACTTGCAGTACTAAGCATCCCTGAAGACTTCAAGGCTCATTTTTCAAGTGAGGCTTGGCATGACATGGGACATGGAGGCTGGTTCACAGACTGGTCACATCTTCCATGTGAGGGCCTTTCAAATTAGGAACACACACTGTGTGCAAGCACACCTCTTATTTGGTGGAATTTGGGGCACATGGCAAACTTCAGTGCCCAGCCTGAAGTGAGCAGCCATGTGAACAGTGAACAGCCATGCTGAGACAGCTGATTTTGTGCTATTTTTCACATTCTTGTGAAAGTGAACAAGGTACTGTGTCTTCTACACAATTGTGTGGAAACTGTAGCTCAATACTTGCTTTAATGGTCATTATTTTCTATCCTTCTTCATCTGGCTTCCAAAGGAAGTTGGCTTCTCGCACCACTTAAGCAGAAATAGTTTGTTAATTTGCTTCCCAAGTACTTTGTGATTGCTCTTTATAATAGGTGCTGCTGATGTAAATTGCTGTTATTATCATCAGTGACTCATTAATCCATTGGTTATTGATCTGCTCAAACTTTTTCATTTTAAATTAGAGGAATAAAGATTGTGCTGCAACCTGCATTTCAAGACCTCCATTGAGAGTTTAATTAAATGTATATGATTTTGCAAGGAAAACAAGATGAATGAGGTGAATGCACTACATGTTTGGATTTTACCTCCGTGTTTTTCAAACCACCCTATTTAGATGTTCATGATTTCTTTTGATCTTGACTACTTTGACCACCAGTGGAAGAAGAAGCTGCAAGACTAAAAGATTATTAATTTCTTTTCCACTAAGGGTGGAGGGATTGCACACGAGTAACATAGCTGACTCACACGTGCCAAAAATTAAGCAAGATTAATTTAATTCTAAATACTTGACTTTGAAAATTATACTCAGGTCAATTCCCAAGTCAGCTTTTCTTACAAACTTATTAAACACTGCAGTGAAATAAAAAAACCAAACTCTCATTAATAGGGAAAAGTAGCAAAATATTAGCCCAGAAGAAACCTTCAAACATTCTTATATTGCCACCTGTGAAAACAGCCTGGAACAGGAATGTTGACAGAAAATAACACTGGCAGAAGAGGTGAGAGAGGCTGGGACCAAGCTGCAGAGAAACTGTGAACAGTGCAGGAAACCTGCTGAGAAGGTCACAATTTCAGTCAGAGAGGTGCCCTGGCCTGGAGCAGAGCCCAGTGGGGCACACGTGGGGCCAGCAGAGCCAGGTTCTGCTGGAGACCCACCCTGCCATCAAACACCAGGTACACAAAGGCTCGTTGGGATGAGGGCATAATGCTCTTAGGAGTTGGTAGGAAAAATGGCTGGATAAGCACAGCTTATATGGAATATCTATTGTTTGCTGCAAATGTGCTTTAATAACAGGGTAATTGGTTTCTTCCACTGAATTTGCCAACTGACGGCAGAAACAGTTCTGTAAAAGTCATCCAAGCAAAATAACGAATGGGAACAATTATTCTTCCTGAGCTGATTTTCTAAATTAAGACTCCCAGAAAAAAGGCTGAGATTGCTTGCTTTAGCTAATGCTTTTTTCTTGTTTTCTTTTAATTTGTAGAGAACATGCTGGTTTGCTGTGCCACAGCTGCTAAATTGTGTATTCCTAGTTGGCTTTAATTTCTTGATCTCTCCCCATACAGAGTCAGATATAGACTGGCAGATTTATTGATTGATTACATGGTTTGTGAAAGTAAAAGTTAGGAAAGATCATTGCTACTTTCTTTTAAATCAACATTTGCATGAATATAGACATACAGATATATTTATATAAATATATATTATATATATGTGTGTATATTTATATAAATATATCTCTTCAGCTTCATTAATCAAGGACAGTGTGTTACTCCTGCAAGGTATTGTCTTTTCACAAACTGCTAAGGCCAAAGATACTTTCAAATAAATTAGAGTTTGCCTGACACAACTTATTGTGTACTGAACAGGGCACCTGGGAAAAACTGGCAAGAAGCTGATGGTAATGAGCCTTTGATTTTTACACATGCTTTCTTTACTATAAATCAGCAGCACTAACACACTTACAGCATTTCTTAAGTCATTTGTTGTGCTGGTCAGCTTTACATAGACAGCTTTGAAAATATAATTCTTAGAGTAGAAGTTGCATGCCCAGTAAATTTAATTCTGGAAGACTTCTAAGTCAGGAATCTCCATAGAGTCCTGGTATTAGTTTTATGTACAGAGCACACAAAACTTCAGTTACAGCTGAGCACCTAACTCACTTAAGTGTTTTCAAGTATCTGTATAAATATATATGTTATTTATCTATGAACTGAAGTACAAAATAATTGTTTTAATAGGTTTGGCCATGGTGAGGTAACCTGACCAAATAACTGCACATGCAACAAATGAGGCAAACAAAGAGTACTTAAAAATACTTTGTCATCCCAAAGGAAAGCTCAAAAGGAGATGGTGACACTGTATGTTGACTATCATCCTGTTGTCAAAATTTAGTTTAACAAGATGTATTTCACTTTTCAAAGATGATTTCACCGGACATATTAATATGAAAAATGCTTCAGAGCTTTTCTGAGTGAGCACTCTGAACCTTGCAGAATTCAGTATCCCTCTCTGATTCAATCTTCCACCAGCAGCACCAATGTCCCAGGGAAAGGCAAACAGGCATTTTCAACAAAACCTACCAGGGGATAGAGTGCTGGAGCATCCCCATAGGTTTTGATTTCTTAGCCTCACTATTCAGACTACAAGGAACATGTCCACACTGGTACTCAGGAATGGCCACTAAGGTTTCCTTGTCCTGCCTGACAAACGAATGCCAGAGCACAAGACTTTCAGGGACTTTTGAGGCTGCCTCATTTGAACTTGTTCTACATAGCAGAAAAATACGAGTATTAATCCTCTGAGAAGCTTATTTGTAAGGAGGCATTTAAAATCACAGTGGGAATAGAAATGTGTGTCGGGGTGTGTGGTACTGCTGTGTGATAACGAGCTGTACTCGCAGCACTTGACACAGCTTTGGGGATATCTGCTGCCCCTGCCATCCCTGCAGGACCCCTGGATAGATGGGAAATGGGTTTACACAGGAAGCACTAGTTTCATTGTCTAGGTAGTGGTGTCTTGGGCAGGGCACAGGGAATATTTCCCTGCCTGTCCTGGCAAGTCCTGATTCCCAGGAGAACACTGCTTCTAACCTTCATCCATGGAGAAAGCTTCCAAGAGTTTGGGATGAATTAGAATCTAAAAGTGTGTGAAATACATAGTAGTGTAGTTGTAGTGCAGTTTATCACAGGGTGAAAAATTTAGAGTTTGGGTTTTAAGTACGGAGGTGGATAGGAGAAAAGATGGAGGATTTTCAGCATTGCCTGATCTTCTCTCTTCTTCTTCTTCTTCTTCTTCTTCTTCTTTCTTCTTTCTTCTTTCTTCTTCTTTCTTCTTTCTTCTTCTTTCTTCTTCTTCATCTATTCCATTTCCTGCTGTGTTGGTGGCACAGGGTGATTGGTTGGGGAGAGTAACAATGCAGATGGTGCGTGGTAGACAAATGGATAGGTATTGGTAGGTAAGTAGAAACAAACTACATTTTAGGAATTAATTGGATGAAATGGCTTTAAAAGACCTTGAAACTGTACATCTTGTGATCTTTTTGCTGTCTTCTCCTTGTGCACTAATTCTGGTGTAGACAGTGCACAGAACTTTTGATGAGATAAAAAACAGCAGCAACTTGAAAACTGAAAGAAGTCCTGCTCACGTCTCACTCCTGGCACAAAGAACTTTATTAGGGATCTCCCATGCTGGGGGCCCCAAAGGGGTTTCACCCAGTGTCTCATTGTCACAGCATAGCACAGTTTCAGATGTCACCTTGTATGAAGAAATCTTGCTCTAAACCCGATTTTGTGTAGGATGACCAGAGAAACTCTGCCTGAATTTTATATTGAATGGACAACAAAGGCTGCTTCTTAGGAATGTCAAAGTAAATAAATGCTTTTCTGCACAAATCCTTTCATTTCACAAAGCTCCTAGAACTCCCCTTCTGCAAGAATAGTTGACATACCAGTGGTGAGACATGATTGGAGCAAAACTGTCATTTTTTTTTCCCTTTTCTTAAGTTGTGTGTTGATTTTGTAGTTGGTAACATCATCTGGAAAAGACTTCATGGGTACAAAGAATTGTAATTTCTTCCCCAGAAAGCTAACAATACCAAAAAAGGAAAGGATATATTTTTGGTGAACAAGTAATGAGGAACATTAGAGACAGATCATAAAATAAAGAAGAGAAAGTGATGATAGATATGGCCTTTAAAATGTGTGTCTTCTTTAGTTGTGTTTGTTTTATTATGTAATTTCTTAGCTGTTGCTGATTTTGGCACAATTGTTGTAACTAGTCTGTAAATTTTTGTATACTTAGCTCATGACCCTTTGAATATTGGTTTGTGTTTTTCTCAAGCATTGATTTCAGCTAAGAATGCATTCAAGCTTCCTCGTCCCATTCTCTTTCTTGTTGATTTTTCTAAGTGCAATGGGATTATTTATGGATCACTGGATAAATTCAGATAGTGTTTGAGTTTTAAAAATGGTTCCTAGTCTAAATTACTTCAGCTTTGCAGTGAAAGGTTTTTTTTTTTTAAATAGGATTGCCTTTAATATGTGAGTTCCCATCACTTGCAGAGATATCCTGCAAGTAAAACCCGGAATTTCTGAGAACTGAAGTTCTTGGTCCCCTACCAAGCTGTCTAGCTTGGAAAATGTTTCATAATGTTTGGCACCTAAAGCTATTTCCTGCAAGAGAGGGAAATGTCTAATCAGACTCTAATTTATCTACACAAAAATTGTTATGATGTAGTTAGAAATAAAAGGCACACCAAATAACAATAATTCAGAAATGAAGCTAAAATATACTTATTATACTTGCATTCCTCTTTGAACATAAATTAAGTAACTCAACAGTGCAATAGGACCCATACATTTAATGTCTTCAACAACTGTTTACCTGGGCTTTTGCTTTGTTTGTTTTATATTGCTTGCTTCAGAAACAGATTCACTTGCTAGTTTTTTTATTCTTGCTTACTGATTACATTCATGGCTTTCAATACCTTAGCAATCAGTAAAAAAACTCAGCTGAATAAAAATTAAACCAGTTTCTTCCAGTTCAATTTGAAGTTGTGCCTTTCAGCTAGCTTTTTGATTCATTCAATACTAAATCCTAATTTTCTGTATATATTTTTCTCTAAATGTAGGCTGGCTTTGGTTTATGATAAGCATTACTACATGACATTTTTATATGAGTCTTGTCATATATGAAATATGAATTTTGTAGATGTTGACACCAAGACCTGAAATGTCTCACAAGGAAGAATAGAAAAATCCTCCCTGCCAGGTTTTTCCTTGAGTGAATACAGTGTTTAAAAAGATGCTGGGCTGATAGTGCAGAATGGAGTTTATTTTTCTGGGAGACCTGCCCAGCACCACCACAACCAGCACCAGCTTCTTCCTCATTTCTATGCTGATGCTCTTGACTCTGAAGTGAAGTGCCCTCATCTAATGAGGCAGCTCATTAGTCACTCTGGACATGGCTTTCTAAAGTTATTGCTAGAAAAGGTTCTGAAGTGTTCCCATATGGATGTTTGACCACAGTGAAATTTACCCGGATCAAAAGTACATTTTGCAAAGTAAATAAAAAACCACTGGGTTGTGGTAAGTTGCATTAGCAATAGTGATGTGGGGAAAGAGGATTTTGCATATCAGAAGCATTTTTATGATCTGTCAGGCAAATTAACTCTCTATAGAGCTAAGCCTGACAAACTTTGCTAAAGTTGTGAATTATTACACCTTGTAAAACAGCAGTGGAAAGCTCTCAGTCCATGAGGTATCTCTGGAACAATGCAGATATTCAAAGTTCCCACATTTAGCCTGAGTTTATAAAAAGATTTGAGTGACAGCTCATTTTAGGTATGTACTTGACTTCATCCCTGTTCACCTAAGCATCTCTCATTTGCTTTAATCCCATAAAAATCAAAGGTAATGTTCACATATTTAGGTGCAAATGGAAGTACGTTGGTAGCTCTTAGTGGTGTGTGTGGCTCCTGAGTGGAACACACCACATAACAACCCACCATTTGAAACTGTAAACCTGAAAGAGAAAACTTAAATTTGCTTTGTAAATTTAACAGCTTGAAGGTCACATCCTGGATAAAAAAATTATCGCCTATTCAGTGGTCTGGGTGATTTGGGTTTTTTATCATTGGTGAGGCACTGGAGTGTTAAATGAAAAACCCACTGCTGGAGGCAAGAGGGAGAAGCTCTTGGCTGGAGGGGAGGAGGAGATACAAACTCTTTATCTGACAATGTCAGTTAGGTCATAGGTTGGACTTGATTATCTCAAAGGTTTTTTCCAACATAGTTGATTCTGTGATTCTGTAATTGTACCAGAAATGTCTCCCAAGGAAGGACTGGCCAAAGGGCTGTACTCTGCAGCACTCTGAACTTGTCTGACAAGGTAACAATTCAAAAACTGACTCACTTCTTTATCACCACTACTATTGATTGTTGATAAAGTCTAGACACCCTGTGGCCATCTATAATAAGACAGTCTGAGACCGTGTTTTTTCAACTCTTTCCACTCATTTCATAAATACTGTACTATTCTTCACAGAAAATTGGGTGGGTAACTTCTGAAATTGCCATAAGATGTTCTCCACCCGTTCCCTTCCTCTCACATCCATATGCAGATCATAAGAGCTTCTGTGACTTCAGGGTCTCTCATTTCTAAAATTAAAAGAGGGATATACATATGTCTGTGTATCTGTATCTAAATGCATATGTGTAGTGTGTGTGTATTTGTATTTGACCATACAATGCGTAGATACTTTGTGTGTGTGTATTCTTGTTATTGCTGGAAAGATGCAGATTGGTCAGGAAACTCCTTGTCAGGAGCTGAGTGACAGCTCTCCTCACAGACAGAGCTTTGTTCCTCTGAGGCCACTGTCACCAGCTCTGTGTAATTGGTTTGCATTCCTGCCGTGGCACAGGGAACCTTCTGCCTGAATGTCTTGAGGGAGCAGGACAAATCCAACACTGAGAAGCTCCCAAGGACAGAGTGCCCACAAGGATCCATGGCTGAATCTTTCCTGCATCTTTCCCAGGCAATCCTTCCTGGGTGTCCTGGGTTGACTATATGATGCTTTTATCCCCAATCGTCTCATTCTGTTTATGTTGAATAATAATAAGTTTTGTACCTTTAAGAGTGTTACAGAGAGTGAAGGGGGAGAGAGAAGAAGCGCGCAGTTTGTTTTCAGACACTGCACTCACTCCTCCACATTCCTGCTCCTGACTGTGTTGTCTGCGGACAGACAGCGGGACAGAGAGCTCTTCTTTTGCTTTTTAGTTAGTGTTAGCTAGCTGAGGCAAAGAAGTTCCCTGGACTGTTTTTTTTCCCTTTTCTTTGGACCTCTTGGAACTGCTCTGGACTGAACACCCAGGAGAGCACCGGCAGCTGCAGCTGTGGCCCACTGGGCCGGCCCTGGCCTGCGACAATTCCAGCACTGAGAGACTGATCAGAGACTGAGTGAGCTGCTGCTTGAACCCGGGGTTTTCTCAGTTTGTCATCTCTTTTAGAGTGGCAAGGGGTCTCATTGTTTTGATACTGTTTTGGTCTTATTGTTTATTAAACAGGGTTTTTTTTTTTTTCCACCTTTCTCCAAGGAGGTATTTTTCTTTCCTCCCGGACCAGCTGGGGGGAGGGGCCGATTGGATCTGCTTTTTCCCACCGGAGCTCCTTTGGGGGGATTCTTCCCCAAATTTGCTCTAAACCTGGACACTGGGGAACACCAGCATGGGAAGCAAACACCCTGCCAGGATGTATATGAGCTTTAACGCTGTGCTGTTTTACAGCTCACTGCTCCTAGACTGAACACTGTCATTAGTTTTGATCTAGTGAATGAACAGAGGACAGAATGTACCTAGATTACTTATGGCTTTTAGAATTGTGCTTTTTTGTTTTATTATTTAAAGTTGGTTTTACTTTCACACAGTTGATTTTAATTAAATAGTTATTAGTTCAAACTGAAAAGAATAATTTCGAGATGGTTGTATGGATACTTGGTTTCACTTTATTTCCAGCAGTAAAAAACCACAAAGTTTCAGGTACATGATCTTCCAATAAAAAGGAGTGGATGAGGTTATAATGGTATCCTTTCTACCCACCTTCATGTTTATCTCTTATCACTGATGGGAATAATAGTGCTTATTAATGGAATTGATTCTATTTTGGTTATGTTGAGAATATTTTATGGGATAAAGACACCTAGTGTAAACACTGATGGTATTTTATTGGATACTCATGCAATTGATTATAAAATATAACTTCCAGAGCTTGGGATATGAATTACACACTTATTAAGTGACAGAGAGAATGCAGCCTACACTGGCACTTTGGTATTCAACTCCTATGTAAAACCAAATCTGATTCAAGCTGATGGGTAAATGACACACATAGGGCAGCTATATGAAGTCAGCATGTTCAGTCATTTCTAGGAAGCCCTGGATCACAAAATGATTCCACCTGTATGGCTTAGAGTATTCACTGCACTGTAATGTTACATCTGCTCTTAAAGAGTACAGAGATTTGCTCATAAAATTTACCTTATTAATGTTCAACAACTAATTGCGTATCCTCCCTTTGCTATACAGAAGGTGATGATGGCAGTATAAACCCAGCTTTCATATTTCAGCCTAGACATTGAAGCTTTTTCCAGGAAAGCAGACTTACATTTTCCTGAGCATGACATTATCAATATAAGTAGCCTGTCTTCCCAAGACAGCAAACTAGTAACAAGGCTGAAATAATCAGGCCCTCTCTGTTTGCCATTGCTGGGAAATTTCTGAACCCTAAGGATAAACAAGCTTGAAGGATGCTCCAGTTTAACCCCAGTAGGCAGCTAAGTCCCCCACAGCCACTCAGCAGAGAAGAGATTCTGAAAGGCAAAAGTGAGAAATTAGAAGGTTGAGATAAAGACAGTTTAATTGGTAAAGCAAAGCTGCACACATAAGCAAAGCAAAATAAGGAATTAATTCACTGCTTTCAATTGGCAGCCAGAAAAGCTGGCAGAAAAGTAGGACTCCCTTGTGCATAACAGTGACTTGGGAAGACAAACACATTAACTTCAGATATCCACATTCCTCCTTCTTCATTGTGACCGTGTTTGCAGGGGTCTTAGGATGAGGGAAGAGATGAGAATGTTGACTCCATGTTTCAGAAGGCTTGATTTAATATTTTATGATATATATTATATTAAAACTATACTAAAAGAATAGAAGAAAGGATTTCATCAGAAGGCTAGCTTAAGAATGGAAAAAGAATGTAATGATTACACAAGCTTGTGTCTCGGACAGAGAGTCTGAGCCAGCTGACTGTGATTGGCCATTAATTAGAAACAACCACACGAGACCAATCACAGATGCACCTGTTGCATTCCACAGCAGCAGATAACCATTGTTTACATTTTGTTCCTGAGGCCTCTCAGCTTCTCAGGAGAAAAAATTCTAAGGAAAGGATTTTTCATAAAATGTGTCTGTGACACTTCCTGACAGCTTTTACTTCTGAGCAAAAGGTTATGCAGCATAGGATATCCCTTTGGCCAGCTGGGGTCAGCTGTTCTCTCTATGTCCTCTCCCAATTTCTTGCGCACTCCCAGCTCACTGTCAGGGCAGCCTTAGAAGCAGAAAATGCCTTGATCCTGTGCAAATGCTGGTCAGCAACAGCTAAAACACCAGTTTGTTTACAACACTACTTTGGTCACAAATAAAAAATATAAAACCATACCAGAGAATGTAAAGGAATTAATTTTATCTCCATTGAAACCATGACAAAAGAACAGGAGTCCCCAGCCTAGAGATGACAACAGAGACTGTGGAAGGGTCAAGCTTTATCTTACGCTTCCTTGGACTGTTCGTGCATGAAGAAGGTGCTGGATGAAGGATATGAGAATTTCTCAAGGAGGGATCAGCACTCAGCCACTCAATCTTCTTTCTTCCTCCTGGCATCATAACTTCTATTTTGTCATCTTCATAACGGCCCAGATTCAGAGGTGTCTGCCCTGCACTCAATAAAATGAATGTATGCCTTAAAATTCAGACTTTTATTTAATAGGGGTTAAATTCTGACATGCCTCAGGATCCTGGGATAATAGCTGAGCTGCCTTGAGTTGTGCTCAACAATTGCAGTGAACAATTCATACAAATCTGTTGGATAAGTACTTGGTTAAATCAATATTCTTCCCTTTTTCATTTACAGTCTTTATGCTTATGATTTGCAGCCCGTTTAGCAGAGTCACATTTAACTTTTCTGGTTTTGGGTAGTTGTGAAACTTGAAAAGAATATTCACATGCAATTCAAATTTCCTTATATGTGTTAGCATTAAAGATGGACATACTGTTTTTCCAAAGCAGTTCTAGTAATGTCAAGTAGAATGAGTAACCTTGCTTAAAACAGAAATTTTCTCCTCTGAAGACACTCTCCCTTATGAGAATTTGTCAGAATGTGTCCATCAAACCTCCTGGTGCTAAACAGAATTTCTGATGCAGGAATGTTTTCTGCCCAAAATGACAACATTTCATGGGAAACTTCTTTCATTCCCTTTGGTTCTCAGCCAGAATACTTTAGTTTCTAAAATTATTTGTGATGAACAGTGACAGTCAAACAGTGGGTGTTTCTCAGAAGCCTTCTACAGGAGGATAGGGCCTGGTTGGAGATAGACAGTTTCTGGGGCTAAGAGTGAAAGGAACTTGAGGTCTCTGAAGGGCTGGAGAGAGAAATCTCTAAAGAAAAAGAGAGGAGAGTACAGACTTTGCTGCAAGCCAGTGAATTGGCTGAAATCAAACCAGAGAGCAAAGACCTCAGAATCAGAAAGCTGTTTATAAAATTTTTGGGTTTGGTTTCCTCTAGACAGACCCATCTGACTGTTCTGGCTGACAGAGGTCCCATTGCACAACATTTTGTCTGTTCTAAAAGTGAGTTTTAAAATACTCCTGAGAGTGGGAAAGATCTTTACATCAGACACTGGTGTTAATGGTTCTAACAACTTCTGCTTGTTAAGCAGAAATGTTTTGTTCTTCCCTTTTACCTGGCAATTCATGCTCCCATAGCTACAGCAGCTGTATGGCATTCGGAGCTAAACCAATGCAGTGGAACCACCTCGTGCTGCATTCGTGTCACTGACTGCCCCACATCAGTGTGGACAGGCTGGTGCAAAAGTCAGAACTGTAAACAGTTGTTGCTCTGTTGTCTTACAGATACTGTGGACAATCCTTTGTAATCTATGAATAACATGGTTGTGTATTTTCTCTTCTTTTAAAAATGCTTATTTCTTATCAGTCCATAATTCATTTTGACTCCAGACATAAAACACATTTGGTTTCTGTTATCTCTAAGCTAGCAGTGAATATGCTATGCAAATGTACAAGCAGTGTGAGCTCAGACACTCAAAATTCTCCTAGGCCTTTTTTTTAGACTGTCAAGCACCAGGATTTTAATCTAGACTTTACTACATGAAATGCAAAGGTGTTTCCTCTTCAGCTTGAACAGTCTCTTTTTCACTTTTTCTGTCTCCAAACCCCATTTCAAAAGAGGAGGTCTTAGAAGACATTAAGAGTTTGAAGATCCTGGCCATCTGAATAGCTGGTGGTGATGGTGACAGCACAGACACAGTGGAAGGAATGCAGTGAGTAAGTTCCTGTGCTTCTGCAAAGATAAAAGGTCTATACTTTACAGCCAGACTGAAGGGACTACTATTACAACTATTACTCCCCAGGATAATTTTTCTCATATGTTTATTTTGTATGCAGTCACACAAAAAATTGTACTTTTCTAATATAATTTTTTTTTTCAGCTTCATTGTGTTTGTTCTACATGTTCTCAATGAGAAATTGGGTAGTGGGCACATGTTTTTTCTTATAAATGGGCTGCAATCAGCAGTGGTCTCCTTATTTGCTTTGTTGCTGTTGAAGCTATGTGAAGTGCAAGTTGCTTTGGAGGAGTGTTGCTGTTAATTCAAGTGGATAAGCACAACATTATAATTCACAGCAGTACAGCTGTGTCTTGTCTATTTTGGGCTTACAAACTTGTGGAAGAAATGTTTAAAATATATTGCTTACTATTTGCAGGAAAAGTTTTACATTGGAGTGGGCATTAGGGAAAGTCCCATGTAGTTTCTTGAAATTGTCAGTACTCGAAATTTCTTCCACCTATCTCCACCTAGTCTGTTCTTTGGGGGGTGTGTTTGCTTTTCTTTCCTATAAGAAAGCACCAAACACATTAGCCAACCAGCAGACGCAAAATTGCCTCAAAATTGCCTCTTTAGTAGTGGTGGGCCTGATAATTCCACATTCTCTTAAGCGTCGTATTTCCTTCCTTCTTTCTGAATTGAAAAAGGCCTCTCAGCATCATTGTATTTCTTTTACAGATTATTGAGAGCTTTCATAAAATCCTCCCATTTGCAGTTAGGATACAGAGCATTTTGTACCCTGCTTCCCTTCTCCCCTCTCCAGTGATTTGCAGTGGCAGCAGGGCCATGGTCCATTTGAGGCTCTTGGCCTCCCAATGGAACACCAATCTCACTTTCCTGAGACCCAGAGCTCCACAGACTGCCTGCTCCATGCCCCACATGGGTGCTGAGACAATCACAGGTGTTTGAATGTGTAGATTCACCTGTCTGTGTGTGTTCTCCTCCTGATCACAGCATCCAGGCAGGCACGAGCAGCCACAGCGCCGAGTGTCCCACGTCCCGACCAGGACACTGCTCTGTAGCTTTCCTCTGAGCATCCAGAGATTTAAATGTTTACTTCTCTACAGTGACAGCATCATAACTCTGTGTTTTAGCATCTGCAGCTTCCAAATTTTTTATCATCAAGGAGTAAGTTGGATAAATTAATCCCTGCTGAGCGAGACGATGACACATTGGTGCCTTCCCTGACGGTGAACGCTCTTTTCACTTCATTTTCTTCTAATGCAGGCAGCATTGCTGCAAGAGAGGAAGAGGATCCTTTTCTTGCAAAAGAGTATTTTTTCAGACCTTTGTCTTTAGACAGAGTTAAAATTCTTGACTGCCTGCTAGTATATTTATTTTCTTCAACTCAGCTGAAGATTTTACCCTTACTGGTTTTTTTTTCCCAAGGCTTAGATTGCATCTGGCTGGTAAAGGCATGTTTTTATGGATGATATGTGAGATTTAGAATTTTAATTCACTCATTTTTTTGATACATAAGTTCAGTAGCATCTTTCTTTTCCTGTGAGGAAAGTCTCTCCCACCTAGATTTCATGTACATTGCTAAAGGCCAGACCTTCCATTCACTTCTTCCTCTTCATAGTTACCTTGAGGAATGTCAGATGGTTAATTTTGCTTCCTGTAATGTCTCATGTGTAGAAATAGCCCCTGGTGAGCTGCTCTCAGAGCCACAGAGCCGAGGGTGCAGCTTTGTAACAAATGTTTCAGTTTTGCTTTCAGTCCATTTCAGCATTACAGTTGTAATCCTTGACCTGCCTTTCCCTGGCGAACCTTCCATGCAGAAGTGCCGTGTGGTGACTCATATGCTTTTTATTTTTAACACACATATGTGTTATTTTTAACACACATGGAAATATGTATGACTGGGCAGTGTATGAAAAATACATCTGGAGAGAAAAAGAGTTGTTTGGGTTTTTTTAAGCTTTCAGTAGTTTCTTTTTTTACACACAAGGCATTATTTTCTGCAGATTTCTGCATAAAATTGAGTTGCGAGTCTGGCAGTGAGGATGCTGTGGTGAGAGGAAGGTTCATGAACACATAACCTCCACAAACATAATGAAAAATATTGGCAATAAAAATGAGGAGAGCAATATTCAAGGCATCTAGGGTTAAACCTGTGATCTTTTATTTCCTCTTTTTTTATGACTGGAAGAACTGAACTCCTCCACCTTCTTAAATAAGAAGGACACAGTAATCTTTATTAAATGTATTTTTCAAGTAATCCCTTTAGCACAGAGACTGCCCAACTCTGTATTTGTGCAGTGGCTAGTAAAATCAAGAATCCTAATTTTTAAATTGGTCTTCTGTATTCAATAAAAGAAGTACCCATTAATCCTTTGTGCACTGTGGAGCCAAATAAAGCTCCAAAAACAGTGAGCTCTTGTCTAAGAACAAAGCACACACAGGGTGCCCAGGTGTCTCCACTTGGTATCTTGGAATCATACCCCAAACCTACTTCCTTCTTCTTCCACACCTGTATCCCCATTCAGAGCATCACTGCACCTACTACTGATACACTCGTTGTTTTTGATACTCCAAGGACAAGATAGATAACACTTGCAGCTAAATAAAACCATGCTCTGCTCATAAGGTAGGTGAAGATTAAAAATAAGCTGTGATTACTTACAATTTTTATTTCTTTGTGAAAAAAAATGCTTTTCTGGGTGGTCACTTCTCCATCTACAATTACCCATTTGACTTACCTACAATCATGTATTTTGCATAAGAATTTACTTTGGGCGCTTGCTTGAACATCTGACTAGCTGCAAGATTACTTCTCATAGTTAATGTTCAGTAAAAGTAATCAGAGTGGTGGTGATCACCTTTACAGTAAATCTCCAGACCTTCAAGCCTCACAAAACCAATTTATTTTCAGCAAAATTGATGTGAAGAGACTGTTCATAATTCACATGACAAAAGAGTGTTATCTGAGGGGATGTTAATTTCATTAATTGGGTATATAAGTGCTTCATGGTGTTATCAATTTTCTCACCTTGTCTGTCATGAAATCTAATCAGCTCCTTTTCTTTAGTGTTTATATTTTTTTCCTATAAATGGAAAGTTCTCATTGATGGGAACCCACTTTATTTTTCTGAGTTGTTGAAATGCACAGCAGTCTGGTCTTACTTTAACATCTTCATTGCTTGGTTTGCGCAGGTGTCGCTGTCATATTTTCTGGAAAAATCCCTTCACCGGGATTTCTGCTCCTGGGAAGCTGAGAAGCCTCAGCTTCTCCTGTGTTTGCTGCTCTGGAATGTGGTCTGGAGATTGTTTATCAAATATGTGAATTGTTTTAACTTAATGGCCAATCATGGCCAGCTGTGTCGAGACTCTGAGGAGTCATGAGTTTTATTATTCATTCTTGTTAAGCCTTCTGTCTGTATCCTTTCTTTAGTATAGTTTTAGTATAGCATTATTTAATATATTGTAATGTCATAAAATAATAAATCAGCCTTCTGAGAACATGGAGTCAGATTCATTCATCTCTCACCTCATCTTTGGGACCCTAAAATACTAAACACACAGGGAGCTTATCTAGAGCATTAGCAGAAGAACAGATCCTATTGACCAAAGGCAGAATGTCTGGGGAGGAAAAAAAGCCTTCAAGGATGCCTCAGAATATAGTTATCCATTTTTATTAGCAACTAGTACAATCAACCAGTACAATCACCATTTTTGCACAATGGAAGGTGATTTATCCAAGCAGTCATGCAGATCTGTTATCTTCACTCACACACTTCCCTGCTTGTAAACCCTAGGCCTGTTTGTTATCTCCTGCTCTGGCTCTGTGCAGGCAGTTTCCCTGACAAACTTCCTTGAGCTTCTGAGAGTCTTTCTCATGACCAAGATTTCACATCAGCTACAGTTTAAAAATGCCCTTCCAGCTGGAAGCACTGCTCTGATCACTGGAATGTGTCAGTCTGGAGCAAGGGAGCTGATGCAAAGTTCCACATTCATCCCTGGACTTCTGTAAGGGGTGGATGATGGTGATTTCAGGACACAATGACAAAGAAATAACATTTCCTAGTTTATTTTGGGTGTGTATTTTTATTTTTTTTCCTGATCTGTATTAAAAATTCTTTGGGGGCAAGAAAAGGGCAACAGCAGACATGCATCAGCAAGGAATTCAATGAGATGTTGTAGCAAATTAGTTCATTACACATGATTGAATCATTAAAATGGTAAAATAGCAAGCTTGGCTGTAGAACATGGAATTTAATCTGAATATATATGCAAGCCTGAGGTATTGGGTTCATTATCTTTTAGGTTTAAGTGTTGTTCATGTGAATTTTAGAGACAGCATAGTGAAATATTTGCACATATCTGAATGATTGTGATATTTTTGTTGTTTTCTATGGGAAAAATTACAATGTTATCAGTTCTGTCACATCTATATGGCCTTGAATAATGATTTTTTCCTTTTTTTTTTTTTGCTACTGACATGATGTCTTTCAAGCTTATGTTATTTTTATATGTCATGGATCATGTAGAAATGGCCTGCTGAAGAAGTAAGTTTGTGCTTCAACAGACAGGCACAATCAGTGCTAAAATTCAAAATGTACTCACCTGTCTCTTTTTTAACATTTGCAAAAAATATACCATGACAGAAATAGTTCAAGCTTCCCATTAAATATCATTATGCTTGCTCCAAATGAATGAATTATTCTGATCTGATGAAATGTGAGAAAGATTTATTCTCATTGAGGAGTAAAGTTAATGGAAGAAGTGTTTGTTGAGACTATGTGATGAAAATGTACTGCATTCAGAGTTCATGTTGGCAGCTATTCAGATTCTTCCTTTCTTCCTGCAGGAGAGTCCTGGCAGTTGTAATATTTTGCATATCAAAAGTAAATTCTATTACATTAAACAATGTGGACTGAATGTTGCAGTCCATTAGGCCAAAGAAAGAATGTGTAATTTTATTTCCATATAATTCCACTGGATTTATACTAGCATTAATTAGATAGGATTTAGTCACTTGGGATACAGCCCAAATTTTGTTATGCATTAGCATTTTTTCCAAACCGCCAGTTTTACTCTTATTTAACTAGTTAAAAAATAGAATCAAACCCTTAATTTATTAAAATATAGCCAAAAACTCTTATCCTAGTATATCTGGGGATCCTGCTTGTTTGCTTAAAACCAAAACAAGTTCTGTCAATACACCTACAGACAACTAAAAGTTCATTTTCACTGCATAATTGTAAGAAAACAAGGGGAAGTGTTCTTTCATAGCCTCCTTTGCTGAGCAGGATTTCTGATGGCACTGGATTATGCTGTGGGATTCTAAGAAAGCATCTCCTCAGCACTCAGGATAACTTTTAAACTTATTCAAGAGAGTCAGTGGGGTTCATTTTGGATCAGGCTCTGAAGTTTGGATCAGGCTCTGAGCAACTTGGTCTAGTGGAAGGTGTCCCTGCCCTTTGGAACAAGATGACATTTAAGGTCCTGTCCAACACCAATCACTTTATGATCTTTTGTTTCAGTTGCCTCCAACCATTACAAATGTAAATGATAAGAGATTTCTTTATTTGAATTACAGGAAGAATCCTTTAAGTGGATTACATATTTATGAATATCTCTTCATTCTTGGAGTAGCTTGGAGTAGGTTAATACATCTAAGCATTCAAATAAAAGTTGTTCATCATAAATATTTGAGCTTTCAGTCTGTGTTACCAGACTCAGTGACTTGGTTAAATTCTGTCTCCCTGCAAGAGGCTGGATATCTGTCTGAGGATGGAAATCACTATCCTTAGACATACAATTAAGGACTTCACCATGAAGGAGGATGAAATTCTTTTCCTGTACCACAAGAATAAATGTTGTACATGCTAACCAAACACAGTCCTAGGTCATGGAGCTACCAAAGCAAGTATTTAACAGCAGAGATGATTGTATTTAAGCTTAGCTCTGCTTTGAGATGATGGCAGTTGTGTCCATGTTTCAATGATCACAGAAACCAGCCTGACCTTCTGCAGCATTCGCGGGTTATAGGTTTTTAGTAAAAAGATTTATTCAAAATCCATTGAAATATTGTAAAGACAATTCAGGAATACAAACAAAGAATTCAGGAATGCAAACAAAGAGCAAAAAGAAGAGTTCTGTGGAGTCCCCTTAGTGTAGATGCTAACCTTCCCAAAGACTTTCCAAAACTAAACGAGACTCTGAAAGGCTTGTGAAAGAGACCCTGACAAACTTTGTCCCAGTTTTTGTATACTGCAAGCTAGAATGTCCAATTCTGCTACAAATTCCTCCTGCATCTCCTTTGAATATGGTGCAAAATCTTTTGCTACACATCATGGAAAGTTGTGTTGTTCTGAATGTTGAATCCTTTATGATATTTTTGATATGATAGAAACCCTGTTGCTGATAATTTTATAATTGAACGGTCTCTACATGGAAAAAGAAAAGGAAAATTTATTACATCTTAATCCAGAATAAGTATAAATAAATAAGAATAAATACACAAGTGAAAATTTCTAATGAAAAATTACGCTGCAACAATATGCAATGTATAAAATTAAATGTTTTTTCTTAATTCTCAGCCATTTATAGTTACCCTTATAAAGTAAGCCATAACAGTAGTTAAGATTTAACAAGTAGATCACGTCCTCCTCCTTTATTTTGTCTTTTTAGGAAATCAGATGGCCAGAACTGTCACTGCAAGAACTCAAAAAATTCCTCCCCACACCTTTTTTTATAGCTTTATATCTTGAACAATACCAGTCTCCATTCAGTCTTTATTTTTCCTTTTCATGTCTTCTCAAATCCTTGTTCTTCTATTCCATTGCAATTTTTTGTCTCATCTCATAATCAGCTCTCCCTGTTCAGCTACTCTTCCCAAGTCCCTTCATGTTTTATCTTTTTCTGATCTGTCCTGCTGTTCTGCTCCTTTGTGGTGTCTAATGGAACGGGCTGCAGAACACCCTTTGTCAGGTTTTAATTTGATTCTTATCTAATTATGGATTTTATTTTTATACTTTACATAGAAACATGTTTGGTAGGCTTTCCTTTATGAACTGAGATAAATAAATTCACTTTGCAGCGTGCTGTGTGAGCAGAACAAAGGAACAGTTGCAAAGATAAATGTACCAAAGGCTCCTCATAAGCGCCGCTTTAAAAGCCAGTTTCTCTGGTGGCCCAACAGGATGTCCAAACTCAATCAAAACATGTGTCAGGCTGCACAGCTGACATTTCAACACTAGAAAGAGCTTGCTCTGCTGCTAACACACAGAAAATGGATTATGTCATGTCACCGGTGGAACGTGCAGCTGAGTGAGAGTTTGATTACATCCTGTAATAAATCTGCTTGTGAACTGACTTTCAAAGTCAATGCTGATGTGCAAATTACTAATTCTCAGCTGAAGGCATGGGGGCTGCTGCTATACAGAGTTTCTTAACTAATATTCCTTTCTTATACAAAAGAATGTTAGAAATAAGATGACTCCATTAGCTGAATTTCCCTTGTTTTCTGTGGAAAGCAGTAAATGCTACCTTGTGAGTAAATCATGGGCTTATAACAATCCATCACATTGCAGGGAGGAGCGGAGAAGCTCTTCTGGGTGGAAGCAGTTTGAAATGGGAATTCTGTTGAGCCTTTAACTGTAAAAGTTTTACAATGCTGTATCCTGGTTTTATCCCCTCCCTGCTTTCTCCTCCATCTTCCCCTCTGTGTGCACACACACATCAGCACTGGCAGTGACATAAACACACAGCTGTTACAGGGCAGGGGATGTTTAAAACAGCTGTTAACAAGGGATCAAGTCACAAATCAGGAAATAAAAGCAGAGAGAAGAGATAAATTCTTGTTCTGGAAAACAAGGAACCCAAGCAAACAAAATTCTCCTCCAGGTAGACTCTTACCTATGCAGGTTTCAAGTGCCTGTCTGGAAGGTCACCTTATAAATGTGAAGTGCCTTTAGAATACAACATGTGAGCTGTTGTGACTCAGGAAAAGTGTGGTCTTTGTCTAAATAAAATATTTGGAAAGTATAAAGCCCTTTAAAGCCTGAATGTTCAAGATAACCTTTGGATTCCATTCAGGTTTGAATGAAAGATAAAGCCACCAGCACTTCTCTCAGTGCAGAATTAAAAAAGAAATCCCAGCACTGCATTGGAAGGCTCACTTAGAAAAAAAGTGGGTTTTTTTTTTTAATATCAATGCTTGTTTATGATTAGTCAAGCTGTGATTTATATTTACTTCAGTGACAGCTATTTGAATCATCCTATTATCCTGAAAAGAGGTTTAAAATGTTCTAATACAATATTTTGGAATTGTTTAAATGGTGTTTTATAGATGGTGATTTCTGAGGGAATATCGTCAATGCACCTCCATTAACATTTAGATTTAAAATGTGCAGGATGCAAGATTTTATGCCATTTTTAGGAATATAAAACAAGATGATTATTGAGCCTATACAATTCTTTTTCCTTTTACAACCAGACATGAATTTGATCTTTCTACAAAGCATAAATTGCAAAAATTTTAATTTTTGAGCAGCAGAGCAGTAAGCAGAGTTCTTTTGGAGCTCCTTTGTGATGAGAAAGGACATCTCTAGTGCTTCACATGGTCACAAAAACTTACTTCCTGTATATAATTTCGAAGAATATATTTTTGGGTAGTACATGTGGGAAATTTAGAACCAGCTCTAATTCTCATGTGTCCAAATCTGTGTCCCCTTGTAGACATTTGTGTTTGGACACTTCTTGCTTGAGATTAGAAAAACCAAAAAGTATTAATTGATTCTATATATCTTAGTTATTTTTTTATATTTGATCTGAATGTTCTGGAGTTTCTTCTAGTCACTGACCTCTCCACTTTTGAATAAAACCCAGGAAAAAAATGGTTCATACGTACAGAGCTCCATCTGATACAATATACATCATATATATTTAATAATTAGTGCCTGCTTTGACACAGATATCCTTGGAACTCATGTTTTCAATAAGATTTTTTTAAAATTTAAATGAGTTGAAATGCCCTCCCACACCATAATATTTTTCCATCATTTTAACTGTCTCTTTAGGTGTTGCATATGATGAAGAGGGAGAAGAGAGTAATTGGTATGGGCAATCCTTGACACCTGACTGGTGTTTGTGTCACTCTCTGTGTGAGGACTCTGTTTTCACTGATATAATGAAATCAGCACTTCTGAACTGCTCTCATCTGTCTACAGAGAGCAAAAAGGTATGTACTGTAGGCCTGGCTCATAATTCAGTACAAAATTATTTTGTCCTGGTACAGGTCAACATGGTTGCTCAGTGTGGTTGAAATAACTCAGTCTTGTTTGTTTTTTGGACTCTGGAGGGAAGAATAAGAAGACTGCATTTTGGCTCTTCACTGTGCCAAAGTCATCCAACAAGCTCTAGACAAAAACAGATATTTTTTTTCCAAATAAATAATTTCTGAAGTGGATATGCATTTTCATTCTTTTAATAATATTAGCAATGCTATTAATATTTAACATATAATAATGAACTAGATTACTTTTAGAATAATACAAGAACAGTGAATACAAATATCTGGGGTCTTGGAGAATATTAATAACTATTATCATGCAGCATAGGGCACAACAAAGAATTAATATTGATAGAGTCAACCACATCAAACATGGGACATCTTAGTGGGCTCCCCTCTGGATGCAGTGGAGAAGTGCATAGGAATCAGGGACACTGGGACATACACAAAGGACCACAGAACAGAAATCCGAGCCTCTGCACGGAGCTGTGCTTAACTGCAAACAAATATAAATGAAATTTCTCTATCACTTGCTACATGAGCTCACCTGTCTCAGGAGAAACCTGAGAAAACTTTTATGTCACTTGGAGTGTATTTATCCATACTAATTCAGAGAAAGAAGGCATAAGCATCTCCATAAGTTTCATACCAGTAACTCCCTAACCTATTCAAACTAAATAAAGTATTTCCTGGAGGTACATGAGAAATATGTTGGGAATTTAATGATTACCTGCAGAAGAAATAATGAAGAACTGAATTCCAGTTTTAATTTAAAGCCTTTTGACTTATTTTAAAGTAAAAGCACTTTCCATTTCAATTTTTTATTTTCTGTTTACAATTTCAGTAATGTACTCTTTTCTGACACCGCAACATTTTGAAGTAGGCAAAAGTAATTCAGACACTTCTATGTAAACCTGAGGTCAGTTACATGCTTGATAGAAATGCTTTGTTTCCAAGAGAGAACTTAGCAACAGCACTTCCCAGCATCTCCCTTCTTCATTTCACTGCGGGGCAGCAAAGAAGTGATCTCTTCATCATATTCACAGGAAGAGCCAGGATCCCTGTGATATCTGCTTTCCTTCCTCAGTATGTTCAAGTCTTTATAGAAAATGCTTCCAGGGATCCATGGTCCCCTATTTTATCCCTATCCATTTTTTTTTTACTAATTTTCCCCACAATAATATTTGCTTCTGTCTCTGGGGAATTTAATTGTTGGGGTTTTTTTCCCCTTTCATAATCTGAGAAGTTCTTTTAATATTAGGATTTGAAACCTCTTTTTTTTCCAAAGGAAAACTGGAAGAAAAGGCATTCTGTGTAGACATCATCCACAGTTTAATTTTGTCTGGAGCATATTAAGATTTGATGACTATAGCCTTACAATTAACTGAAGTCAGGAATTAAGTGGACTAGAAACACTGTAGGCATCCTAAATATTCAGTGAACAGAAAGAAGGGAAATAGATGAGCATGATTTTCCCCTGTGGTGGGAGGATTAAGAATGGGGCTACTCTTCTCTCTTCGGTGCTTCTTCAGTGCTTCATAGAAATTGCTAGAATCAGGTGTATTTAATCTGGTCCATTTAATCTGCTCCAATACTGCCAGAAACATTCTTGTATTACTACCATGGATAACTGGTTTCACTGCTAGAAAATTATGAATTCTCTCTGCATTAAGCAGTCTGTTTCTATGAGAACTTATGATTTGCTGTGCTAGGCAAAATGGATGCTCTTTTCTTTTAAACTGAATATATTATGGGTAATTAAACCACTGAATGTTAATTTGCTATAATGTGAAGTGAACTTGATAATAAAAGAACCCATTTATTTCAAAGTCTGTGATTCTAAAGAAGGGATGAAATATGCTTTTAATATTAAAAAATATTTCAATTAACATGCTCAAATGCTGTAGGTATGCACCTCTTAAAAATTCTAAGCATTTTAGTATGAATTATGTTTGTAGCCAATTTTTTTTCCTCCTGTGTGGTCTTTTCTCACTCTTTTAGCCTCACTGGTGCCTTTTCCTGGTTTCTGATGTTCACAATGTCCATACCATGAATTGTGAATGAGTTTGGCTGACAAATGCCCCATGGCCTCCCAGCAGAGCAGAATCCACTGCAGCAGGGGATGAGGAGGAATGGGGGGTCCTGGTCTTGCCAGCACAGTGGGATCAGCATTGCCAACCCATCCAGAGGATCCAGGATGTGCAGGAGCAGAAATGGATGTAGGGACAGTCCAAAAGGTTTGTGCTGGGTTTGGATGTTACCATCTTATGACCAGGTATGAATTTGAGCAAAAGGCGTTAAATTAGCTTATAACCACTCTGTATTAAAGAGAAGGCTGAAAAGCATTTAAGTAGAGGGCACATGAGTACAGGGTCACAGTGCTGAAATATTTTCTCCCTATTTTACCTGTCAGTATTCCCAATTAAGTAGCAAATTTTGTTCCAGGACTATTAAATAATTGTTTCTAACAAAAATGTTTTTTGCGTGGTAATTATTTTTGAACTGTTGTAGGTGTAACTGTTAATGAAATTCAGTCTTTTGTCTCTGCAGCCACCTTCTCCTTGCCTCCCCAAGAGTTTGCTATTTAAGAGCTTGCCAACTCAAACAAATTTAATTGCAGTGCCTTTTTCTTTCTTATTTCATGCTAAGCTTGGGCTCACAAGACAATACAAAGATGTAAGACAAGAATTCCTCTCTCTGTTTCCCTCGGTGACTCAAGAGAAATGCAACAAACCCTGAGTTCAACTTTGCACCCAGGCAATGACAACCTGCCCCACCTGCCCACCTTTCAGTGTTTTAATGTGAAGCAATTAGGTGTTGACAGCTTTTGTTAGTTTAGAAAATTTGGGATTAATTCTATCCCCTGTACACTTCTTGATGCTCTCTCCCCTTTGCAGGCACTCCAAGAACAGAGAGTACACGTAAGAGCAGCTCTCCAAATCCTACTTGTTTTATTAATAACTACAACTACACCTCTTGGTTTTGCTAAAAGAAAGGAAATTGCAACTGCTTGGGCTTGAACTTTTTTTTATTGTCTCCTTGTAATTTTAAATATGGCTCCTGAGAGAATCAGAAGGCGTTTGAAATACACAGATTATAAGAATCCGAAATGCCCACGGTGAGCATTCCGAACCAAGAAGGGGAACAGGTATTTTCATGGATTCTTTTTCACTGGCATTGGGGAGCACTGTCAAATCTGCAGCCTCAGGAATCTTGTACTCTGGAGCAATGGGAGCTTCACCACTTGCATCTTCTGACCTTATGTCCTCAGTTGCAGTGGTGCTTTGGTGCAGATTTGCCATTGTAATGCAGCTTTGTCAGCCTTTTCACTCATTCAGTCTGCAGTGAACAAACATGTCTGTGCTGCAATAGGAGCACAAGCCCTCCCAAAATTTGTGCATTGTAACGTTTTTTTCTCTTTGTACTGCTGTTCCATACACAGTGCTGTGGCAGCAGCCAGCACACAGTCTGTGTGTCCTGTGCCTTTGTTAGTTCAGACAGAAAAAACTGCTTTGGTCTCATTTTCTGCTGCTGTATGAATTGGCTGCTTCTAAAATATAATGGGACTGGTTTATGTTTCGTATCATTTAATGTACTGGAATTACTACCAGAAATAACTGTGTTAAATAACTTCAAATTATTAATTCTTCCCTCTGTGGAAAAAAGGCACCACTATGAAGTCACACAAGAGTTTAATTACTGGGTTTATGGCCACTGAATGTATCAAGTGCACAAAAAATTTGATTCCTAGCTACTCTCAGAGTAGGACTGAAGGCTTTGAACATGAATGTGCTCTGAGTATTGGGGCACCTGCTACCTGAGTGTTTGGAGCTGTGATGAAACACAAAACTCCCTATATGCTGTAACATTATACCCTTGGAAACCCTAAAGAAAATAAAATCTAATAATCCTATATCAACAAAACTTACATTCTACTCATCCAATTATACACATCATGGATAGCTCACAAAATGCCAAGAGATTCTCAGATTTCCTGATCAGCAATACAGAGTTAGAATTGAGCTAATAGAATAATCCATTCAATTAAAGCAATAAGGAAAATAAGATAAAATTCTACCCATCTGATTTTTTTCAGAAACTGCTGTTGAGTCTCCTGCAAACAGATTTCTGTGCTGCTCACATCCATCTCTAGCAGTTCCCAAAGCTTTCAAGCTGTGTTTCACCTGTTGTGGAATGATTCAGTTTGCCCTCACAGGCTTACTCTCATGCCACAGACTGGCTGTAGAAATGGCTGTGTTGCAGATCTGGTTCAGCACACCACAGCAGCCACCTGGGCGCACACACAGCAATCCCATTCCTTCCAGAATTTTCCATATTCTGCAGCTTCTGCTTTTCCCCTCAAATCCCACACACACTGAACAGCTCAAACCGTGGGGCTGCTCATTGAAAGTACTGCTTGCTCTGCCTGACTGAATGAGAATTACAGCAAAAGCAAACCTCCCTACCAAAATAGCAAACAACCATTTTTATCTAAAAGCATCACCATGTCACTCTCAAATCAATTAGTTTCTCTGATTTTTTTCTTGAGTAATGGCTAAAATATTACCATTTTAGATAGTTTGGATGCATCCACCTTACAGCAGCATCATGGCTCTTAAAGGGGGCCTACAATAAAGCTGGAGAGAGACTTTTGACAGGGGCATGTGGGGATAGCACTTTAAACTGAAAAAGGGTAGATTTAGCTTAGCTATCAGGAATAAATTCTTTATTGTTAGGGTGTTGAGGCATGGGAATACATTTTTCAGAGATGCTGTGGATGCCCCATCCCTGAAAGCTGGAAGTTGGTCTGGTGGGAAGTGTCCCTGCCCATGTCAGAGGGGTTGGAACTGGATGATCTTTAAGGCCCCTTGCAACCCAAGCCATTCTGTGATTCCTGGTTCTGTAATCATCTCTTTTGAAAAATACTTTATTTAGAGCATCCAAAAACCTTCCACTGAGTTCCTTGAAAGAGTTGCAACAGGAAATCAACAGAAAATTAAAACAAAATTTAAGGATAAGAACCCCTCCATCAAAGTATATAATTATTTCTATATTAATTTCTCTATTTAAAGTATGCACTAATTTGGAAGAAGGGAATCAGATAGAACATTATGCACCTGATAAAATTATTCAGGTTGGCAAATAATTATGCTCAAGACATTTTATTGGTCTGCCCTTAAGAACCACCAGGTGAGAATTTACTTTTCTTTCTTGCCTGCATGAAAGAGACATGAATATTAAACTCTGACATTTTGAACTGTCCTTTAGGCAACTGAATTTTCTTTAAGCAGATGGGACAAATACCTGCCTTTGTTCTTCAGCCTCTGAGGGAAACTTCAGCATTCCATGGGTAAAACTTAAGAGCTGATGAATGCAAGATGATATGTAGATGACTAAACCAGGAATTAATAAAATTATCATAGGAAAGTAAGTTATACTGAGCCTTAATAAAAGGAATCAAGTACCATTAAATACAGGTTAAGATTTTCTAAGTTATAGACACATAACTAATGAAATTAAGCATAGAATGGGAATATAAAAATGCACATATGGATGCTCATAATGCCTCTGAATTCAGACTAACACAGGCACCAAAGCAGGTGAGGAAGATAACCGGGGCTATGGAAAACTCTTCCTAAAAAGAGATTCAAAGTGTGAGCTTCTTAACTATGAAAAGGTGGCAAGATAGATATCTGAAAAGCTCCCTGTGAATTAGTGAGGAAAACCAAAGAAAGCAAAATTCCTGAGAATCTGGATTTTCCTGTACCACAGTCTAAGGAGAAGACTTTCTACACAGGAAAATGTTGGAAAACATTCCAATAAAGAAACAAACATTTTTCCACATAGCAAAAAACTTGGTGGAATACTGAGTTTGGGCCTGAATACTCAATATTCCCACCTGATTCCTTCATGGGAATACTGAGTAGGTACTAAGTTATCCAGATCTTTATTTGCAGTTCTGTTAAGTAGAAACAGGAGAAATAGATACAAAAGTGCGAATTGCACCCATACCAGTTTCTGTTCCTGGTGTTCTTAAAGCCTTTTCTGGAAAATACAGAATTACAGGGGGCTTGGTTCTGACTCCCAAATGCAGTTTTCAGCTCCTGGTTAAGGAGGCAGAAAGCCAGGCTGTGAACATGGGGAACAGAACCTGTTCTCCTCAGTGTTCACCATTTTTGGGGACTTTTGGGAGAGGTCCCACTGCAGAAGGACAGTATCACAGACATCTTTTCATGGAAATCCTTTCTTTGGGATTTTTCCCCCTTCTGGGAAGCTGAGGCCCCAGAAGAAGAATGTAAACAATGATTATCTGCTGCTGTGGAATGCAACAGGTGCACCTGTGATTGGTCCCAGTTCCATGTTTACAATTAAGGGCCAATCAAAGACCAAGCTCTCTCTGGGACAGAATCAGAGAGAGCTCCTTTGTTTATTCATTCTTTTTCTATTCTTAGCTTAGCAAGCTTCTGAAGTTCTCTCTCTATTCCTATTAGCATAGTCATAATGTAATATATATCATAAAATAATAAATCCAGCCTTCTGAACATGGAGTCAACATTCTCGTCTCTCTCTCACCCTGAAAAACCCTTGCAAGCCCAGCAACAGGACAGAAGGACACTGCTGCAGGAGGCCTAAAGCATTAACTCGTTCATTACCAATCAGTTTATTTTCCATTGCTTTGGTATGGAGTGCATTTGAGGGTTGTGTCAAGAAGAACAAGAGGCAAAGCAAATCTCTGTTACGGCACCCTCTTGGCAAACCTGCTGCCTCCAGCCTTCCAAATTGCTTCAACAAATCCAGTGGGTTAATCAGCCCTCCTTGGGAGATGATTTAAACCCATCTATCCATTCCACTGTACAGTCTTAACTAGATCAATTACAGAAACAACCACAATAACCATGACAATTTGCCTGCATTTTTGCAAGGGAAATCACAAGAGGGTGATTCATTTGCTTTGAAATGCTTGAAGATAATTGCTAGCTGCTTATAACGATATTGTTTGCTTAAATTCTTGGCTATTTCTTTCTGAGCCTATGATTTTACATGAATACTGTTCTGTCAGCTGATCTTAGCAACACTGGCTGGCAGATCAGGCTGCTCTCCTGTTGAGCACAGGTATGCCTGTGAGGAATTTCACAATTAATGATCTCTGTGGAGAGAGAAATCCTCAGAATAATGAGGTCTGGACTGGACTAATTCAATTTAGATGTGTAATTTTGTTCTTGCAGTGAATCAACACATCAAAGTTTTTTTCATGATTTCAAGAACATTACACTGGCTTCTTAGCAAGTCATAGGTTTTCCTATAAAAAAATATAATTTGAAGTGTCTTAATTTTTTAAATATTAAAATAAGTATGCTCACTAAGTAGATGTATAACTATATCCTGGTTTGCAAAAAGGAGCTATATTCAGTTCATGTATTACTGGCACAACTTTTAAACTGCTGTAAGATGGCATTAGCCACCTGGATCAGACAGTTGAGATCTGTCATGGTAATTTGAGTTCTGTCAGCTATTTATGCTGTATTAAAAGTATCTAAACTTCTCTTGCCATGTCAAAAAGTAAGAGGCTTCCTGCTTCTCTAGCTACTTTTAAGGTGTTATTTAGATCATGTCACTCACAGAAATAAAGAATTATCCATGGTAATTCTTCTGCATTGGCACAGATTTATTTTTTCTCTAGCAGGAAGCAGAAAAAATTATATTGAAAATACAGTGGCAGTAATAGGAAACACATGCTAGAGAATGACCAGCCACAATTATATTTCCCAAGATAACTCATCTTGACCTGCAAGACTTAGAGACTCAGGGTTCAGCTGAATATCTGAGTTTGTCTCCTCCTTTTAAGCTCAGGTGTATGTTTTCATTTGAGCAAGTTGTATCACTGGGTTATTTTTCCAACTGATAATAAATTTCACATTTCAGGTAGAAATGCAAACAGATGGACCAGCCCCATGGCCTGTCAGTGGTGTATCCTGTACCCAAGTTCTCCTCTCAGGGTGAAATTCATTCTTGTGCAGAGGGACCAGGCTGGCCAGGTAGCCTGGAGCTTCCAGCTCAGCCAGGGAAGGACAGGAGCCTTTTTCTGACTGTGCAGCAAACTACGTGTTACCTGGCTTCACCTCCTTCTCCCAAACTAACTTGCATTTAAAAGCATGTTATCCTGAGGAGTGCCATCAAGGGCAGAGCATCAGACAGATGGCAGCCTGGCCCTCAGAGACTAGGGTATAGGTGGAGAGAGAAAAAGCGAACAAATGAAGACAAAAATGCTACAGGGAGGAACTGACTGTTAAAAAACTGTGTGGCACCTTGCATAATGGCCCCTTGATCCTTTCTCCAGTATGTATATTATAGGCATGTAACAATTTTCTAACACTCTGCACAAATTCTTCTGATGTAGTTATTTTTGTTGTCAAAAGCATTGTTTCTTTCTTTAACCTTATTCCTACCTTGTACTTAATTCCTTTCTGTTTTGTGTCCCTTTTTATGTGCAAGTTTTGAAGAACACCTTGAGCTCTAACTGAAGTTCATTTCAGATCTCTAGGGTTTGTCCACACTCTTAATGAAATAAAATTGCTATTGGTAGAACATGTGAAATGAATTGGAATAATTTAGTCTCCCCAGTGCCTGAGTGTATGTTTCAGCAGACATTTAAATTGTCCCCAAAAGGCAGAGTAGATGTTTATCCCAATGGGTTGCACTGGGAGTTATGCACCCCATGCTCTGCTAGCAACTGCCTTTTGATGAACACATAATTCACATAAACTGTATTCCTGTTTTCTGAGCAAATCTGATGTACTAGACAATAAAGCCCTGTTGTTTAGACAGCCTGTTTAACCTTGGCTCTTGGTTTCATGGGCTGTTGGGTTCCTGGGTAATGATTGCAATTCTTCATCTACTGGAGCTCGTGATGTTGTAAATACAGTTGAGTTAATGAGTCACAATTTCCCCCTTTTTTCACTCCGTCCTAAATGCCAGGTAGAGACAAGAGTAATGGCTCTTTGCTGGGTCTCTGTGTAGCATTGTGTCATATCTCTCTTGCCTGTACCTTTAGCACAGCACATGAGTAGAGGGGCATTGGAAGGGCCATTAACAGTGTTTAATTGATGACTGATATAATCGGAAAGTTTAATTATTTTAAAATAATGATAGAAGAAACAAAAACTGTAAAAATGGATTTAAAAAAACTTGACCTTACTGTGTGGCAAATTTATTTTCAGTACAAGTATGTGAAAGCTGCTTTACCTTTCTGATAGGGAATCCTGAGATAAAACTGAAATGAAGCACTGATATTTTGGAAGAAGGCAGAAATTTTGTTTGAGGCACAGGTCTGGGATTTGGAAAGTCCACTTTCAATTATCAGTTTTGCCATAGTCTTTTGACTGAACAATTTATCTGCCTTTAGCTCTTCTTGTGCCAGACATGACGAACATTTCTTCTGCCCAATATTTTTCTTATTACTTAGATCCTGACCATCCTGCAGTGAAATACTGCATGTGGTTAGAGAAATGGGAATTAGCTCTTTACCAGAGACTTTATGAACTGTAGTTTTAATAGCTTGGAAAGGTGAATAAATTATTATTTAAAAAATCATTAATGATTAGGAAGACATGACCATTTCTGCAATGAGATATGTTGGCCTTTTAAATTGAGTAAGAGAGGTTCTTGAGGGTATATTAACCCCAGATCATTCATGCTCTGGAGAGAGCCTTAAAAAATGCTAAGTCCAAGGAAGCTGTGCTACAGAAAAAAGTGCAATTAAATAAATCCATATTGCTTGAAACTGAGACAAAAACATTATAGAGGGGCAAGGCAATGCCTGACAGAAAAGAGTGTTGAGGCAGCTAAGACTTGTAGCTTATCCCAGGTGAAGCACACTGCTGAAAGAACATAGGCACCATATACCTTATATTTCCCTGTGCTAGAGGAATTCAAGCATGTTTATATGCTTGAATTTATATTTCTAAAAAAAAAATTTGCAATCTCCATTTGACAAGCTGAAAATCTAGGAGGTTTTCTTTTTATTTTGGCCCCCAGAATAACATTTTTCAGGCTTTTGATTTATACTGTAATTATGTTCTGAGGTGAGTTCACTATTCCTATAGGAGAAGCTTGGGCTTGCACTGCTCTGTTTGCTTCAGCTACAAAGAATATTCAGATTCTTGCTTTTCCATCAATGGTCTAAATGCATGTAGTTTCACTATACTTAGCACCATCTCACCTGTCACCATTGATAATTACACACTGTAGAGAAAATTTAATCTATTGTTTGCATATTTATCTTTTAAAAGTAATAATAACTTCTATCAGCCTAATGTGTCCCAGTTACTGACAGCCCTGATACAGCTTTGTTTAGTTAAGACAGGTGAAATGATAATATACTAGAATTATTATCATCTCCTCTTTTGTCATGAGCCCCTTCTAAGAACAGCCACTTTATTTAGATATCTAAATATCAGCCCTGAAACAAGCTGTTCAAACAGCTTGCTTGGTAATTCCTGTGTCTAAGAAATGGAGCCCTGTGAGAATGTAGAGTTGACAGCAGGCACTTGTGCCTCTAGAAAAAGATACAAAATGTACCTGAGACAGGGAGCAGCCTTTTTGCATGCTCCTGTGGTCTCATCTCTGTTTTTGTCCAAACCATTGCATAATCTGAAATTTCAGCACAGCATGTCTGCCAAAAGGTAAAACTTGCTCGTGTGCTAAGAAATCTGGGCAATAATGTGAAACAGAGACAGTGAGCAGCTCTTTCTGCACTAGATTAAAATGCACTTATCAGGTATAAATTCCTGGGCTTCCATTCTCATCAGTCTGACAAATAGGAACTACAAGACATGAAGTTATACTTCATGCAACCTTTTGAAAGGAAAACTCTGGTGCACACTAGGGCTTCTTGCAGTGAGATATTGCTTAAGCAATAGTCTTTTAAAAGCCCATATAATCAGATACTTGTTCATGTTAAGTGCCTTGAAGTGAGGCCAAAGGCACTCCATGTCTAAACAAGGTCAATTTTGGATAATATTCCCCATTAACCATCCAAGAGAGCTGCATAATGGCTCTGCCCATTATCTGCCAGCACAGCAAACACCCACCTGCCCCTGTGCCTGCAGCCCAAGGGAACAGCAGACCGGCAAGGATGGGAAATGGTGAGATGGGTGTACCACTACTCATATAAAATAGCCTTCTTGTGGAACTCCTATAATAAATATACATTTGCACTTACAGAATGTTTTCTCCTGGTTGAACAAAGGGATTTAGCTCACAACAGGATGAGATGAAAGAAAATGACTCTCTTTTATCTAAGGAAATTTAGATACTGAGGAATGCTTTTGTGCAGAGCATCAATGTTATAGATAGAGGGGAGAATAAACAGCAGGACAAGTTGTCTCCTATTGTTCATATTATTTACATTTAGAGCTAAAAGAAAGATGAAAGGGCTTTTCTGTCTTACAAGCTCACTGGGACTTACATAGTTACCTCTGTGTAGTGGCTTCCAACTCTACATCTGTGCCTACACTTTTCCTCCCCACTTTGGGATTTTTCACATTGCCATATATATGGATATATGCCCATATACATGGACACATAAAAGTATACATGTAAATACATACACATATATGAAAGAGATTTTAATTTTGTCCCCTGCTGCCACAATCAGTCAAAATAAAGAGGTGTTTCAGTACCATTATAGAACAAAAACAGTGAAACTGAGTGAATATAAAGAAGTGCTCATAGAGTAAATGAAGCAGGATCTCACCCTAAAGCAATGTCTTTCATGGTTCTTGAAAAAATATGCTTTTTGTTTGAAGAGAGGCAAGGGATACAATAAATTTTTTATTGTTCAGCTTGGACATCATGGTAAACTTCTGTACACATCCACATTTTATCAACATGGGATAAATTATTCTCAAGAATGAGCCATCCTAGAATTGATCCTGTAACAAACACTTGTTCCTTTCCTTCAAAGCAAACCTGAAATATGGTCATGTTGATATGGAGTGCTATGCATGTGAATACTGAATTATTAGTTGTAACAATGAGTAAGTGTTGATTGCATTTTTTGAGTGTTTTCTCATGAAAGCAGTTGGTGATTTAACATATTGAGGATTTCAGCTATAAGTTATTAAAAACAGCTGCAGCCTATTACCCTGGGATGACAGCCACAGCCAACAAGTGGCAGGATACTTGTGACAGATGTACCACAAAGGAAAGATTTAACGTCTTTAGTAATAAAAACAACTCACTGAGTCAAAAAAAGAAAAAAAAAAGCAACCCAAAACCCCCAAAACATGCTTCTCTGAGATTTTTTTTTTTCCATGGGATTTAGGAATTACAAAAAATCATGAACTAGATCTGTGAAAGGTCACATTTAATTTGCTTTCACTGTTATGCAAAGGTATGACCTTGTTGTGTTTTCAGAGCAGTTCATCAATCTCCAGAGAGAGATTAAATAAAGAGGAAACTTACCTCTAGCAGCTAAATCAAGCAGTTTAGATTTTAGACCATCAGCTCCAGCACACTTAACAAGATTAATATGCAGGGGCTCCTCCCATGTCTATTCAGAGAGAAGGAAGAAAAGGGCAAACAAGGGAGGGAATTAAAATCATTAGGGCCTGCAAGAATGAAAGGCAAGCATTCCAAGTAAGCAAGTACTTATTAGCACATGAGGCCAGTTTTAGAACTCGTGAAATGATGCATTCATCAGCAATGCCAGAAATATTTTTGGAAAGACCACTTTCTGCGTGCTGGTGTGCCATCCACCAGACCATCTTCAGCTCCTGGCCTTCACATTTCCCTGTCAAGCATTTGGGGACTCTGCCTCTCCCAGCAGCTGGAAATTATCTTGTATCTCAGTACATCTTACAACATATTTACTTTGATCTGAGGACAATCAATAATAAGAGAATATGATTCACAAAAGCCCTGTCTTTCCATGCCTGGTCCCAGATGATGTTTTACAAACAACTTAGCAAGTTTCTGCAGCAACCACTATATATTGATTTTTAAAGTACTTTCTGAGTAAATCAGTGGATTTGAGAAGCATGGACATCAGACAGGACAAAGAGTAGGAATTTATAAAAAAAAAGGAAAAAGGAATCTTTTTAAAACTAACTGAAGATGAGAACAGAATTCACAGTACAAAGGCTAAGTGGATGGGAAACACAGTCCCTTTCAGACTGCAGTAGAGCTGTAGCCTGAATATTGTGCATGAGATAAAAAACAAAAAATCCAGCTTACAGTGAAATTCTTGGGCTGAAGTTTAGCAAAGAAAGTGAGATAGTCTTGCTGTATTCAGAGCTAATACAGGCTTTCATTCTGAAAATTTTTGGGGTAAAGGATCATAAGTCCAAAGTTCATGATGTTTGTGCTTGTATGGAGAATGGAACTGGTGAAAGTAAACATGTTCTATAAAAACAGGAAAAATGCCTTTCAGAGTCAGATCAACAGTCCACTTAACCCAGGAATTTATCTCCAAAAAATAGCAAGACAAGGCTTTTTTGTTCCATCATTCTCTTCTAGCATCCATAATGGTTATACTTGGGATATTTGAGAATGCAATGATGTCTTTTTCATGTCTTTTTTCATGTCTTTTTGCAGACCTAATGTCCATAAATTTGTCTAATCTTTCCCTGAATCTTTGATAAAAATATCTCTATCTGCAACCCCCTGTGGCAGTATAGTCCAGGAAATGCCTATTTTCTCTGCAAAATGAAAGTACTTAATTTAATGGTTTAAACCAATCTTTTATTACTTCCAAGTTACCTCAAAACCACCTTAGTTGAGGTATTGAAGGCTTCAGTAAGCAAGAGCTCCATATTCACTTCCAAGCCTAAAGCTGGGAATTGACTTTTTATGGCAAAAAGAACAAAATCCCCTCTTCAACTTCATCATAGGTTATTAAGACAGCTGAGAAGATGACTGTGGGCATTCACAAGGAGTTAATAAGAGAAACACTTTCAGGGTGCTCCAGGATTTGTAACTAAAAAGTACCTGATGCAGCTGCAAAAATGATTGTCAAGATAATAGGAAAGTAAAACTTCTTGTCCCTTCTTGTCAGTTTGGGAGGCAAGCTAGACTGAACGTGGATCATGAGCCTTTGGTAAAGTACAGCCACAGCAAAAGGAGGCTAAGGAGAGCCAGATTTGGGTTTTCAGTTTGAAAAAGCAGCAAATACTGAAACCGCACAGAGGTCTGAGACCTTTTAATACTGCAATGCAAAAAAAAAAAAGAAAAAACCTAAACCCTTGTAATACCTGAAGACACAGTAGATGTATTGGGCCCAAATAACCACCATTGCTGTGTTGGAGTGTTGCAGTGTCCTGAGATACATGTGAGAGGACAGACCTACCCTGAAGAAAAAAGCTGGGCACTTTGACACATGCTGTGCCATAATACCTGTGATGTAATAATTTTAGTTGTGCTTAATGCAGGATTACATCACTCTCTGATCTCATTTTGAATAGATCTCAAAACTTTTGAGCTTTGGTGACTTTTGGTGGCTTTCAGAAGGCTGGACTAGACTGGACTTCTGCTCAGCAGTACCAACTGATGTGATGAACATCCTCCCATGTCTGCAGATAAGGCAGCAAACCCTCTCCTAACAAAAGGATTTAAACTAAATCCTGCCCCAGTTTTTACCTGTGAGATCAGAGAGTGGTGCAGATTGAATTCTGCGGGTGATCAGCACCTGTTGCCAAGGGAGAGCCAGAAGGATGGAGTAGATGAAATGAAGCAGGGTATCAGTTTTCAATTCAGTCATACAAAGTAGATCCCATCCCAGAGACACAAAATGGGTGTTTATTTCATTACAGCAAGCTCAACTCAGCACTAAGGCTCCTCCTGATGCATTTTGTACCCTGACTTTCTGAGGAAAGTGTTGATTCTCCCTCTTAAATTTGCTGCAAGGGCAAAGCATTGCCTTCCAGTGTGAGAGAATGCCAGATAGAGTAGCACTACTTCATATCTTTTGGGTTTGTTGAACTTTTTAATGAATCTAAAACAGGTCAGTGTGTGATTAAGTAAGAGGCAATATATTTATGATTCTGTCATCAGGAAAGTTTAAACATAATCATATCTGGGTTGTTGAGGCTTTTTTTTGTTGTTGGCAGGTTGTTTTTTTTGTTTGGTTTTGTTTTATTTTTTTAAAAGTGATTAATTTCTTAAAAATATTCCCAGTCCAGTTATGTAATTCCCTACAAACAGTGTTTTGTAACCATGGGTCTGATTCACCACTGCATCACTCCACTTTTATACCGGCGCCGGTCTGGCTGATTGATTTTCAGAAGGGTTAGATCAGCATAAAACTGTAGCAATGGAGTTGTGAATCAGACTGAAACAGGGACAGCTACTCCAGGCAGAAAAATCCTTTGAAGAAACCTCAGAGTCAGAAACCCTGGCAAGGCCAGAGCACACAGAGTTGGTTTTCTGTCATCTCTGGCTGAGTGAAAGCACTCCCTGGGTCCTGCAGCTTCACAGGTCCACTGAAGCTACAGCTGCAATTCCCAGCACATGAGATCCTCCCACCCACTTCTCCTCCAGCTTGGCTCATTTTTAGCCTTTTGCCAGAGGGGGCTGAAAGAATGAATCTTAATAAGTATTTTTTAAAAGGTTGTATATATGCAGAATAACCATGCTAAGTGGCGAGGGTCTGGCCTTTCCTAAAGATTTTTAGAAATTCAGTGTCCAAATCAGAATCATTTTGCTGGCTGCTACTTGGAACTGGCATCTTTTTGATCCATATCTCATATATAGAGCTTGTGTGGGATATTGGAGTTCAGTTATTATTTCTGGGTGTGCTGTGGTCCTTGGGGGACAGGACTCTCCTTCCTGCTGAGCCTGTGGGGCTGAGAGAGACCCTCAACCTGTGGAATGCTGAGTTCTCCTCTTTCCCCCCAGCCTGGCTGCTTTGTGGGATGTGCTTGGAGAACATGAGATCATGTGTGAGATGAAAATCCCTCTCCTTCTGCTGCAAATCTCTGCTGTGGGGAGATGGATTTTAAATGTGTCAGTGTGATCAATCTGATGCTTTTTAATGAGTTCAAGACTACAAGAAGAGGCAGAGGCAAGGAATCACTTATCTCTCAGGAATCAAACAGTGATTATAATTACATGTGGGGCTTTTTCTGTGTACCAGATTTGTTGATAAATTTGCTTCACTTTTTTCTGTTTCTAACATGAAGGATTAGGGGAGGATTTCCACTCATAAAAAAGGCAAAAAAAGCAAAAGAAAAGACCCCCAAAAAACCACCACTACCAAACCCCCCCTTCTTTCTGGATTCTAAAACTTATAACACAAACAAAAATATTGGCCTCTCAGTCCATTTTTGCAATGTTCTTATCTATTTCTTCACAAGAAATAATCCTGTGTTTCTAAATTTTCGGAGAGATTTCAGCAGCTGAACATGTCAAGAGTAAACATTCTCTCCACCTTCACTCCAGTTTTGCCAACCAAGAGTTGATCCAGCAAATTACATGTTAGCAGAGCACAGCAATCAGTATTAGTCACTTGAAGGGCAAGATACCTACTAAATATTTTTCACTGTGAAAATATTTTTCTGCTTTTGATTTGCTCACAGTACACAGTTCAAGCTTCCTACTTAGTTATGGTTTGTTTCTCTGTAAATTCTTTTGTGGTTTAAAGGGTTCACTGAAAGGTTTCCTTTCCTATTTAGGCTCCTCCAGCTACTCTGCTTGTCTTTGTCCACATAAAGAATGTATTCTTCAGTGAGCTCTGAATTTCCAAGCTGGATTACCCTCTGTAGTTGATGATCTTCAGGAAAAGATTTCATTTCATCATCACCATTTCTCAGCCACTCAACAAGAACTGCAGGTGTGCAGAGACCACCATCCACCCTGCAGTGCCCCATGTGTCCATCTCATTCTGCTGTACCTTGTCCCATACATGGTTTACAAGGTCTTTGCAGGGCTCCCATATTTCTTCTTTCTGATTATGACCAAGAAAGACACAGCCTGGTGTGGTGCAGGGTTTGTAAATTGGGGCTGCTGGTCCAGGCCCCTTGGGTCAGTGCTGGGGTTAATCTGGACCTGATGAATGTGGAAAGGATCAGCTTTAAACCCTCTGGGCTTTATCTTTGTGGGTTCTGTTGTTCTAGGCAGGGAATTCCAGTCTCTAAGAATCCATTAAGGTTCTCTTGTAGCACTCAAAAAAGGCTTTCTGGAAGAAGTTCTAATTTCATCCAGAGAGGCTTAATCTAACCCAGGGAAATAGATAGAAAACAATAAAATTAAATTAAAACTAGACTAAACTAAATTAAAATAGATTATTTACCACTTATTTCAACATGGCCTCAGAGAAAGAAATACCTGATTAACAGAGATCTGTTTTTCCTCAGTGATGTCTGAAACAGAAGCTGACAAAATTTAAAACTAACAAGTAGACTTTGTTTACATTTTTAGAGTAATAGGCACTGCAGACTATGATATATTTCTGAAAGACTCCCCTGATATTATGTTTGAGAAAATTTTCCATTGGGAAGGCCCATATATTTATTTTATGCAATGAAGGAGGAAAAAAGGAATATGAAAAAAATTTTGGACACTCTGCCCTCAGTGATGATATATAACATTTTTAGAGAAATGTCACTGTATAAAACTCACTTTTTATGTTGATTCATAAAAACTATTTATTTTGATAAGTAAATATAAGAATTCTGATGTATTACATTTATGCTCTCCCACATTCTCTGTAATCTCTTTGCACGTCTGCTCTAAAATTTTTCAGGGTTATAATTTCCAGTACCTTGAAGCTTCACAGATTCACACCATTGCTCTTTGAACCTCTGCAGAGGGATGAGAAGGAAAGATGGAGGAGCACAGAGGAATTCACTAACTCAGAAGATGAGCAAACCCACCTAAGAAAAATGTCTGACAGTCAGAAAGGGACCTGAAAGGACTTGTGCACCTTATGTGACACTTTTGGACAAAGGGGTTTAATTGCCTGTAAAAAGAAACTGTGAAACCATCCCAGCTGCCCCTCAATTAAGTCCTTCTTTGGTGTTAACTGAAGAGAATCCAATTTGGTTTTCCCTGAGGGCTCTCCATGAGTTGAAGTAAAGCTCAGTAAGTGGAGACAATACAGAGATTCAGCTCAATAAACTGCTGTGTAGAGTCGCCCTTAGTCCAGATGGGATCAGAAAAATCATAAATTCCTGGAGGGAACTAAATTAAAATTTAATTCTCAAAGCTTGCCTGAAAGATTCCAACCAAGTCTGGCTTGCAGGAACTGCAGTTACAGCCATTAATTCTTCAAGAGGGGCACAGTTGTGACAATTCCCCACTCCCACTTCATAACCCAGCAGTTTTGCCCTTGGCTCTCTCTCCCCCAGTGCTCAGTTCCCATCTTCTGAAGGAACTGAATCCCTGCCTCTCCCCACACCTGTCCCAAGTGCAAGGCTCACCTCATTTTTGCCTTATTCCATTTAGGATGTTGTTATGATGCTCTCAGGCCTGAAATGGGAATGGGCTCAGCTGACCCCATGATTCTCTAGACAGCCATCCTGGCTGTGCCCTGGCCAGCAAGGGAGGGCATCCACCACATCCCCTGGTCCACCAGGCCATGGAAGCATCCCTGACACCTGTGGTGTGGTAAGGACACAGCAGGTTTGTTGTCCTGCTCTGTTTGCAGTGAGGAAGAAGGGGTACCTGGCAGGTACCTTTGGATAACAACAATGGCACCTTTTAAATGTCTTGTTATCTCATTTTCCACCTCTTGTTGTTTTCTTTCATCATCATTACCCCTCTCCCTCTCTTCCCCAGTCCTCCCCAGTTAAACAACGCAGCCTCATTTACTTTTTTATTATTAGTTCTATTGTTACTACATCCATAGCCCTGTTAGTATTCCTGACCCCATTAGTAGCACAGTTGATCTCATGTGGCTGATGAGGGCATCAAGCTGCTCTTGGTCTTGCCCAAGGTCCCAAAGCTCCTTTTCAGGGAGGTTTGTCCATCCCTCACATCACTCCCCCTGAACCACCTGTAAAACTCAGCCATTCTTCATGGTGCTGCAGTAGCTCCTGCCAGCTCCTGTCATTGTTATCTGTCACATCCAGCAATTTCTCATATCCCAGTTTCCCACATTAGTTCAGTCAGCTGGAGCTGAGGCCAGGGCCAGCCCTGGCTGCTTTCACTGTTTGGGGAGATTTACCAGCTCCCATCTCAGACTGCAAGGCTTTAACCTTTGGCTGAAGGTTCACATAATGCTCATCAGACTGAAACAGGAACTCCTAAAACCATAATCACTGTACATCTAATTAGAAATCTGAATACATTGGACTCTGGACTGAACGAGCTTAGGTGACCAGGGAGAAATAGAACAAACATTGCTTTTTCCATGTCCATATATAACGGAGGATCATTTGGTATTATCATTATAAGCATCTTTAGCATAACCCAAATACTCCAACAACATAAAATCCAACAAAACACCTGAGGTAAGGAGCTGTTCTTCTGCCTTGAGACTCCTTTGCTCCTGCTGCCAGTGGTGACATCTCCAGCAGGAACTCACTGGCCACTGGGCTCAGACTGAAGTGCAAACTGGAGCCATGCCTCAGAGAAGGAGATGGAAAAGCTCTGGCTGTGCTCATGGTTCCTTATCAGTCAGCTGGAACTCATTGCAAAATCATGACACAACTCAGCCACAGCTGGTCTGACCTCATTCCTCCTAGGCCTTGTCATCTCACAAGCAGCCAAAACATTGAGATTGGAACAACAGCTTCTTCTGGGGGCAGCTTGAAATCCTCTATACAAGGGTCATTCCCCGGCTGTGACTCATTTCAGCAAGGAGAGTGTGAGCTGCCTTGCTGCCAGATATGAAGGCATGAGAGAGGAGAAACATTGAAGCCATCACACACTTTTCATCTTCCACTGGGGCTGGCTGCCTTGCAGGATTGCTGATGTCAGAGAGCATCATTCAGCACTTCCAAACTTCTCACCTGCCATGAGTGCTCCATCAGCCAGGGATTTGCTTAGCACAGGTAAAGTAATCATGGGGATAACATGGTTTATTCCAGGACTCATTCATCCAACAAAAACTGAATCCAAAACACTTCCTCAAACAATTTTCCCCATATCTTTTACTGAAGTGACAACTTGAAATGTTATACACTAAAGGGGTAAAATTCATTACATGACTGAATTAATAGCCAAAAATGTTGCCAAAGTTCTGTACCTTTTAGCTACCATCTGTATGTTTGGAAACTGAAGAGGAGGCCTTCACAAGGTGAGGATATCACACAGTGGAGGAAGCATATCCAGATCCATGGAGAACAGATCACTGATGCAGTAAAACTATTTTAAGTGCCATATCCTGACAAGTACTTAAAAGACAGAGGCAGAAAAACAGCTACAGCCAAAAATTTCCACAAGTCTAATTTCAGCTTGGATTGAGGGGTGATTAATGCAACCTTTGTTATTTTCTGTAACCACACAGCTCCATGCACACACATCCACAGCAAAACCACTTAGTAGCTGGGCTAAGAGAGAAGGGACCTTAAATGCCTTTATGTTTATTTTTTATCTTTTCAGAGTTTTCACATTAGAGCAGCTAGAGGTTGTGGTTGCTGTCAGTTTCCTTAAATGCTTCTGGGTCAAGAGCCAGTATTAGAAATTATTTGAAAAGTCATTATTTTTAAGCAAGAAGACACTCACTGCAGCTGTGATACAAGAAAATCTGTCTTAGAGCAGCTTACTGTGCAAATGCAGTTCTATCACAATGATTGCAATAAGACCATACTGTATTGTCCATAATTACATCCATATTAGGAGGAAAAAAATTAGCTAAGCTGTTCAGTTACATGCCAAAACTATTTCCTGAGGGATATTTTTTTTTTACTAATGTTAGGGGGAAAAAAAGGAAACCAATCTGGCCTGGTTTAAAGAACTTGATTTTTCTTTATGTTTGATGGAGAGAAATGAAGAAAGTGAACAATTTCTGAAAAGCCACTGCTAGGTTTTAGTGTGGGAAGAGTTTATAGGGTGACAAGAGTTCCTCCCTCTTGGCAAAGAGAAGGAATTCATAAATGCACAATGAGGCAAGGTTACTGCTCTCAGGGAGAGGCATTTTTTCCCTATCTACCACAGCACTTTTCTGCAGTTTGACACAATGCCAGCCTTCATTGGGACAAAATCCTATCTCCTGAAGTACCAACTGCTATTTGGCTCTGGGTACTTAGAAATATGCTCTTGTTGCTACAGTGATCTCAATATAAATCTGGTTTCTTGCCTACTTTCTATTTCTTTAGTTGCTGTTGTTCTTAACAGCAGACTAAAATAACAGATCATATCACTCCTAAATTAGATAAGTCATAGCTAGCTAGATATTCTTTGGGTAAAGGCACAGGGCTGCTACAAACTGTTGGCTGACTATAATACTGGCTTTTCTTTAAACCTGTATCACCAGATTTTACTGTGAAATAGAGGGAGAGGTTTATGTAAACTTAAGAGTGCCAGTAAGAATCATTGGTTGGCAGACTGCAGATTCAGTTTCCCTGCAAGTTTTACTTGCTCTGAGGGTTTCCACCCTGAAATACTGCTTTCTAAATCCAAAACAAATGAAAAAAAATCTGTCAGACCATTGTGAACTCTGGTTCTGTAAGCTATCACTGCACAATGGTTGTGTATTTGGGAATTCTCCATCAAGTAGTTTAAAACTGTAAAACACTAGGATGGTTTGGGAGAAGAGAATTGAGAATTTGGTAGCATGAAGAGTAGAGACTGATCAAAATTTAGGAAGCATATTTCATTAAAAACAAGGCATTTGTATCCCCTTTCAATAAACAGCTACTGAAAAGTCTACATTCAAATTATTTGTCTCTTACATTCTGGTAATGAAGTCCTCCCTCACTACAACATATCTCACTATAAGTACCACTTCTTTAATCAAAATGCAGCAGCATCATGGTCCTTCCCTTCTTTCATTAACCCCCTCTGGCAAACAACTTGAACAGGTGTCAGACTAAGGGAGCCTCTTCCTTTGCAGGTTGAAACTGTTTTTTTTTCATAAGAGTTCATTCAGAGTAAGGTGCATCACCCTATTTGTAGTAGCTATATAGCAGGTGTAGACAATAATTCAGTATCTCCAAAACACCTGATTTGATGCCTGAAGGTCTGACCCTTCATTCAGACTGGAGACTTTGCCCCAGCAAAAATTGAGTGCAATAGTGGGGTCAGTCCTAGGGGATAGTTCATGGACTGACCAATAAAGCATCCTGTGCCTACAGGCTTCTCCATGGATGAAATCCAGTTACATGGAAAAGCAGGAATCTGCCTGTGTTTTCCCCACAAGAACAGCACAACAAAGGAAGGGGTATTGCTGTTTGAAGCAGAGAAATCATTTGGGAAGAATAAAATCTTGATGATGGTGAGAGGGGAAAGCTCTAGCTTTGAAGAATTTGGAAAAGCCTTGGTGGTTTTCCAGACTTTGATGTTTCATTTGAGCCAGATCCTGAAGAGGATCCCATCAGCAATTGCTTTGATTCAGCCTTTTGGGAGGGAAGAGTTCAGAGTCAAGGATGTGAGCCCATTTTCACAGGAATAAGGGAAGTCTACTGGAAGGGCAATTATGGGACTAGCAGAAGGCAGGCTCAGCCCTGGGCACAGCCTGTGACAAGGGCTCACTGCTGTCCCTTTCACACTGCAGGAGCTCTGCAGAATGTCACTGCACCTGGGCCAGTGATTCCTGTTGGACAGAGTTGTTACACTGTCTGCCAAATCCACATCTCCCCCACTGGCTCCAACACCTGTGAAGGAGCAAGGTAAGTTCAGAAAATTTTCACTGTAGGTGTTTCAGAAAATGTTCAGAAATTTTCAGTCTAGGTGTTTGTTTGGTTTAGGGATGTGCAGACATTAACAAAACAATCTTCTAGAAATGTGTGTCTTTGAGATTCAGTGGAGTGTGTAACGCTGTGCCTGCTGTCCCCAAGCTGATGTGCTCCCCCCACAGCTGATTTTTTTCTTAAGAGCATTACTTGAAACCCAGGAGACTGGGCCAGTTTCCAGCTCTGTCACAGGTGTCCTGTGTGACCCAAAACAAGCTGCTAGGTCCCACTGTGTGTTCCTTTGGAGACTGAGGGTGATGCCCCCCTATCCCAAGGGACATTGTCAGTACACATTCATCACTCTAGTGCAAAGTTGTTCATGGGTACTGGAACAGGGGGTGAGAGTGAACATCTCTGTTTCATTTCTCATGGCATGATTCCAGGGGAAATTTTGCATTTTGATTGTTCTTTCAGGCCAGACTTCCTTACCACATATTAAGGCAGGTGATGCTATAAGATAGCTTCTCTTTGCTCACCTTTTTTCCTTCTTTTTCCTTCTTGATATTTTTTTTGTTTTCTTGTCTTGTCATTCCTGTTTCTTTTATTATCTATCTGTCTATCTATCTTTAAGCACTACTTTTCATTACTCAGCTATTTTCCCCCTCTGCCATTCATTCCTTTCCAATCTTTCTTTCTTCCTAATGGAGATGTGCATTGGACTAGGAAATAAGGAGTTTTGCTCACCCCTTGGGCTCTCTTGTGTGCCTGCAGAATAAATAGAAATACATGTTGAAGTACATTTCCAATGTCCTGTTTAATGCACACTCACATTATTATGCACACTCAAATAATTAGTTTGATACCAATTTTGCTGTGTTTCAGGGAGCTATTACCTGATGGTTGTACAACAGTAGTCTGTTTGTTTGGGTGACATTGTGGTGATGTGATTCAGAGCTATGGTGTGCATATATGCTGAAATGCTGGGTTTGGGTAAATGGTCAGTTCCATTGTTGGAAGACAACTGTGTGAGAAAGAATATGTGTTTATGTTGGAAATTTGTCATGCTGAAATTCTTGTCTTGGCAAAAAGCCTAACAGAAATCTTCATCAATACCTTCAGCACTCCTATCAAGGGGATTTTGCCTCTCTGTCATGTGGGGTATAAGGGGGCTGAGAGGATTAATTCCATTATTTTAATGTCTGTGTTTTCTTAAGTGAAAATGAAACATGTCTTTAGCTACTTCAGCTGTTCTTTTCTTGGTTAGTGCATGTTTCAGGAGGTGTCAGTGTGAAACAGCCTGCCCAGATGGAATTCCACCTTCTCAATGCTTGACTGGTTGTTTAAAGGCACTGCTGAGTCTGCAGAGCTGTGCAGGGATGGTGGTGTGTCTGCAAAGCACAGAGTGAGAGCAAAAACAGCAAAAGATGAGCACATAACTGTGATCTACCCTTGCCTAGTGATATCTTGAATAGAAATAGGGAAAAATATTTAATAATTAGTAACTTACAATAGCATAGACAGGGCTGTCTAGTTGACTATCATTGCTTGCTATAAGAATAAATGCAGAGACTCTCTAATGCAGTGTTCAAAGGTACATCAAAATGAAAGATGGTCCTTCCCAAAAGGGACTTGCTTTCCCTGTCTAATCTGAAGCATACCTTACTGGGACCAAAAGAAAAAAAAAAATCCAGCTGCTATTTATTCAGTAACTGCAGGGATTCTGCCACTAGTGTTACAGGCTACATGTATGTGTAAAAATCACACTGGAAATTTGAAATTTTATTCCAGACCTTCACACCCTATTGGCAGCACTCTCGATTCAGTAGATTTTGTTTGTTCATTCTGCTCTGACTCTGCTTTCTGCTTCAGGTAATTTATCTCAAGGCATGGGCCATGAACATGAAGATGCTGTTCCTGAAAATAATCTCAAACTCTCACTTCTCAGATACTGTATTTGACTCTCTTCCGCCTGGAAAATTTGCCTGGAATAGCAAAATTTGCAAGTTTATGCTACCCACATTGTGTCAGAATCAGTTAAGTAACACAGTGCCCCAATTCCTATTGAAAAACAGGAGGAGAAAAGCAAGACAACCAAAAGGAAAAGTATTCCTATTTTTCATCATAGCTTCTTATCTTCTGCAAAATTACAGTGCAAATTTCCTGTCCTCTGGCACCCTAAAGTCACAGATGTGACTTGTAGCTGCTCTGAACATGATAGTGTCCAATACTTTGTGTAATGGCTGGAAAGCCTCCAGTTTGTAAACATTTTAAATCAAAACAACATTCCTGAAAAATCTGTTTATAAAAGATTAAAGTGCCAGGTTTGATTTTGAATTTTTTTAATACAACAGGCTCCAAGCAGAAATCTTAAATCCCAAATCACAGACATTATGTGCATATTAGTAATATCTACTGGATTTTTTCAAATAAACTATTAGTGTGTGTTATCAAGAATAGGACTTATGGGTCCAGTGTCCTGAGAGTTTCAAGGCTTCAAAATTTGCATCCTGGCTTTGTTGCTTAGCTAATGTCTTGTTTACAATGCTGCCAAGATCTGTGTGAGCTGTTTGACTCGCAGGATAAATGTAGTCAAATCAAAGCCATATCTTTATTCCAGCAGTAATTTTCCTCAAATGTCTTGTCTGTAGCATCCACAGAAACATTATGGAAGCTTAATATTTGTAGGCGATTGAGACAAGGGAGGCAGGGGGAGATTTGCCTTTCTCTATAAATTTTATCCAGCTTCAGCTTACAAATCGCATTCATGTTGACACTGAGATGCCACAGAAGGCAAATCTTATGGAAAGGGTCTTACCTACTGAACATGTCTGAATCATCTGTCCAGAAAAGGCAACAGCAAAAAGCATTCAAATGGGGTTTTTTTCTATTGATTTTTGAAGGGAACAAATACCTGAGTTTCCTGAGCCATTTATGTTTCTTTAAAAAGAAAATTAGGAGAGGGGAGGGAAAAAAAAAGAAGCATTAGCTGGTGGGCTGGTGGTGGCCTTGAATATTTTTGTCATCCCAAGAGCTGGCCTTAGAGAGCTGCCACAAAGCTGTAATTGGGTCTGTGGGTTTCCAAGGAAACAGAACTAATTAGAGTGTGACTGTGGCTGGGAAATCTGGTCTAGCAGGTAGGGCTGTGACCAAGGAGTCATCCCACCTGAGGGGTGCCATCCCCAGCTCTCCCCTGTCAGGGCTGTGACTTTGGAAGGTCACTTACACCTCTGGAGATGCAGGGTTTGCACAGAAACCCTTCAGAGCCAGCAGCACTGGCACCACAAACACATCTCCCTGTTCTGGCTCGAGCCTCTGGGTGCTGTTGGGCTCTCTTCAGCACACAAATGCTGTCTGGATCATTCCTCTGACATGTTTTTATATCCTTTTGCCAGGGATTTACAGCCTAAGTCACCCAGTGGCCTTTAAAGCTGTGACTCTCTGGCTGGAGATCCCACTAGGATTTTGCTGCTTCTCTCTTACAGTACAACTTTGGAAGACTTCTCAAGCTTCAGATCCCCTCTTCCTGGAGATTATGGTTGTCTCACTCTCATACCAGCAGGGTCTCCTACCCAGCCTTACAATCTCTGCAGCCAGAGACAGGGAGCTGGATACCTCTGCCTTTCCTTCTGCATTCTTGCAGCCTCCAGACATTTTTTTCCTTGCTCATACTTGAGAAAAGTAGAGTGAGGCAGAAATGCAGGCAGCTCTCCCAAAAAGTCCTCAGCCTGTGGTAGATGGTGTGTATCTCCACCCCACTGGTGTCTGCCTGCACTGATAACCAGGCTGGCTAATGGGAGTTTCAGCAACAACAGTGAAATTCTGATTTTCCTCCCAGTGTGACCTCCACTGACTTGTGCTGGCACGGTGGCTGCAGCTGTCACTTGCATCACTGCAATCTGTCCCTGCAGGATCACCACAGCCATGGCAGCTGCCTGTCTGAGTTCCAGCTAAAGGGATCCCCCCTCCCAGCAGCTTCAACTCCTCTGCGATCAATGGAGAGAAAAATGAGAAATATCACAGCCCTGATCTTTCTCAGGCTTGCCAAGGTGGCAGATTATCAAAACCAAGAAAGATTGTGGCTACTTGTGGCAAGACAGTGATGAAGGGGATAATTGGATGAAGAAAAATGAGCTACCAGAGAAGCGGTGGAGAATAAAGGGAATTAATAGCCAGGATAGAAACAAGATACTTCTTGGCCACAGGAGAAAGTGGAGGAGATAAATGGAGAAATGGTTAAGTACAAAGAATGAGAGAGGTCAGAGGTAGTAAGGTCAGTGGTGAGGAATGGGAAGTTAATATCCCTTGGCAGAGGATCAGGGACTCCTGACAGGAGACTGCAACAGGCACCATGCTAAAGTGGAGCCCTCTCCTTTGTACATTGATTCCTACCCTATTTTATATGCACCTCATAATTTATTTTCCACTGATTAATACATATCAGTAAGTAGTGTTTTGAATTGTTTGGCTTAGAATTTCTCATGCTTCACCCAGTTGCTCACTAATTACAGTTACTCACTGCTAACAGTTCACAATGATTTACCTGGGAATTAATTGGATTTTGTTTTCAAGTCTTTGTCATCTGCAGTGAGATGACAGCTGTCCAGGCCTGAGTAGAAGAACATGGGTGGAAACAGGCTCTGCTTTTGTAGGTGTAAGTACAAAACTAAACTGCAAAGTCACTGTAGAGTTGACAACAAAGAGAAGGAAACTTTACCAATGGTAAAAACATAAAAAAGGAGATAGGTTTCTTAAACCGACACATAGGCTTGTAGTTCATGTCTCAGGGAGGGAATTTTTTAGCCTCTGGGCAAATAAGACTTTATTGAACTACACTCTCTCAGCACTACAGTTACATGCTACAATATGAACCTAAAAATTTCTGAATGGTTTGACATGAGATTCAAGCCTTTTCTGAATAACAGGTTAATAATTTCTCCAAGCACTCTGTTTCTCCTTTAGCAAAAGTAAAACAAATGCAAAAATTGTTCTTTATCAGATTTAATCTCAGTGTAATAGAGATCCTATTTTAATAAATATTTTACCTATAGGTGCTGCTTTACAGCTGATGTTCTCTGAAAATAAGCTTTTCTATGCTTTTTCAGGGTATAAAGATGCTGTATGAAAATACAATGTCCTACAGATTCAAAATGCCATCTCACTCTCCTACTCCAGATAATTTATTATAATGCTATGATATAACAACATTTTAATGGAACTTTTGCATCAATACATATGACAGTGACATCACGAGTCCATTATGATCTGTGTTGTTATGATAAATATGAAATAATTTCACTAGGCTAAGATACTCTCTAAATATTTGTTAAATTACTGCTTAGCTGCAGTAGAAGTCTCATGAGATTGTCCATGACATCCACAAGGATACAACACAAATTAGCAGTGGTTAGTTCAGAGCCTGATTTCAGATGAATTTGAGATAAGGCTCTTGAACTGTTACTGCAGTGCATTGCAAGTCATTACTACTTTGTTGCAGAAGCATTTATCATAGTCAGTTTTTCATTCTGAACTAATGCTTTGGTCCACAGGAATTCTTTCAGGATGATACAAAGCCCTTTGAGGAACCTGTGAAATAATGATTTGATAAATTTCTGCCAGGAAAACAGGACAAACACAGGTGCTTCCAGAGGTGATCAGAAACACCTGTCCCTGAGATAAATCTGTTCCTAAACTCCATGAGAGTGTCTGTTGAGATCCCATTCAGAGCCACCTGCTTCTGCTGGTCCCTGACATAGCTTGGGAATGGTTCAGTCCTTAGATTGCTGTCAGGATGCTTCACCACGTTGTAAAAATGATACTGTGAGGTCTCATTGCTTTTGCTCCTTCTGGTACTCCACAGTGTTTGTGTCCTCATGTGTCATGGCAATACATCTTTCAGCAGAGCTGCATGAATCCAAAATAAGTATCAAATAAAAACTACCTGCTACTCAGGCTTGTTTAGAAAAACTTAAAGCTGACATAATTTTTCCCCTTTAGTACTAGGATTTATCTGCACGAATAAAAACAGTGATGGAAATATGGCATGAGAGTCTGTATCAGCTTTCCTGCAAAATAGGAACTAGTACCTACAGTGGGTCAGAAAGACAGGATAAGATGTTGCTGATGGACTTAAGATACAAGAGATGTACCTTTTCCTTTTTCCCTTAATTTAGATTCAAATTCCCAAGAATGTGTGCTCCTTCCAAGGCCTCTATATGGCAGAACTTGTGGATAGTTTGAGAAATAAATCCATGTTCCCTTTATATTATTTATTTTTCCTCTAAGTTTCTTTTGCTTTGTTTGCCATCACATTGTAACTAAAACTAGTGACACTGAAAAAGTAGTGTATCCACCATGGATATACAGGACTTTAGATCAATCACTTTTAAACCCTCATTTTAATGTTGCTTGAAAGCATTCAGAGGTTGTAGCAAAAATATTCCTCATGATCTTAAATAGGCAGTGGGAAAAGCATGGTGTGGAAAAACTGATCATATCGGCTCTTCACTGTCTCATCAGTTTTGTATTAATGATTAGAAAAACCCTGCACTCCAGTGGCACAAGCATTGACTGTAAATATAAGTTGACACCAGCACTTTCTAAAGGATTTGTAGGATTCAGTGCAGTGAGTGTTTATGAAAATTGCTATGAATATCCCAGCTTTATACAGGAGCATAGAGCAGTTTGCAGGAATATTAGCCTGGAGAAGATAAATAGGCCAATTCCCATTTTGGCTAAACAGGTATAAAACTGGAATAACATGATTGCACCGAGAGGAACTTGATTATATCAATGGGAGCAATATTTGTTTATTGCAGTAGAATTTCCTAGGTCATCTTCTGTAATGTGGAAATTTGGATGCTTCTCTTTAACATGTTTCTTCTGTACTGTGGAAACACACTTTAAAAATAGCAGCATATATTTGACAGCAATGTGCTTAGAGAAGGCTGATCTCAACTGAGATTGTTAGTCCTACAAGATATGCTACAGCACATTTCCTTCATAGTCTTACATTGTGTAAATTGTCTGATAGCATTACATTGTGTAAATTGCTTAAACTCAACTCCCCTGTCAAGATAACTGGGAAAAAAGTAATCTGAGTGGGTTCATTAAAAGGTTCTATTGATGCTTTTTGGGTATTAGCTTTAAATAATTTATTAGTAGGCTCCAGTCATTGGTGCAGAGCAAGAAGACCCTATTGAAGTATAAACTTCTATAAACTCTTCTGCAGTACAGTGAATGAAACTCTCACAAGGCCAGCATTTTCTTTCATTTCAACTATGATAGTTTTTCCTCTAAATGGATTGGGAATTGAAAGCAACTCACAAATATCCATAATTATTTATGCCAGAATAACAAATGATGGTAGACAGTTCTACATATTCTGTCAGAGAAAAAATCTGGCAAGTACTTGCTGCAAGGCTGTATTAATATTTGTCAATATGATAGATTTAAATTTACAGCTGGATTTGCTTAGTAGCTTGCTCATCCCCTAAATGAAGAAGAATCTGGTAAATGACAAGCACCTGCTTTCTGACCAAGGCTCCTTCCCCACAAAGCTGTGCAGCCACAGGAAGTTGCAGGAACATTCTGTATCCATTGTCTTCAGTGTCAACACTCATTAAGGACAGCATTCTGTGCCTGATCTTTGAAAATCCTTAAGTGACATAAATGATACCTTAAAACCTACGTGTAAAAGGGAAACTTTTTCAAGTGAACAGGACCAGGTGGTTTAGGGGAAGGATTTCTGACTTAGATGAGTTCTTGTTTAAAGGTCTTTGCAGAAGCACATTTTTTTCTCCACTTTTTTAGATATTACTGCCTGAAACAATTCTTGCTAAAGGGCATTAGTTTCTAGTCAGGGAACATCTGGTTTCACACTTACAGGTCCTGGCAAAAAGAGAATCTATTGAGCCAAGAATAGTATCAGGAAACAGGGAGCTCAGATCTCATCTACCTCTCATCAAATACAGTGTGAATTCAGGCAAAAGAGGTAAGCCTTGAATGGTATTGAAGATACTAGTTGGTTTTCTAAAGCTGAACAGCAAAATCTGCATTTAAAGTGCATTTGATTGATAGTGACCAGATTGTTTCTGAGAATTATTCTATAGAATAACAAAGACAGCAGAGGAGTGTTCAGCAAGCAGCAGCAGGAGCTTGGGTGACAGATATGCAGCTTGCAGGATGGACTTTTGGGCTTAGCTTGAATTCACAAAAGGGTTGAGTTCAGAATGTCACTGTTGCTTACTTCTTGAAAATATATAACCAAGTGTAGAGTTCAAAATCAGACTCCAGAATATCAGACAGAGTTAGGATGGCTGCAGGGAAGGAAATAGGGAAGAGGGGCAGGGAAGGCAAGGATGAGGAAGCCTGGAATGAGCAGAGAAGAGTGTAAGTCAGAGAGCTGCTGAGATGCAGTAGGAGCTGGCGTGGAGACCTCTTAAATGAACATTTTCCTTGAGGAAAATGAGTGTCTGTCAGTCTGCCAAGGGGCAGAAAAAGGCACAAAGCCCTTCCTGAGAGGCAAAGCAGGTGTTGATGTGTAAGAGGAGGCGGCAGCAGCAACTCCACACATCTGAGAGAGCAGGAGAGCTGCTGCAAACTTCCAGGGAAAGGTTCTGACCTGAAGGTGCCTAGTGGGATGCAGGAGAGGAATGCACATTGTCTGTGGCTCGAGCTAAGCCTACAGAGAGAAAGGTCCTTGTCTATTCCAGCATTTTAGAGCTATGGAAAGGAGAAACAAGATCTCTGATGGCATAGGAACTTTTCTGGTGAGAAATACCTTATGATAAACTCTTGTAATGAATCCCAGTATGTTCCTTTATAGCATTTTAAGGCCCAAGAGCAGCTTTGTACTCTTCACTAATTAAAAGAGGAGGAAGAGGAAGAGCTATGACAGTTTTCTCCTTTGGAATTTATTTATATGGCTACAGAAAAAGTGGAATATTATTTCTGGCCTGAGAGTTTTTTTTCTTGGTTTCCATTTCAGTTTGTGATAGCAATTTTATTTGCTACATTTGAGCCTCTGTTTGGCCTTTACTCATTTTGAAAGAAAAAGATTGAGTCTTGTAATTTTTAAAATTTCCAGTGGAACTGAATTAGGGCTACAGAATTGTATTGTCTTGTAGTTCTTGTGGAAGACCTTATTAAGTTCTTGTGGCATAATTTTTCATAATCAAAGCTGGAAACAGTCATCTTTAATTTCAAATTTCAGATTTAATTTTCAGAATTAATTTAGGAAGATAGAAGGCAAATATTCTTTTGCTTTCAAACTATGAAACTTTGATCCATTATGGAAATATGTAAGGAGCCCTACAGCCCTACCTGCTGCAAGTGTCTGTTCTTAAAATGATACCCTTTGCTCTTTCTTTCTGACTAAGTGAATATTATTATCACAGCATTTGCCAAGAGCTCAGGAAATATTGCTGCTCAGTATAAGGAATACTATACTAATGTGTAAAGACATGTGAGATTATTTAGCTACACTAAATTTCCATGGTGACCAACAACTGTACTTTAAGATAGTCACACAAGTCTAGTGAGCATTATCAGTATTGTCTGTGCAACCAATGAAAACCCAGAATGTGAATCCTTTTTCCTGAGGTATGTAAATTACAGCTGGTGTGATATGAATAATACATCCTGTGCACATTAGCACGGTTTTTCAAATGCAAAAGAGATTCTATATGCACTGATAAAAAATGGGCTTCTCTGAATGTTATATCAGTGGAAAATCTCATTTAGGCAGTGGAAAGAAAATGTGGAACCATCAATATGAGTTAAATAGATGTAGAGATCTGAAAGTCCTAAAAGAAGAAAAAATCAATTTCAGATATCTGAAACTAGTTTTTTATTTGGGACACCATCCTGAGAATCCTGTTCTCTGAGGTTTTTCATGCTTTTACATCTATCAGAGTAAGGCCCCTATACAGGTAGAGAAACCCTTATTACAGCAATTGCTAATATTGTGGCTGCAGAAAGCATATGTCAATGTAATAGAACAATTGTTCTTCCTTCTCCCTCTTCTGTTTTCTCCTTTATTTGTTCTTTTGATGCACTTTCAACCTAATCAATATGCATGCATTTATGTAAAATGAGAAAAAAATAACATCCTTCCTATTTTACATTTTCAAACCTAGGAAAGAATAAGAATGTTGCAAGTCATTACTTTTAGATGGAAACGCATAAATTGCAAGAGATCTTCCCATCCCGGAAAAGAAGACAAAGGAAACAAAATGTGGCAGGTGCTGGTGGTACTTAGTGTTCATTGGAGTGCTTTCAAATGGCAAGTGAGGGTGTGCAGTGGGTTTAGGGACAGAGGAGGAACAGAGGGAAGGATGAGAATGTAGGAGAACCCAGCAGAAGGAACCTGTGAGAGACTGAAAACAGTGTATTTAAATTTGTATATTTTACCTCAATATGTTTAAACCTGTAGGTCTTCAGCCAGTACCTTGGGAAACTATTCTGACTATTGTTTCTGGCAATTTTTCCCCCCTTGTAATTTTCCACATTTCATCCAATTTCTGCTACTTATAGAGCTGTTTTACAGCTCTTTCTTCTTGGGCTCAACCCTCCCCTTCCATTCTTAGACTGGGCCTAGTAGTCCATGCAGTAACCTGGAGGGTTACCAGACAACTGTGTTAGACCTGGAGATAATTTGACCACTCCTTTGTGTTTCCCAGAGATTTGTCTCTCACCACCTCTGTCATCAGAGCTGTGTGTTTTCATCAGGGCACATATTCAGGATCTAGTTATTGAGCAGGTAGAGGGAACAGAGAAAATAGCCCTCACAATTACTCACCATCCTTTTGTTAACTGTTCATAGAATCATAGAATCTCTTAAATTAGAAGGGACCCAGAAGGATTATCCAGTCCAACTCCTTGCCCTGCAGAGGATTTTAACTGAGTTTTGTAACCCCTGATCCCTGTGTCAAAAATCATTCTGACAACATTCAAAACTTCCTCCAGTTCTAAAATTCCTGTGTACACACACACTGCTTTGTAATGCAATCCATCACCACTGGTTCTGCTACGTGAAGCCATTTTTTAAAGCAGTGTTAAGGGACTCATAATTTCTTTTTGCTAGTTCATCAATAATATTGTCTAAGACAATAGATTGTCAAAGTGTTGTTTAAGACAGTCAGATTTACATCTGACTGTTTCTTAGGTCAGAGGCAGGATCTGACTTTGCAGTAGGATGAGAAATCTTGCAGTAAGGGCTAGGACCAGAGTCCTTAAGAAAACTCCACGTCCATGGCTTCATTCTGGAAGGGAATATTCAAGGAAGGACAAGGCAGAATGTGACAGCAGAGATCCACATTGACCTGAAAGGACAGGAATGTGAGCAGAGAGCTGAAATTAGCAGCTTCCAGAGAAGAATGGGAAGATGGAGCCCAGCAGTAACACAGGAGAGGCTGTCGGGAAGCTCTGAGTTAATTTATGCTCAAATGCTATGTGAATCTGGCTTGTGAAACATACAGGAGGCTGTGAACACCAGATAGAAAAGATGAAAGAGCAGATGAATGGAACCTATTTCTTGGTGCACACCTATAGTGAGCTGCACTCATTTATCAAAGCAATATTTTAAAGACTAAAAATACTTCATGGAATTATTCATTAAATAGTCATTTCAGTTTTGACATACTACTCCTGCAGAGATCATAGAGAGAACTCTTCTGCCTTTGCTTTAGTTCTTGATATCTTCTCCCCAAATGCAGCTCTGCATGTTCTATTGCTATTTAAAATATACGAATCAAGGGTAAACTATCATTACAAGCAAAGAACTTTCAATAAATATATAGGAAAGTCCAGGGTTATGTTCTCTTTAAAGTACAAATATTATCTTTTATCTTTTAGGAAAAAGAAGTTATTAGAAATCACACTTTTGTAACCAAATACTGTTATTCTAAAGGTAACTATATTTTCTTGTTGGCATACAGCTACAGTGTAGAATCTTAAAACATGTTGATAATCTCTCAGATTTAAGGTTTGTAGATTTGCACAATCTAGGCATAAGGCACCTGGTTGTTCTTCAGCAATTCTAAATCATGTCAATACAGGAATAAATACCCAAGGCAACAAACCATCAGAAAAGACACTGTGACTATCTGTGCAATCATACCATCCAACAAAAAACCAAAAGAGAAGGCCGAGATTTGGTTTGGATCTCATTGAATCTTCCAAATTACTTATATTTTAAAGCTGACACTTTCATGTGGGAAATAATTATTTTTCTTTTTTTTTTTGGGGGGGGGGGGGCAGCACAACAGAAAATAATTGTTCTCCTAAAGACAGAATTTCTGCAATACCTTAGAAATATATATTACTAGTTACATGTATGAAGGTTAATTGTATACTGGATTTTGAGGCCTCTGCCTTCTACAATTAGAATGAGAATATACCCAATTTTAAAAGTGCAAGGTTTATATAAATTTTCCCATACTTTTAATATCTCAAACAAGTCAAAAACACAGAAACCAATATTGAAATTGATTGCAAAGAAGCCACATGAGAAATTTTCAAGGTAAGAAACACACAAGTAGAGTTAATCCACATAGAGGGATTCCTGAAAAATTAATAGTAATCCTGAATAAACCACTTGCATACATAATTTTATTATTCTAGTGTACTTTTTTAATGTAAAATTGCACATTCATGTTCTGATTTTAAAGCTGCCCCAAAATTTAAGGTCATCACAATGTTCAGATCATGTCTGCCAAAAATAGGGCTTTTTTATCTCTGCAGCATGAGGTGTGAAAATGATTGTGCAGGGTGTATATGGGTTGGGAGCAGCCTCCTATTGTCATAGCAAAGTCAGGCTCTTTCCATGCAGGGGTTTGGTTAATGAGATTTTAGAAGCAATTTAAATCCACAAACTAAAGGAACAATCTAAATGTGGTTTGTGGAATTGATTTCACTGCAACAAGATTAGATTTAGATGTGGTGCATGCTCCTTTTTTTTCTTTTGTTACAGTAGAAATAGATATTTTTTTTCTTTTTTACCTGAAAAATAAAATTAAAAGATGTTTTTAAAGTTATTTTTATGGAGTCACTGTTTTTTACTGAAAAAAAAAAAGATTGAGAAGGATCAGTAACTATTAGAGCTTATGTATATTTAACAAGTATGTTTATTCTAAAAAATACAGCTCACTTCAACATAATATATGGAAAGTAAAATATAAAAATTAATAAGATTTGTTCACAGTTTCTTGTGAAACAAATATCTCCAGGCAATAATGTCAACTCTTCAGATACATTCAGTCTCTATGAAAAAAAAAAAGATAATCTCTTCACCCTTCCCTTCATAAGTAACAATTATGAGGAGTATTGTGCTGCAATATAGATTCCAGCACAGATTTTGGCTGGTGTCTGTGGTGCTAGGTCAGAAATTTCCTTGCTGTAACCAACACCCAGGAAGAGGTGAGCTCCTGAGCCCAAGAGCTGAGGCCAGCCAGGGATGGATATTGCTGCAAACGAGGCTTGGGTTGGGTCAGCTGCTCTCACAAACTCTGCACACCTTGTGTAGAGCACTATACCTGTGGTTAGCTCACCATAACTCTGAGAAATTATTTTCATCCTCTTCCTTTACCTTCCAAGTCTCCTCCCTTCCCACCATACCTCCAGGGAAAATGAAAATTAATTAAACTCCTAGTTTTTATTTTCTCACAAACTAGATTTGTTTCCACAGAAAGTGGGTACTTACTGTACAAACTTTAGTCTGTTTTTATGCTTTTAACTACAGGTGTCAAAGTTAGTTTGGAGCACCAGTTAAATGGTCAATGAAGGGATGTCAGTGCCTGCATAACATAATGAAGAGATCTAAGCTGAGCAACCGTTTTTTCTCACAGATTTACAATTTGTAACAACATCTGTGGCCTTGCTATCAAAGAAACCACAAATGTTTAAATGAAGTCAAGGACTCTAGACAACTCCTCCAACCTTCCTGAGCATCTGGAATCCACATCTGAATTTAAAAAAATGCAAACCACCTTTGATTTGAAAACTGTTTGAAAAGGTCAGGCTACAATGGGGAAGTAGCAAAATATGCTTTTATTCTCTCCCAGAAATCAGCATGTATATTGTTGGAAACAGAGCCAGGTGTGACCTCGGGTCTGATCCAGGGCAGATCTTCTTCTGCATGACCCAGTACTATCAGCATTCTCTCACTGGAGATTTGCTAAAGCTGCAGAGAAAAAAAATAAGGTCATGTGAATTCTGCTTCTCCTTAGATTTTCACGGTTTCTATGTAGTTAAGGTGTCATGAAATCCTACAGTTCTCCATGGTCTAGAGATTTCTCCAGTCACCATTTGGAGCAGCTCCCTCAGAAGAGCTGTAATTGACTCTGCAACTCACCAGGCAAGTATGTGTTAATCCTGCTTTGCCCAAATCCTCAATTATAGCCCAGAATGTTTGATTACGTCTTTCAGCTTTACTTGTTAGTGCTGTGCAATACTTGTGTTCTGCTTTGTTAGAGGAACACTAATCTCATGAAATGGTTTAAGATATTATTATTTGTAGCATTTGTTTGCCATCTGTATTAACCTAAAACTATTTGTGTAACCATATCTGAAAATGAGGGATATTAGAATCTTTTTTACATGCAATTTACTGTCAGGAAAAGACTCCAGGACTCAGGGAAATAAAATTTTGATCAACCAGTCAAAATAATTTGATGATTTTCCCTTATTTTACATTCAAAGCACAAAGAATCAGTGGCTTAGGGCTAAAGGAGAATTGATAGTTTCAGTAACAAAAACAATACATGAAAAAGAGAAAGCTCTTAAGTACCTTGAAGCTGGAAAATACATGGGTTGGGCTCTGTTCTGCTTTACCTTCAAAGAATTAAAAGCGAGTCCTTTCCTACAATTATGAGACTGGAATTGAAAATGCACGTATGTCACAAGCCCTGCTGTTATGTTCTACAGCCCAGCAGAGTGCTTTGAAGGAAGCTTAGCCTGCTCCTGCCTCTGAAGTGCAGAGTTCCTTGAATAGATACTCCTCTTGAACAAAACATCCCCAGGAATTAATACGAGTCACACTCTGTAAGTTGGCTTAGGAAGAGCTTTCAGAGCATTTCCTCAAAAGGACCTCAGTGTGTGCTGCCACGATAAGCTCCACTCCTCTGGGATCTGGCTCTTCCTTTAAGAATACTAAAAACTGAGCCACCTTTTTGTCATTTTATAGGCAAGCAAGCTGGCAGACATGATTAACTTTGGGATACGTTCCCTCTCCCACAAATATCCAGCTAGCTAATGGGAATGGATGTTTGAGGATCAATAACCTGGGCAAGTCCTCACTGCCTGATCTGCTGGGAGTGAGAGCATGGCAAGTGCTGTGTGAGGCAGGTTCTCAGACCACACCTGAGACAAAGGAAGAAAAAGGGGTGATTTTTTTTTGGTTGATTTCTTAAACCCTTGTAACTGCTGCAAAGGCTTAATTCTTCCAGCACTGGATGTTGTCTTTTATTAGTGCATTATTAGAACATTAGGAAGCATATTCAGAGAGACTCTCTGCAGCCTTCAAGTGCCTACAGGCAGCAGAGAGGGAGATTACTGCAGGGGGCTGGATTCAACATCCCTAAAGTTAGTCTCTTGCTTCAAATCATCCTGTGGAGAAGCCTTCATTACTTCAGGCCTTAAAGGGAATAGAGCAGACTTTCTTCCCAAGGCTAATGTTAACCTTTATGAATATCTTCCTTTGCTTCCCCAGAGAGACATCATTTTAGATCACTGTTTTAAATGGAAGCTGACTTTCTTTGTCTGTGAATGCAATGAATGAAAAAACAAAGCACCTTAGTGCAGGTTGGATTTTTTTCTCTCCATGCAGTGTAAATATTTGCTTCCAAGCTGTAGGTCTGTCAGTCAGATTTTAGTCTGAAGAAAATATTTGCAACCAAGATAGCAACGGCAAACATAAATAAGATGTATAAAGGAAATAATAGTCCTTACTCTAACATTATGATCACGTACCTACATAGAAAGGTGCAGCCCTCCTGTTGTATAATCTACTATTGGTCCTGTTATGTGACCTAATTAAAACTCTACCTCGAGAATGTCCTTGTCATGCCTGCCAAAATATTAGGGTAATTTAGGAGTTCCCCAAGGAGGGACCTGTGAAACTGCAGACAGCAATCAAATGCCAGCTTTCACACAAGAGGGCTTACTTAGATGTTGTGAGAAGCTGCTTTTCACAGTGCAGTAGGAATTACTCCTTTTTCCATCATGGAAATCAGCTCAGATGCTCTGTCAAGGTTTAATGCCGTCCAGCAGCTGAGTCCCACAGAGCCACCCATTGACAGGATGGGTGAGAGAATTGGAAGGGTGAATGAGATAAAGACAATTTAATAGGTAAAACAAAGGTCCTGTGTGCCAGCAAAGAAAAACAGGTGGTTCAGTCATCACTTCCCATGGGCAGGGAGATGTTCAGCCATCCCAAGGAGAGCAGGGCTCTGTCCCCTGTGACAGTGACTTGGAAAGGCAAATACCAATGCTCCAAGCATTTCCTTTTTCTGCCCCCAGCTCTCTATGCTGAATGCAATGCCATTTGGTGTGGAATATCCCTTTGGACAGCCAGGTTCTGTTGTCCCAGCTGTGTCCCCTCCCAGCTTCTTGGCCACGCTTCCACACTGTGCAAGGGCTGATCAGCAGTCACAGAAATGTCCCTGTGTTATTAGTGCTGGTTCCAGCACACCCTAAACACAGCCCCATACAGACTGCCAGTATGGGGAAGAAAATTAACTCTACCCCAGCCCAAACCAGCCCGTGCCCCTACAAGGAATTTTTGTTAGCAATTGATTTATATAATGGAGTTTGCCATAGAGTCTGTAATGACTGGAATCCAGGAACCTGGGCTCACACTTCCCAAAATGAAACAGGAGCTGATTTTGCTCATGGTATCTCTGTGCCAGTGAACAGAGGCAGGGGCTAGAAGGGAGAGATGATAATGCATCCTGGGGATGCATCAGAAGTGAGAGGGAAAGAGTCAGGGATAGAGAGAGGCAGCAAGTGAGAAGAGGAGGACAGAGAAAACCAGAGGAGGTTGGGGACCAAAGTAGGAAAACAAGAAAAAAGTGACAGCATCCTCAACTCATGCAAGTTAAGTGCCATATAAATTCCATAATGATGCAAACCACCCACTGCTGCACTCTGAAGGACCAGAGTCCTCTGTTTTCCTCAGGTAATCCTCTGAGAAAGCAGGGGAAGCAATGTGTAAATACAAACTTCAGTATGTAACTAGTGTTTTAAAATTTGTCAGACGAGAATTTCTGTGCTAGCAATAACTTCATCCTGTTCTCAAAACATGTTTTATTGGCTAGCCAGTTGAAGCTGCTACCTCACAAATCAAATAAATAATAATCAGAGGGTACCAGGAGATATGCAGGTCCATGGCCCTGTGCTAATCAGCTGTGTGCATGCAGTGGCTCAGATGAAGTATGCAGTACCTGGAAACTAGCCAGCTGTCAACCCTATAATCACTCAAACATCAGGGATGGTGATTTGTGAGTGGGCCCCTAACCCTTTAGTGAGAAAATCAAATTATAATTGCATGCATTCTACAAAAAATTACTGTACTGAGCAGCTGAAGAGCCTCCCACTTTCTGAAATATATTTGCAGAAGGTATTTATTGACTCACCTTCAATCCCAATTGAGTTCAGAAATCTGAAGTTTGAAGCACAAGTAGTTAATAAAAATGATCAGTGGTAAATATTCTGGCTTGTTTTAAAATGTAGTCATTTCTCTTCCTTCGAAAATCTGGAGAGGTGGAAAAAACAAGTTTGTTGTGGGGAACCAGTGAATGGCATGATGTCCTCAGTGCTTAGTACAGAAAAGGTCAGACTACAGTGAGGACTTCTAGGGGAAAGAATTTCAGATTTCGCAGAGCTCAGTTGCTGCTTCTTTTTGCCAAAAGGAGTTTAAAATCAGTTTCACACTCCCCCAGCATTCTTTCAGGGAAGAGTAATGTAAAAATTAGGGTGACAAAAGCAGCTGCACCTTCACTTTGGGAAAAAAGAATCAAATTATTTGGCTTCCAATTCTTAAAAAAATACCATGGGAATTCCAAATCCTTCAGCTGCTGCTGCCTCATCCTCAAAAGGTGACTGAGTCAATAATTTTGGGAACTTTTTTTTGCATATTTACACTGGTAACACTATTGAAGTGCAAAATAGTGGTCAAGAAACCTTATCTGTGCAAATCAAGACACCAAATTCTCATCTCTGCCAGCTACACTCTGGGATTGCAGCCTGCTGGGTTTCAGTGTGGGTTTTGTTCTTCATTATTTTGATGTGGCATTGCTAATGAGTTGTGAAATGTCTTGTGCTGAGCATTCAGAGCCTTGAGCACATTCCTGCCTTTGGCAGCTGTGGGAGTGGGTTATGGCAGAACTGCATTTTGCCATCTGGATGGTTTCTTTTCCAGAGGCCCTGCAGGGACAGGGAGAGTGTAAATCTTTACTTGGCGCTTTCAAAGGGTTAACAAAGGAATTAAAAAGCTTCATTAGCATCGGAGGAGGATGGCAGTCGGCTGCTGCGCTTACACACGCTGCAGTTGGAGACAATTTTGGCACTAAGGAGTTGAGAGGCTGAGGACAAGTAAAATGTAGCAGGTTTTGCAGGAAAAGACAGTTACCTTAATGAGTACATGGGCAGTGCTGAAGAATTGGAGCACAGTACAAGATTCTTGATAAAGCCATCTGGACACAGGGGCAGTGAGGATAGATCAGGAGGAAGGAACCAGTTTATAACCTTGTGCAGCAGTATTAGAAAGTTGCTAACAATGAATTTTGCAGCTCTGATCAGTTTTTGGATTTGAATCCCATAGTTTTTGAAGTCATAGATATTCATTGAAATCCCAATCTTATTTTGGATACTTAAAATTCCATGCTCAAGAGTCAGAGAAATTTAAACCATTACTGTGCACACAAACAACATTAAAGGGATGATATTAAGCTGGTGGAGATGAATAATGTTCTTTAATGCATTTCTGTGCACGTGTGCAATTTGCTTGGTGTTTTGTTTCTCAAAACTATTTTCATCTCAGGGATTTATATTGATATTTGCATAGGTCAGCAGTAGACTGGGAATCATTAGAGCAGCAGAATGTGTCACTTTAGGCTAATGAAGTATTTACCACTGCCAGCAGCAATATTGGTGTGAGCCCACAACAGCTTTGCCAGTGTTTCATAAGCATTTACTGAACAGCAAAGAAAAGCTGAGACTTGGGCCTCTGAGCTTCTGGTTCTGTCTCAACAAGGGTTGATACATTCCAGGGGACAGAAACTTCCCTCAGTGCTCCTTTCCCAATCCACACTTTCTAAGCTGCTGTGGTTGATTTTTCCCAGGTCTTAGTGCTGAACCATCTCCTTGGTAGTCCATACACGTGGGGTTCATCTCACTCAATGACATTATATTGGGGTTTTGTGGCCAGTTTTTTGTAAAGGGGAGGGGGAGGAAATGCAATGCAAATGTCTATGTCTTACCTGGTTTTCTAAGAGCCTCTTATAATCAAGTACAGGACAGCACATGTTTCACCTATTTAAAACATCTATTTTGGGCAGAGAAGTGTTGTGCTTTGCTAGTGTCTTAAATGACCTACATGGTTTAATTGATATAACTACCAGCTACCCCAATTCCAGAACAAGTGTGCTTCTTCTTCTCTCTTCCTACTGCACCTTCTCCATCAGCAGCTCTTCAATATTCTCCTTGATTCAGTTTCTTCTCAGTGATAGCCTGGGATTCAACAAAATCATTTGATTGGTACCTGACCTTCCTCGTCTTCCTGCCTTTCTTTCCCTGCCCTCATGGGGTTTTCTTTGCACAAGGATGTTAATGACCCTTGAGGAGGAGTAGCCCTGTGAGGAGGGGCTGGGGGTGCTTGGTCTGTTCAGCCTGGAGGAGACTGAGGGGAGACCTCAGTGCAGTCACAGCTTCTTGTGAGGGGAACAGGAGGGGCAGGCACTGATCTCTGCTCTGTGGGGACAGTGACAGGACCCGAGGGAATGGCCTGAAGCTGTGTCAGGGCAGGTTTAGGTTGGATATCAGGAAAAGGTTCTTCCCTCAGAGGGTGGCTGAGAACTGAACAGGCTCCCAGGGCAGTGGTCACAGCACTGCACAACACATCTTGACTTTGCCTACACTGCTGAGGAAAAGAGGAGCAGGGACTGATTTCTGGTTCCCAAGGTCCAAGCAGCATGGACAGGTTTGTGGCCACAACACCAGGTCCCACTAGAGCAGATAGTTTGAGTCTTTGACCTGTCCTGAGGCCCCACACCTTGTCTGAAACTCATGTGGTCCTAAATCAAAGGGATTATTTTGTGTGGGGCTCTTTGCAGGCCAAAGGCTTGCAAGGAATTAATCTCCACTGCAGCTTTTTGGAGAGTTCTGTTTATAACATGTAAAGAAGGGTGTGAATTGCATGCTGTAGGCCATGACAAAAGGATATATAGGTGTATTTAAGGACACAAAGCCTGGAGACATGTTAGAAGACTTTTTTAGTTGAACAAGACCAAACAGGGTAATCATCTGCTCAACAGTATATTTTTGTACCAGTTCTGGGAATGAACAGTCTATCAAATTTTATATCATGTTTTGGGTGGTCAATTTGGAGGATTGGAATGCAGTACGTAGCCTTCCTCCTCTTGTTTAATTTAGAAATATAGACATACCCACAGAAACCTCAAATTCTTTCTACATGTGCTAGTTCATGCATAAGAAACTGTGTAGTTATTTAAGCATAAAACTGGGAACTTACTAATTTGTTCTACTACTTTGAATCAACATTAGCTTTCCAATCATGGAGTAGAAAAGCTGTAAGAGTCTCCATTAGTCATGCATGGGGAGTTATAATTTTATATAGTTACATCTATATTAATATTTGCATAAAAATTTTTTATCTAGGCACATACCAGATGCACAAAACAGCACCATCCATCCTCTGCCAAGTGTGAAAACCAAAAGCATAGAAACACTGGATCTTATAAGAGTCAGAATTTTCAGAAAAAAAACTAAATGCAGACCAGCATTTTTCTGTAACTTCAATTAAAGGAATAATTAAAATAAAACTGCTTAGAAAGTGGCTCTGCTGAGCTAATCCCTGCCCAGTTCTCTCCAGCACTGCCCAGGGTTCCTAGAGCAGCAAGTGCCTTTGGCAGAAAACAGTAGCTCAGTGCTCAGTAGGTGAGAGCCAGGCACTGATAAACTTAAATCTGCACCAGGTGTCTGGGGAAAAACACACAACTCTTGCTAAGTCAAAAAATACTTTGGTTGTTATTCTCCCAAAGAAAGAAAACACTGGAGGTGCTGGTATATTGAAACCAAACTGTGATCCAGTTCCCTAAATTGAGGTTAGTAGCCTCTAATTGTCTCAGTTCAGTCAGATCCAGCACTGGAATGTCATTGTTCGTAACAATGGAGTTATATGTCTGTCTCTAGCAGTTACCAGTGCTTTGAAATGCAGAGTCTTTTTATGCAAAAAGAATTAAAGAGAAAAATTTTGCTGGAAAACTCAATATCTTCCTTAAGTTTTGAACAAAACTGTGGAAAAAAGTCTACTCTGTGCTCCCAAGGATTATTTTTCAGTCAGAACTTTTTTTGTTTTTACATTTTTTTCAGAGCTTTTGAAATTTATGTTTTAAAGTTTAGCACATTGCATTAATAAATCAGAACCTTGTGAAAACAAATTATGAGGCTTAGTTATACGTCAAAAATATAAATCAGAACTTAATAACCAGGATAGAAGATATTTTCTAATCAGTCAGCTAGAGAACTAATTAATGCTATAATTTGTAAATCAACCAAAGAAATACATCCATGTTCTTAGCTGGAATGCATAAATCTTATGGCAAACTTAACACTTATAATTTGGATCATTTTGTTTAATGTTTATAAATCAGTCTGTTAAATAAGATTTGAGCAAGATCTATAAATTAACACACTAAATTAAAAGTGTGTGGTTTCTGATGATAAATAAGGATTTACAAGTGTTGGAGGTAACCAAACAAATTTACATTCCTCAATTAGATGGTAGTTAACCATTATAAATCAAAGCTGTAAATAATGTTTATCTCCTCAGATGTTCATGTTTCAGAAAGCCCATCCTAAAGAAAAAGAGAAAAGCGTTGAATTTAAATTGTTTCCTCTTTAGCATACAAATGGAGTACACACTAAAGACTGAGAGAAGCATGACTAGATTCTCCTATTTAAATGGCCACAATACCAGCTTTTGTTCTGCTTTTTCTGCAAGCTTTGCAGCAAGAGATATACTGGAATATAACTTGCTATAAGACTGTGGTTCATATTATTAAGCATATCTGCAAGTAGGAGAATGTTTTTCTCCAAAAAAATGAACATGACCTGACAAGACAGAAGAGTATCAGACTTCCCTCTGTGGATTTTCATCCTTCCCCTCCCCTGCTCTGAGTGTCTGTGCAAACAATGGAAAGCTGAATACGTCTCATGCCAGAAGGCAGCAGGTTACTAAAATACCCATGACATATTTATGCAAGAAACATGCTGTAGAACATATGGGCCTTGGGAGCCTTTCCCACCTTCTGTCTCTGTGTATTTTTTTCAGCTGTGAGAAGGCCTGATGAAGAGATTCATTTAATTGGGAAAATGAATTTTAGGCCAGAATGAGAAAACAAAGCAATCAAAACAGGGTACTGTAGACATGAGCCTGAACTTCAAAGCACTTCTAGTAAAATAAATTTTGCAAACTCCAAGTCAAATTCCTAAATATAATCCTGGGTTAACAGGTGGAGAAACCTCAGACTTAAGGAGGCTGAAAACAAATTATCCATCAGGAGACACCAATTTTGAGTGCTTGACTGGACAAATACATGCTGGGCTCCAAGCTGAAAACAGGAACATTACAGCAACATAAATCAATGGTTTCTTTTGAAAATGAGGCCATGGACTGGGGAAGGCTGGAAACACAGCTGTGTCAGCACTAGAGCTCACTCCTGTCTTGCTGCTGAAACCACACTCCTTTCTGAAGACCTTGTCTCAAAACCTCCACTTAGCATGAGAGCTTTAAGAGTGTAAAGAATCATAGAATGGGCCAGGTTGGAAGGGACCACAAGGGGATGAAGGGATGAAGGCCCCTCTCAGATATCTCAAGATTGAACAGGCCCAGCTCCCTCAGCCTGTCCTCAGTGAGATGCTCCAGTCCCTCCATCCTCTTTGTCACCCTCCACTGGACCCACTCCAGGAGCTCCACCTCTCTCCTGTACTTATGAGCCCCAAACTGGACACAGCACTCCAGGTGATCCTCACAGGGCTGAGCAGAGGGGCAGCATCACCTCCCTGACCTGCTGGCAGTGCCCTTCCTAATGCACCCCAGGGTCCCATTGACCCTCTGTGCCGCAGGGACACGGTGCTGGCTCGGGGACAGCTCATTGTCCACCAGCACCCCCAGGTCCTTCTCCCCAGAGCAGCTTCCCAGCAGGTCAGTCCCAGCCTGTCCTGGTGCCTGGGGTTGTTCTTCCCCAGGGCAGGACCCTGCATTTGCCCTTGCTGGGTTCCAGGAGGTTCTCTGCCCATCTCTCCATGCTGTCGAGGTCCTTCCCAAGGGCTGCAGGGCCCTCTGGGGTACTGGCCCCTCCTGCCAGCCTTGTGTCACCAGAGAACTCCCTGAGGAGGCATCGACCCTCGTTGATGAATAAGTTAAAATAAGGAATAAGAACGAATAAGAGAAATAATGAATGAGATAAATAAGTTGAATAGTGCTGGGCCCAGTACGACATATTGGGGGACACCACTGGTGTCAGGCCTCCAACTGGACCTTGTGTCACTGGCTACAAGCCTCTGGGATCTGCAGTGCAGTATTTTCACACTTCATAGTCCACACAATGAGGAAGAATTTTTCTGCATATTATTCACCCTATACAATTTTAGAAGCATCCACTTATATACCCAGCCTGGGATCAGTTGCTATTGAAATTAATTGCTGAGAACCTAATTCCAAGAGGTGAATATCTGAGCAGTTAGTAAGAAAAGCAAGTGGCAAAAAGAAAGCTTCAATTTCTTGCACATTTTTGCTTCTTTTACTCCTTTGCTGTATCCTAATCATCTCCAGGGTCTCCATCTCCTAAACTAGGATTTGCTATTTGTCTTTAATAGGGTAGAATATAAAATGCCAACCCTGATTATTAACCAGGTTTCCTAGATGTCAGTCCTACAACATCATTCTCATGTATCAGTCAGCTCATTTGAGGTTTGGATGAGCACAGTTAGCATAAGACAAATTGCCCTAATCATTGAAAGTAGTTTCAGTAAGTAATTTTGAACACAAACTCTAACAGTTTGTTGGGCTCTTGGGAACAGAGCCTTGGGGAAAAAAAAAGTACTGCACATATACAGAGAATTATCCACTAGAAACAGAAAACAGTTGAATATATTTAATTTTTAAGAATGCTATTTATTTTTATTTTATTATATATGTTAATATTTTATATTGTTATTATTATTTAAATTGTGGTAAATAAAATAAGATTATACATAGATGGATGTTTTTTCTTTCCACTTTGAAGTTGATTATGTTACTATCAGTTTCTGTATTTCAGCTATGAAAAACTGGATAGTACCCTTAATTTAAAGATTCCTGGGCAGCCATGGGTGGGGAAGCACACAGGAATAGTTACCATGTACATTTATGTAATCAGCACACATGGATAAGTGTCCCTGTTCAGGCAGCAAGAGATGTGCTGTCTACAAGCACGCTGGCCTCACTTCACTTGGGAGAGCCATGCATCCCTAATTTAGCTAATTAGGGAGTAAAAAGATGGGAGCTTTATATTTCCTACCTCTCTCCATGAGGGAGGCAGCCAAGGTGACTGCTGGTGTATATTGGTGCTGTTAAGTCTGTAGTGATCTGTGAGCATCTGAAAACTTCCCCAATTTTGGTAATCCGAGTGAAAGGAGAGCTTTTTTGCAGAAATATGTGATCTCTTTTTTTCTGGGTCTCCTGTGGAAGGGTCAAAAATGAAAAGGGAAGTGGAGAAAATTAACCACCCCATAGCTGTCACTGCATAATTCAACATTTCAAGCAAAATATATTTTAAAAAAAGAAGAAAAAGAAAAAAATAAAGCACGACGATTACAGAGAAGAGGATAGAGAATTTTATTTCTAGCAATTGCAAATTGTTGTCAGATTTATATTTGGGCAAATGTTATCTGACAAAACAGGCTATTTGATGCACCTGGGATGGAGATCTAGTTTAGCCCTTCTCCAGCAGAAATTAGTAAAATACCCTGATGGGTACTATTCAAAAATGGGAGCTAATACTACAATAGCAGCACAACTCAAATCCCTGGAGTCAGACCATGAATCTTAGAACATCACATGCAAATTGCTGAAACAGTAATCACGACAGTTTCGATGCAAGTAAGGTGCTGCTGCATTCAAGGTAGAACCTTCAGCTTCCTCTATAGGGTCACAGTATTGCTGCTTCAGTGAGCAGAGAAATGTTGTGCCCAGCATGTTTTGGTACAAAAGTGATGTAGTGATTTCCCTTTGTTCTCTGGTTTCTGCTGTGGAGGAGATGATGTGGGCAAGTTCGCAAGGAGCAAATATCCATCACCAGCTTGAGGTATTACCATGGATTTCCATCAGGATAATATGACATGAGCAGAGATACCTGCCTAAAATCCATGTCACATTTGAGGCACAATGCCTCCAGACCCAGGGGCTCAAATGGCCCCAGGTGTGGCTGAGAGTCACTGCCACTCCCTCCTCAGCTCCCAAGGCCAGGAACAGTGCTGGTCTACACTGTGTCACATCCCATTAAGTCATTTCACATATGATGTGATGCAACCTGACACAAGATGTTTGGAGGGCTGAGAGAACGTTATCTCTGTGTCCACAGGCACTGAGCACCAGCTCCTAAGCCTGAGCACGCAGGCAGCGATTCGGGGGATCAGTGAATAGGGCTTTTCTTTTCTTTTGGGGGATTACATTGAGGCATAGTCATGAATCATTTTTTACTTACTTTACATAAGTCATACTAGGAGTCCTAAAATTCAGGTTTTATGCCTTTTGATATATATTTTTGCACCTCATAAGAATCAGCAATCATGCAGAGAACTTGAGCAAACCCCAGGATTCCAATGCCGGTACAGATGTCTGGGTTTATAAAAATACTCCTTTCAGCACTAGATTTATGAAATCTGGAGGTGGTGGATTTCTAATTTGTATTTTTTATTTATGTTAGAAACTCGTTTATGTTTATTTAGTAGAGACCCATGAACAGGCATAGACCTATTTGTACAATGAGTGAGGAGGATGCAAAGAGCTGAGTGGGGACCTATCAAAATTAATAAATGTAGATTCTGTTTCCATCTTTACCTATCCCTGAGAATACAATACTATCACCTGATTTTTCTCTCTGGGCTACAAATAGTGAAACAATATCATAAAATCAGTAGATGTCTACTATTTTTAAATATAAGGATCTCTCAGACATATTTTCTCTGCTTTGATTTAATTCTCACTAGAAATAAACTTAAAAATAAAAGATAATTTTATTTTCAATTAATCCAACTTTTTTCTTTTCTGAAAATGACAAATCAATGTATTTTGACAGCTCTGACATTCTTACCAAATGTAAATGTGATTAAAACAATTCTGTCAACTGATGTATTCTGATCAAAAAGGCATGACAACCAAAAGCAAAGTTCCTGGTCAAGTTAACCTGATAAATAATTGGTGATTACTTATTTTTCTCCAATGAAGGCAGTTAGTGTTATTGACTGCTGAACATGTGCTGCACTTGAAATTTAGTTGCTTTAAATACATTTGCACTGAAACCCTACACGGAGACTGGAATAGGAGTATCTGCATCACCTTCCCATCCTTATCCTCCCAAATGTTTTCCCCTGGTAGGCAGGTCTTGGGTTTTGTGTTGCTGGAATGGTTCCCAACCCTGCAACCAAAGAAGAAGTTGAGATTCCTCAGCTCTGGTTTTCAAGGTTGTTTATTTTCTCTTATCTAATACATTCTTTCTATGACCTGCCAAGGTCTGTCTAGAATCTTGGTTTGAGGCACACTGACCACATTTGGGGCAGTGTTATCTTTTTATACTAAAACCTACATGTACTTTATTTACAATAATTTTCCAATACCTGTCACCTATGTTAGACAGTTTGTCTCTACTCTAAACCAATCCAAAAGTGCCACCATCACAGCGGAAGATGGAGGAGAAGGAGAAGGAGAAGGACAAGGACAAGGACAAGGAGAAGAAGAAGAAGAAAGAAGAAGAAAGAAGAAGAAAGAAGAAGAAGAAAGAAGAAGAAGAAGAAAAACAGGACACGCCCAGATTCCTCCATCTTGCCTCTTGAACCCCCATTCTAAATCCCCAAAATTCTACTTTTCCACCCTGTGACAAATTCACTACCATTCTATTCAAGCTCTTGTGGTTTATAACTCCTCGCACAAGCTGGTAATTGTTTCCATGGGTTAAAATTGAAGGCACAGGTGTCTTTGACTCCGTGCCAAGGTCTCTGAGCCCCTTGCCAAGGTCTTGAGTCCTCCAGGGCAGCCAGAGCAATGTTCTGGGTTCCGACAGGCAGGCACATAAAGAGCATTTCCAGCGTGGCAATCCCAATGTCTAATCCTGTTTGGGGTGGCTCTGTCTCTGGTCCAGCCAAATCCCACATGGGACACAGGTGTCAGCTGGAGCTGGGGGCAGCACTGTCTGGGTATCTCTACCTGGAGCTCCTCCAGGAACGCAGGCAGGACAGGGAGATGGGGGATAGGGGCTGGATGGGGCTCAGCCACCCTCATGTCCAGTGTGTCCCATGGTGCTCAATGGCATCACACAGCTGTTAGTGGGGATGTCCCCCTCACTCTGCTCACCCTGCACTGCCTGGGCCATCTGCCTCAGCTCTGGTCACAGAACCCTAAGTCCTGCTGTAACCTCTCTTTGCAATAGGTCTAGAGGTTTCCAAATCCCCTGCAGACAAGCTGTGCAGGGTGAGGAGGGAGCAGGCAGCCTCCAAGCCAGGGGTGCCGGGTGGGAACTGATCCCTTCCTTACCTTGGGAGAGCAGAGCCGTGGTTCAGTGCTGTGAAACCACAGCATGCAACCAGCACCACCCCAGCCTCCCAAACACCTGCTGCTTGTGAAGCTGCTCACTCAGGTGTGAATTAGAGGTTGTGAGAGCCAGGCAGAATCCCTGTTTGATTCCCATCTCTCCCTCCCTGTGTGGTACCCACGTCTCTTCTACTCCCAGCGGTTTGTACGTGCTGAGAGCATCCCTGACTGGGAGGGAGATGTCTCAGTCTGGAGCATCCAGAACTCTCAGTGTGTTCTGTTTGCTATTTGCCATTACATGATGCCTGCCCCTTTGATCAGTCCCTGTCACAGGTTCCCATGTGAATCTTCTTGAATGAGCAAGTGAGTGAATGTGCCTCAGAGACAGCAGGTTTTAGGGGAAGGTTGCAATTCCAGCTGACTCAGACCAATTTTACTGTCACCTTTTATCAAAGGCAGAAATCAAAACTTATGAAGGAAACATGAGTAAGCTATACTGTGCTGGAAGTGCTCTTTTCAAATATATAGGCACATTTACTAAATGTAGAAATACAGACATACCTACAGACCTGCTTATCAAAACATATATGCAGGTAATATCTTATTTTTCTAAATAGTCAGTTCAATTCACGATTTACAGATGCTTATGTATTCATTAGGCCATTAATTTAACAGGTTAACTGGAAGAGAATAATTGTTCTCTTTATAATTATAAAAATTCATCTAATCGTGAATACCTCCTGGTTAGTCATCTAGTGACAGGAAAGGAAGTGCATTATTTTCTTTTAAAGATGAGGGATTCAATGTTCTCTGACAAAGCATGGCTTGTATTGTCACACTGAAACCATCATTACTAGATGTTCTTCGAGCCTGCATTTCCACAACTGACAGCTCTGAGACAACTGTGTAAACAGCATCATAAATAATACCCCCAGTAAGGGCATATACACTGTGCTGTCACTGCCCCTCATTAGTGGAGTATTTACATTTTACGAATAAGTAGAAAAAAATAATTTTAACTGTTGACTGATGTCTTGGCCTAATTTTTAGAAGGGCCAAGAATTTATCATGTCTGTAAGAGCCAGCTGCATGTGCTTTGCACTTCTCTAATGCCTCTTCTGTTTTCTGAATTGTTTAAAAGACAGAGGGAAGAAACAAATTTCCCTGTACTGAGCTTCCCACATCTGCCTGGCTGAAAAACTACACTGATAGATGGTGAAATACAGTTCTCATAATTTTTTTAACACGGAAGGCAGGAGATGCAATAGCTTTTAGACTACACTTTAACCTAAATTAGAGGCAAAATGCTTCAGCACACAACTGAACAAGTACAAGGGAAGAAAATGCAAATCCCACACCCCCCTGGATAATTAGTAACCTACACAGCCCTGCACACTTTCTAAATGTTGCATTAAATAAGTACATGGAGTTCTGATTAACCATTAGATTGCTGACAACTTTTTTCTCACTTTGATGGGCATTGGACAGATTTTTCTCTTGGGAAAAAAATGCTTCACATAGATTTTTGTAATTTGTCTCTGCTATTGTAATTTTCTGCTATTGTAATTTTCTGCAATTATTCTAAAGCCCATTACTTCAAACTGATTTTGCTACCTGAAAGAATATGACCTCACAGTGTGTCTAATGGTATTTTGATAGCAGGAAACCATAAAAATTAGAAATACAAGTAGTTAACTTTACACTGTAAAGGAAGTTAAACAAATCCCACCTTTTGTGTCTGGGAAAACAATCAATTTGCCGTGGGAGCTGCTCCAGACATATCACTGTTGGTTTTGGTTTGTTGTTTTTTTGACAATGTTTTAATATGTTATTGATTTTTTGAACAGCTGAGTATGGTTTATAATAGCAATAATTTGCATGAAGCCAGCCATCACACAGGATAACACCAAATGTATAGAAGATTAACTTTTGCCTTTAGTAGTTAACTGAGAAATTAGCATGAAAGGTGGGGGTTAGTTTTTGTTCATTTTGTTGTTAGCAATGAGTGACATTAGGGTGAACATCACTTGCATATTTCCAGGTGCTTTTGGAGTGAAGGGAAAATATAAATGATCAGCTATCACTTTATGGTTTTCTAAGGCATTAGCTGGCCAGTAGTTTTGCAACTGGATCACATAAAGGCTGCATTTCATCAACTTATTTAAGTATGTGTTTACTTCCTACTGGAGTTGCATGGACTGAAAGTTAAACATGAATTTAAGGGTTTTGGCTGAATTGGTTTGTTTAAAAGAGCTTTGTTTCCTAAATGAGATGTGGCAAGGGCTTATTTGCATGTATCCTAACTCCAAATGTTGGAACCTGGTCTTCATGTTTTGCCCTAAAGCAAGTAGAATACTAGCCAATTTATCATGTGCATTAGATGTGAAGGATCCTGGGTTGTGTTCAATTCTGGTATTATTAAGAAGCCTTAAGACAAGAATATTAAAACTATGAAACACACAAATTATTACAAAAGCATATTTCAAGTGTACCTCACTGCAGGGTGTAGCTGTCATCTTCTCATGCTCTGCTATCTGCCCTGCAGCACTTTTTACTGGCTCCATCTCTCTTTTGCTGCTTTTTATGTTTTTACCTTTTTTTAATAAGCATATTGTTTTCTAACACACTTAGCCTGCAAGTTTAGTGAGAAGATCATGTTAGTTATTGTTGATTGTAGCTAATTTATTATTATTCATCTTGTTGTGGAGACTGAAAGTCAAGAGTTTTTAATCCTTTAACCACAAAACTATTTATGCCATGGTGTCATCACTTGTACTGTGTTCTAGTTCATTTCTACAGAGGTTTGAAGTGCTCCAGAATAATTTTGTTGGGTTATCTCCCAACTGGTTGTTTCATTTTTGTATATATGTACTAGAGTTAAAATTTTTGAGAAAAAAAAAATCCAGTCATTATTATATAAAACATAGCAAAATCTCATGTTCTTTTTTTTTTGTTTAAAATACGTTCAAGTTGGCAGCGAGTTACCTACAGGTACAGACTGTGAAAATGTCCAGGCTAGGATATGCTCTGATCCATAAATATGAAATACTACAATAGTAATAAAGATAATTTGCAATGGTTTGATTCTGCTCTTCAGTCTGAGGTGCTTGGTTCAGGCCTCTAAGCTCATTTGTCTTTAATCAGCACCTGTAAAACCTACAGTTTTAAGGGAGTCATTATTCATAGAGAAAGCTTTTCTTTCTTGTAGAAGCCTGAAAATTGAAACAGCAGCCATGCAGCTCTCAGCATGTACAGCACTGAAATATATTTTGTGTTTCTTTCTGAAGTACTGGGTTTGGGGGGCCTTTCTTGGTTTTTGTTTTCACATGAATGCATGATATGCACAAAAGGTACCACTCTTGAAGGATATATTGCTAAAAGAACTCTGAAAGCCAAGGGGCAGTAAGCATTTAGGCTCTGTCTATCAACTTTTGGCACTATTTTTGGTAATTTTTTAGAATTAATTCAGTGGATTTTGCATTGAAATAACAACTTGAAGGTAGGTAAAATCTAAGCTCTAAAGGATTGCATATTGGTTGTTAAATAGTTTATTATGACACCTCAAAAGCTGTGTTTGGATGAACTTGGCGGAGCTATTAATTACTTTCTGTACTTATTACTATTAATATCATTTCTATAAGCCTTGGAATTAAAAATGTAAATAAGATATTAAGCTGGCTGAGTATTTAAAAGGTTTAAGGGAAAAAAGGCTTATTAGGCTGTTTAGTGTTTAAGTGACCTCCAAAGGACAGATAACAGAGTAGACCAGCAAATTCAGATATTCACTGCAAAATAAATTAACTTGTTATTATCACATATTAACACATTATATATACCTCATTCTGCCAAATTGTGATTACAGGTCTGGAAGCTGTAAAAACGTAATTAATTTCTCCATATTTTTATTAGAATGCAAATACATCTACACAGAAGCAGGGTGATTTGTGGGTGGGTGGATACCTTGATTTTTTTTAGTCTGCACAGTAAAAGCACAATGAGAAAGACAGGAGAGACAGCACAGCAGAAGCTGTGGATTTGGAAAGAGCAGAATGCACTAAGAAAAGACAGCTAAATCTAGAAAGGCAAGTTTTGGTTAGGTCCACATTACATTAGATTTTGTTGCCAGCTTAGTACATTTTCTATAAAAAATATATTTTTAAATTAGTATTTTTATTCATAAATTTAGAGCTGTCAGCTTCCATACAAACTGAAGCCATTCCTCTTTCAATGGCTGCGCTTCAGAACCACCCCATCCCAAAACTGGAGGGAAGCATTGCACAGCCCAGCTAGGTTAAAGCAGATTAACAGGCGTGTTTATCAAAAAACATTTGGAAATAAATTTCAGGGTAATTCAGTAACAGGAATCCCTGGATGAAAGGCCATTTATGAAATTCCAGCTAATGGTGTGACAGTGACCATGCAGTGAGGATGCTCCTCTCAGGAATGTGCCACCTGTGGGCTGGGACCTTGTCTGTCCTCAGCACCTCTCTGCAAAGGCACCACACAGCTCCCTTGGCACGAACCTGATGTGGGATTTGGGCTTTTCACCCATCATGTGGAGCAATGGTCATGTTGAGAGGGTATTGTGCAAAATCTCACAGCTCTGCAGGGACTAGAATTCCTTGTCAGATAGCCAGTACTTTCCATTTCAGAGGCACTGGAATCTGTCTACAGAAGTTGTTAAAGCTCACTCAGCATGCTTTGCTTTTAACTAGTATTTTTTAATTCTAGTAAGCCACTGATTTTGAAAACCTCCTGCCTTTGCTTTTAAGCAGAAAGATGAGAGTCTAGCTTTGGATTCTTAATTTGAATGGAACAGATCTTAATCTGTTTTCTGATTATCTGATTTCAGATTTATCTAAAATCAGATAATCAGAAAAGACAAATTTATTTATCTGATTAAAGATAAATTTATTTATCTGATTTCAGATATTACTCAGCTTTTCAGTTTGCAAATCTATTCTTATTCTATATGTTCAAATTTACAATTGTAGTATAAGTTTTTAAATTGTGATTTTTAAATAGCTCTGGAATGTTTAGTAATTGCCACTTGCAGCATATGAATTATTTTCATCTGTCAGTATATTAAGAGACAAGGAAACATTCAGAGGGAAAATGGAAATATTTTTCTGGGAATTATGTGAATTGTGTTGAGAAAACAGAATGAAATCTTAAAAAAGAGAAGACCAGAGCTGAAGTAAATTCCCTGACAAAGACCTAAAGAAGTCAGAGGCAATATGGTTATCTTTCATAAAGCAAAATATAGCCTCTTATTGAATCTGATGCATGGTATAAAACCTGGCAGATTCCTCTAGTGCCTGGATGATTGCTGTTCTCAGCAGCCATAAGAGAGACAGGTCTTTGTCTCTTGATCTTGTTAAGGACACTCCAGGCTTTGCTCAGCCCTTGAGAAAGGAAATGTTTTAGACTGCCCTGCAATGATTGTGTTATTGCCTGCAAGGAAAGTTGTTTACCTGGGATTATATTTTATGCAATCATATAAGGACGTGGCACAAGATACAAAAAATTTTGGCGAATTGGAGTTAAAATCTGATCATGCAAATAAATTGAGGCATGTGGAGAATTATGTGGAGAATATTTCACATTTGGAAGACCCAGGGTCAGCTGTGAATTTCTTTCATCTCTGGTTTGTTGGGTTTTTTTTTTGACAAACAGGCTTTTAAAACTCTTTTCATGTACTTCTTTGATGCATAAATAACAACAACAAGTCAACATCAACCATCTGTTGCACATTAAGACTTTTCATTTTAAAGCATCCACTGGTGCCCTGTTTAATGGTCTTTTGACTTAGTTGCCAATATCAGCAGGATGAGCTTGATAATTGACAAGGGCATGTAATTGATTGTCACAGGTGGAAATGCACCGCTTATTACTGTGTACACTGAGAACAGAGTCTCCAGAGATGGTGGGGTTTGATCTCTAAAAATGTAAATCATTTTGGCTTTGAGGGATGAAATTTGGACTTTGAGGCACAGACAAAGGCTAGCTGAAGGAAGGATAAAGGGGTCCATTGAAGAAAATGGAATCTGAGCTGCAATCTTGCTATAAATTTCTGGCAAAATACTTTTTCTGCAGACCCAGTTTTCAGCAGCAGCTTTGACAAAGGACCGTGAGCAGCAGTGGAAACTCAAGAGCAGAGCGGGTGCTTCCAAGAAAGTGTCAGTGCTGTCATCCAAAAGCAGTAACCAGGATCTTGTGTCTGATGACAGGTGAAAAAGCAGTATTGGGAAAAAAAGTCTTGTCAGCACTGGAATTGCTTTTAAACACGATGTTTGGCTTGTTCCACAAGGACAAAGGGGAAATATGCATCATTGCTCATATCCCAAGCTGAACAGAAATGAGAAATTCTGCTACTTTTTGAAGGGAAAATGCAGGCTTTCAAGTCCAGTACAGAAAAACAAAAGAATAACTGTGGGTTTTTTTTCTCACCTTCACAAATGGAAGCTAGAAAGAGCAATAAAGTAGTTTTCTTAGAAATAAACTAGCACAATTTTTTGGCCCCACCTATTTAAAATAGCTCTTTAATCTAAGAGTCAGACACGTGCTAAGCTCTTTTATGTCAAATGCACTTCAAAATTTTCACCGCAGATGGTTCACCTGTGGAAAATATTTCTCATCACTACTTGAAATTTCCCCTCACACAGCAAGGTAGTATCTTCACAGTGGAATTGAGGAGCTACAAATTACAAGGGGAGACAGGAAATGTCCAAAGATGCCAAGGCAGCATTTGTTCTGAAGCTGGGAATAAGATATATGACCTTCCTGTCATCTCCAGGAATGATAGATAAGTGAAGTGGGCTAATGGAGCAACACAAGAGTGCAGTGTGAGCTGTTCATCCAGAAAAATGTTATCTGCATTTTAATGTTAGGGGTGGTAGCCACCTTTGAAGCTGGTTTAAGAAAATAAGTTTTGGAAGTTTTGCTACTTCACTGTAATGGATGACTATGCAATAAAATCAGACCTGTTACAACATCAAAAGAGTACCACTACTACAAAAGAGCAGTGACACTTCCATGAATTTGAGCCAACACAGCTTGCAGGTTTCTCTGAGCTTTTGCTTTTCCTAGAGTTTTTGTGACATTCTCTGGATAATTATATATGCACAATACGTTCCTTACTGGTAGCCTGCTTCCCTCTTTTGCAGGTTTTGCTTTTGGTAAACATGCCATTTTTACTCTTTTTCATCCCCCATTAGGTTAACAATGGGGGAAAATCCCCTCACTGATTTATTTATATATACTTATTAATCTTAATCTGCATAATAATTTTAGAAAAAGTGTTTTCTTCCTACTGGAAGTGGTCTCCAACAATTACTTTCATCTAAGAATTTTGTGAAGAGTGGAGAAAGGAAAAATTCTTCCTTTTAAAATGTAAAATGCCAGAAGTGGACTCATTTTCATAAAAGCTATAAAAGTTTTGTGAATCATGAAGAAATTAGTAGACTGCAACCTGTTTGTAGATGTCTTGTGTGGTCTTGTGTCGTTTTAATGGCCAATTTTACCACTGTTAGCTCAATCAACACAAGAATTATATTTCTGAAAGCTAAGACAACTTGGACACATTTTCCAAATCTCTTTCCAACATGTTGGAAGCAAAGCAAACTACTGTGTTTACTGAAGAGGATAGCTTTCCTGTGCAAGTTTATTTTTATTCCTCTTCTTTCTCAGTTACAGGGAAAGATCCTATAATTATCGACTATCTTTTAGTGGTGATTTACTTGGCGAAGATTGATTAGCACAATCAGTCACTCCAAAGCAATTTTCATCACCAAATATTAGATGGTTTCTTTTCCTGCTTGATTAGCAGTCCTGCTGCAGGTTACACTGTAGATGTAATTCTATAAACATGGTTTGCAAAGTGTTGTTATATGAAAAATCCTCATCTAAATATAGAAATTCTTAAATATTTATGGGTACTAATTGTGTGCATGCACATATGTGCACATGACTGTGTCTCTGTATATATGCATATGAAGAAAATCTGAAAATGTTGATTCTATTCCAAATATGGAGCTAAAGATTTGTATTCAGAGATTAATCTTCCATATGTGTATATGAATAGAATTGTTGTTTGATGTTATCATCCTGCCCCAGCATAATCTGGGTAAAAGAAATAAAAAAATCCTTACATGTGCTTAGCAGAAAATAATTCAGATTTGCCCTTACAAACACCACTAGCTTAATACATTTTGACTCAGGGAGTGTGTTGTGCTGCTTTTGGTTGGAGTAAAGTTCTCCACCCCTTATTCTGCACCGTTTTTGTCATGCTCACATCCTACACTATCCAACAATCTAAAGGCATGTCCAATACAATCTCCACCCCTGATCATTTTGAACCAGGCTATAAGTTTTAACATCACAATTAACTCCTCCCCTCACTCCTAGGCTTCCTGCTATAGCAATTTCATAACACTCCACTCAAACAATGAATTATTTTCATACAAGTTTCATGTAAAACCAGTCAAAACCAGCCCATATTTCTCAGACTGATTTGGTTTCTTGTGGTTTTTGATTTTGCTTTTTATTTGAATGTTTGCTTGTTGAGCTATTCCGTTTTAAGCTTTCTGCTTTAAAGGCTCCACAGTCTGTGCCTGTTTTCTAGGGCTGACTTGGGTGAACTGCTATTCCAGCTGAAGAAATCATGTGTAATTCCTATCCTAAAATCTTCCTCAGACTGATAAGAAAGCAGAAGAAACTGTGATCAACCACAGATTCAGCATAGCTACTAAAGTGTCTGCAATCCCATGTATTGCAAGGCAATGTACATGGTATAGATCAAATAATGACTCTCAGAGCCATGTAAATAATACATTTGCCTATAAAAATGTTATGTGTGCATTAACAAGCCACATTTTATGAGCAACTGAACAAGACTGATTTGGTGTTTTGCGGCAGTTTCCTCTGCTGTGCAAACAGAAGGATGAGTGAACTGCAGGTGCCACACAGGGGCCACAGAATATCTGTCTGATGGGGGCTTCCTTACCTTGAGCAACTTCTTAACCTGGGGTGATCTAGAAAAAGGAAAGAGACTTTTATTGCCAGACCATGCCTGGTGCAGCAGCCTTCCCTCAGCAAGGAGCTGTGCTGAGAAAGGAGAGGCTGAATGGGAAGCCACTGTAGGGGATGCAAGACTTGGGAGAGGGACGAGTTCCAGGGACTGCAGCAGAGCCCTGTCTCCCACCTGTGTGGCAGCCAGCATCAGGAGGCTCCAAGTCTCCTTCAGTTCCTGAGATCAAATTATTTCCTGATTTCCCCAGAATTGATTTTCCTGCCGAGTTAATTCAGTTTTTCGCTTTGTCTTGACTTTTCTTTCAGTGCCTTGACTTTCTGTTCACTTCAGTTGGAACTGGCTGCTCAGCTCCAGCAGTGGACACAGGATTTAAGACCAAAATTTTTTATGAAACAGAAATGAAAGTTTTTTGGAGCTTCAGTGCACTTTCTCAATTTTCAAATGGGACAAGTCTTCCAGTCCATAGTTAAGCAGAAGTGAAAATATCTGTATCTATATCCATCTCTATATATATTCTACTCTCCTATAATTCACAAAGGAAGATAAACCCAGGAAGACAATTTTTCCAAACTTGAAGAAGGCTGCTGTTTTTCCCTTGAATTGCTAAATTTATAGCCCTGTTTACAGTGAAAACTTAGCTCTATTTATATCTGTTACTTTTCTGTATACTCATGTTGTATCTAATATAAGAGTTAATGGAGTTGTAGCTTACCACATACAATAAGTGAACATTAGAAAATTAGGTTTTTATGCAAAATCACACAATTGGTATCTTATAAAATACTGAAAAAAATCATATTTTTGCACATATATCTAGATTTATATAAAAACCCAGTGCTAGAGGAAAATGAGTAAAAATTATTCCCTCTGATCTGAGGACAAAAACTGTGTGTTCCCATAGGAGTCCAAGCTTGAATTCTTGCTTTCCAAGTAGCAAAAAATAATAAGCAAGCAGGCTATACACACAATTCATTTTTCTAAGCACCATACCTGGCTGTAAAATTTTAAATACAAAAGATGGAGGAAAGAAAAGCAGATATGTAACATTTTAGAAATGTATCTCTGTTGTATTACTGTAACACAAAAAAAAACCCCAGTGACAGAATTATCACAAAGAAATGTTATTATTCTGTTTAATTCCATCACTCTTCCTGACAGACAGGCTTTAAGTCACTAGTGCACAACACAAGTTAACAAAAAGATCAGAACTTCTTGAGTCTCCAATACTTCATTTTTTCAACTTCTAGATGCACAGGATATTTGGAAATATCACATTTATAATGTACTTTTTACAATGTAGGAGACGTCAGTAACAGAAATTGTCAGCTGTCATGGTTTAAGCCCTGCTGAAAACTAAGCTACACTCAGCCACTTGCTCAGTCCTTGAGCCCACTGGAATGGGGAGAGGAATCAAAGTAAAACTTTTCCCTTGAGATAAGAAGAGTTTAATAATCAGAAACGAAGTAAAACTCTGTAACAATGGTAAATTATAATAAGAATGATGGAAAAAGTGAGAATAAGTGATAACTTGTCCTGGTTTAGGTCAAATTTGGGAGAGAATCTCCAAAGGGGGCCCCTCCAGAAAGCAAACCCACACGGCCCCTCACCCCAACGGGTTCAGGAAAGATTCCTCAGAGAGAAGCGGAACGAACCTGTTTATTTAACAGGCACAGCACCCCCCAGCACACAAAATGAACAATAATGGTTGACACCACTCTGTCACTACTCTGAAAAAGATGACAAATTCAGAAAGTCTCTCTTGGGGGTGGTTGCTCTGTTCTCAGTCCCTCTGGCGCTGGGGCAGCTGCTGCCCAGAGTAGGCCCCGCTAGGCCACAGGGTGCAAACTCTCGGTGTTCCCAGGCCCCAGCCTGGAGCAGGTTCAAGTTGGTACAAAAAAAGTAAAGGAGAAATAGTCCAGGCAGAAATTTGGACTGTTTAGCAAAACTAGCTAATGAGCAGAAGCAAAAGCAAGCAGAAGAAAAGCAGAAGCAAGAGCAAGAGAGCACAGCGAAAAGCAAAAGCAGCACCATGTACTGCCCCATCTCTGTGTTCCGCCAGGCTGATAAGAAAACCCAAACAAAACTTTCACTCTTCAGAGCCAGTCTTGAAGGCACAGAACATAATATCCAGCATAAACAGAACACACCAATGGGGATGCAAGCATCATAACGTCACCCTAGGACACAACTGCTCACCACTCACTGCCGAGTGCCAGACTCCCCCTCTGAACACAGATCAGGTCCCCTTTTTACACCGAGCTTGATGTCGCGCTGTCTGGAATATCCCTTTGGTCAGCTGGGTCACCTGTCCCAGCTGGGACTCCTCCCAAATTCCCACTCACCCCCAACTTCCTCACCAGTGGGACAGTGTGAAAAGCCTCAAAGGCCTTGGCTCTGTGTAAGCCCTGCTCAGCAATAACAAAAATATCTCTACACTGTCAACACTGTGTTCAGCACAAATCAAAACCACTGCCCTGTGTCAGCCACTGGGAAGAAAATTCACTTCACCCCAGCCAAAATCAGCACACTAGCATATTAGTTTCCAGCTGTAACATTTTGCAGGTTTTTTTGGGTTTTTTTTTGCAAACTCTCACCATTAGAAGCAGTGATGGCAGCAGGCAGTATGCAGTGTGATGAGGGTTTTTCATGTCAGGCCTTATTCCATTTCTGAATATGCTAATCACCTTAGTACCACTAGTACTATAAACATACCACAGGTTATGACCCCTAAATTTACACCAGGAATTCAGGTGAAAGCAGTGAATGCATATAGAAGGACTGCAAAAGTTCTTAACTAGCCAAATGACAAATGCTGAGATTATTTCAAGTATTATTTGTGGCAAATCACTATATTCCACTCAAAAAAAAATGAAGAAAACTCACTGATCTGTAATGATTCCTGTTTCTTGCAGAAGCTTTGATTATTGAGCTGGAGAAGATCTCTCAGATCACGCAGTACCACCTCCTGTGTGGAGCACAATGTTCCTGCACAGAAAGCCAACAAGAAATGTACCTAACTTATTTCTGAACACCATTAGTGAAAGTGACTCAGGTTCATCAGTAGAAAGCATTTTTCCATCATCTAATTGCTTGTCTGCTAAGAAATGTTTCCTTTCATCTAATTCTGACCTTTTATTTTTAAACAGTTAATTCTGATTTGATTTCTAAAAAGAAAGCAAGCTTTCCTTTAGCTTTCTCTTCAGATGTAAGGAACTGGTAAATAGCTTCAAAGACTATTAAGTAATGCCAACTTAGTGCTCCAGTTCCATGATATATGATAATCACCTTTGCCATGGCTGAGATTTAATTGAGACCAAAAAAAAAAAAAAAAAAGAAAAAAAACCCAATCTGGATAGGTATTGGATTTTAAAAAAATCCTCCAAGTAGTCAAAATGAAAGTATTAGACATAGGAATCAAATCCAACCTTTTATAAATAATGCATTTTCTGCTGAAGTGAGGGATACATGTAGTTTTTGTTAGATATGTGTGGGTACTTTCAAAATACTCAGGCTGACCAAATATTGGAAATCTCAATTATGTATTTGCACTGAAGAACATACTACTAAATTAGATTTATTAGCACAAAATCCTGTGATAAGCTGTCAAGTTCATTTGAATTCTCCCTGTAACTATTAGAATTTACAAAAGCAGGAATTAGAAAATGCATAACGAACATCTAATTCAAGTCCTGAGCTGTGTCTTTGAACTGTGTGTTGTAAGTTGCAAATTAAAGACGATATCAAATCAGGAAATAATAAGTATCTTTTATGACTGGTTTTCATTGTGATACAAATTTTGCAGGAAACCTTTTAAATGATAGGCAGGAAATTAAGGTTTTTTCTGCTGTAAAACACTATAAATTCCCATTTCAGTGAGTGATTACAAGCATTGCCTGATGTCAACTGCCAGTGTGGTTGTTTATACCCTGCTCAGCTCTCATTTTAGATCCTAGGCTTATATCACAGTATTTTCTCTAAATTCATAATAGTTAGAATAATGTGCCTATAAGTCACAACATTTTCCTAGAGACCATCTGGTGTCCAAAGCCATGGGAATGTTGGCTGCTCTGCCTGACCCAAGAGGACATTAATCTTAAATGTATTACTCTTCATTTAGTGGAGAAGAAAATGAAGTCAAAAATTTCTCCTTTGGTTTCAAAGAAGAAAAGTTAAAAAAAAAAAGGAAGCATTTGAAATAGATGTCAGAAAACTTAGTGATAATATCTACTCCTGTGGAGCTGAGGTTGAGAGCTTAAGAAGCTTGTTTCTAATTTTCAGATGAAGGATAATTATTACACAGCAAAAAAGATAAAAACCCCACAGTAAATGCTGCAACATGAGAACTGAGACAAAAGACAAGTGATTACAGAGAAACAGCCCTTTTGTTTTGGTCACAGCTGGATTTATAAAACAGATCTTCCTTTCCAAGGAGTGAAAGTCCTGCCTGCTGCTGTGAGGGGTTCAATCCTGCACCCCATGAGCTGCTGGATGCATCCCCAGGAGCTTCCTTCCTGGAGGTGGGCGTGTTTGCCTGAGAGCCTTGGGCTGGAGATTGTACCTGGGGATGCCTCTCTGAGGAGATGTGCTGCTGGATTCCTGCTGGGGCAGAATGCTCTGTCCCTCCAACAGAGAGCTGTCACCAGGAAAAGTGGATTTCTGCTTCCTTCCCACCTGTGAGCCTCAGCAGGGGCTGCAGCCACAGCCACCAGCTCCACATCAGCACCTGCATCTCCTCCTCTCTGCATGGCTGCCTGGGGGTATCTTCACCCAGCATCATTTTTGGGCCAGTTTTCCCCTTTCCTATCAACACAAACCTAACCCATAATTTTAAAGCTGCCCAGGGTTGGTTGAGAATTGTTTCTTGCACTCTCTAAGGAGAATTCCAATGTGTAGATGATGCTCAGAGCAAATGCTTTTTATCCTCTTTCTATGGGGAACTAAATAAAGCACTTGCCTGCCAGTGTTAGTATTCACATAATCAGACATGGTTACTTTCTTTGTATTTATTTTATACAGTGAAAAATACTCCATTCTTTTTCCAGAAGAGATTAATTTTATTTTAGTTTTTTGTTGTTCAACTTTTGGGTTTTTTTGAGAGAAAGTATCATATCTCAAATTGGAAGATGTACACTTAAAGACATTATAACACTGGAGATAATACAGCAACCACTAATCCAGCAAGAAGTCTGGGCATTGTCCTTAAAGACAAATAATAAACCCCTGATTTGCTGGTGATGATGCCAGCTCTAGACAGACAGTGACAGCTGAGCATCAGTGATGGATGAAGCAATTTCTGTGTGTGTATACATAAACTCTAGTAAAGCCACCAGGACTTGGTATTCTTTCCAATTATTTTAATTGGGTTTTGTCATGAAAATTAGCAGACTTAGACCCTAATCATCATGAGTCTGATTCTAAACATCTACAAGAAAGCATTTAAATAAATAATATTCTTAAGCCTCTCCAACTGTATAAATATCTGACACCCAAACAAATGTTTTTAAAATGAGATACACAGAGACCTTCCAAGCCTCTGCTATGTGGTTGATTTTAATTAACTAAAGGATGTGTGAAGCTACAAAAAGATTTAGAACATAAAAATCTTGAAAAGAGATGCATTAATGAGCCTACCATTGGTTGTATTTACCACCATCACCAGTAAATAAGAATATATGTATTTTCTCTTACCTGCACAGAACTACTGACATTAAAAAAAAAAAGAAAAGTCCAGATGCACCAATGTTGTGACCCTCTTTACCTGTGCTGAAAGTACTTTTTGTTATTTCTCTGGCATACTGGATTCTAGCATGGGGAAAAACACTTAGAAAGGACTCTGATCTGAGAGGAACAACTGTTTTAGAGACTGACACTTAGCAGAAATTATGATTAATTTTTGCCACACCAAGTATCATGGCTGAGCACTGCAATCTATTTCTTCATTGTAACCATTTGATAGCAATCTATGCACAATGTTCAGATCTAAAATTAATAGTTCAACTATTGTAAAAGAACTTTGGCTGACAGACAAAGTCTGATAGAAGATAACAATACCAGGATCCCTGCTAATCGTTGTACTTCCTGTGGCTAAACTTATCTGAGTGGGACTAGAGTACCAAGGTGGTCACAAGGAGATATATTAATAATTAATTTAAGGGACTGAAATTCCTCTCAGTTTGTCCCATGGGATGTGCTTTCCATCCCTCACTTTTAAAATACACAGGGATGGTAACTACTCAATGATAATCCCACTATCAAGAAAACTAAAGTTTACTTTCATTCCAACTGAGCTCTTTTACAAGATGTCTGATCTTGTTTTTGGAGTTCCATAAAAATGCACAAAGTTACAAAATTAATAGTCAATTGTGAAAATGTCTGTCATTTATATACAGGCTCATATATCTTGATTTGTTTATTTTTAATTGTTTATCTTGTTTATAAAGATTAATAGAATTATAGTAAGTCTCATTGCCTATGAATATAATTACCAAAAAATTGACAGGTAGTTAAACAGGAACCTTTAGCAGGTCCTGCTGCTGGGTACATGTTGCTCCATTACAACCTCCCTGCTGAAGTGCAGACATTCATTTTTACCAGTGCTTAAATGAAATGTTGGATTCTGAACCACAATGAAGTAAATGGAAAGGAATATTGGGCATCAATGCTATTTAAATTATTTCTACACTTTGCATTCATATGGGGCTTTAACTAAGATAGAAGAACATGAATTTCTGACTCTTTTCTTCCTCCACTGAAAATGTGTGGTATACACATATATCTACACAGTTTATAAGCATATTACATTTATATTTTCTTTTATATGCATGTGCATACATACATTTTAAAAAAAAGGGTAAAACTATAAAATATTAAATTTTCCATTTATTTACACCGTTTTCCACAACAATAAGTATGTGAAAAGGTGATTTAAAATCCCCCTGTAATTTAAAATAAATTATAAGGCAGTTCCGACATCTAAACGAATGCCTGTTTCTGGAAAGAAATAGATTGCCTTTTTAAGACGATGAAGGCACCTTCTGCTGTGACTAATCTTATCCAACCATCTGAGAAAGGCATAGCAGGAAGGAATTTATTGAGTGTAATTATTCAGTATGCAGGTAGCAGTAAATAGCAAACAGAAGCTTCTTAGGGCATAGAGTCAATAGAAGAAATACTTATTTACTGAGGGCTTTTGCAAGTCTGTTTTCAGAGTAGAATCAACATTTAGGTCTTAGGAAGGACACATCATTATCTGCTGTGGAAAGACTTTGGACTAACAAATTAGCATTGGTTTTTGTCCCTGTATTATCACTCTTAAATATAGCAAAATATGGATAATACAGAGGTCTCATTTTATGAAATATAAGAAACCATAGTTCTTTAAACAAGCTGTTAATGCAATAAAACCAATTCTAATTAAAATCTCCTGCTGCATTATCCTCTTCTCTGGCTGTATAGGATATATATAATTTCAATTACAATATTTTGAAATCTATCAATTCATCATCTTCTTGATGGCCATTGTCAGAAGCTTTATGATCTAGAGATATAGATGACTAAAAATGTCATTTAGACTTCATAGTCCCTTTGAAAGGAAATCAAGTATTCATTACATTGATATCTTCACCATATAGAAAGGGAGCCTAAATGTGCTTTCCAGAAATTTGGCATATGCAGCTAATAGTAATTTTCCTCTCCTCCTACTGTTCTGCTCCTTTTTAGCCTTCTTTGGCTGCTTCAAACAGAGAGGTGAGTCTTCTAGTAAGAGGTTAGTCCTTATTTCTTGGCCTCATTCTGATAAGATAAGAAGTTACTGGAAATAGTCTGTAGCTCTTGTTCCCCTGAGAAAGAAACTTCCTATTTTTGTAAAAGGTTCCTTCCTGTCCCTCACTCTATCTATGTCTATCAATCCTAAATTATCTTCCAAGGACTTGAAGACCCTTTAGTTTTATAATTTCATTTTAATTCTACAAACGTTTTTACCTTTTATTTTAGCTCCTCGGTTAGGCAAATGGAATAAAATAATTTTCAATTTTTAATAGGTTATTTTAAAGGATATTTTATTTATTAGTATTAAAATGTTATTCTAAGCATCTTTATTATAGAAATCAAGAAAACTTAAAGAAAAGACAGTGCTGATAGTATCACCTTTCTTTTTCCACTTCTTTCAAACCTGTGAAAGATTTGCACATACATCACTTGGATATTTCACTTTATACTGTCTTGTAAATTCTTAAGGGAATATGTGAAGAATTTATATGTGTGGTAATCTTATAGACAATTGCCACATTGCCTAGTATTCTGAAAGCTTGACAAAAAATTAATTTGTTAATGGCTTAGTGAATAGTCACACTGGGGTTTTGCATATTTTTTCCTTGTGTGCTGGTATTTTTGATAGTGCTTAACAGCTGTTCAGATTGCAATTTTATATTTTAAATCAAATTTAATCACCTTTACCTAAATGCAGACTCATTTTTTGTCATTCTTCTTTGTTGCTGGTAACACATAAAGAAATATGGAATCATCCCCCAGTAACAGCATTTAATTCACAGCAGCTCCATGGGTTTCTGGGTGACCCGGATGTGTTATTGCACAATATTTCATCTCCTTCACTCTGCCTCTTTTGCATGACATATCTATTATTTAAAATATAGGATGGTGTCATCCCATATCTTTTTCAGTCTTCAATGTCTTTCCTCCCATAAATATTCTTTGCCCTCCCACTTTATGGCTTTTCATTGCCATGATATGAGCTTAGTCCCATTGCTTCTCTCAGTTCTGTCATTTCATATTTACAGCCTCGCTGTTATCAGGTGAGGTATCTCCTCTGATGGTCCCATTTACAATCCTGTGCTGCATTTTTATGTTGTTTTGGTTTATTTTATACTTTCAATTGAATTACAGCTTTCACTAGCATTAGACTTTGACAACTTAGGATGACTTTCATCTATTATCTGTCCTAGCCCATGTCATTCTTAAAGCCTTATACTCACAGTTTGATCTCACTGTGAACTGTATAAAAAAAAAAAGTCCACTTTATTTTGCTCATTCCATTCTCATTTGAACATTACGTTTCTAATATGATATACCTATTAAATGTGTACTAATTTTTGTGTCTTTATGAGTAATCCATACTTTCCATGTCAGTGATAGAGAGCATACAGACTACCAGGTGTCCAAGCCTTGGAATTCAGTGACATCTGTGGGTATCTGAGTTTCCACAACTGACTACTCTTACCATTGCGATGGGGATTACAAATCCCATTGTACTGCAGTGACATTTCAGCAGTTTCATGTTAGCACTTCAACCTTGCTGCCACTTCTTGCACAGTCTGAATACCTCCTTGAACATAATAATTCTTTTCATCACTTTGAAGGTATTTCTGGCGTTCTATTTTTTTTCATTTTTACAATTTCTGCCAGTATTCTTGACATTTAGTCCCCACCCATCTTCACCTTCCACTCCAACCTTCTTAACTTTTCATTGCATTTCTCCCTATTACCTCCCCAACATTTCTTCATCTTTCCTCACAGCTAACAGTGCAAAGGTATTTGGAAGGCTGGTATATTTTCTTTTAATTTCTCTGTAGACTCTTTCCAAAGAAAAAACACATAGTTCTGAAGCATGGAAAAAAGGCAGAGTTCCCAGACACCTGAGTAGGAAAGCTCAGCCTGATCCAGGAACTTCCATAAAATCTTATTAAACTCCTGCTACACATTAGGTTGTTTTTTAAAGTTCCCAAATGCAAATATAACAGCTACCAAAAGCAAGAACAAATCCATATGGCTCATTAGTACAAGAAATAAACCAATGCATAGAGTTAGAGTCATCATTTCAAAGGGATGTGAGATAGGAAGGCTCTTGAATATTGGACAGAAATTATTGTCTCCAAATAGCATATCTATTTCTAATTTTCACAACAGTCCTTTGTGTCTTCCTCAGACTGGGAAGTAATTTTCTAGCCATAGAATTTACCCATTTTAATTAAGTAATCAATTTGTAAAAAACCAACACATTTTGCTACTACATTTTGAAATTCACATTCTTCTTGCTTCTTTCTTGGAGTGGGAAGAAGAGAAAAATTCACTATGACAAACCCAAATTTGCATATTTTTGAAGCTAGGGACATGGAGTCACTCCAAGTCATTATGGAGGTGCTAGTTTATCATGTCCACATGCACTTGTTCATACACAGCACCATCTGATGCTTTTGTGTGAAACAGAAATATTGGCGTCGAGTTAAAGTTGACACAAAATTCAAATAGTTTTGAAAATAATTATGGCACAGACAGTTTGGATCTGATCCCAGCCTTCAAGGATGTCACAGAATTTCCATAAAGCTGAAACTTATTAAAAAAGGAAAAAAAAAAGCCAGAAAAAACAACCCCATAAATTTAAAACCTTGTGTGGTCATACACAACAAAACAGTGTAGCTCACTTAAAATAGCAAGGAATGGAGATTTATGGGAAAATACTTTGAAATTCATTTCTGTTTTCTTTGGTAACAGTGAGGCCTAAATTTGCAGCATTTAAAAGTTTCTGCTCTCTGCTAGCTTTTTTTCTGGCAGCTTGTGAGACTGGTTCCAGCCCTGTTCTCCTGGCAGATGGAGCACAAGGAGGGAAACATCTGCCTCTGTCTGCCAGGGCACTGAAGGCACATCTAACCTAAAGTATGGGAGGACTGCTTCCAGAGTGGGAATTGGTGCTATAAAGCACAGAAAGAGGCTAGACAGTATTTTCTTCTGTACCAAAACAAAGTGAATTGTTTCAATGAGAAACTGATGTAAAATCATTGGCATTCCCACAGAGAATTCCCTGCAAGGCACGCTGTTTCAGTGGGGAGGCAAGGCAGTGGGATAGGTGTGATGTAGGCTGAAAAGAAGAAATAGCTCTTGCAACCTACCCCCATCTCACACTTGTGGCATTCACATTCTCTGAAAAAATCCCTTCACCCAGGATTTTTCTCCTGGGAAGCTGAGAAGCCTCAGAGAAAATGAAAACAATTCTTATTTGCTTCTCCTGTGTTGTGCTCACATGTGGAATGTGTTTGGAGATTGTTTACCCACAGGTGACTGTTTAATTGGATTCTGGTGTGAGTAATTTTCATTCATTGGCCAATTACAGCCAAGCTGTGTCGGGACTCTGGAGAGAGTCACGAGTTTTCATTATTATCTTTTTAGCATTCAGTAAGTATCCTTTCTGTATTCTCTAGTATAGTATAGTACAGTATTCTTTAATATAATATAGTATTATAAAGTAATAAAATAGCCTTCTGAGAACATGGAGTCAGATGCATCATTCATGTCTTTGTTGGGGCATCCTGGCAAATACAATACACACCCTTACTTCACAGTGGTGGGAATCAATTTGCTTTCAGTATCATGTCACTGTTTCTAGGCAGTTTTTGGTCCCAAATGCCATTTTTTGAGAGCCAGACATGCAATGTAACAGGACCATGGAACCTTTTCCTCTCAGCGCCAGACCTGCAGCTGCCTTCAGGCAGAGGCAAGCCCTCAGCACTTGGCTCCCTGGCTTCCGAATGCTCCTTGTGCATTCAGGCTGCATCTGCTCGTGAATCAGACCCTTCATTCTTCGCACCAATGGGGCTCTTCAGACAGATGAATCCCACTCAAAACAGAGAGGCAATTTCCAACCCACATTTTGGATGAGCAGTGCGAAAGGTCTATAATGGTTCATCTCCAAAGAGCAGCATGCCACAGACATCCGTTCTGTGTGTGCCTGTGCAGGCACTGCTCACAGCCAAGGGCAACACCAGCCAGACTGCTGCCAGCAGCTGGCTGCCATCCCACTGTGGTCCCACATGGACAGAAAGCTGTGGGGATTATATAAAGTTTCTGTAAGTGATAAATGAATAGGGAAAATCTTGCTGCAACCCTGTACTCCTGAAACTGAAAAGGAAGTTGAATTTTTAAAAATTTATTGATTTATGTAATCAACACCAAAACACAAATGTTTGCCCCTGTGACAGGATAAGAGGGGAGAAAGGAATGAACTGAAAGGAACAAACCCATACCCCAGAAGGGTATGGGTTATTTATTACCAGCGCTCATTCCCAACTAGTGTGCATTCCTAATGCATTCATCTACTCAACTGAGTAAGAGATTGGGGTATGCAAAGAATCTGGGACTGGGTTTAATTTTCATGCTAGTCAAAGTGATTTTTCTTCAATCTATCATATACTGTATTTGACATATAGCTTTTCCCTTAATCAGTAATTGACTGGTACATGCTTTGTGCTCCAGTGAAGGTAGATTTAATACACTGAACATCACAATGAGTTATTTTTTTCTTTTGAATGACAAATTTAATTTTTGTACGATGCATTGTACTATTTTTTCTACTAATTTCACATTCTTCACCAGCTCTTTGGTCCATCATTTCATAAGTAATGTTTTCCTTCAAGTGAACAAGGATACTGAAAACATCAAAGGTGCCTTGACATCTCTCAATAGACCATGACAGCCTCTTTCATTCTCCATAATTCTTAATGTGGAGACATCCAGAAAACGAAGAAACACAGGACTGTGGTAAACAGACTTAGGAAAATGAACCACTGTTTTTTCAGTGATTTTAAGAGTGGAATTTCAGATGATTTAAGAGTGGAATGTCCAGATTATGTGGACTAGGAGATTGAGCAATTTACCTGGCCAACTAGTGGAGAGACACACATGTTAAAGGAAAATTTAAGTCACCTTCCATGAGAGAGTCATAATTTAGTTTCTTTGTCTAAAACTGATTTTTAAAGTCAAAATAATTTTTCTGGTTTCATTCTGAATCTTGGTTTTTTGATTTTGGGGTTTTTTCCCTTTTGAAAACAAAGAATTTTGGTGGGAAAAAAACCCACTTAAAATAGATCTAGGGAAAAGTCTTAGTAAATATCCATTAATTTCTCAATTGTCTAAAAAATTATCATCTTATTTGCTTTGCATTCAATTCTGTTAAGAAATGAAGTTCTGAGACTTCTCAATGCAAAACTTTTTTGGCTGTATTTCTGATTGCAAGCTTCCCTTCCCTTTTATTTTCACTACTTCTTGTATGACTGACAGAAGCCAAATGAAACTCTTTTACTGGCAGTCTTAATATGAATAACAAAGCAACTGGAGCTGTGAAGCACCACTTCTTGGCTAAAAACAAGTGGTGAGTGTACAGTGTGGAGGAGGGAGAAAGAGGAAAGGGAACTGCTAGGTCTCAATTTTCTTTTTTTTAAATGTCAAACATGCATGAAGTTTGTCTGACAGAAGAGGAGATTACAAAAAATGGGTGTAAAACACTTTATAGATTCTCAGGCTATCAAAAAAAATGCCAGACAGGGTTTTAAAAAAAACCCCAGCTGGATGGCTGTCCTTTCCCTCATTTAGGAGAAAGATCTGAACAATTTGCTTTGAAGGCAGCACAAAGACTATGACTGAAATTCTGACATATTATTATAATAAAATAGCCTTGCTAGATTAGTAATAGGATTGCCCTCAACAATCAGCCCTCCCGTTCCTCATCTGCATTTCTTCTAAGGGCAATACAGAGAGAGAGGACATGCAAGGGGACAGAAGGGCTGGAGTTTAGGGAGAGGGAACTGCAGGAATGCTGCTGGAGGACAAGCCTGGTGCCTTTGTCAAATGCCAGATGGATCACAGGAAGGGTAAAAAAAAAGCTTGAGGGAGCACAGCACTGGGATGGTCACACCTGGAACAGCAGCAAAACTTCCAGGCCTGGCTGTCCTTCCCAGTAGCAGGAGACCTAGAACCACAGGGGGATAGGTTTTCTAGGTGACCTTCATGTTAACCAAAATAATCAAAGAGCACAGCAATATATCCCTTTTTTCAAATGCTGAGTTTTTTCATTAATTTAAATTATATTAGCTCTAACGTTACAGTTAGAAGCATTCTCTTAATACAGCAGAGTAGAGTGAACCAGCTTGCTCTCTTTAAATACTTTGTCATTTAAAGTAGAGTACTAGGAGAAAAAAACCAAAACAAAACACAAAACAAAACAAAAACGAATGTCACATTACAAATGCAATGAAGAAACAGCAACATCAATTCAGCCAATGAAAAATACATTTCTGTTGATGCTCGAGGGCATATGAAAAGTGTTAAAATATATGAGTGAGGAAATGCACTCAGTCAGATGTACAAATGACAACGATTTGGGGAAAGATTCAAAACATTGTGAAAGAAATTCCAACAGGCATCCACAAGCAGAACAAATATACTTTCCCAGATATGATGTCTGGGAAGTTGCACAGTAGCTCATTCGGCCGTATGAGGTGACAATATATCAGGAGATAATGTTCCTACAATCCCAGCCTCTGCAGAAAAGGAAAAAAAAAAGAAAAGAAATGAAAAGGATATTAAAATTTGCAGCAATGATGCTCCTCTTCTTAGTTTTGGATGAATCAGTCACATTGAATTTTCTGTTTGTCACTAGCTTAACCATATATTTCCCCTTGGTATGAGCGTACCACCTGGTGCAAAGAGTAGCTTCTACTCACCTTTTTTATTTTCTTTGATATGTCATATTCTGTTTCATCACAGTTTTCAAAACACATTTTGTTTTCTTGCATGGACATAACACTATTTTCCATTCCTACTAAGATAAACTTTTCACATGCTTTTTCAGTATCTGGCTCATTTTTTTCATAGTGACTGTGCATTTTGTGTCACAGCCAATACTAAACCACCCAAGGTTTTCTCCTGCCACATAGTGACAGGTTCACTGTGGATAAGGGAAATGCAGCAGCTCTTAGGTGGTGTTGTATTTCCCAGTTTGGGTGCTATTTGGCTTTGGAGTCTATTTTAAAACCAAGCATGTTAGCAGCAGTGACCTCAGCCCATGCATAATTCAGACTCTACCCCACTCCAGAGAAAAAGAACTGAGCTGCTGCCTCAGTGCTCCTGATATTATCACAGGGTCTGGTGCTAAGATGCTATGCAGAATAGAAGTCCCACAGAAACCAACATCCTGCTTGCTTGGATCCTTGTTTAAAGGTTTCAAGGCTGGAACCATCTCAGGGGACCTCTGTCACACAGCTTTTCCTGTTGAGTCTGCAAAAACCTGATCATAGAGGCAGCTGTGGGACCAGGCTTTGACTGCTTGCTACTGCTCTCCTGAAAGAGCTGTGTTCGTGACAGAAGAGGGAAAAGCATGAATCCCTCACTTTTCCTTATGCATCGTCCATCATATTCAGGCCAATTCCTTCAGCTCTTTGACTTGGAAGGACCCTTGAGAAGGTGTGTGACCTTAGGATGGTGTGAAGAGCAACTCTCCACAAATCTGCAGGTGGCACTGAGCCAGAGGAGGAACAGCCAATGCACTGGGATTCTGAATGAGTTGCTCAGGCTGCAGTAATGGTCTGGCAGGAACCTCACAAAGGTCAAGGATGCAAATCCAAACCTTGGACCTTAGAGAGGATTATACCACACACCAGTAAGGCTGGGGTATGAACAGCTGGGATGAGCTCTGAATGAAAATGACCTGGTGATCAAGACGGGCAGTGAGGTGAACAAGCATCACCAATGTCATTAATTTTAGGGCTCTTGCCCTTGTAACAAAGAAAGCCAACAGCATCCTGGCTTGACTTGGTAAAAATGCAGCCTGCAGGTCCAGGAAGGGGATTCACCACTTCTATTCAGGATTTGTAAGACCATTTCTGGAGAACTCTGTACAAAATTTTGGCTGTCCAGTGCAGGAAAGGTACAGTCATGCTGAATGAGTCCTGCTGATGGCAATGAGGACGGTCAGAGCACTCTATATAAAACAGCTGAGAGAGGTGGGATTGTTCAGCCTGGAGAAGTAAAGGCTTAAGAAGATCTCACTATTTCCTGACCTGAAGACACAAAAATGGTGTTGCCAGACACATGAACTAGTACAACAGTAATAGTAGTAGCAGCTCACTTTCTTAACATTTTTATGTATCTTGGAAAAATAGTACTCATTGGAAATGCTTTAAATTAGAATTGTTCCATTTCAAGTTGTATGCAGAATAATACATTGCACTTTGAAAGATATTGTTGCTCCAAAGTGTGGCACTTAGAAGTAGAGGGAATGACAAGATTTAGATGGATTTAATTCAGCTGTTTCTACATGTGCTCTGACTAATGTAAATGGTGGCATGCTAATTAATACATGAGCATGAGCTATGTTTCCCAAGGATCCCTGCCTCTCCAAGGAAATGAAGCAGGCAGTAGGGCTTAAAACCTTTACTATTAAGTCATTGAATTTTTATGTCTATACTGACTTTTTATTGAATACAATGGTATTAATTCTCTTGAAATACTTTGATGGTATTTGTGACTTTAGCATATGGCTTCTCATAAACAGTAATTGTCACTGTCATATTTTCTGGAAAAATCCCTTCTCCAGGATTTCTTCTCCTGGGAAGCTAAGAAGCCTCAGAGAAAAATTAAAAAAATAATTATCTGATTTGCTTCTCCTGTGTTTTGCTGCTTTGGAATGTAGTTTGGACATTGTTTACCAACTGGTCAGTGTTTCATTGGTTTCATGTGAATTGTTTTAACTTAATGACCTAATCACTTAATGACTTAATCACTGTCAAGCTGTTTCAGACTCTGAGAGAGTCACAAATTTTCATTATCATTCTTTGTAGCCTTCTCTTATATCTTTTCTCTATTCTTTAGTATAGCATTCTTTTATATAATATAATATAGTATCATAAAATAATAAATTAGCCTTCTAAGAACATGGAGTCAGATTCATCATTTCCTCCTCCAACAGGGGACCCAGAAAATCCACACAGTAATGAACATCTCTGTTAGGTTTAGAGATGGTGTGTATTTTTCCCTATTTCCTGAGAGAGATTCCATGTACAGACTTACTGAGATTCATTGGAACTGCCCACTGATGGTAAGAAGGGGCAGTGCTTTGCACCTGGTATTTGGAAACATTCAACAAGCTTTTAATATCTTACATGTTAGAAACATCCTTGTAATTGAGTTGGTTTTCCAGTTTGAGCTCTGGAAATGAAACCAGGTAAGTCATTCAGACATTTCAAAAAATAACTTATTTTTACAGATGAGAGGCACTCTGTGTGAAATTGCACTGAACCACAACTTATGTCATCAGCAAAGGTCAGGTCCTCCTGGGGACACAGAAGAGATCCTTATCACTTGAACTAACAGCTTCAGTGGCTGCTCCTTCTCTGGACTGACCACCCAGGTGGGCAGGGCTGACTTTTGCAGTTGATTTCACATCCATTGACCATAGGAAAAGAGATAGTCACAGTACTTAAGTCAAATTTCTGAAGCAATGGTGCTTGTTACTTTGTTATGAACTCTGCTACTTTGGCTTTCTCGCTTCTTTTCCCATTTTGCCTCTATTCACTTAACCTTCCTTGTACATTTATACTGCCTCTGCCTTCTTTCCAGCCCTCCTTGCCCTTTGTGATGCCCAGGCTTTCCTAACCCTTGAACCCCCAGTGCTGGAAGGTGCCTTAGGACAAGTGGTCTCACCATGTGGGCTGTTTTTAATAAGATCTGTGAGTGTCTTTGAGGTGAGCTAAAGTGTCCCTGTTCCCTTTCACTCCCAGAGTGGCCCCAGCACTCTCTGAGGTACTTTGGGAACAGTGGGAGGCCAGAAGGTGGAGGCTGGAGCCTGCCCAAGTGAACATTTGCTGATACATCATTTATTCAGACAGAGAAGCTGTAAATGGATTCCACACACTCACCTCAGATGAATTCTTTGGAGACTGTGAGATACCAAAGCATCTCTCCAGAGCACAGCACACTGTACTGAGGTGTGCAGGCTGTGCTTGGGTTTGTTTTTGGGGCAGACTGTACGTCAGCCTTCTGCTTCTCACTGAGTAAAGTGCTGAAGTCTTTGGGATTTTTTTTTTTTTTTGGTAGATGGCGAAAATGTCTATTTTTTAGACTACATATGACTGAATTTTAGCTGTAACTCTTAAACAAGAAAATCAGCCTGAGGCAGGTATCTTGTATAGGCAACTCCAGCACAAACAGCAAAGGTTTAATTAAAATAAAAATATTTTTATAAAAAATAAAAAACTGAGTTTTTACTGCCAGAAAGTACCGGCAACATTAACTATAGGTGCAAGTGTTATTTCTGTATATAATGTCACAAGTTTTCACATATTCTAGCAAGACATTTACTTTTTCTCTCCCTTTTATTTGAAATACTAGATCAGAACCATGATTCTGCACTTCATGTGGTTTTGAAGTCTTTAGCTTGGCACGTCTATGTTCTTTATCAATTATTGTTTAACTCCTTTCTCTTTTTTTTTTTTTTAATTATTTTTGCTACGTTCTTCCAATACTCAACACTTTATGTTTGGGATGTAATAGAAACATGACTCCAACAAAGAAATTGTTTAACATATGTGTCTGGTACATACCTAGTGACGTAAGACCACACTTTAAACAAATCCAAAAACCAACAAAGTCCACAAAATTCCACCTCCAAATTTCTAATTTATTTCCACGTTCTAGCAGCAACAGCTCAAGGAAATTAGGTTTTTTTTTTTTTCAGGATTAATGACAGACTGGTGGTAGCTGAATTCACAGATACCTATGGCCAAGAGCCCATTAGAAATAAACCAAACTTCTGCTAACATTCGGAGTATTATACACACTGTGATACACCTGCTATGGAATCAGGGTACTGAGCTTTGGTGGTTGTGCTTCTAGCAGAGAAGACATCTAAATGAAAAGGAGAAATTGTTGCAATATGCTGTAAGTGTTCTCTAACATAACACCACTGAGAAACCAGGACTAGACCTCATATGCTAACTCCTACGAGCAGCTGTAAGAGCAAAGCTGTTGGTGCTCCGAGAAGTTTGTCACGTAAATAAATTTTTTTCTTTCTGTTTCAGCCTTAAACTGTGAACAGAATGAAATTAAACTTGGAAGAAAGCTGTGCAAACCACTAAGTTTTAATCCTGCACCTTTTGAGATTAATGTGAACATCCCTATAGTTGGAAGGTAAAAAAACCCTCTAAGTACTATTAATAGGGATGCGATAATTAGCACTCATGGACAAGATTTTCCCGTTTCCTCACTAGATAATGGCTTTTCTGCTTAACTTTTATCTTCCTCTCTCTAGTTCTCCCTCAAATGTAAGTAGCAGCATTCACTTTAAAATCCGCAGGTTGACTCTTCCTGCTCTTCTTTTTTCAATAATCCTTTATGGACATTACACTCCACCTTCGTGCCTGTGTGTGTTTGTATCTCGAGGAAGAGCTGCTTCAGACAGTGAATTATACTAGTACTTCGTTTAATAACTAACCCAAACATTTGCCCTTGACATTCTCAGCACCTCAGTGCTAATTAAACAAAATAAACAGAGACTAAATGGAAACCGGGCAAAGTACTTATCCTTCCTCAAAGATTTAATTTGGGATCAGCAACGCCGCTGACGGGAGACGGAAGCGCGAATCGCAGGTAAGCCCACACACGAATAATGAAACGCTGAATTATTTTTTTAAACCCTCCACTAATATCTTGTGATTTAAAGGTCACTCCAGAAGAAGAATCAAGGTCAGGCACGGCTAATCCTACATCCGAGGCGGCCTTTCCTTTCGCCCGGTTCCTCGCTGCAGCGGTGCCGCGGCGGGGCCGGGGGTGCGGGCCCAGGACCCCCTCAGTGCCGGCCACACCCGGGGGCTGTGGGGCCGCCGGGGCACAGCCGGCGCCTCTCCCGCTCCCAGCGCGCCCGAGGCCCCCAGTGAAGCGGGAATCGACGCGAGGCACGACAAGCAGCTCCGAGCGCCGCCTGCGGCCGCTGAAAGTTCCCCAAAGTCGGCCCCGGCGGGGCGGAGCGGGGCCGGCAGGGGCCGCGCCCCCGCCCCTTACCCGCGGAGCATGGCCCGGCCTCCCCCGGCAGGGGCGGGCTCGGGGCGGAGCGCTCCGCGCCGGGCCGGGCCGGGCGGCGCCGGAGGGCCGGGGGAGCTGCTGCACCTGATACACCGGGGCGGGAGCGCGGCGGAGGAGGGCGGGAGGGAGCGGCGCTGCCGCCGCCTGCGAACGCCTCTCGCCGCCGTTAGACAGCGCTGGTCTCGCCGCTTCTCCCTCCGCCCGCCCCTTCTGCGCGGAGCTGGGCGCTCGCTCCTGTTCCCCTCGGGGCCGGCGGCAGCGCGTCCTCCTGGTCTCCCCTGGGCCCCATGGCTTCGGCCGGCAGCGGCATGGAGGAGGTGCGCGTCTCGGTGCTGACCCCGCTGAAGCTGGTGGGGCTGGTGTGCATCTTTCTGGCGCTGTGCCTGGACCTGGGAGCTGTGCTGAGCCCCGCCTGGGTGACGGCGGACCACCAGTACTACCTGTCCCTCTGGGAGTCCTGCCGCAAGCCCGGCAACTTGGACAGCTGGCTCTGCGAGTCGACGCTGAACAGCGGTGAGATTCGGCTGCCCCCGCTGCCCCGCTCCCCTCCGCCGCCAGCCCTTGCTGCTTTCCCCCTCCTCGTCCGCCTCCCGTTTCCTTGGCCGCACCCCGGGCACTGAAAATTCCTTCCCCTCCCCATGCCCTGGCTGACCCACCAGCATCCCTCGAGCTGCCTCTCCTTCACCCTAGTCTCCTTTCGGGAGTGTATGCCAGCCCTTCCTGGGGCCAGTCCCCCCAGACCGAAGCAGTGCCCGGGCCGTGCCCCGCTGTCCCCTCCGGTTCCTCGCCTCGCCCTTTGCCGCCCCGGTCCCCGCCCGGCTCCCAGCGCAGGCAGGAGCCCCCTGCTTGCACCTTTGTCCGCCCGCCCTCCCTTCCCTTCCGAGCTTCTTCACCCGTCCCCATCCTCCTCCTTCTCCCCGTCCTCCCCCAGCCTCCCCGACCCGCATCTCGCCGGCGCTCGGGCTGGGGCGGAGGCGGCGGCGCTGCCGGCGAGCGGCGTGTGCGGGAGGGGCAGCGCCGAGCTCGGATCGTGCGGGAGGTGCGAGGGTTCAGCGAGCGAAACGAGTCACATATGGTGCTGACTGGTTCCCTATGTGCCGTGGTACTGTCACAAAAGATCCCGAGTTTGAACTAGTTTTGATTATTTTTTCCGTGGAGAAACTGTTTGGGATCGAGTATCTTATACTGTCCCTCCGCCCCCATGTGAGACGTCTCCGGTTCTGGAAAGTTGGGGCTTCCTAAACCCAAACCGGTCGCTACTTTGTCCAGAGTGGGGACGCCTGGGCTTGGACTCTCTCCATCACGCCGGGTGTGCTTGTGTGTGTGTGTCTTTCTCTATCACGTACTGATCTCCCCATCGTCTTTCACGCTCCTTTGCCTTCATGCCACACTCCCCGTTGTGATTTCTTGATGCTCATTCGTACTTCACCTTTTAGGTCTTTGATCACAGATTGTTGTTTTTCTTAACGTCATTTCACTATTGCTTGGAGTACTTCAAAAACGGGTTGTGAATGATAAAAACAAGCTGCCTGTTGAATATTTTTCAGTAAATTCTTTTGTAGTGTGGTAATTGTTTTGGTTTTCATGGGTGGTTTTATTTACTTTATGCCTGATAGCAACTTCTGGAGCCCCAAGAGAAACACTGGCAAATGCAGCCAGCCTCCCCCCACATCGTTTTTATCCCCATTCCTGTCCACACACACACACACTTGCATTGATAAATCATCTGTTTGGATTGCTGTGCTCTTTGGGTAAATCGTGCAGGGACAAGATGTGTGTTTTGGGAGGGAAAGCAAAGGACTGACTATATTCTTGGTGTGTTTTGTTTTCCTGTGTTCTCTGAAGTCCTTGTATAGGTTCTGGGAAATAACTGATCTCAGTTTGAGTTGGAATTACACAGGTTCCTTCGCTGCTGTGCTTGTTTTGTTTTTTGTCGTGTGCAGTAATATTTGAGAGTTTAAATGTTGTTTGAGATTTTGTTTTAAGTAATATAAAATGAATTGTAAAGAAATGCCGGTTTCAGTCAGTTACCAGGGTGTCTGCACAAAGTTTGGAGTGCTTTCTTTTCTTTCCCTGGTATAAATGGAAATTTATGTAGGAATGTCAGCTTCTACGTGTCTCCTTAGCAACGTGAATCCTTTGCCCCTTCTCCCTGTCTCCTGAAATAGTATCCCCTTGATTACAGAAAGACTTTTCAGATGGCTTGAGTGAGAACCGGCTTCCAATGCCCCCCAGCCCCACACGCTGTGCTGGGCTCCCCCCTCCATCCATCTCCCGTCACGCATGCGTGTGTACAGACACACACAGACACAAAAGTGGGACGGGGAGAGGAGCAGGACAGCTTATGGAACAGCATAAAGGGACACTAATCTCTCTTGTTCCTCTCTTGGTCACCTGTCTGTCTGTGGGGATGTGGAAGATGAATGGGTGAGGATGGATAGGAATGAGATGTAGTTTTCATTGCATGCTGTATGTTGAAAAGCTGGTCTGTCCTCTGCTGGTGCCTTCTTCTATCGTGCACAAATTCCTGCCTATCCAGTTTTATTCAAGTTCCTTGAATGAGCTTTACCCATTTTCCTCAAATACTTTCCAGTCTTGTAGAGCCAAATTTCAGAAGCCACTGTGGAAGAAGTGAATGGTTGTTTTACTTGAGGTGACTGGGATAAACCCTTCACTTTTCTCATGCTCAGCACAGAGTACTGCATTCTGACTAGACCTGAAATATGAGAAACTGCACTGTTTTCCTCTTGCCTTTTGCTACTGTGGTACAGTTGCCATTAAAGCCAATAGGAGGGCTCCCACTAAGTTCACCAAGTTGGATTGGGTTCATATTTGAGACTGTTTTGTGTGCTGGCATTAATATTTTAAGTGCACTTTCCGCCTACATTGTGAATCCAGCAAGCAGGATTTTGCAGATAGTGGAGAGCTCCCACAGGGAAAGCTCTTTTAGCTTGATACCAGTGCAGGCAGCTTTGCAGCTAGCTGTGAGAAGCAGCAGCACACACAGGAAAAAAGGCATCTTCACCCATGGTTTTAAGAGATTTACTTCATCATCCCTTGAAGGAGAGCACCTCAAGTGGCACCATCAAGGGCATGCTAACACTAGAAGCTGTTAAAGCATATTTGAGGTTTAATCTGTTGTAATTAGATGTAGGACCCCTGACTGCTGTCAGAAGGGCAACTTGGTAGTGGAGAGCAGAAGGAAATGCACAGAGCATGGTGGCATTGGCTGCTGTAGCAGGGAATAATCTCATTTTTCCTGGAGCATTGCTAGTGCTTGGAGCATGTGTTCACGTTTGTTCTTTTGCTGTTCCAGTGGCTTTTTTGTAACTTGCAAGTGTTGTGTGCTCACATACTACTTTTAAACTTGTGGAAGTACTTCACAATAATTATGGTTCAAGTATGTAAAATAGTGAGTCAAATTAATTTTTTGACATCTGAAAATTATAAAATATCTCATCTTAATTTGCCTTTTTTTTGTTTTTGGAGTCTTTAGGATCTGAGTAAATCTCCCACTAGCAGCAACTTCAGGAGATGAATAACAAAGTTGCCAGTGTGGAAAGCTTCATTACAAAATATTGAAATTCAGAATTGCAGTTGTAAAGCTCTGAAGTTTCACCACCTGTCTTGGCATATAGCTGTTTTCTGTGATCAAAGCTTACCTTGGCTAATGCAGAAGTTGTCTTTAGACCCACTGTATTTTAAACTTGTGTGTCTTTAAACAAATTTATTTTTTTAGACCTTATTTGAAATGCACTATAGCTAGTTTGTGATGGTTTATTTACAGATTTATCAAGAGTGATATATGAATATTTATTCCTGTCACAGCATTAAAATTAAATGCATCCCATACAAAACTGCCTGATATATCTATACCATCACAGGTACTTTTCTTCTTCCTGCAGATTAATAACAGTAAATTTGAATTTTTGCAACAGACTGCAGCCACTATGGCTCTTTAAATCAAAGATACGCAAATGTAATGTAGAAGAAATAAAGGGCTCCACAGAATCTGACCTGCAGGTAAACATTGTCTATTTTGACTTAAATATGTGTATACGCTATTCATAGAAAACAATGGCTCCTTTGCAGCCTTTCAGTTTATTGTGAAAACAGCACATACAAAAATACATTTGAATGGTTTTGATTAACTGTATTCATTTTGGTGAATGTGGGGTATATGGCTTTGTTACTTTACAACCTGTGGATTTCTTTATGCAACATTCAGATTTCTTCAAGAATATTATGCCCTTTTACAATTGCCCATGAATACTTGAAAAACAAAACATCTCCAGGAAATACATGCAACAGAGTCTCTGAATGTGTATTAAACTTTGTGATGAGCAAACAATGAAGGTAAGCTTAGCCTGTAGCACAGTGCAGTAAACAACTTGAGTCTAGTTTTATGCTTGTAATTTTGTTCTAATTTGTTCTTAAAATAAAAGCAGCATCAGAGGCTGTTCATTCGGTAGCACTTCAAGGGGCTTAACCTTAATTACACATTAGATGCAGATATCAGAATTGACATGCCAGAATAGTCTTGGATGGTATGTCCTTGTTCAGAATCTAAGGAGCTGTTCCAAGGGGAAATTGCTAGCTCAAAAGCAGCTTCCTCATTAGAAAATCTGGATCATTGCTCAGATTTGATGTTGACATGTATTTGCAAAAAGCTCAGCAAGGCTGGTAGTTTGCTATAAAATAACAGAAGAATGAATGTGATTTTACTTACCTGAAAAAAGAGGCTCATACAATCTAAGGAGAAATTAATAAAGCATTCCTTCTGGTTTTGAATACTGTAGTCTTTCATTTTGTGTATTAACTCTAATAATCATCCCCAGCACTGTATCTGAAGATGGATATATAATCAAAAGCCATACTACTTCACACTCAGTGTCTAAGGCTCTGAGCAGGCTGATCTAATTTTGAAGTTGAGTCTGACTTGAAGGTTGGCCCTGTTTTCCATGGGGAGCTGAACTAGGTGACTTTCAGACACCCTTCCTAACCTAAATTAACCTTGGTGATTCTGTGATGACTGACACTCTGTTCATGCCTGATGTCTATCTGGCTTTTTCAAACTGTGCAGAATGCCTTGAATTGGCTTAACTAACTTAACTTAACTCTCAGCAGCCCCAGAAAGAATATTTCAAGGAGTGCTCCCTCTCTTACAAATGGACCCAAGGCCATGGGAGCAGCAGATCCTGTTCAGTCTGGACCTTTCAGTATGGTGCAAGCTGCCATTGCAGGCACCCTTCTCCAAGCAGTAAGAGACATGGTTAGAGCTCATCTGTGATGTTTGTGTGAGCACCTCACACATTATCAGTGATAATACTCTTAAAAAATAAGTACTTGTAGCTATAGTGGGTTATTGCTACTGCTGTTGTTCATTGCAATTTTAAAATCAGTAATGTATTCTATTGCTTTAAGTTTTGTTTATTAAATATGATGTCCCTGGAGTTAGGGATAATGCAAGAAGTTTTAATATTTGATGAGATTTTTATATTTAGAATTGCATAGAGAGTGGCCTTGCCTCTGCTACTGATTTGTGGCCCAAGATGACCACATAAGATTCAGAGTAACAGGAGAAGTGGTAAAGTCCAGCCAGCTCTATTGCTTTATGTATTTCACTTGTTCCACTTAAAGTCATTGTTCTGATGCAAAGTACACCTCAAACTCTTTAAAATGCTAATTGTTTTTCTCAAGGAGCAATGGAATGTGTTTTGAAAGTTGCAGAAGATTGCCATTCTTCCAGAAGAACATTGATAACTGTGGAAAATAGTTACTTCCAGTTCCAATGCAAAGCATAGTATTTCACATTGCTAAAAAGTAGTAGCTTTTATAGAAGAGGTCAGAAATACTGAGCTTACTGTGAAAAGCTTGTATAACACATCTCCCACACTTCTTTCCTAATGGTAGGGTTCTAAGAGTTCCAGGTTTTTGTGAAGTTCTCAAAGTTGTGGGTGTGTGCAGTTGTTTGAGGGTTTTTTATTATTTTTATTGAATGAATGAATGAATGAATATACAATAATTAAAATGACATAGTAACAAGCAAATCTCAGAAGAATGCTGTGTATCCAATAGAGGAAATGCCTGAGTACATGCTGTACTATTCTGTGAATGAATTATAGATTACATGATTTTCTGTAATGCTGTGCTTGTCTTGAAGTCCTCTGTTGGCAAAAGCAGTGTGCAATGTGTGTTGCTAATAAATGGTAAAATAAAGATCTATACAATGGCACCATTTAATTTTTTATTTGCAGTTGTGCTGTGTTTAAAGAACTTGGTGATTTTAGAAATGAAAGTGGACCACAGAGCAGACATACAACATTCCTCACCCCAACCCACACCTCTGCAAAGGGTATATATTTCATATAAATAAGGAATGCAAGCTTGATTCTTCACGAGAGGTGTGTGTCCATGGGCAGGTAAGCAAGCACCTGCTGTGGTTCAGGTTGCTCATGCATCTGCACCCCTCCAGGCATTTAGACCATTTTGTTGTCTTGCTGTCTCTTTCACACACCAGTAGAGTTGCTTACCATATTTTTACAGATATAACCCAATTGTCCCCTGCTCTCCCAATGGCATCTTTGGGTGGAAGGTGAGGGACACTGTCGTAGACATCTTTTCATGAAAAATCCTTTCCTTAGGATTTTTCCTCCTGAGAAGCTGAGAGGCCTCAGGAACAAAATGTAAACAATGATTATCTGCTGCTGTGGAATGCAACAGGTGCATCTGGGATTGGTCTCATAGAGTTGTTTCTAACTAATGGCCAATCACAGTCAACTGTCCAAGACAGAAGCCTTTGTTAACATTCTTTTCTATTCTTAGCTAGCCTTCTGATGAAACCTTTTCTTCTATTCTTTTAGTATAGTTTTAATATAATATATATAATAAAATAATAAACCAGCCTTCTGAAACATGGAGTCAGATCCTTCATCTCTTCCCTTCTCCAAGAACCCCTGTGAACACTGTCACAGGACAGTGCTTTCCATGGCGAGGTGGGCAGTCTGCATAGTGGCTGTAGTGGCTGCCTAGTTCTTCCCCCAGACTATCAAGAACATCCTTTCCAGGCTGAGGAGGGTAGTTGGGAGGAAAGCATCTCCTGCCTGGAGCATCCTGCCAGTGGGCTGTTTGTTATCTTGACTGCAATAGTCAACTTCTTCCTCTCTCATCTCAGTTACTGTCACCCTGATTTTTTAAGATTTTCTAAGCCTTCTGATGTTTGCATTCTTGTAACAAACTTTCTCACACACTTTCTGTAAATAACTCATTGTTTTGCATTCTTTTATGGAGGATGAGAAATTTAATAGACTGTTGGTTTGTCCAGTGTCATTGGAGAGGTGGCACTTTCACCCTCCAATCCACTGTCACTTTTGGAAATCTATAAATGTTGGAGTCAGAAAATAAAAATTCCCTTTTTACCTTGAGAACAGCGGTGTGTCCACGTCATGTTGTTTCGTGTCTTATAGTGACAAGCTACCTTACTCTTGAGAAGAGGAAAGCCACAGGAGGAGCCCAGGTGAGAGGGTTGCAGCTCTGTAGGGAGCTGCTAAGGCCTTTTTCCTTCAAAGGTGGGAGAGCCCTGAGTCTGGGCCACCATCCAGTGATGGTCAGCATTCCTGTGCATCAGGGGAAAGGTGCACCAACAGCAACAGAGTGTTGGAAGGGACCAGTTAAATAAGAGGCTCTCTGGAGCAAGACTCAGATCTGGATTTCCTTGTACCTGTTTGTTCATGGACCTCATAAATATTTTTGTGCCTTGGGTCTAGCAGACAGAGGAGGGCAGTTACAGCCTGCCCTAGCAATCAGGAAATCCCACTGGGAAAAGGGAGCAGAGGTGTGAGATTAGAGTCTGGAGCAAGGGCTGGGAAGCAAGCCTTGCAGCTTCTGGAAAGCTCTCTAGCCCCAGGGTATGGCAGCTAAGGAGTTAACTGCCTTCCTCCTTCACTGGTTGCCTGCCCTCATTATCCATTAGCATTCTGCACCTCTGTAAGACACAGGGTCTGCACCAGAAAGCTGTTTTCTGGATATCTCTCTGCTTGTTCTCTTTTTCTTTGATTGATTTTAAGTGACTCTTCACTTGGCATCAGGAACACTAAACCATCCTACAAGCCTCTTGTACAGTAAATGCAAAATGACTGATGCCTTATGTGGAGCCTCTGAATTATCCGTAGGAGGCACTTAAGGATTTTGGCACCCAGCATAAAATGCTTAAATTTCTCTTTGGGTGTTGTCAGTGTCCTGGTGAATTGGAGCTATGGGAAAGTCTTCCTGTTGGTCCCACGGGTGTTGTGCAGCACTTGGGTTATCCAGGGCTTGTCCCACGTGCTGCTGTGTGTGGATAAAGACAGATTTCTTAGGGAAAATGTCATGTTCTTCTTTTTAACATATCTGTGACTTAATGTAGCTCTTTCATTTGTTTAAATTTATGGCTTTTAAAAGAAAGCTTTGGTGTAAAGTGAGTTCTCTCAAGGAAATTGTGCTTTTAGCCAGAGCTGGCTGGTTTCTGCAGCTCTGGTAACGCTAATGCTTTTCAAGTGTCTGAGTGACTTGAGCCACGTGCACAAGTAATTTTCCTACGTCAGAAAAATCTTATTCTCAATCCATAAAATAAAAAGAAAAATATAAAAGCCAGAGTATGTCTGTGCAGCAGCCAGCACTAGTAAGCATACTATATTAATCAGTGAACAGAAAATACTTATTTATTGTCATTTTTGTACAAGGCTCCACTGTGAAAAGCTGTGGCTAGAGCAATTTATGAAGGTTTGGTGTGGATCTTGCCAGGGAGCACTTGTGCCTGCAGTGAGCAGAAGTGTCCATTGTGGGATCCCAGAGGACTGCTCTTGCAGGCTGGCTCTACAGGAACAGAGTGTGGACCCAGGAACTCACAGGTACTTCCCAGCTTCAGCCAGCATCCCCTTCACCCAGGGCAGAATTCTTCTGAGCAGCTCTTTGAACATCATCATTCTGCCTCAGGCTGAGGCTCCAGAGGTGACCTCTGTGGAGTAATTTGATGTGAGACCTTAATGGCCCCTGCTGCTCCTCAGCTTTCCCACAGAACTCAGTGGACCTTCACCTTGTGCAGAAGCCTCTGCTCATGATCCTGGTGAGAAAGAAGAAATCTCATTGATCATGCAACCAAAGCACTTCTAGGAACTAGAGTTTGCCTTTTATGTTTTTATATATGCACTACACTTCTCAAACTGTTGTTGGCTATTTGATATCTAAGTTTGAATATGAAGCAATTAGGAATATCTCTAGCTATCCTATTTAAGTTGATTTTTATGATACTCACTGGGTTACATTTAATTTCTTATGTGTGGGTGCCTCAAGTTTCTCTGCTTCACACATTGTTTCAAAATCATTATTCTTGATTTTAAATGCTATATTGCAATTTCTTAGAGTATTTATTGTCTGAGGTCAGGTACTTGATAAATAGAAGCATTGCAATGAATCAGAAAAACTTACTTGAGTGTTGTGGTTTTGTTTCTTACCAAGATTTTGTTTTGTTTAGAAGGTCAGACATTGCCTTCATCATGTGTGAAGCTGCATGCATTTTGGTACTTCCGCCTTTATGAGAAGACTTGGTGAAGAGCTGTTGAATGGAAGAAAGGAATATTTGACTGTTTCTTGAGAAATTAATTCACTTCACATGCACTGTCTGGAATAGCCCTATACACAAATGCTTCACATATTCCACAGTATGTTTCTATGCCCACCACTTCTTCTACTTCTTTTACTTGGTAGAATACCATGTTGAAAAAAATGTTTAATTTTAGGGTACCTTACTGAAAACATGACATCTATACTAGCCTTTTGCATTGATCTTCCTTGTATTAAAAAAAGGACCTAGTTATTAAAATAGACATTTCAGGACTTTGATGTGATTTCTTCTTCTTTAATGGCTTTCCCTGATATTTTCCTAGTAGTGAAGTATTATTTTGTCCAAGAAATTGAGAAAATAGCACTGCTCTTAATTAAAAATCACAGCTCAAAGCCTTGGGTCATTTCTTTTGGGGAAAGAAGCGAGGACAGTTAGAAATGTCAGTGTACAGTTGACACTGTGCCTCTGGGTCACTAAGAAACAGGCAGAATTTCCAAATAGGAAGGAGACCAAGCTGTCCCCCAGAAAGGCACTGACTGTTGTTTGAGGAACTAACTGAAAATAAACTCTATCATCATGGTTTGGTGGCTTTTTATTTTTTTTTTTAACTGAAGATGGTAATTTTAATAATTTTTTTTCACCAAATATTGAAAATAGATCTCAAGTGCCAAGGTTCATATTGATGTATATTTCCAAATACTGAAGCCCACATCCCCAAACTTATGGGCAGATTGTTACAGTCAAAAATATGCAAACACTGTAATCGCTGTCAGAACTGCAGTATATCTTTCTCATGGTTATAGACATTGGGATGCTTCTTGGGGAATTTCAGACCTAAAAATAGGATACATTAAGTGAGCCTTTTCTTAAGAAATCTCTTGAGTTACCTAATAATTGTCAAAAATGTCTTAATTCTATTTTGTATGGGATAGGTGGCACTACTGGTGTAGTTCTTAATGTATTGCTAAAATGTTGGAACATTTGAAAAATCTAGTTTATCTAAACCAATACAGGAAATCTTACTTGGGCATGATATTAGGTCACAGTGCTTTTTCAAGTCTAAAATTTTATTAACATTTCTGTGAGTTTTACTAGTTTTTTCACTAGTTCCTAGTACTTTTCTTAGATAATAGATGTGTAGTTTAAAAACCTGTAGTGGTGTACAGTGAAAAAGACTGATGTGTACTCTTCAAGTGTAACCAATTGTGTTTTGAATGCAGATGAGTAATAATTGTCATCTATAAAGCCCATTTTACTTCTGTTTTTTCATATTTCTGTCTCTGTGAGAACAAGCAGTCTTACTGAACTGCTGAGGCTCCTGAACTTACAGTTCTTATTAGTAACTTCTTTGCAAGATTGGTGCATGCCTAGAAGAGATACAAGCATATTTTGGCTGCTCTAAAGTAGGTTTATGATGTTTATGTTCTGTGTACCAGTAGCACTGTGTAACACAACGATCTCCTGATCCCATTCTGTTACTGTGTCCTGTAAATCACTCTTGCGTAGTCTGAGAAACACTACAGATCTTTTTGTAGAAAAATTCTGTTTCCTCTATGTGTTTATATTATAGATATTTGATTTGCAGTGTGCTCTGCCTTCAGAGGTAGTGGTTCTTTGGATCTTTTACTTTGTGTGAAGACCAATGGCCTGGATTAAAAAAAAAATGAAAGATAAAAAATTGCTGTTAAGTAGAAGACCCATGCAGAAGATTTGCTTTCTTAGTCCACCATAAGCTTTATTTTGTCACCAGATCAAATGGCTTTTCAAATTGAAAGTTAACATTTTTTCCAAGATGACAAGGAGATTTAAACATCTAGTTACTATAGCAGCCACTATAGGAAAGTTTATTCTTGTATTCTTCATGCACTAATGTCTGACCTTCACAATGTTCTTCAGCCAAAGTCCCTGCAGCTCCAGGCAAAGGCTGGTAGCGCTGTGTGCTCCTGTGAAAGGGACTAAAATAAGCAGGCAATTCCAGATGTGCCCAGAGCACAGCATTCAGTGCCTGGTCCCCAGCTGGTAGTGAGGAGCAGTGAGAGCCTTGGTTTTGTCCTGCTGTCAGCATCTCTGAGTAGGCTGTCTTACTCAATAAATTAATTTTGTTTATTCAAGGCAGTTCTTTTTTAGTTAGGAGTGTAGGTGTCTCCCAACACTCATTTGTCCTTTTACCTCCCACATCAGTGCTATAGTAAGGTAGTTTGTTTATTTTTTAACCTTTCTAAAATCTATATATTTGTCCTGGAAGTTAAACTTTATTCTAACCCTGCACTTATATCATCTTTGCCCAATTTGTTATCAGTTTTTTGGTGATTTTTCCAGTGCTGCTTTGGAAAGCCATAGGATGCTTAACCTTTTTTTCCATTTAGCTGCTACTCCAGTGTCATACATATCCCTTTGCATTAGAGTTTGGCACCTGATCAAATGCAAAGATAACATTTAATATTTAATTATTTATGGTGACTTTCAAAACATTTTAGTTTCTCAGTTTTCCTGTCTGGCCCTTTAATTTATTTCATCAATTTTATGTGTCTTTTAACTTTGGTGTGATATGGATTTATATGGCTGGTCTTTGTATCTGTGCAGTTTTCCAGTGCGAGGATTCCTTTCATATTGTTCCAAAGTGATCCATTCTGTTTATTTATGTCTGTTTTTTATATCTGTAATGCAGTTTGCTATTGGAAAAATCCTTTCTAAATCATCAGTACATTAACCTCTTGGTGTTTCTGAAGGCTCATGTTAATATTAAAAACCACTCACTGAAACATCTCTGTCCAGTCCTAAAATCATATTTCCATCCCAATAGTGATAGTGTAGCAGTGGGACACACAACGAACTCGCATTAGAGATTTAGAAATTGCATGTTGATGATAGAATGAAAGATTGTTCCCAGCCTTGGGGTTTAGTCCAGTAAGAAAAAAAGGAGTAAAATATCTTGGAAGGTTGAGTACTTAGTAATCAAATTATTAGTAAAGGACATGCCTGGATTTCTGAAAAGAATGAAAATAAATGTGTGTACTTGCACAAACACACCTTTAAAATCACTTTATTTTCAAGCAATGCTTTTATAGCTCTTCTACCCACTTTCTTCTTCTAATCTCCTTCATTTTATTTCATGTAATATGTGAGGGCTTTTTGGTGGTAATAGCTGCCAGCATTCCATTCCCAAACTCCACAGCTGCACTGTCTGTATCTTCAGCAGATTAGATTCCTCTTGAAACTGGATCCAATGTTTATTTAAAACAGGGCTTTTTACTCATTCCTAAAAGACAGTGTTCATTGTTGTTGTTGTTTTAGTAACCTTAAGATACCTAAATTTATTTTGGAAATAATAATCTTATTTTCTGTGAACTTGGGCATTTTATTCTGAGTATCACGTGACTGGTGGCATTTTCAAAGTAGTGAGATGCAAAGGATCCATAGGTGCTTTTCCCATGAGCTGAATTTATATCATCTTCTTGAACTAGTAAATAGTAGTGATGAGCAGTAAATAGTGATCTGATTCTTTTTCTTTGTGCCTGCTACTGGACAGAGTAATATTCTTTTGGGAAAAGAGACAACCCAATGCCTGTGCCTTTCTAAAGTCCCACAGAAGCTCTTAAGTTAGATTTTGGATGTTGTACACATGCATCATGGCCATCAGCTTACAAATGGATTCTGATTTATGTGGTTTAAGACTCCAAATATGTTGTTTATAACTGCATCCATTATATATCAGAATAACTAGAAAATAGTCTGGGACAAGTGCAGAGGTTGTTTTTGGGGGAAGAAAAACTTACTCTTGAGGATAACTGACATTTTAAAATGGGCTTGAGATTTGACTGGATCTGCAGCTAATGAATGTTACTGCCTTTAGAAATTCTTTACTTACAGCTATCTTTTAGTGTTGAAAAATAATTTTTTTTTTTTTAACCTTTGAGCATCTCCTCTGTTTTGTTACTCATACTGTGGCCTTGGTATTTCCCAAGGGACAGGTGTGTATGATGGGGCTTTGTGCATTTCCCTTGCTGTGTCATCCTGATCAGCTCATGCAGAGGTTTGAGTTTCACTCTCTTTTGTGAGAAAGTTACAGCAGACAGAGGGCAGCTAACCCTACACCAGCTAATTCTGAGCCAGCCTCAATTTCTCATTCTAACTTGGGTAAAAACCAGGGGACCAAATTACTCAGTTTTACTTGAGACAAAATCCCAACGAAGCCAACTAAGGCTTGAGTAAGCGTGGGAGGTTGTGGCACTTTTCTTCTGAGTTACATCTGTTTTATGAAGGTGATTCACTAATTAGGGGAAAAAGAAATTCAAGGCACAGCTCTTTATTTACTCAAGCCTCAATGCAGCCTGTGTGTTCCTCATATTCTCTAGTTTCTGCCAGGCCTGTGGGCTTGTTTTACTGAAATTATATAATTATTTTTTCCCCTCTTTGTGTTTTTTCCCCCTAGACTGGCAGATAGCTACTCTGGCTCTGCTGCTGGGTGGTGCTGCCATTATTCTCATAGCTTTCCTGGTTGGGCTGATCTCCATCTGCGTGGGATCTCGGAGGCGCTTCTACAGACCAGTTGCAGTCATGCTCTTTGCTGCAGGTAAGCACTGGCATCATTAAAAACGTTTCCTGAGAGCAGCTGAACCTTCATGGAGGGAGATATGCCTCGTTCTGCATACTAATTCAGAGGTGTTTGGTTACTTCTGTCTTAACTCCAGTGAGGTTTCTCAGGCTGTAAGTTCTGCACAGCATTAATCATTTTTGCAGTTGCACTATTATTAGTTCATAAACAATTATTTATTTGCATTATATTTATTATTTTATGAAGTTCATGCAGCAGGAGAAACTACAGAGGATAAATCTTAAAATACCATTTTTAATCTGTGACTTTGTGCTGCTTGATGTCCCCATTTTTATTCTTTGTGCATAGCCATTTTTATTTTAATGTTCTCTCTTTTGCAATTTTAAAGCAGGGAAATGAATACCCAAAGGTGAGCCCTGGAAGCTCTACATGTGAAAATAAATAGGATTATCTTTCAAGGTGTTTATATATGCCCCTGTGCCATAAGGAATTAATTTTGTTGTGTCATCTTGCTTGGTTATTAATTTAACAAGCTGTCACAGTGCAGTCCCTGTTTGGTTTTAAAAACACAAAAATGGAACAGTTTATATAAACTATCACAAAATCTTAAGGGAGACCTAAGAATCTGAATTGTCTGTAAGACTGGTCCAGTGAGGTACAATTACAATATCAAATCATCTCCTTTTATATATATTCTGGTGCTTTGGGGCTTTGTCAGCATGGATGTTCCAGATTCTCCTGAGACTCACCGACCATGGTTTGCCTTCATCCTGTCACTCACATCTGCATTGGAGCCAGCAGCTTAAGCCCCTTCTGATAGCCCATAATGAAGAGGATGACAGAACCTTTGGGATGTGTTAAAAAAAGCCACTTAGAGGGAGATGAGAGGATGAGAATGTGGAATTGGAGGAGTTTGGGATGAAGCAGAGCTCTGGGAAGGCTCCTGCTGCCCCCTGCTGATAACATTGCCTTGATGGAACCAAGCCCTTCAAGATGCACTTTTATGTGCTCTGGACATATTCCTAGACTGCATTTCATTTGCTTTTGGGAAATTAAAGCAACCTAGGATCAGATTCGCTGAGTGGAAATCATCTGGTTTTGTTCTGTGTGTTGCATTGCTTGCTTAGGTAAATGAATAAAGGTACTGGTTAAATGAATAAAGGTACTAGTACTTAAATTTAGTGTTAATTCTGAGGTTTATAAGGTATGCTGGGCAGTTAACTTTGAAGGAAATGGGGTTATATAATTTTTGTAGTGGTTATTTGTTTGGCCTTTGGCTTCATTTCTCATAACATTGTATAGTAACTTGGTAATTATTCAGCCATACATGCCTGTCTTGCTGTGTTGCTCATTTAGTAGTTAAGTTTGTACTAAAAAAAGAAATGGCTTTCCACAAGAAAATATTTCCTCAAATCCTACTGTTTCTCTTCATGTGCATTCCTCTGCGTAAAGTTGCTTCTAGTCTTTACTACAAAAGGTTGATGGTGAAGGCTTTTAATGCTTACTTGAATCTAAGAGGAAATTAAATTGGTTCTTTAGCTTTTGATGGTGTTCACATCTTCCCTTTGCCTCTGTGTGTGTGCATGTGCATTTTGAGCAGCCATAACCTGAAGCATATTGGAGGAGAGATGATGAGCCCAAGACAACCTGCCCCATTCTTCTTCATTATCTAGCAAATCTGAGGAGAATCCTTTCAGGATTTGACACTTACATTGTTAGAAGACATTTCCTGCAGATTTTATCTTTGATGTCAGCAATTGTAGAGATGAATATGGATGATGTATCTTGAAGGAATTATGGAAAGAATCCCCCACTGAAGAGGGGAAGGTTAAATTGTAGCAGTTTGTGCCTTATGCAGCTTTCCATGGATTCAAGCCTTCATCTGTGGATTTCACAAATCTTTCAGGATAAACACCACTCTGACCTGTGAATGTGCTGGCAAGACCAAATATTCTGTGTAACTCTGGTTGGGAGTCTATGAGCTGCCTCTGGAAAAAGGGCACGGTATGAATTTCCCAGAGACATTTAATGATGTGTGGGTGTTGGGTAGGAAAGGTCTCTTTGTGGAAGAAAGGACAAAATGGAAAAGTTATTTCCAGGTGCTTTATAAGAGTCTAAACAGTTCGCTCCAGGCTATTTTTTTTCCTTCAAGTTTTGATTATTTTTTTTCCCCTCAGCTTCAGCTTTCAGTTAGCAACTCTGTAGGTGAGGGAGAAGATTGACTGAGTAGGACTGGAAGAGATGACAAAGAAAGGGACCAAAAAACCAAAATTCAACCTAGATGCTGAAAATAAGCCAGCAAGTAATGAAAAGATGTGAATGTGTCTTCCTAGAGCTGACAAGTATGTATTTTATTGTTGAGAGGCAGAGAAACACCTCAGCTGGTAGAAAAATGTGGAGCAGACAGGGAGGCAGTAGCAGGAAATCTTGCAGGGAGCCACCTTGGCTCATGTGCCTCTGTGCTCTAGTGGAGTCTCCAGCTCATGGACCTGCTGGGTGTCTTAGAGCTCATGAATCAAACTGGCCCTCAAAGTGCAGGCTCACAAACCTGTCAGTGCAGGAGTTTCATGGTACACTTACTGTTTAACTAAGTGCTAACCAAGTCTAATTTAGGGGCAGAAATAGGAAGTGTGCTTGCTGAAAGTCCATAGAAGAAACAAAAGAAATAGTAAAGATGCTTGTCTTTTGGTACTGTTTTAACAATTGTGACAGTGTTTGGAAGACTATCCTGGTAATATTAGCAAGCTTTTAATGCATTTCACAAGGTGCTTTTCCATGCAAGATAGGGAAAACAGTGGCTAAGTGAAAATATTACAGGTAAGAGAGAAATATAAAATGGTGGCAGATAATAACTGAAGAATACTTAAGGAAATATCTTTTAATTCTGATAGAGCACAGTTAAATTTCATCCTTAGTTCTGTGCTATCACCTATTTTCATAATGATGTCGAAGATAGATGTGAAAGATTAGTTGACAAATTTTACAGTGGAACTGGAAAAAATTGTGGAAACATTGAAAACCAGAATTTGATTTCGTGAAGTTGATGGAATGGTCTGAAAAAGTAGGACTGACTTCAGTAGAATGTAGTTCAGGTTGCTACAGGGCAGCAAAAAGAGTCATAATATCAAAGAAATACTGTTGGGGAGAATACTCTTTAGGTTATGTGCTCAATCTCCTTTTTGAGGCAGCATGGTCTCTAACAGTGACAGCTTTGTCTGGCCCAGTTTTGAAAAAATTCAGGCATGAAGATGTCACAGCCTTTCCAAGCATGTTGTCCTGGGCCCTTACTGCCCTCCTTAGGATACTTTTTTCCTTGTTGATGTCCATCCTGAATCTCTGAGATTAATGTCCTCTCTCATTACTGCCAGCTTGCCTGGCACTGCAAAGAGGAATTTTTCTTTCCTATCATTGTTGCAGCTACTTTTTCAGGTAATCTTTGAAACACCCAGCACTGATTAATGAAGTGCTTTACTCATCTGAAATGAGCAGGAGGTAGAGAACAGGAGTACAGAACTTACTAGACAGCACCAGCATTTTCATAATTACAGATAAATTAGAAAGCCACATCATAAGTGGGTTTTTTGATGTCAAAATTTACAGTCAAGCATTTGTACAAAGAAAAAAAAGGATGACTGAAATTATATTTTCCCACTTTTAAAGCATTTCTTATGATTTCTGCATGCTTAATATGATGAGTATGTATAATCGCTTATATTTCATGTGAATGGAATAAAACCGGTATTCCTGTTCCTATATTGCAAACATCATAGTGCTTTATAAAAACGTGTCTACATTTGGAGTGAACAATCAAGTTTGAAATGATTAGTCTTCTCTGAACAGCATTTGATAGCAGATTTTTAAAGATTTCCTTTGCAGCCTGGTTTTTCTACAGGAAAAGAATTGTGCTTCTGAAGAAGGATAGTACACACTTCCCTTAGCAGGTCAGCATAGCATGGAGTTCCTTTAAATTCATTAGAAACAGATCAGAAGTTGCAGGCATTGCTTTCAACATCTTTTGGGGTCATGCTGGTCATTTCTCATAACTTTGCTGACTGCTGTCTCTAGCTTGCTCAGCTCCCTTCCTGCTCTACAGGGAAAAACAATGACAGAAGGCAAAACCAGTGCAAAGTGATGACAGTGCTATGGAGGGTGGCTGCTCCCACCAGCCACTTGCTGCCAGCACTTGCTCTGAGTTCTACAACAGCAAATCTGGATCAATAGTAGGGAAAGCTGGAACCCTCACTATGGAAATGTCAAAAAACCCTCTTGTGTGTGTTGCTGTTTTAGCAACATGTTCCTCTTCCAAGAGAATCACTTTTTTTTGGTTGTGTTTTGACAAGTCCAATCTGTAGATTGAAATTAAGCATACTTCATATGTTGCAGTGTGGAAGGTGGAGACTTCCTTGGTTTGCACTTGACAGAGACACACATGGAGCAGCTTCTGCACTGACTCAGCAGAGATGCTGAATCCCCAGTGCAGGAAGGCACTAAAGAAAAACTCATATTTCCATACATTTTCAGAAATCCTTTCTGACCTTCAATGGTCTTAAAGATGTGTCTGAAAGCTGAGCATATGTTGAGGTGCTTTTGGATGTAAAGATGCTCTCATTATACAGAACTAGAATGCATAATCTTTTCATAAGAATAGGTGCTTTTCCCAGTGTAGCCTGCCAGAGTTTCTCAAATGTTGCACAGTATTTTGTGAGCTGACAGACAAAAAATTATATTCAAATGGAATAATATTAAGTAACACTTCAATAAGTGTAGAATTAAATAAAAGTCCTGAGGATTTTGATATCCACATCAGAAAATCCACTGTGCAAACATTATTCAGATTGCCAGTCTCAAGTAAGGGTCCAAAAACTACTCTGTAGGCTAAGGTAGATGAGCTGAAATTTCCAGTGAGTGTCTTATAGAGTTTTATCACTGAGGTTCTGATGAACATGGGGTATGATTTCCCCACACCAGCCCTGTCCTCAGGACAGGTGAGCATTTGTCTCCAGGGCTAATGAAAAGTGCCAGTTGGGCAAGGGTGTGTGTGAGTGAAATAGCCAATGTGTGTCTGTGGATCTCAGAGACAGTGCTGTAAGAAGTATTGATTTTGAAGCTTTTAATGTCTTGGATTTGACCTGTTTTATTATCTTCCTTCATCACACAGTATTTCTGATCCACCCCCTAAATTCATAATAGTTTGCTGGCTTGAAGTTTAGTGACTGATCAAATTTTATAGTTTCCTTGGTATTCTGTGCAAGAATGTCATTAATTCTGCTTACAGAACACAGTAATGAATATGAAATATGTGATTCACTGAGTCTCTGCTGAGCACAAGTATATATCACCTATGACAATGAATTATTTCTAGGCTAAGTAAATTATTTGATTCTCAGCAACATTTCTTAATATGTATTCTCGCTTCTTGTTTTGACTTATTTATAATGGCAATAGAACAAGTTTTGCTGTTATGGAAGGAGTAGTGACTGCAAACTGAAATACAAAGGAGAAACAGAAAAGAATTTGGGAAATGCCACTCTCACTGTTTATTTTGTGGACATTTGAAGGATCATCATTATATCACAGCCATAATATTTGTTGATCAGCAAGGGAGTATGGAAGAGCTGCTCTGTTGTCTGTGAATGAAATTAAGGTGATTTAAAAAGGGCAGCACTTAGAAGCTAAGAATCTCCAAAAGCATTCTAAATGTGAATTTTAGTTATTTGATATTTTCTTTGTTTTAGGGAAGCAAAATAAGGCTTCTTCTGACATTTGTATTTTTTTTTCTCTTTCAGTTGTTCTCCAGGTCTGCAGCTTAGTCCTTTACCCAATCAAGTTCATTGAAACGGTCAGCTTGAAAATATACCATGAATTCAACTGGGGCTATGGCCTGGCATGGGGTGCAACTATATTTTCATTTGGGGGTGCCATTCTTTATTGTCTGAACCCTAAGAACTATGAAGACTATTACTAGAATCATTTAATGAAAAGAAAAATTAAAAAAAGGATTACCCCATCTTTTCTAGCTCACAGTTTTTTTAGAACACTTGTGGAGCACCAAACAGTCTGCTCTGTTGATAAAATAGCCTTTGCCTTTTGGGTGTGAACACTGTAACCAGCTTTTACAACCATTTAGAAGAACTGCAAACACTAGGATTGCTGATCTTTCATAGGCAGATGCTGCAAGCTGCTGATACATAAACTTCATTTTTCCTGACAACAAGCAAAAGGATCTACGTGACAGCGATCATTGTGAGAAAACTAGTTGGAATGAGAATGCTATGCCAGCATCTGCTATTGCCTTCAGGGAAGCAGCTGGTATGGGCTCCATTTAGAAGTTTCCCTGTATCATAGAGGATTCAGATGTCTGATAAGCAGGCAATGGCATCGTGTACAATAGGCTGAGTTGGCCCCTTGTTACTTGCTCAAAAGCGCTCTTAAGGAATTAGATGCAAGGGACTGTGTGGAGGGCAGTGAATGTAACTGGTTAATGACTTGTCTAATATCTGCATTCAACAGTCTGCTGGTAGAATAATTAAAAAAAAAAGAAAAACCCAAACAAGCCACCAACCCACACAGGATTTCATGAATTAGTAATCGACATCACCGTGCCAGCTGTAGCAGATTGTTGAAGGAAGTCCAAACCCAGAGACATGTGCTTCTGACTGTGTAGTTGGAAGTTGTCTCAGCTCTCAATGTTTTGCTGGAGGGGTGAAGATAAAGGGGAATAGAAAAAGACCTGTTCTGTCCCTGGGACATCTAAAATGTATGAATGAATTGCAGTTGTCCTGAGTAACCATTTAACTTGCAAACATTGTCATGAAAAGAATGCATATGGATCAAGTTCAGTTATATTTTTGAAAGGTATTTGTTAGTATAAATGAATATATATAATGCAAATATATATGCAGAGGGAGAGAAATGATTCATCCTAAAATTGTAATATGAGCTGTGATGCAGTGGTTAAAATACTAACTTTGTACACATTCTTGAAAGTCTTGGATTGGTACCCCCAATTTTGATTGATGTTACAAAATAAACACACAATGGTTTGTCTTCTGTATATGCCCTTGTACAGACTCTGTGTTATGGGAAATGCTTAAAAGTTCACATCGAGTTAAGGTAGAACTGGACAAAAATAACTTCTTGCTATTCCATGTGTAATATAATACTTGCTGAAAATTCTTTTCTAAGGGTGTTGCAAATTTAAAAACTGCCATTTTTTAAAAATCTGGTTAGGTTGTGAGTGTCCCTGATCATCAAGAATACAGCTGAGACCCCATCATGTCCACATTAAAACATTAGCACTTCAGGAGGTAATCTCTTGTTTTTAAAAACTGTGTTTCTAATGGACTTTTTGGTGATTATCTACATCTGATTACTCCTTGCCTAGTATGTTTCCCATTTAAAACATCCAGAGACTGTACTCATGAAATTAAACCCAAGATAAAATAGGGAGAACCTTCACATGAATTTAATCCGCATCACTTTTATTTTTGTTTACAATTTGCTTATTTGGATATTTTCAATTAATTATAAGCATATTTTTATACAATTGTAATCTTTAAAAATAACTATTTTTTTTAATGGAGAAATTTAAAATATATTCTCTGTGGACCTCTACACAAGCAGATATGCTGGGGTTGCACATCCACCTCTACACAAACGTTTTTGCTGGTTCATGGAAAAGGCTCCTGAATTACTGGGTGTTAAGATGGCATCTCTTGTGTTTGATGTGTGGGCCACCATCTCCAGGGTGCTGAGAGTCTGCAATGACCACAGGGCTGCCTTTAGGAGGTCACTGTGCAAGTATTGCTGGCTTGTGGAGATGGTTTATAAAACTCTGGCACATTCTGGAGTTCAGTCTTTACTACTGCGGCAGAATACTCAGAATCAGCAGTGGTGATTAATTAGATTAGATGGAGCAAAATGACAGCTTGATATGGAAGGGACTGCATGGCAATGCCTGGAGAACAAAAAGGATGGGAGGAAAACTTGGCTCCAGTTATTTCACAGGCACCAAGAGAGCATTTGTAACTCTGCTTTATTTCCTGAGACTGACTTAAGGCCGTTATTCAGTATATAGTTCACTCAGTATCTTTCTGAACAGCTGTGTAATTCTGCTTTTATTTAGCAGCATGGAGAACATTGTAGTTTGGCATGGGAATTAGATTAGTGCAGAGAAGCCCACTGTGAGAAGATGTCTGTACCTTTCTAAGGAGATGGTGTTTTGGGGCCAGCATTGTGGCACTTGTCTGTGCTGACAAGAAGGTGCAATGCTGAACCCACATCGTAGCCACTAATTTATCAAATTGTTTTTCTTTATGTAGAGTTTGAGAGAAAGCAGCTGCCAGGCCTAAGGCAGATGCAGATGAATGGTGTGTGCTGTGCAAGCCACTGGCTGTTAATGTGAAAGGTGTTCAGGCACAGCAATTTACAAATGTGAATGCCTGAAGACAAGGTTCTTGATTCACAGTTGAGTCAAAGATCTGATTTTCAGTCCCAATGTCTGCTTTTCCTCTTGAAGGTGATGCAGTCTACTAGGACCCACCTCAGACTCCTCAGGACCTTTGTGTTTGGGCATTCAGTATGTGGATTTAGGTACCTGCCTTTAGCTTAGGTTGCTAGTGCAGTGTCTTTTTTTTCCTCTTTACCATTGCAAATTTTGGCAAGCATTCTGTTTCTCAGAACAGAACTAAAGGTAAATGCAACTCTGTGCTGATTCTTGGGGTTTTTTTAGCCACGAAAAAGATGCAAGTCTGTGTCCTAAGTGTACGTACGACAAATTAATAATTTTGTATGTTGTGCTTGTGTCATGTCACCATTATTTCAGTTGTTTGACTTTATCTCACTGGCAGAATGATTCTCTCCCACAACAAATCCATTTTTTTCTTCCAAATATATATGAATAAATATATATATATAGCAAACTTGCAAGCAGGGCTAGTTATTTGTATTTTTTAAGCTTAAAGTATACCGTCCGGTGCTGACAAATACCCAGCACCTCTTCTGGATTTCTTGCACAACTTCGTTTAGCTTTTGTAAATTTTAAAAACAAATATAGAGAGACCTATGTGTTTGAAATATAAATGATATATATGGATTAGCATGTAACTGTATATTATTAAACATGCAATGAACTGATTGGTAAGTGAAGTCTAATCTTATGGCTAGCAATGTAATTTATTCAGACTGTATTTTTGTACAGCGCAGTGCACACTAACCTATTGCCTCTGTGTCCTCTATAATGCCTAAAACTGTGCCTAGAAATTTCATTTATGTCTTTCAAAGAAAAGAAAAGAGATGATTAAATGCTTCATGTTGTTGATAGTATTGGTTTTTCTGATGTTGTTCTTTATTTATTTTTGAGAAGTGTATGGTATGTTTATTAAATGAATCCATCAAAATATGGTTCGTTTTAAATGGTCATTGTTAGCAGGGAAAGACTGATTTTTTTTTTAATCTAAACTTTTAAGTTTGCAGTTTTAATACCATTTCTGCATTTCACGATTTTTGTAGCTTACATAAAGTTTTATGTGAAAAAGTAACTGAAATAAAAAAAAAAAATTGTTACACTAAGAAAATGTGCCTGTTTTGCTCTGAGTAGAAGATGCATGCAGCTCAGGTGGTGTGGTTTCCTGAGGAGGAACAGGCTCCTTAGGCTAATGAATATTCCTGGTGTTCAGTTATTTACATGCTGAAGGAATCTTATCAAAATACACAGAGGGAGAGAGGGAGAGAGGGAGAGAGGGAGAGATGGAGGGGTGTCATTGGCAGGTTCCTGTATCTCACCTGGCCATAAAGCAATAGCACAAGGTGAGTTTCTGGGTGTCACAGAGTCCACACTGCCTTTATAAGGATGCAAGTATTGTAACATCAGAAAACCAAATGCTTGTAAATAACAAAGTCATGTGTTGAAATAGGAATCTGTACTGAGCACCTTGTTCCAGTGGGGGAATTTGTTCATTATATACAGGTTTTGTTCTTGAATTTCCAATAAGTAATACTTTTTGTCTATTTTGATTCTGAAAGCTGTGTTACTCTTCATTGTGAAAAGACACAGATGCTTTGAACCTGAAAGGTTGTGTTGCAAAAAAGGAAAACCACGTTTAAAGCACTAAGGACATGATACCGTGTTTTCTACTTCTGGGTAATGTATCCACTGCATCACTGAATAGTGGGGGTCAGCAACCTGAGGCTGCCAGCAGAAACCAAGGGGAGAATGGGAGGCCAAAGCCTTGCTTGGCTTCAGCAGATGAGTGCTGAGTGAGTGCAGGCACAGGGATGGGTGCCCAGAGTGGAAATCAACACATAGGAAAGGACCTTGGAGCAGGGAACAACCATGATGGGGGTGAACAAGGATGGGAGGTGTCTGAAGCTTTGTTTTCCTTTGAAATGCATTGAGAGAGGATGTTCATAGGGAACTATGAATCCACTGGGATTGAGGGAGCAAGTCAGGGGCAATGAAAGGCATATTTCTTGAAATCTGCATTAAAATTCTGGTAGTTGTGCCTTTTGGGGGTACATTACCCAAGGGTTTGACCTTGTTTTAATGCCTAAATTTTAGGTAATTTGTTTTCCTAAGTGTTGGCACAAAGTCTTGCAGCCTCCTCCCTCTCTCCAATGAGATGGAAGGTAATAATTCAGCACTTCTCTGTCAAAGCTGCTGAATAGTGGTGCAACTTAAAAAACCTGGAGTTGGGAGTATTGGGACAGGCAGCTGAACTGTTTTGGGTACCTGATTGTGGTTATTTGAGGTACCATGTATGTTATGTTACACTAAAGCATCTGTAAAAGAGGACAGCAGGGGAAGAACTTGTCTTTTTACCCTCTGCACTCTGTGAGGGATCTAATCCTCTGCTGAAAGGAGACTGCCCTTCCCTGCAGGCAGCCAGGTGTGGGTAAGGATTTGGAGTTGGGGTACAATAAACAACGGGAGCACAAGTGAGCATTAAACAGGGAGCCCTCTGGCTCAGGTCAAAGTGACAGACACCTGAGAGAAGTAAGTGACCTTCCTGCCTGTGGAGCTGAGCCTCAAGGGTCACAAAGACACACAAAAGGTCTTAGTTTCAATCCCCTGAGAGGAACTGGACAGCAAAGCAGCTTTAGAGGCTTTTGTGAGCTGAAACCTTGATGCATTCCCACTGAATGTGAGTTTCCTGTGGTGCTTTTGCCCTTGTGGGTGCCTTTGGTCATTGTGGACCTTGTGAGAGCTCTCTGCACTGCTCTGTGCACCACTGATAGAGCCCTGTCTCACTGTGCTGGGACACTGCAGCTGGGCAGGACATGGAGGGCTCTGGGATGCTCCTCAGCCCTGCCACAGATCAGGATCCCACAGATGAAGATTAGATGCAGGCAGCTGGGACTCCTGGTGAATGTGAAACCACCTGGAACTGAGATAAATGGTAACGGTACCAAGACGTACAAAAGATTTTCTGCAGCGAGAGAAGCCATGGTATATAACAATGATGAATGGATTCATAAATGCCCTCCTCAATATGAGGAGTGCTTTCTGACTCAGAGCTGCTGTGGGCTTAAAATACCTTTGTCTTCATGTTGGTGTCACAGGAGGCAGAATCAGAGCCATTTTCTTAAAGTTTTTTCATTGAGAGCAAGTCAAGTTTTCTCAGGAAATTTAATAATATTGGAATTATTTAAAATACTTAAATGTATTCAGGTTGTGAAACTTCATCTCTTCTAAAATAATTTCTTGGCTGGTACATCTGTTTTAGGTTTTGGTTTCTTATTTCCCTTTCTACTGCTTATCTATTTTTCACATCAATCAGAAAAAGAAAGCTGAAACATTTGAGCCACTTGGCAGTTGAGAGAATAGGAGGGCAAGGCTGAACAGTACACTTATCTTGGAATAACAGGAGTGTGGGGGGGCTAATTTCAGCTGTATCAGCAGATAGCTCTGTAATAAAAATGTCTGAAAAAAAAGGTGAAATGAATAGCAGCTGAGAAAAAATGGCCTCTCTTTCCTAAACACACACACTTTGTTTCTATCTGTTCCCATTTCTTCCCTTGATGCTACAAGAAAAGAAGAATTTATTTCAGGATTTGTCCTGGTTATCTTTTGAAGTAAGTGTGCTAGCTGCAAAGCTGTATAACAAAGTAGCTGTTAAACTAATATCAAGAATTTCTAATGGAAATGTTTAGAATACCTAATTTCTGAGGCCTAATTGGAAACAACTTAAATTATTACATCAATAAAATTTGCTTGAGGGAAAGCCAAAAGGGAATCATGTAATGAAACAGAAAGTTCTAGCTGGAGAAAATTATTTTCACCGTGGAACATCTGAAAAGCTTTGCAGATGTTGGATTAAAAGAAACACTGCTGAATTTTTCTGAATCTTTTCACACATGGGCATTTTAACATAAAATATCATGCAGCTCACAAAGGGAACAGGCAAAGATATTCTGAGAAGCGTAAGAGTGAACAGACTGTGTTCCATTTGTTTGAAAACAGCCCTTACCTGATGGAAGTGCAGTGCTATTATACTCCCTTCCAAACATCTTGCAATTCCAGCACAGCTTATTTTTATGGCTGTTTTTAAAGCTGTAAGAATGTGACAACATGGATGTTTCAGCCTCAGGTTTTAGAATCCCATTTCTCTTGGGAACTGAAGACAAATCCAAACTTCCCTCAGCTCCTGCCTTCATCCTGGCAAAGTAGATTTTGTGCGAAACAACTGCTCACTTTGAAAATTTAAAATGGTTTATTAAACCTTGACAAAAATACAACAAAAGATGTATATAAGGAAAAATTCCCAGTACTAGGAACTACCTCATGCATACCACATGGCCAGTTCATCTTCAAGATGGATGCTCAGTCTTTTATACCCCTGGGCATTGCATCAGCCAGCCCTGGCCCCTCCCAAAGTCTGTCAGTCAGCTCTTCTTTGCCATTTATCAGTGCAAACTGCTTTCTTGTCACTGGATTGGAGGTCAGGTGTTGCCATGCCTCACCCCCTAAGCACCCCCAAGCTTTTCCATTCACACCTGCCCCATGCAAGGGACACCTGTGCAGCTTCTTTGTACCTGTCCTGGACAGCCCAGGCTGTCTGATGGCAACAATACAGGGGGGAAAGGGAGCTGTGGGGAGAACAGAGGGCATCTAAACCACAATAACATAACTGTACATCACTAAAGCTTTTCTTAATATTCACACAATAGTCATCCCTTAATTGTGAGAGCCAGTCATCTCATTATCCATCTTTAACAGTTTGATGCTCTTTGCAGCTTCTGGTTCTTGAGCCTCATGGACTAAAGCTAAACCCCCAAGAGTTTGGCTGTTGTGTGTCTGTACAGAAGCAGTAATTGCAGCAGATGTAGGAGAGGGATTGGGAGCGAACCATTCCAATCTTCTCACTGTGACAGATGAGTAATATGATGATTGACTCTCACAATTAAAAGGCAAATATCATGTATATATGTTAAGAAAAGTTTTACAGATTTATAGATATGTTTTATTGCATTGTTATTGGGGGCAGCCTGGGTTTGGGACATTTGGGAGGGTCAGCTTGTCACTATGGCAACATCTGACCTCCAATCAGGAATTGAGGAAGTGAACTCCACCACTGGACAGCGAAGAAGGAGTTGATGGACAGAACTTTGGGAGGAGCAAAAGGGTTAAAAGGCAAAACCTCCATGCTGTGGCTGAGCGCATGGCGGGGAAAATGTTGTGCTCTTGGCCCTGTGTTATTTTCTGTATCCAGTCTTCTGTTGTATTTTTGATAAGGTTCTAATAAACTTTTCTAAATTTTGGAAGTGAGTAGCATTTCTCACATCACAAATTCCCACTGTGTCCCTGCAGTGATTTGCAGAGCTGTGAATGTCTGTGGATGTGGCTCTCCAAGGGGGATGTGATCCAGCACTGCTGCTCCTGGCGAGCTTTGGCCAGCAGCTCTCACAGATGGGCAGATTTTGTCCTGCTTGGCTCCATGAGGATTTGTGCACATTAACTGTGAATTGGTAAAGGTGTAACCTGCTCTTCTGGTGGTGACTGACCAAGTCCAAACCCTGTCAAAAATGATGAAATTGTTACTTGGCAATTCTCAGGGGCACGTGTATCTGTAAGAAATGACCTACACTCACACACTTCAGCTGATGAAGCTTTATACACATGAAAAATCTTCTGAGGAAATAAAATATTTTATTATGTTGGCAGAGAAGGATATGCAACTGTCACGTCTTAGACTTATTCTACATACAGACTACTGGAGTAGCACTGAACACATTTACATGCTTTCAAATGTATAAACTTAAAAAAATCAGAATATATATCATTGGGGAGTACAGAAATGCCAATATAGAATGTTGTTCCCACTATTAGTTTTTAGCAGAGCTTAACAGAACATAAAGTGGGTGATCATCTTAATGAGAAATTAGCAACAGGAAGACAAAAAATGAGAACTTCACAAACAACAAGTGTAAAAGTTTCACTGTTTACAGGCTACACACCTTTTCAGACAAAGCTGGAGAAGAATGTTTTCTCAGATTTGGGCTTTAATGAGGAATTTTACTTGCTCTTTGGGCAAAGATTAAAACAAATGCTGCCTTGCAAACCTTATTTTCTGAGAAATCTAAATAGATACAGGTTAATTATTTGCTTACAGTAAAGTTTTTCACGCCTCTGGTTCAGTTTGGTGGGTCTCATGCAGCTGAAGCTCCTGAGAACAGTTACACTAGTTCTTTAAAAGAGCTCATTTTTAGCGCTGCAGCAAAAGTTTACAAAAAGTCAGATCAGCAGCCTCTGCCTCCCAACACAGTCGCATATCTGGGGAATTCAGAGCAGGGCTCTCTGGAAGCTGCTAATTGCCTGTCAGTCATCTGGTGCACCAGCAGCTCACACGTTTGTGCTATCGACCTAGCAGATTAATAGTATAACCCAAACAAAGGAACAAAGGCTAAACTGTTCAGCTGGGAAGGGTACTGTGTGGTCTTTTCAGGCCAAGATTAGCAGAGAAACAGAGAAATGGTGTTCTTTGTAAAACTAAAGCTGCAGTGACCTTAACTCTGGCAAACAGACTGAATGAGTTCAGCACTATTTGCCAGCAAAACCTGAAACAGCAGTGCTTTAAAAAAAGAGAAAACAACAACAACAAAAGAACAAAACAAAAAGAAAACCCCAAACCCTGTGTTAAAAAATCTTTCCAAGCACAATGAAGTGAAATTAAAATTAAATTGGTTTCAATTTTAGGAGTCAGCTGCATAGCTAAAAGGATTCACAGAGCAGTGCTAGAAACTGTTGACCATTATGCTGAATGTATTTATAGCATCTGTAAGAGTCTATTTTCAGGACAAAAAACAGCACTGTTTAAAAAAAGAGTGTTTAAATTTTCCTCTGGTATCTTTGGGACTTGTATTCTTGGATTGAGGTCAATCAGAATAAGGGTACTATTATTACTGAAATTAATATTTTTTTTAGTTACTGGTAAATTCATCATAGCTAGGCATTCCATCTGAGACTAAGGCTCTGTTGTGCTAGAACTGAACCAACACCAGAGGAGAGCCCCTGAAAATTTCCAGTCCCTCTATACTGTGGAGTTTCCAGTCAAATTCATAATTAAGATGGCAGTGAGATTTTTTCTCTAAGTAGGGCAGTGCTGGTCGAAGAGAAAAGGGTGACTTGTGTGAGGAATAGCTGCGCCAAAAAGTGTTTTAGCCACCTTTACTGACATTTACTTGGGATTAATTAGTTACCATCTGGAGGCAAAAATTCCTTTCAAGCTAAAAGAGAGGATATAGAAAAATGTCCTCTGCTCTTTCCTGATTTCTTGCAGCAGATTTTGTTTTCAAGGCTGTAATGCCATATTTTCCTTTGGCTTCTTGTTCCTGCCCACCATACCATGCCCACAACCTCTGATGTTCTAATACAATATTTTTCCATGATTGCATGGTAAATGTGAATAATTTCAGTGATCCACTGCACAGTGAAGTGGTTGGGAAGTGAGTGTCCTCAGCTCTGACCATTGCAGCAGCACACCAGGAGAGGTGGGCAGGGGAGAACTGGCCCCAGCTGCACTGCTGTATCAATACAGGGAGCTCCTGATGTGGGGAATAATGTGCTCTGACTCCATGGTTCAGAATGCTGAACAATTGCTTTATTAAATCTATACTGTATTACACTAATGCTATATTATAACTATACCAAGGAGATAATTCACTGTACTAAAGAAAAACCCATGACTGTCTGAGACAGCCAGGACACAGCTCTGAGTGATTGGCTAATCCCTCAAAATAACTTTCACCCATATCCAATTAACCAAACCACTCTGGGTAAACAATCTCCATAACACATTCCACATGTGCAAAAACAGGAGCAGTGAATAGAGATATGAATCGTTTCCTCTTCTTCTCTCTGTGCTTCTCACTGCCTTCCCAGGAAAAATCCTTGGGAATTTGTGCCTGCTGCTGTCTTTGAAGGGAGCTGTGGCTGCATTGCTGGGCAGGTGCCCTGTCCTTGTCACACCCCAGCCTCTGCTATGACACTCAGGACAACAGCTATTCCTTCACTGCTGCTGCAGCAAGTCCCAGATTGTATCTGTTTCCCAGGGCAAATGAAACAGAAGCTCTGGAAAATGTTAAAATAACAAAAATCAGAGGGTCTGAAACAAGAATCAGATATTCTGATACAACCTGACCCAACAGGCCATTAGATATTCTCCCCGAAGGCTCAATTTGTATGGAAACGTGTCATTTTTCTTACTGATATGTTATTGCATCAGTGGCCTCAACAATCTGTACAGTGGATGAAAATGTGAAAACTAGTGTATATTTCAAAATAGTTAGTTAATAATTCTTGCAGGTTTTGGTCTGAAAAACACAAGTCAGATGGCCATCCTGGATGTTTGGCTTTGGAATTTTAAGGTAATTTAAATTATCAATGTGACTCATAATGCCACCATTTTTGTTCCCTGATTCAATGCATAAGATTAATAAAAAAAGGACTTCTCAATTTCAACCCTGTGGGTGGATTCAATTTTTTGTTTTCTGTGAATATTCTATAATAGTAATTGGAATTTTTTTCAGTAGAAATATTCTGTTCAGTAAGCTCACTCATTTGCCTATAAAATGTTGATGAGTGACAAGGTATCCACTCTTTAGTGAAGGATGCAATTAGTAATATTTCATCTTGTAGTCATAAAAAAATAGGGAACTTTCAGCCTGGAATCAGAGCCAGGAGACTTGCAACTGCAGTCAAAAAAACTAAAGCAAGGGCATATATTAAATGCAGGTAGAAGAATATCTCAGACCTTAGAAAATCAATTGAGAAGTAATGATCATTGATGAACATATAAAACTTGCAGAAAGTCTCATTTATTCATTGTGAGCTTCAATAAAGGACATCTCATTTGTCTGCTACAGAGCTGGAACAGGATGGATTACACGACATAGTGAATATTTTGCTCTGTGTTTTATTGATCTGAGTGGGAAATACAGATTGCACTGTAGAGTATGAACTGGATACAAAACCACTGAAGTCAATGAAAAGATTTCTTTATGTTTTAGGGGCTTTAGTGCAGCAAACATCTGTGAAGTGTAAATTGCCCAGTCCATGTAAACTTTTTACACAGTCCTGGAACAAAGTGAAGAATATTCTCTCTCTCTGTCCCAAATGAGCTGCAGCAATTTCCTACCCTTTTCTTCTGTGAACCTCATCACATAGAACAAAACTACAGTCTTTAATTCCAGAGATGCATGCATGTATTCTCCAGCCTTGACTTCCATGGCTGCCTGTAGAATGTGGGCTTAAAAAAATAAATCTGTGGCAGAAAGAGATGCTAGAGGAAAATTTTGTCCACCACCTTAGAATGAGACTTCCCAGATATTGGTGTAACCCTAAAATTAACCTTAAATGCTAATCTGAATTATACCAAATGGGTTGTGCCTGGACTAACAGCACTCAGAATATAGTTGAAGAAAAAATCATATTTGTGAGACCAATCACTGGATGCTGGAAGGGAAATGAGGGCCATCAGAAGGGGTATCCTTTGCCCCTGTGATTGAGTCTGGTTAGAACATCTCCCACAGGCAGGAATTTATTTTCTCAGCCATCTTCCTCAGTATTTGAGAGTCTGAAGGTAAGCCTAACACTGAGGAAAATAGAGACTTCCGAAGCCAAAGTGCAGACAGTGGGGAACGGATGCTGTCTGCAGAGACATTGATTTTAAATATATGTGTTCTGTTACTTTTTTATTGCACTGATATCTTGAGGTAGATGTTTTTTTCCAGAGCAAATGCACATTAAGTAATATTTGGAAGAGCTACTGAACTTCACTCCTGGTTGCATCTGATTCTAACAGCAACTTGAATTAAAATTGAATATTCTTCTTTGCCATACCTACACAAAGACCATGAGATAGCTCTTTTCCTCTTCCACCTGGTTTTCTTTGTTTTTTTTCATTTTTATTTCAGGGTATTGGAAAATTCTTTGTACCCCAGAGCAGCAGGACAAAGACAAACTTGTCTTGATACTTGAAGGGGCACAAAGAATGTGGAATTCAGCTCCTATATGGTACAATAATGTGCCCTGAAATACCAGCAATACAAGATAGATATGATATTCTAGATATGATATTCTGTGTGCAAGAGACAAATTCATCACTAAACAATAAAAATCACAAAGATGCTTTTGTTCTCTGATTTTGACAGCTGCAGTTTGTCTTTAGATACTCATGATGAAATGTTCTAGCTAAAGGTACCCATATGCATATTTTTAAAAAGCCCTTTAAACAGGCATTAGAAATCTCTCACCATGCTGTTTAGTCTTTGCTGAGAATTGATAAGTCCTGCTGAGCTTTGCTTCAGTTTTGATAGAAGTCATAAGTGATGTGTAATTTGTTTTAGAAACTGATGAGCTCTCAGATGCGTGCTGGTTTTGGAGGGAGTGTAAATTAAGATGTCTGATGAACATGTGGCTACTTGTACCTCTTCTGCTGTACAAGTCAGTAGCAGAAATGCTCTTCTGGCAACAATAGAAAGTGCTGAATGGGTTTGTAATATTTGCTTAATGACAAGGGGAGAGAGAAGGAAGGTTTGGACTCCTGTGGGGAAGAGGACGCTTTTGGCAAGAGGAGTGATTGCATTTCAGAGCTGGTTTTCAGCAGGACTGTGGGTGGCACAGGCAAATCTTTTCACAGTAGACTGGGCAATATCCTCTATTCAGACTCTGATGCTGCTCCCCTTGCCAGGGCTGCTAAGGAATTGGAGATATGGTCAGATTTATGCAGTCTGTCAGAGAATCACATTTTATCTCTTTTTGTCTCCACACAAAAGCCCTTTGTCTCTGCTGGTTTGTCCCTTTCTTCCAGTGCTCTGCCATCAGTCCTGAGTGGGAGGAGTGAGCTCTGGGTGTGCTGGATGCTGGGCAGCCTCACCAGGCAAGAGGAGAGTCAATGGAAGCTCCTCACCTCAGGACTTCGTTTGGGTTTCAAACATGAGCACTTGCAAACGATATAAAATCAATCACCTTAATTCCAGTGTAAGCTACAGTCTGACCCTACATTTCCTTTCTCTTTGATGTATCTTCAGCAATGACAGAGAATAGACCAAACCTTTAATTCCCTTTTTTGCTTTTCCATATTTCTTGGGTATTTCAATGTGCCATAGGCTGCATCTTTTGATCTCTATCTACTTTTAAAATTTCCTTCTACTATGGCATGCAATGAATTTCTTGCACTTCAAATCTTGAAACAAGTCAAATCCTGCTTCTGCTTAGCATGTTCTATAAGTGCCAGATAAGAAGGCAGCTATTATGACTCAACCCCTTTTTAGTTATGGATCAAATAGAAACAGTCAAGAGAAGTGAGAAAGGTTACATTTGACCCCAAATGTTGTGAATATCTATAGTAAGTTCAAATACCAAGATAATAGCAGCTTCTCAGAGTATCTATTCCTGGTCTAGTCTGCACATTAATTTTCTGGGAAAGGTAAAGAAAATTGTTTACTCCACAGGTTTTTCTGGTGCTAGAGTGATTTATTCACTTTTCTTTCAAGAGGCTGGAATTCTGTGAGGGTGGTCTTGAACCATCCTCAAAAGATCACTAATGAACAATGTGAGCAATGGAGAACAAGGAAAAGAATGAACAAGGAAAGAAGATAAAACAAAGGAAATAATAATAATAATAATAATTATTATTATTATTATTATTACCTTTTATTAAAATTATTACCTTTTATAACAGTGATGAAGACTTTCAGAGTTAATTACAGATCTTTAGTACAGAACTTCTCCACACACTTCACAGAAATTTTTCATATCCTAAATATGGAGAATCGTTATATCTGCATCTTTTTTCACATATAGCAACAGACAACAGGGACACCAGTGGGATACTTGATTTCATCCCATACATTCACATCCTAGGAATGAGATTAAATGGACTAGGTAAAACATTAATTTCCATGAGTTTGTTACTTAATTACCATCCCAAATTGCTGCAAGATCATCAAGCATGACGAGGGATAAGAAGAAAAAAAGTTGTCTTCTGTATTTTACATTCAGCAGCAGCCACACTGTGTTTATCTACAGTAAAAATGCTTGTGCATCTGCTTTCTTCCCAAGGCTTCAATGCATACTAATTATTTTTCCATGTATATTAACTAGGATTTTACAGCTTTGGTGCTTTGTGCACTGTTTCAAATCTTTATCCCATAGCGTTTCTCCTATCGTGCTTGCTTAGAGCTGGGAATATTTTTTTTCATAAAAGTCTGGTGCAAATTCCTTTTTGTGCACAGGCAGAGTCTTGTAAGTTTTCTACTACAGCACAGTGCAAGGACCACAGTGCTTAGAGGAGCCTGATGTTCCCTGGGTGAATGAAATGCCAGAGTACAACACACTGAGGTGAATTTCCTTTGTTTAGATGTTTCCTTTGTCTCCAACCACAGGCTGGAGACACTATGGGTGTCAAGGGATTCCTTGCAAGCCCCCACACTGATGATTAACCCTGATGTCACATATATTGAGTACATAGTAGAGATACTACTGGTGTTTTACTGACAATACAGTTCTAAGCTTTGTCCTCTTTGTTCTGGTTCCACTTCCCACCATTCTTTGTCTCTGTCTTGCTCTAACTGAATTCCTAGTAGTACATCATATTTTTTGAAATTATTCAGCAGTCTTTCATGTAGCACCATGATATTATTGGCGTCCCTTTTTTTGTATGAATTAGTTTAAGTGAGAAATGTATATTTTTCCTGTTGTTCATAAACAGAGAAACCAAGCATACCAAGTAATGATTAAAGTCAGCAGTTTCCTCTTCTCTCTCCTCATTTAGCCAGCACAGGAAACATCCTTTTTTATATCACTACTTGGCCTAAGTAATATGTAATTCACAATTGGTATTAATACTGCATCTGGCCATTACACCTTTCTTTGCTTCAGCAGTTCTTCCATGGTCCAAGGGTTGCCTTTATTAGCAGATCAGCCTGAGGACTGAGCCTGCTGGAGAACTGCAAATAGGATTCCCAGTCCCCTCCTAACTATTCTGACATATTATCCAATCTTTGCAAGCCCATAAAACTTTAAATGAGAACTACCTACAAATTTAACTTTACAATACAGTCACACTTTGCTGATTTTGAACTTTCTCCCCACACGCATGCAATTTGAACAGATCCAGTTTTTAATTTATTGTGGGAATCAGAGGGTGAGGATAATATATTCATGCTAATGCACTCAAAGCATTTATCACTGCTAGCTAACAGCTGTAGGCTTACCTTAAAGAGCTTTTCACATTACCTGGTGTAGTGAAAGGATGGGGCTACACAGGATTTGGTTGGGCCAGTCACCCCTTTGAAAGGCAGAGTCAAAACACAGGGATTTTGTTTTAAAGCAGATGCACTCAGTCTAGGGGCACCCTTGACTGGTTGGCTCATTCAACACACAGAGCCTGAAATGAGACTGGACTCTGGAAATGCTGTAGAGTATATGATGGGGACTCATCATATGTGCAATGTCCTACGGCATTCATTCCACTTTGTGTTTTTATTACTTCAATCCCTACCTTCATTTTCTAGCCCTACACCCTGGCCATGGTAGTCACACAGTGTCACCTACAATAATCTGCCACTAAATTGCCTTCTTTTTGGGTAATTTGAGAGAGCTGTGGGTTTTCAGAAGTTTCTTTACCTTTGCAAAATTACTCTCGCCTCCTGAAGAAGAAAGAACACCTCTAAGTTTAGGGTTACACTAAAGATTCAGGGAGCATGTGTGGAATTCCAAGATTTCCCAAAAACTTCTTGTGTGGTTCTGTGAGCATCTCTGGATCTTTTCACATTTTTCTTCCTCATTCTTGTGATGGGGTGATGGTTTGGTACCTTTTTAATTAATTAGTTTAGGAGGCAGCAGTAAGAGGGTATACACCACATGGTCAGATAAGCAACGGGGACCCAATGATCATTTCAGCAGGCAGAGCCCATTTCTAAGGGTAACACAAACCAGAATTTTAGAAAAAAATTCTGTAGATAGTTTAGGTAGAAACACCAAGGTGCTGATATGCTGAGAGATACCTCATTTACTTCATTTGTTTGCTGAATCCAGAGCTCGAATCACAGAATCATGGTCATCATGGGGTTTTTGGATGGGCTTCTGGAAGCCTACTGGTCCAGTCCTTACTCATAAAAGAGTCATCTGGACAAGGCTGCCCTGCTGATATTTTAGTAACTTCAAGGATGGAGTTCTGGATCTCTGTTCCAGTGTCTGACCACCCATTTTCCTTGTGTCTGATTTCCAGTATTCCATCACATCCATGTGTCTTACATCTTTCCACTGTCCATCTTTGAGAACAGTCTATTCATATCTTCATATCCTGCAAGTAATTAGCTTTAGACTGCAGTAGGTTCCTTTGACCTGTCTTCTGTCTGAGCTTAACAAACTCATATCTCTCAGCTCATCCCCTCTGCCAAATGCTCCATGCCCTGGACCACCCTGGCTGGCCTGTGCTGGACTTGCTCTGGGATGTCCCTGTCTTGTACTGGGGAGCCCAAAACTCACAGAGCTCCAGTGGTGCTCTCACAAGTGTTGAGCAGAGGTGAAGGATCACCCTCCTGGACCTCCTGGTTGCACTTCCACCAGCCCAGGGTGCTGTTGGTCTTCAGCATTCATTTGGTCTTCATTCATTTGTTGGTCTTCCTTTCTGGGTCATGTTGAATGTGTCCACCAGGACTCAAAGGCTTTTTTAGCAAAGCTACTTCCTGATCAGTCATTCCTATCCTATGTCTTTTGTGTTGGGCTGTCCCATTCCAGGTGCAGGGATCTGCTTTTGATTTTGTTGAACTTAGTGAGATTCTCTACCTTACTGAGATCCTTCTGAATGGAAGCCCTGCTCCCCACTGTATTTCACTGTTCTCCCCAGTTTTGTGTCATCTGAAAACTCACTGAGAGCACCTTCTCTCCTATAATCCAGGTAATCAATAAATCTGGATATTATTGGTTCCAGTTCTGGCTCCTGAAGAATTAGTTTGTCTGGTTAATGGCCACTAGGTGGACTTTGAAGTCTGGAGATGAACCTTTGAGCTGGGCTGTCCAGCCAATTTTCAAGGCTATTTACTGTCTGTTTTTCTAATCTATATCTCTCTAATTTTGGTCTAGGGCTGCTGTAGGAAAATAGACAGACCTTAATAAGTCCAAGATAAACAACATCACAGACCTTAATAAATCTAAGGTAAACACATCCACAGTTCGCCCATCATCCATGCTACCAGTCATCCCAGCTGGTAAATAATGGTAGAAAGCAATCAGGTTGGTAAAATGTGATTAATTTCTGATAACTCTGTCTGGTTGTTCCCAGACACCTTCTTGATATGCCTGGAAGGAACCAAAAATTTAAGCTTTATTTTTAAGCCTTGGTTTTAGTGAGGTTTAAGAAACTGGTACCAAAGGCACAAAATCTGGCTAAACACTGACAGAGCAAATCTACTGAGCTATTTCTGAGTAGAACCATATTTCGCTTTGTGGTAAAAAGAGCCACATAAGGTAACTGGAGGATTTGGCAACAACTCCAGTACGAATAATTTCAGGCTCCTTATACACACCCAGAGCCAAAGATAAGCTATCAACTGATCTGAACAGATTGCATTAGCTGAGATCTGATACCTTGTATTCAAAGCTTTTAATACTTGTATGGCTATTGAATTTTCTGAAGTGTAAGGATTGCAGATAATTTAACTTGTAATTGTAGTCCATTCTTAATCTTAACTGCTTTCTTAGGCTGTTGTATTTAAATTCATATTCAAGAACTTCATGTTCCTTATATGAATGTTTCTTTTAATTAAACAGGATAAGTGTTTGCTACTATGAGTTAAATTCTGAACCAAACAGAAATTGGATTGTGTTATCTCTGGGTGAATGTCTTTTGAGATAGTCCCTGTTTGTGCTGCCTCATTAAAGTTGTCTAGTACATATTTAGCTGCTGGAAAAAAAAAAGAGACCTTATAAGTATTCCACTTAAACCCATTTGGTAGGGTTTTCTCACCTTGTTTATAATTATCTGTACTTTTAAAATGTCAGTGTTATAAGGTTAACAAATCCTCCTTTCTGCAGCAAGAATGTTTGAAGGAGACTGAGGGGAAGAAAAATCCTTCCTTTCTCTCTAAGTCACTAAGGTGGCACAAGCTGCTGCACCTTACCAAAAGTACTGAGAACACCTTATTAATTCCTTCAGCTTTTGCACAGCATGATTTATGCTATGGATTGTATTCATGTGTAATCTATTCTTTAAGGCTAACACAAGAATTCAGTGGGATTTATTTCTGTATATATGATTGTTACCTAGGAAATAGAAGCAAATGGTCTCACTGTTCTTTCATCAGAACAGTGTGTGCAGTTAGGGAGTAATTGTTTAGTTTACTATTGGAAAATGACTTTTTTTGTTTAGATTTTTGTTTCTTTTCTTTTCCCCAGTATATTTCTAGAATCTCTCTTAAGTAAAAATAACTCTGCTGCTACTTCTCTAAGTACATCCAGGTAGAAAATATTAGAAAAAGGAAATGCAGGCATGAGGCATGTATATGTTTCAAAGGTGTGTTCATGTAAAGTGGAGTCATTCTGTTCTAGGCCTCCTCGATACCACTCTCAAGTCAGAGGTGGTAAAAAATCTTTATGTTCAGATGGCCTCAATGAAACAAATCCATCTACTGTCTAATTTCCAGTGAACAGTTGTTAATCTTGTCATGAGTACAAATCCTTACTTTTCCCTCCCTTGCTTTAGATGCAAGAAGTATTTCAGAAGGAGAGTAACCCAGAACTGTGGGCCATGAACCTTCCTATCAGAAGTGAGGTGGTGTTTCCTGGAGTTTCTTGTTTCTTGATGTTTCTGTTAAGCCATGTTAGCTGGTGTGATGGTCTGCTCCTGTAGGAGGGTGAATTTTCAGCATGTCCAAGGAATTAACAACATAGTTCCTAGATCTGCCCATGCAGGTCTGTTAATATGGGGACATTCTTTCTGCATGTGGCCATTATAAAAATTTGGGATTACAGTTTTTCATAAGTGGCTCCAGGTATAAAAGCTTACAATTCCACCTGAAGAGATCTGAAGAAACACCATTCTTTAGAAAGTGACATATGGCTTTCCATGAAAAACTCTGACTGACCTCAAGCTGAGTACCAATTATAGCTCAAGAGCATTAGGACCAGTCACTGTGAAAACTCTTTGTTGTGATGCAAAGGATTTTATGGAAGTGGTGATATATAGAAGGGCTGCTGTTGATGTAATATCCAGGAATAACACTCTGGCTTGACAAACCATTAGCAAAGCTCTAGTGTGGACAGCTCCTCTAATGAGCTGAAAATGAAAACACCTGGCCATTATTCATTAAGAGTTTCGCAATTGTCTTGGTTTGGAAAGACAGGAGTCTGCCAAGGAAGGCAGGAACCTCCCCTGAAATGGAGAATGTAAACCCTCCCCACCCCTCCGAATTGCTATAAATTTTAAATTAAGGGGCTCTCAGGCAAAAAATATGGGAGCAGGAAATAACAGTTCTTTAATAGGGAAAGGTAAAAAAAAGGATAAAATAAACAATGCAGTACACTAGAACAACACTGACAGAGTCAGAACCCAACCTGACACCCTGTGGGTCAGGGTGTTGGTGGCAGTCCCATTGGAATTGTGGCTGCTGCCCTCCTGCAGTGTCAGGGGTGGTTCTGTTGGAGCGAGGGGGATCTGTAGAAAAGGATGTATTCTTCCTCTGAAGATCCAGTGGAAGAAGAGGCAGCTGCTGTTCCTCTTGGGAATCCTGTGGAGAAAGGCATGCTGGTGTCTCAAAACCTCTGGATTATCCCCAGGTAGCAATGCTTGGCTCCTCCCTCTGGGCTCACATCTCCCAGTGGGATGTTATAGTTCTTATCACTTATAGTTCTTATCAGCCATGCAGTGACATTCAATAGTCTGTTATCAGCAGATGTCCCCTCCCCAGGGAGGTGTGATTGTGGTCACTCAAAGAGAGAGATAAAGCAAACTGCCCACTTGACAAAAGACAACTGCCATACAGATGGTAATGGAAAACATCTTGCATTGCAGTCTTCAACATCAATACATCAAATAAAGTTTTACTCAGATGCCTCACTGACTACAAGCTTTCTTTATATTTACCAGTGGTAGCAGAGGTCCTGTGGCCATTCTGCAGGCAGAGACATCACAGCTGTGTAAAGCACACTTCCAGGTACTGCTAGAAGGATGGGGGTGGGCTGAACAGTCAGATTAAAACCAGGAACAAAACTGGATAGCTGCTAATGAAGCAACTTGGTGAAGTACTCTATGTAAATTTATTTAAATGTTTAATCTCCATCTCTGTTTTGTTTTAAGGTGAGTAGAGTGACATAGATATAGAGGAACCTTTGCTAGGTACTATAAATAGCCATTGTGAACATCTTTATGTGCAACTTGTATTTATACTCTTCTCTATTACACATCCTCCCTGTGCTTTTCTCCACTGCAGTCCTTACAGTGCCTCCAGCATGCTCTGTGTCACCTCTCTTAAAGGAAATGTGGTGAGTGTGGCCTTCCAGTGAGTTCTCAGAGCACAGATCCTGCTTCCCTGACACAGGGCAGATTGCTTCTGGCTTCCCTAAAAGCACCAATGAGTCCCTCCCAACTCAGAATGTTCTGTGGTTCTGGGATTCTGATAGAGCTTTCATTGTCTCAAACAATATCCCCAGGCAGATTTGTTTTTTAAGGGCACATTTTCTTTTCAACAGCCATTTTTTTTTTGCTTTTGCCATGCGGTTGCTGGGATAAAATTTCATTCTTAAGACACTTATTTGGATCTGTAGAAGCCAGATGCAATCTTATGCACTCTTTCAAAATGCTGAACAAACACCACTGCCTGAGGGAAATGCACTTGTTTGCTTTTTCCTCCTTGTAATTCCCAAATGGGGGTGATGGTGTTAAAGGACTGCAACCACTGACTGTAAACACAATAAACTCAGCTTTGTCTAGCTTCTTTTTTCCTTAACTCTATTAAAATAGAAGCTTTTTCTGCCTCCCTCTGTTAAAAAATAATTGTTTTCTTGCATGCCGTTGAATATTTGGTTATTACAATTATCCTGTAAAATGTATACACTTAACGGGACTTAAGAGAGGATGAGGAAATGTATTATGGAATTATAGTGTAGGCTTTTGTGTCTTGTCTGATAAGGTGACTTGTTTGTCCTTAATGAATGTTTGTTCATTAATTATGTTAGAATTATGACTTATTATTAATTAATGCATCATAGTGAATTATCTTGATCTTTATTATCTAAGAATTTTTTTGTTTATGAGTGATTTATGATGACTCCTCAGGGTTTTCTGTGCAGTACAGTTCACTTAACTGGGAGGGTTGCAAATCTCTCAGTCTGCTGCAGTGCAGTGTGGTGCCCCTAAAAGTTAAGATGCATTTCAGCATATAAAAATCAATTGATAGCTAACACTGGCTTTGCCTGCATGTTGGAGTACTCTGCAGGTACAGAGTGGTATTATAAAATATAATTCTGGTTGTGTGGACCCCCATTTGTCTGAGTCATTCCCTTTCTCTTGCTCTGCTGTGGCCATTAAAGAAATCAATCCTAATTCAGGGTAGATCCCAAAGCATCCTGTGTAAAGCTTTCTTAAACTGGCTCTTAAAACAGAATATATGATATGCAGCATACCAACACAATGGTGCTCTCCAAGACACTGGCACTTGTTATGATCACCTAATAGGCATTTTTTCTTTCCATTGATGCGTGTTGGTTCTTCTGCAGTTAAAACACAACAATGATGAAAAACAGATCCCCCCCAAACACATTTTCATTGGTAATCCCTTTTTCAACAGTGATTGCCTTTGGTTTTTATCCAGAAATTCTTGCAAAATTCATTGTGTTAGATTATCACTCTTGCCTTTCTTTTACAAGGCTTAATGGGCAATTACTTAAAGAGCTTGCCTAATTATGGATACCTGACTCAGCTCCCCAAATATAGCTTTAAAATTAGTGATTTTCCCATTTTATTTTAATGTTTCTTTAGCCTGTGCAAAGTAACCCATGAAGTTTTAGATTCATTGGTTTAACCCTTGACTTTTCTGTAGTGAACATAGTTTCTGTCTGGATGGTTCAACTCTCCTGATGCTTTCAGTTTATTGTTGTCCTATATGACAGTTCTGGAGATTGATTTCACTTTAAACAAATTCCATAAAATTCCAAGTTGGAAGTTTATTGGTGTACTAACTTGTTTGAGTTTTTTGGGGGTTTTTTATGCAGCACGTCAGGCATTTAAGAGCTGATTTGGAGCTCCTTGAAGGTTTCTGAGAAGGTGCAGGAGGACCTTGTGCTACACCAAGAAAACCTGGGCTGCAAAGAGATGTAATTCCTGCCTGCTTTGAGTGTGTCATACTCATTATTTGTCTCTTATGTGAGAGCTTAGCTCTGCTTTCTCTTCTGTCCTCACATTTTGGGTTGCTTTAGGGATAAAATTCACTACAATTCAGACAATAACAGTTGTCAACAGCCTTCACCCTCACACCCAGAGTCCCCTGAATGGTTATTTGGAAACAACAGTATTAATTCATCCCTCAGAAATATCTGTCCACAGTCTCAAAAGACACATAAATAATATGGGAAGATATGAATACAGTGTTAGAATGTATGTCAAAAATATTTTTGATCCCTGCCTGACATCACTGGATTGTCTTGGCTAATTGGTGAGTATAAAATTGCTATGGAAAAGTCTTCATACATGTACAAAATCAAATTTTATTAAAGCAGAAAAGAGAGAACTCTGAGTATGAAAGGGTTTCCTTGGGTCAAAATCAAAACCAGTGAGCTTTAAATATGGTGGGAACAACACTGTTACTAATTCCTTGTGTAAATAATTTCTCCTCTCTCTGTATCTTTTTCTTCTTTCTATCTTTGTCTTGACTTTTTAGGTTAGAAGTTTATCATGAAAAAGATGGGATTTTTTGAATATGTTTACATAACCTATCACAGGGAATTGGTGCTCTGGAAGAGTGATGGAGGATGTGGCACTTCCCAACTCTACATTTTCCTCTTTGCCATTTTGTTCCCATGGACTGGAGCTTATTCTGCATGTCTGCATCTAGGGCCAGGTGGGAATATAAAATATCTGACTCTCGCTATAATCTGGCTCTTTTCAACAACTTGGAAGTTGAAAGCAAGCATTTCTAAATATGTTTCACTTGTTTTTGCACCCCTATGTAAATTCATCTGACTGCCCTCTGAGGTAAGAGCAAAAACAAGATCTCATACTTAGCCACACCTTGCTTGACCACCTGAACCATGGAAAGAAACTACCACAAATGAAAAATGTGTGAGCTCAGGCAAGTTCCTTACTTGCCATTCTGTAGCAGGAAAGTCTCTTGGCTTTCTCACTTTACTGTCCTGTACCTGTGTTACATGATTTAAAAAATGCAAATCCGATGTTTTGAGATTTTTGCTTTTGTCTTGAAGCAAATGATGTAACAGAAGCAGCTCTGTCCATTTTTAAGGATTTTTAAATCTCTTATAAATTCTAGGTAATGAAGGCCAAGTGCTTTGTCTGAGTACATTGGTCATCCAAGAAACCATGTGTTATCTATGGTTAAAACCTTCCATACTTCATAATGATATTAAATTCTTCCAATTTTACTTAGAAAAGGAAGGATTTACATTGGAGTATCTGTATCCTTTGCTATTGTGCCTTCAGCTTCAGCATTATGGGGCAAAGCAATAAAAAATTCAAATTAACTTTTGTTCTGAGATTATCCATTATTTTTCTACAACAAAATAAATATAAATGGGATATCCCCACTCAGTCTTACTCTTATCCAGAAATACAAATATGACATGAGGAAACAAGGAAAGATACTGCTATTAACCCTTTTGTATCTTTGGCTGCAGTAGAATGCATTTCATTTTGAATGGGAGACTAAAATCCATCTAAAAGTATCTTCAAGGGTCATGGTCAATAGATGTTAATTTGCAGACGTTGTTTACAGCTTTGGAAGTAGGCAGAAACTTTGTTTCTTACTTGTTTAACTGTTGTGAAAACAAGCCTGTGTTGTCAGCACTTTTTGCAGCACAAATCCAAACCACAGCCCCATTCTGGCTACTGCAAAGTAAATTACCTCCATCCCAGCTAAAACCAGAACATCAGAACATTATCTCAATCAGAATTTTTTTTCCCTATTAACAAAAAAAAAAAAGAAAAGCTGGTACTCATTGACCAATTGTAATTGCTGAGCTTTTCCTTCTCAGGGAAGACGTGTATTAAGTCACTGTTAAATAATTCTCTTAGGCCCAAAACCATCCAAGCCAACTTTTATCTGTTGCAGATACTTCACTTTTATTCCCCTGCTCTGCTTATGTCATTAGGGGTCCAATACAAGAGCAAGACTGGCAATCCAGTCTAGTAAGGGTGAAGGAAAAGAGAGAATTTACCCTATCTTTACAACAGACTTATGCCACAGCACTGAACTATTCAAATTATAACATGCAGAGTTCTATTATTTAGTAACATGAGACATTTCAGTTTTACCCTTCCCCAATCACTGCATTTTTCAAACAATTACTGCTGGCTACTGTTGATACAGAGCTTGGATTTATTACAAAACTTGAAAAATCACTAGTGAATTTTGGAAATTTGGCTAACATGATTGAGATGTTGACATGGATTTGATGTGGGACATATTACAGCCATTATTCCAAAAGTGACACCTTATTCCAAAGCTTGGAGTCTGCTTTGTGGTTTGGGATCTGGCTTGGCACAAGATTTATTCTCACCTGCTGAGCCCACAGCCTCCTTGTAGCCAGGCCAACACAACAGCAGCAGTAATGTTGACTGGATTGGGGTGACCAAATATTGTGGAGAAAGACAAAAGGAGCAGCAGGTGACACTGGTGACAGGCCTGAGAGTGCCAACTTCTGCAGGACACCAACAAGCATCACCTGGCACCTGCAGTGTCTGTGCCCCAGGATGTCTCCCTAATTCCCTGCTTCTTGTCTGCCTGAGCTTGTCTGGAGGCAAAAATGTCAAACTTGTTGCCTCTGATCTCCCCCCTGTTTTGGCACATCACCTGTTCCCCATGGCAGTGTGGTTATTTTGACTTTATGCAAATGGAGAAAAATTGTTCTGTTTGGCTGCTGCAGCCAAAGTGCTGCTTCTCACCCTAAAATGTGCAGGGTAAGTGCCACAAAATGAGGCCAATTCCTACCATAACTTTGCCTTATCTATCATTTGCATGTCTGCAAGGGTCACTAACTGGTGCCAGGTTTTGGACAGCAGATGTTCTTGTGTTCAGCTTTCTGTTGAACAAAATACCTGCCAGTGACTACCCAGGCAGTTTTGTTTCTGTAATTTAAATGCACTAAATATGGCATGGAGTCTACCTTAGTGCAGACAATTTGATGTTTTCTTTATGAGACTATTAAAAAGGTGATTAACACATGCATTTTGTTAGGAAAGCCAGCAGAAAATCAGACTGCATTTTGATTTTCCCCCCTCTCTATATCAGTTACACAATTGTTTTTTTGGCAACTAATGGTTGGTGGTAGAGATGTAGCTGGGGTCCATAATTCATGTAATAGTTGCTCTTTAATTTGCTAGCTGTTCAGGGGGGCATCCCTGATGACATTTTTTCTGTGGTGTTCTGGTTTTGAGAGGCTCAGAACTAACATCACTGTGTTGATATGAAGGATGATGATGAGGAGGAATACTTCCTCCCCTGTCCCCTTTCAATGGAGCTTGTTTTAATATGTTTCAAATTTTCTACACCTCCATTTCTAATGCAGTGTTTTGGGAAATGAGCATGGTTCAGTTTTTTGCAATAGAAAATCACCAGGACTTGGATTTGGAAAGTTGTTACATCATCAAAACAAACTTGTTTTCAAAATTGTCAGGATTTGGTACAAATCAGCTACCTTTTTGAAACAAGAAATATATGTGGAACTCATGTTTGGGAAAGAAAATCAGCCTTGATGATTACTTATTAACTAATAATCTCCAGAATTATCTTTTTCTCATAGCACTTAGCATATTTTTTCTCATGTTTATTGAAAATATCCCTTTGTTAGAAAAATAAACTATAATTTATCATTGTATTGACAAAGGTGTAAGTACTTAATTGCCAACTTGTTGATTCCAGTGCTAGTTGTGCTTTTGAAATAAATGTCATATTTTAAAGAATTAATTGAGCTTTTAATGAACAAAAGTTCTCCTGAGCTTCATGTAAATGTGAAGTAATGTTTCTCAAGGGGCCCATTCTCAAGCAACACCTACTAAAGTTGAATTTGTTATGCTCCATGAAGATTTTTAGTTCTGCAATATTTTCATAAAGAAATCTCAGGAAATAAAAAATGCTATATGGGAATTGCTCCAATTAACTGAGTAAAATCCATTGACTGGCTCCAGGGTGCCCATTTTTCCATATTGCAAACAAGATCCTATTTTCTCAACTTAGCCTATAATTTGGCATATTTTTTTTGGTGAAAAGCTTTAATTGCTCTATCAATTTTACTGTTTGCTTTAGGTATTTCTTGCCTTTTTTCTTAGGTTTTGTAATTTTTTAATTTCTCATCCTTGTAAAGATTTAGGAATCTCTGTTCCAATGGCTTTTAAGTAAAACATGTTTGAAAACAATGCAGCTGAAAAGCACTTTCTTGGTTCTATACAACCAGGCTCTTAGCACATTTATGTATTGCTGAAACTTTCCCTGACTTCTGTGGATATTTTTCTTTTCTTTTATCCTTTTTACACAACTGTGAAGTTCCAGTGTCTCTTAGAAAAGTATCATCATAGCAGTCATCTACAAACAGATTCTGCAGATTTTTTTGGCCAGTTGTAGCTCTGAAATCAGAAATTGTTTGAGGTGGTGGAAGCAAGAGTTATGGTAACCAGTGCTGGATAAATGAAGACATAAGATCGTGCCATAAGTTATCAAATTCCCTCAACTATTTCTCACCAAATAAGAACTTCAATATAATTACTGTGAGCTTTGGAGAAAATATTTATAAATATTTTTGTTTTACTTCAAAGGAAATTACTAGCTTAACTCCTCTATGCTAAATTTATAAGACTGATTAAGAATGGACCCTGTTAAAAACAATTTAACTAAAGATCTGTTCCGTTATTGGTTACAGGAACAATGTTGTGAAGCTAAAGGTAGAAGTCTGTAAATCTGTTTCACCAGAAGAAAGAAAAAACATTTAAACATTTTAAAATTAGAAGTTTCGTATTCCATGGTGTTGGAATGTATATTTTCTTGAATACTGGGCTCATCTGAGAACCCAGCTCCCAAGCATTAGGGAGGCCCCTGAGTCAGAATGTGTGAAGCTTTACTGATGTCCAAGATGAAAGAGAGTTATCTCCACAAGCAGATTCACAGTGTGAGCCAGAGTGTGCTCCTGGGTTTTCATTTAACCAGCAGTGCTGAGCAGATCCTGCTCTCCTCCCTCACTCCTGACAGTGATTTCACAGCTACCAAAACCCATCTCATGGACTGGTGAAAGGTACTCCACCATTGGCTCCCTGACCACAGATTAAAAAGAAATTCCTGTGAATATCTGAGTGAGTCTTTTTTCCTATTCTGCTGCAGTACAGTCATCAGACAGAAGTGAACCCTGGACAGGAATCTCATCCCAACAATATTCCTCCTTTTCTTGTATCTTGCCTTGCTGTGAACTCCCTCCTGGTCTCAGTGCAGGGATGCTGGGATTCTGCTTGAGATGTGATGGGACAAACTTGTTTCTCCTTGTGACAGTGGTACGCTGTGAGATTTATGCATTCCCTCTGGGAAAGGATTAACTCATACAACAGATTTGATTACAAAATCCAACATTAATTTACGAGTGAGGCTCCGCTCCACTGCTGAAGGCAAAATAAGGAAGGAGGTTTGGTAGATCCTACCCATTTATTCCAGCTGAGAATTTCACCAGAAGATTGCTGAAGTGACCTGGTTGTCTGGGTTGATTTGAGAAGATTGTGGTGTTTCTTTGTGAGATCTAACACTTGCCCACTTCTGATGGGAAGGACATTCTCTACTGTTGTGCTGCATTATTGCATGCCAGCAGTTCCTCAAACTCTTTTTCACTTCAAGTTAACCCTATACAAATATATTAAGGAATACCTAGAATGCTCTTCATGCTAAGTGCACATCCACCACGATACCAGAAGAGTTGGAAATTATATTCCTTCCATAATGCTGTTGAGAACAGGTACTAAGGCTGTGAAATAACTGTGGTAATTCATAAGTGTCTGTGAAATGAAAAATCACAGAGTAGAGAGAGAATATCTCAAGTACTCAGCATTTGCTGTAGTGCTTTTTATTATCCTCAAAGGCAGGCTAAGGATAATTTCAACTATCATAATTTTCACACACAAAACATTAATAAAAATTGGCTCCTTGTTTTGTGTTTTACTAAAAGCAGCTACTACTTCCCCTTATCCCTTCCAATAATTGCATTAAGAAAGTTAATATTTGGCTCTAGCAGTAACCAGAAGGATTTAAAATGGCTTCAGAACCACATTTATGAAATTCTTAGTTGCCTGGGAGATTGTGAAACAGGCACTGAAGCTGCTGACCTGAAGGCAATGTTTGTAGTTTGTGTTTTTGAATCACCTGGGATGATTATCTCAGGCAGAGGGCAAGGCTAATGAAGATGCTCTGCCTCCAGTACTCAATCCATGATATCCAGAGGCAGCTAAACATCACACTCAGGACATGTGTAAAGACAAGTGTCTTACCTATCTAAAGATAGATACTCCCAACCCCCTCTCCCCCTTGTATATTCTTACTGCAATCACTCAGGGTTCATCTAACTTATTTTAGAGCTTTACAAAATAGATCATCTCTCTAGTGAAAGGAAATAAATGACAAATCTGGGGGGCAATTGCTGTCATTTACTTCAGGCTCTTACTTGAGAGCTCATGCCCTAAAAGCTCAGCTGTAATGCTCTGTGTTTAATTTGATGCATCCCACCTGTGAACACCTAAATACTGAGTGAGTCACTCATCACTGCACAGCTTCTGAGGCAGCTCATTAATCCTGAGTGTAGTAACCCTGCTCACATCTGTCCCACATGTTGCTGCTCCAAGCCCAGTAAATATCTGTCAGGACGTAGACAGCTTTCACTTCCACACAATAGGTTTCCTGGAAACCCATACAAAAAGGTTTAACTGAGTAAATGCCACTTAGTGATGCTTTGTGTTACCTGTTTGTGGATGTGCAGGAAGTCACTTTACAAGATTTATCATGTCACTGTCAGTGGACAGAAGCTTTTGGAAGATGACAGCACAGAAAAGGTCCTTTACGTGTGCAAATATATTGCAATGACAACATTTTTTTAAATATTTTCTTCCTGCTGTCTGGAAGAACAGACAGCAGGAAGAAAACACTTTCTCTCCTGAATCTGGGCTAAATGATTTTGTGAGGTGCTCTGCAGTATGTAGGGAACAGCTGTGTGAGTCACTGGTGCCTCTGCAGATGTGAATGGGTAGATGAAGCAGGGGAGGTGAGCTTTTCTCTCTAGAACCCCAGCTATTTTTTCTTCAAATTACATAAAGAAGTGAACCTTTGCTTAGTTCTCCAGGGCTGTCTGAGAGAGGCGTCTGCAACACAGATTCTTCTTTTTGTTCCTTGAGTGCCTACTCGCGTTCAGAAGAAACCATTCAGATTTACTCCCTTTGAAAAAAATGACTGTATTTAATGTACATGCCTGAATCATAGAATATCCTGAGTTGGAAGGGATTCACAAGGATTATTTAGTCCAAGTCCTGAACAAGAACATCCCTAAGAGTCCAAGCATTTCCTGAACTCTCAGGTTTGGTTCTGTGACCATTTCCCTTTGGAGCCTGTTCCCGTGCCCAGCCATCCTCTGGGGAAGAACCTTTTCCTGATACCCAACCTAAACCTGCCCTGACACAACTTCAGACCATTCCCTCGGGTCCTGTCAGTGTCCCCACAGAGCAGAGATCAGTGCCTGCCCCTCCTGTTCCCCTCACAAGGAAGCTGTGACTGCACTGAGGTCTCCCCTCAGTCTCCTCCAGGCTGAACAAACCAAGGGCCCTCAGCCCCTCCTCACACGGCTTCCCATCAAGGCCCTTCACCATCCTCACTGCCCTCCTCTGGATGCTCTCTAAAGGCTAAATATCTTTCTTATATTGTGGAGACTAAAACTGCACACAGTGATGAGGTTTGGCACTCCTCACCTTCTCTACTAATTCATTTATGGGTCTGCCGAAGAATAAGCCAAACAAGGAAGAATTGGGGGTCTAGAGTCCTTTCAGCTGGCTGTAAGGAAATCAGTAAATAGGTTCATACCTCAGTATATGAAGCTGTTCGAACTGTTTCACCTCCTTACATCCAGATTATCTTGGATTATGGAATTGGCTGGTTTTCTTAAAGAGAAAAGCATGATTTCCCTATCTCTCTCTTTTTTTTTCTTTTCTTTCAGGCACACTGTTGATGCCTTGTGAAGTCTGACCTAGAACAGAGGCTAGACAAAGTTAAAGAATAAAGTAGGGATTTATTAAAAGGCCTCAATGGATCCACCTTGGGCAGCACAAGAGCTCAGCCAGAGCTGCACCCAAGACAAACTCAAATGGTCACAAAATGGACAACTGGTCACTCACTGTTATAAATTCTGGTCTGTTAGCATACTGGAGTTAATTGTCCAATTACAGCTTCGGGTTATGGAGTCCCATCCTTCTTGTTTTACTCTCTTCAGTCCACATTGTTTGTGCTCTTGGGCCTGAAATTTGGATCATTTGTCCTTGGTCCCCAGCCAGAGAAGGAATTGTTTTGTCTCCATACTCTGTGAAGAGAGCTTACTATGCCCTAATATGAAGCTCAGAACTACACACTAAAGCACCACAGAATCTGAAAAATAGAAAAGCTAAAACCTGAGGCATCACTATGAAAGTTATTTACTATTCTCCCAAACAAAACCTGCCATTTAATAAGTTACTCCTTGAATAATTGCACTGCATTTACACATCCTTAGGTGGGATACAAAAGAGTACCTGTGTAGCTCACCCTTGAGGCTGTGTGCAGTACTAAAATAATTATAGTCAGCAATTGTGGTAGTAGATGTGGGTCACAATTCTGTGCCATCAGAAAGCTGTCTTGCATCCAAGCTTGCTCATTTTTCATGTGTACTGCTACCTCCTTGCTGACTTTTGGTGAGAACAAAATCTTACTGACCAAGTCAAGACTACTGGCTGAGATCAGTGGTTGTCAAATTGGGGTTTTCTTTTTTGGCACTGGCTTACTCACCCTTCTCTAACAGTGGAGTTAATTTCATTTTAATATGGAAAATTTTTCTCTGCCTGAAGAATAAGCACAAAAAATAGGAAGGAATTGTGGTTTTATATTTTGCCTTTATTTTCCCAGTTCACCATTGAAAGTTTGTTCACAGCCACAAGAAGAGACACATTTTGGTGAAGGATAAGCCAAACTATAACTTTCCTTTACAAATTTCCTTGTAATCTTCTGGCAGAATTTCCCTTCAGAAAAAAAAAATAAATAAAAGGAATAAAAATTAAACATTAAGAGGCTTCATTAATGTTATCTGTGCTGCACCATGGGGCCATTTCCTTTCTATTTTTGACGCACATTAGAGTTATGCTCAAGAATCTGAAAGAAACATACTCAGGACTTGCTTAATGAGAAAAATGGCTTTGGAACTGTCCTGGTTGCATAAAAACTGAATTTATGGGTCACACCTGAGCTGAGTCTTTTTGTTGCTTTCTTGTTTGTTGTTGTGTGGTTTGGGGGGAAGAGAGGTTGGGTTTTTGTGGTTGGTTGTTTGTTAGGAGGGTTGGGTTTTTTTTGTTGGGGTTTTTTTTGGGGGGGGGGGTTGGTATGGGCTTTTTTTTTCTTTTCTTTTCTTTTGTTTGAATTGATGTGAGTGTGTTTCAGGCTGGATCCATTGAACAGAACTGAAACCTGTGGGGTTTGCTTTTTCCTGAAACTATTTTTACACATGAGCTCCTTCTATTTAACTATATAGTTTTCTTTTCTTCCCTTGGCATTTCCTCTATCATCCAATAAAGCCAGCTTACAAAGAGAAAGGAAACTGGTTTTTCCTGTCACAGAACAGATCAGATATATGAATTAATAGAGGATGCTGATAATATTTCCATTGTACAGGTCACAATGAGATGCAGCAGTATTTTTAGGTTGCAAGCACTCATCTGTGAGCAAAAAATTTAAATTTTTTGAAGTTTTTAAGGTGTTTTTAATTGAAACTGAAGTGCAGGGTGGCAGTACTCTGATTGCAGTTATTCTCTCAAGGTTCTACTGTAATCTTTGAGCTTCATTTTCTTTCAGGTCTTATGGAGCCTTGGGAAATACTGAGTTATTCACTTGCTGAGGGAAGCAGGGAGGATGTTGTTTAATATTTTGCTTTGTTTATACAGTGCCATTTGAAACATTTCAGGGCTCTGATTAAACTAGAGGAAATGACTTTATAACTAGAGTTTCTGAAGGCAATATGTTCTGGGACATGTACTCGAGACTTTCTCTGCCTCCAACAATTTTGTAAATAACTTTAATATGGTTGTGAATGCCATGGCTGTGTATCAGCAATGTCTAGAGCATTGTTTTGGGGGAAGGAATGTGAGAACATTGTGTTCAAGCTCTTGACAAAAAATATGAATTTATCCTTTTAATGGATAGCTTTTGTTTCTTCAGAGTAAAGAAACAATAAAATAGAAGTCTTCTCTTGTAAAATTCCTTTTTAGGTAGAAAACTGCGTTGATGCATGGATCTTGGATCACTCACTGAATCTTGTTTAAATTAAAGCCATATCTGAAGTTCCTGAATTAATTCCACTTGCACTGAAATGTTAGCACAGCTTAGATTAAGACATATTAAAAACCTTGCACTTCATTAAGAAGTTATTAATAGAATGACCATAGCTGGTCATCCTGAAGAAACACATTGTATTATTTTTATCAGCAGAATGAAATAATCTTAAAGGTAACACTCAATCTGGAACAAAAGGCACTTGGAATAAGCATGATTAAAAATTTAATGCAATGATTGGTAAATTAATTAAGGTGGGTGGTGGAGTGATTTTTCCTAATGACAAAGAGTTAATGGCATCGATGCTGCTCAGGGGGACACCGTGTGGATGCCATTGGCTCTCTCCCTTCCCAGGTGTTCCCAGCAGCAGCAGAGGCAGAGCTGTGCGGGCACAGCGGTCTCAGGAGCTCACAGATGGAGCTGGCTGCACTCTCAGGATGCTCCAGCCTGGGTGCCAAACCCTCCCTGGCCCTGCAGTGCTCCCAGGAGCTGCAGAACTGGCTGTGCTGGCTGAGCTGGTGCCTTCCTGCCAGCCAGAGAGGGCAGAGGGAAGGGAATGGAATGGAAAGAGAGAGTGGGAACAGCTAAATGTGGAGAGGATGATGGGTTATAACCAAATCCTGCTGGCACACCAGGGGCTGCCTGGCCAGCCCTCACTTGGAAGGTCTGAGGGAGTTGCTGCAGTTCTCCTCACCAGGATTTTGGTAGTTTTAAATGCCACTAAACTCTACTAAATGCTGCAATTCTCAGTTAGCCACCATAGACAAACTGTTTGATTTAGCAGCTGGAAACCAAGGACAGTTGTTCGAGTTCAAGTGATTTGAGAGGGAAAGGGGAACCACATGAGTGCAAATAATACCAAGAGATTGTCAAGCAGCAAAAGCACTGAATTATGATGCAGAGATAATCAGCAGTGCTTGAAGTCCAAGCAGTAGATGCCTATCTGATTTTCTCAGAGGCCTCTGAAACAGCTGGAACACTAAAATCAGAGGACAAACTGGTTCAGAATTGTTTGGGCCTTCTTTGTCAGTTCTCCAAGCTTTTTGCTTGAATTGAGACCTATAAAACAACCTGGGCTTAAAATTTGGACTCTGCGTGGAATATTGTATCAAAATACATAACACAAATGAGGCTGGTATGCACAGGCCAGGGGTGTATTGCACTGTGTTCAAAGCAAAGCACAGAATTCAGGACGCTTGGTGGATGCTGTGCAAATGACCAAAACTAAATCAGTTGCCTTGGCATATCCCAAACACTTGGCATGATGAACTGGTTACTGGCTATGACCAGAAAAAGAAAATGGAGTCTGAAATGAAACTAACATTTCTGTTTTGAATTATAGTTGTTGCCATGGTGACCTCTGTAATGGACACATTTAATCCTAAAATCCAGCACTGCATCTGAACTGACTTGAACAGTAAATAGGATGTCAGTGCTTGCAAACCATTTGAGTAACTGTAAAAAGTTCATCCTTCCCAGCTGAGATAGAAGGGAAGCATGCACATAAACTGATGATGAAGGATATTGATTACCTTGATGCACTATAAATTTTTTAAGCTACTTATTTGCTTTCATATACCAAAAAAAGATAAAAATAGCACAAATTACATTATAAGGAAAATAAAAGGCTGATACAGAAATCTTTGAAAACAGTTTTTGCAAGCCCAAGGTTTGTGCACTAAACAGTGATTTAACATGCTTCTGTTTACCAGGCTTTTTGAGCATGGAGACACAAGATAACTGATCTGTCTCTGGTTTGAGCCCTGAGCCATTTCTGTTTTACTTAAGATTGGTTTTTGCCTTATTTTAATCCTCTGTCTGCTTGTAGCAGAATGGAAAAATGAGATGACACCCTGCCAGTTTCTAGGACAAGTAAGAATAATACTATTTCTGGGGATGGTGTGGCTCATGGTAGGTTCATTATTCTTTCTAAATTATTATGACTTAAAGCATAAATCTGATAAGTTTTATATCCCATTAAACAAGCTATGAATTTCATTTTACAGAGTCTGAAACTTCGGAGTTTTTTTTTTTCTTGATCCTGCTATGCTTTGGAAGGAGCAGAGAAGTTTTATAATGTTGTGACTGAGTTATTTTATTTGCATTAGGTATGTCAGATTTCTCCTTTATTGTTTATGCTTCCGATAAAACAGAGGCAAAATGACTTAACCCTTAAATTTCCTGCAAAGTTTCTCCTGTCAAAGAGAGCTCAACACACTACAGAATTTTAAAATTCTCCCTTTGGAGATCACAGGGTGTGAAAGGAATTAAAACAATCCAGGCATTGATTTATACTGCTTTTAAATTTGGTAAATTAATCTTTTTTCCATTCTGTGGACTGATGCTGTGAACATACCCCATGCTAATGGGGTTCATAAAGGGAGGGCACTAAAAGTGCATTTTGCTGCTTGATCTCAATGTAAAACAAGGGCTACTTTGGAAAGCTCTGCTTCCCTGAGAGCTTGATCCCAGCTCAGCTCCATGCCTCTAGTGCTGGAATTCAGAGCAACCCCTCTGTTCTCAGAGCTAAGCCTCCTAATCCTGACAGACCTGCCCAGGCTGGAGGGTGGGCCAGCAATAACAGCATCAGGATAACAAAGGCAAGTGGCAGCTGCTGCACTGGATGGCACAACCAAAGAGCCCAGCACAGGATCTGTGTGCCTGGGGAGCCTTGATGAGAGGGACCTGGGGATCCTGGCATGTTGGGAAGGATGAAAGTGCGACAAGAAAGTCTCACTGATATTTGTGCTTAGCAAAAAGATTTTCAAATGTAGAGTCTGATGAAGGAATAGAAGTGGAAGCAAGTTTTGATATAGAAGAAAAGAATTGCTGAGCCAGTCTTACTGGCTAACCAAGGAGAAAAGGGTGTGTTAGTTAGAAGGGGTTTTTATGATTTAGAGCAAAGGATAAACCCACCCCAAACAAGAAGATGTTTTTACCAAGCAGAAAGCACAGGCAAACATGTGAGCAAATGTTGCAAGCAGAAAAAAGGTCTCAGAATTTTCCACTGCAAGAAAACTGAAAAACAACTTCTAGCTCAAACTGTAATGTACTAACTTTTAGTGATTGGAGAGTAGTAACATGAATATGGCAATTCTAGTAGTTATGATAGGCTATAGGTAAAAGTTAAGGTATAGATTGGTTCTACTGTATTAAGATGCTCAGCAAAGAAAAGTCTATAATGCATTGTAACCAAAACCAAAGGGTCTCCAGGGCTGCCTGCAGCTGGAGCTGACAGCTGTGGGCACAGCTCTGTCACCCATGACCCTGGACTGCTGTAACCTCTTTGATGTAACAAACTGCATTTTGGAGAGCCCCTGGAGTCCCACATCCCTCATTCAGGCTCTTACACTGGTACACAATAAGGGACCCTGAGCCAGCAGTGCAGGGCTGCAGCAATGAGGAAAATCAGATCCTGGGCTGCACCCACGGGGGCACAGCTGGTTGGAATAGAAACAGGAGCATCCAACTCTGCCCAGCACCTGCCAGGCTGCCCTGCAGTGCTGTGTCCTGTAGCCATGATATTTTCTGAAAAATCCTTTCCTTGGGATTTTTCCTCCTGAGAAGCTGGGAGGCCTCAGGAAAAAAAATGTAAACAATGATTATCTGCTGCTATAGAATGCTACATGTGGATCTGTGATTGGTCTCAAGTAATTGTTTCTAATTAATGGCCAATCACAGTCAGCTGGCTCGGACTCTCTGTCCGAGGCTTTTGGACATTGTTATCATTCCTTCATCTTCTATTCTTAGCTAGCCTTCTGATGAAATCCTTTCTTCTATTCTTTTAGTATAGTTTTAATGTAATATATATCATAAAGTAATAAATCAGCCTTCTGAAACATGGAGTCAGATCCTCATCTCTTCCCTCATCCTCGGACCCCTGTGAACACTGTCACAGTGTCCATTTCTGGTGCCCACAATTCAGAAGGAGGTGGACAGACTGGAAAGGGTCCAAAGGCAGGCTGGAGGACCTGTCCTGTGAGTAATGAGTGAAGCCAAAAGGTCTCTTCACTCTGGAGAAGTGAAGCTTCTCAGAAGAATTAATCACACTTTCCCATACTTTAGGGTCATCTACAAGGAGAATTGAGGCTCTTCCTTCACCATAAATCACATGGAGAAGACAAGGGGGAGTGGGTGCAAGTTGAACTGGGAGAGGTTTCATCTCAACACAAGAGAATTTTTTACATTGACAACAATCATTCAGAGTAACCTCATGGGACATGGTGGAGGTTTTTAAGGGACAAATGAACAAGATGCTGGATAATCACAGCTAGGCTCACTTTTCCACAAAAGGTTGGACCAGATATTTTTCAAGGTCACTTTCAATCCATGTTACTCTATGATTCTTTAATTCAATCCTTTCAAAAACAAGCAAACTCACATTTTCAGGGTGTCCTGACTGCTGTAGTTAATCATACTTGATTGCAGTGAACCACTTCCATATGCCCTAGTGTGCTAGGAAATACCTGCAAAGTGGAGTTATGTTAACTAAAGAATCAATGAGGTAAGAAATAAACTAAGCTGGATTTGAGTTGTGAGAAGGGTAAAGGAAGCATCTAAATTGGGCTAAGCAATGAATTAATTACTCATGTGGACATCAGAGGTGCTGTTCCTATTTATTTCCTATGTTTTTAGTATAGTAGAATTCACCCTTTTCATGAATTAAATTGCCTGTGGAAGCAGAGTGAGCTGCAGCTGCTCATGGCTCAGAGAAGGCTGCAGGACACGAGAGCTGTGGCTGGCACTGGGGGAGGCTCAGTAAGGAAACCCATTTAGTGCAGGAGCAGGGCAGCAGTGCCTGGGCAGCCCAGGGAGCCTTTCAGCCACGTTAGCCCCAGAATCTGGGGTTTGCCAGGAGCTGTGTGCCTGCAGCCCTGGGAGCTGCTGGCTGGTGGGGGCAGTGCAAGGAGGGCAGCTCCAGGGGACAGGGCTGCTGCAGTGTCACAGGAGCAGCCAGGGGACATCCATGAGCTGGGGCAGGGGTGAGCTGTGCCTAAAGCAGCCACTGCAGCCCAGACTCACAGCTCCCAGAGGAATGGAGGAGCCTGGTGTGACCATGCTCACAGGGGTGTTCAGATTGGGGAAGAGATGAGGATCTGGCTCCATGTTTCAGAAGGCTTGATTTATTATTTTATGATACATATTACATTAAAACTATACTAAAAGAAGAGAGGAAATGGTTTCATCAGAAGGCTGGCTAAGAATAGAATAGGAAAGAATGATAACAAATGTTTGTGGCTTGGGCTCTGTGTCCGAGCCAGCTGGGCTGTGGTTGGCCATTAATGAGAAACAACCACATGACACCAATCACAGATGCACCTGTTGCATCCCGCAGCAGCAGATAATCAATGTTTACATTTTGTTCCTGAGGCCTCACAGCTTCTCAGGAGGAAAAATCCTAAGGAAAGGATTTCTCATAAAAGTTGTCTGCGACAGCCTGGCTGGAAGCAGAGGGGAGCTGTGAGTGTGGGGACACGTTCCCTTTGTGCTTGTGGAAGAGAAGAGGGTCTGTGTGGGGAAAGGCACTGAGCAAAGTCCTGCTTGGAAACACAAGAAGATGTGTTCCTTGCCAGAGAAAAATATATTTTCCAAAGGGGTTTTCCCTTTGGTTACACAATGTTCAATTATCATGGAATTAACCTTTTGTCCCTTTTCCCTCACGTGGCTTCCTCTTGGTGTTCTTACATATCTCTCCCTTGTGGTGTCCCTACCCTTGTGGATAGCCCATCAGAAAAAAATTTAGGTCAGAAGTTAGAACCAATGTTTTCTATTGAACATAAATATTTAGGTTATAGCTCCATCTTCTCTCCAACTCTTTGTCTAACCACTGTTCAACTCATGTATGACTGCTTTTTTACTGACAAAATTTCTCACGGACCCATTTGTGTTTAATTCTATCTTCTGTGCGTTGGAAGAGATGTCATTGCTTAGGCTGCTTCAAAACTGACATTTACTAATTTTAGGGCATGATAGATAAATTCAAGTTCAAGTTTTACATCAATGAACTTGCAAAGAACTGTGGAAGGTGGGGCTGATTTGTTTCTACATTAAGAAAAGATGCAGTAATAAAAACTGACTGCCATTCTATTCGTATAAACTGACTACTATTCTATTACTGCATTCTCAACTACTACTGGGAATGTTCATATGTTGTGCTTTGGGAGTTTGGCTTTAAGATGCATCTTAGTTATTGCAAACTTGCTGAATAACAAATGGACAGAGATAACAGTGGAATTTTTCAGTTATAATCAGGATAATTTATCCATTAAGTTTTCTTAAAATTAATATAAAAGTGGGGACCTAAAATATATGTAAAAATATAGCCATAAAAATGCCTTTGTTCTTTAGCTGTCTGAACATTAGATGTCCCCATAAAACATTCCATTCTATCCAATATTGTCCTTTTTAAACAAAATATTGTCTTTTTTAAACAAAAAAAACTATAAAATTAAGTATCTACCACTAATATCTTCTATTGCAACAATATATTGAACTTAAACCAGACAATAGTTTACCTAAGTATTACTGTTTATCAAAACAATGTCTTAGAGTGAAGTCTGGGAATTGCAGACACCATATTTTATTATTTGTCTTGTTTTTGAATGTTCTTTGCCAAGTGAATTTACTAAATTCCCACTATCCCTGGAACACACCAAAATCGCCTAATAAGATGAAATTATTTTTGCATTACTTACTTCATATCCATTGAGCACTTTAAAAATGATCAAGAGACTGCTTTTAAATTTGCAAGCTATTTAAACAGCAAGTATGTAGGGCAATATCCTTTCCACTTAATCAGTTCCATTACTTTGCATAGGCAGCATAAAAAAGTCAGCCTCTGGCAGCATCTGTCCAGCTGGGAGTATTCCTGATGAAAGGAACATTTCAGCTGGAATGCAGTTTGTTTACCCACCTTCTTTACCAATCAGTCACACCAAGGCAGACATAAAGTGAGGAGAGACACAAGTGTGGAGCTGCACAGTGCTCATTTGCACTTGGTGTAGGGGAGGGGAGGGGAGATTTGCCAGCAGAAATGGGCAAAAGTGATGATCATCAAGCCTTGAAAATATCACTACAAAAGTGTCTGTCGTAGACATCTTTTATGGAAAATCCTTTCCTTAGGATTTTTCCTCCTGAGAAGCTGTGAGACCTCAGGAACAAAATGCAAACAATGATTATCTGCTGCTGTGGAATGCAACAGGTGCATCTGTGATTGGCCCATGTTGTTTCTTTCTAATTAATGGCCAATCACAGTCAGCTGGCTCGGACTCTCTGTCTGAGGCAGCTGCCTTTGTTATCATTCTTTCTTATTCTATTCTTAGCCAGCCTTCTGATGAAATCCTTTCTTCTATTCTTTTAGTATAGTTTTAATGCATATATATCATAAAATAATAAATCAAGCCTTCTGAAACATGGAGTCAGATCCTTCTCTCTTCCCTCAACCTGAGACCCCTGTGAACATTGTCACAAGTGTCTTGGGTTTTGAGTTTAAAATGGTATCCTTTGAGGGTATAAATCCTTCCTGGGCTAATCTGCAACTCTGTGACTCCAGCTCTGCCCCTGGCTAGAGCTGAGAGTGGAGAAGGGAGAAGGGAGAAGGGAGCATCCCCAGCCATGAGCCCACGCTGCCAGCCCATAGCAGCCCAGCCTGGGCTGGTGCCCAGTGCCCATGAAAGTGCTCCTGCCTTCTGGGATATGGGGGGGAGTCTGAGGCAGGACTGGTGGGTGCAAAAAAACCCAAACAAACAACCAAACCAAACAAAAAACCTTAAAAAATTATCTCTTTTTTTTTTTTAGAAGCTCCTTGTGGAGAAACAGTGATGGCTATTCCAGCAAAGCAGCCAGCCTCTTCCAGCTTTGCAAGATGCTCTCTTGAGAAGAAAACCTGCAGCTCCACCACTGATGCTGCTCCCTCTCACTCACAGGTGCCAGCACATCGAACTGCCACCCCTTCCACCCCTTCCTCCTGTGTGATCTCTGCTGTTCAGCACCAGACACCATCTGGAACTGCATGTGGTCCATCAGATCCACAGCCATCTATTCAAATTAGCAGGTGTTGTTATCATTTGGATGTCGCAGACATCTTTTCATGAGAAATCCTTTCCTTAGGATTTTTCCTCCTGAGAAGCTGAGAGGCCTCAGGAACAAAATGTAAACAATGGTTACCTGCTGCTGTGGAATGCAACAGGTGCATCTGTGACTGGCCCATCTTGGATGATTGTAATTATTGGCCAACCACAGTCAGCTGGCTCGGACAGAGAGTCCAAGACACAAACCTTTGTTATCATTTTTTCCTTTCTATTCTTAGTGTAGCCTTCTGATGAAACTTTTTCTTCTCTTCTTTTAATATAGTTTTAATGTAATATATATAATAAAATAATAAATCAAGCCTTCTGAAACATGGAGTCAACATTTTGGTCTCTTCCCTCATCCAAGAACCCCTGTGAACACTGTCATATTTGGAAGGCATAAAATTGTGGCCACTTTACACAGAATAGATTGCTTCTCACTTTTTACAATGCCATAAGCTTCCAGCAAGAGCATTTGCTACATGGAATTACAGTGTTAAAATACCTTATCTATTTTTGTCCCAGAAACTGAAGTCTTAAGTCTTAATCTGAAAGATACCCAAAGCTCTTCTCTGCATCTGCAGGAGCCAAGAATAGCAGCAGAGTCAAGAAAAAAAGCTTTCTCTTCTGCTGAACTCTGAGAGTTTAGAAAATGTTTTTCTGTTACAGCACACACCAGAAAAGGAAGGGCTGATGGTGGTCTCCTTGCCCCAAGCCCTAGCACTGGGGTTTGCACTTGGCAGGAGCTGTTTCTGAGGAAATTTGAACCCACATTTCCCCACATCAGCCCAATGTGCCAATTTCTGACTGCACAGCCCCGTCTTCTCTGGGCTGTCAAGCCATAATAGGAGAGAAAGTTGATATCTGGTTAGTGGAATTATGTGAGTCTCCAAAACCATTGCCATCCTTCTAACTCAAAGCATCTTTTGAGTGCTCTTTTGTTTTAAAATCCAGCTTCAGTTGTTCTCAAGAGACTTGGACACCAGTTGCCTCAAATGCAGTTCTGTCAGCAATTACTGCTGACAGTATTTGCTCTTAAATGGTAATTAATTGTTTTCTTCGTGTGATTTTTCACATTTTAAGTATATTGAAGGTAATTTGTATAAACACAGATGTTGCACATCTTCTCAAGCTCACTGCCTTCTACCACAGTGTGTTTACTGTATATTGTAAGTCCTAGAAATTACTTTCAAAAAAGCAAAATCTAAGGAGAAAAAAAATCATTATTGCTGGAAGACTGATGATATCTGGAGAACATGGCTGGGTTAATGGTTAGACTTGATGATCCTAGAGCTCTTTTCCAACCTTAATTATCCTATAATACCTTACAGTGACTGTTAGCATCTGAACTAAGAAGTCATAAATAAATATTCATTGTTGTTCTACCATTGTATTCTTCTTAAACTTGTTGGTAATGAGTTGGTTTTATTACTTTGCCCAAATAAATTTTGCCTGATGTCTGTACCTCCATCTGTGAAACTTCATTGACATTATCTGAGGAAAATAGGAGCAGATGGAAAGCATTTTAGCTCCATACTCACTGAGCACAAGATTAAAAGAAAGGCCATGGTGCATTTTTAGTAAGGGAGGTGATTACACATGGAGCACTCCTTTGCTGTCTGAGAAGCCATGTAATTTACAGAGCAATCTGGACATCCTTGGTCAGCTGGTTTCAAAAAATAAATTTTCAATTCTGTTGCCACTTATTCTCCTCCTAGGCAATTCAGGGAGTCCTTGATAATCAAAATCAGCTCTCTGTTCTATTACATATTAACAGTGTAAGTTGTTGCACCTGGAATTGATGAACTCTTTGTTTATTATGTTAGAGGAGTCATATGCAGCTGTTCTTCCCCCAAGTGATGCACCACCACGTGGGAGAAATGCATCCTACATTACACAGTAGCTGAATGAGCTTCTTGTTTGCCATTCAACCTTCTAACAATTAAAAAAGAATATAATTCAAAAAATTATTAGGCATCAAAATTAGGTCATAGTGCAAATAAACCCAAAAGTTACCACCAGAGTATTTCAGTTATGGAGATGTGCCATTGGAGTTCCCCAGCTGTATTATTTACTACAAATAGATCTGTTCACAGACAAACATTCTAAAACAAAACCCTACCACACACTGCAGTAGAGGGTGATAAATGTTTCACATACAGCATAAGAAGTTTAGGCCCTCTGCAGAACACGCCTCAGTCATTAAAGTGGTCCACAGGTGTCCTATGGGACCTTGGACAAGGTGTTTTATTTCTCTGGAGAGAAGTGCATCCATTAGACCTGCCAGCTGCTGTGTTCAGAAGGATGAGGGATGGCTAATGAAACATCTTGTGCTGTAAAAGCAGTGGTGCTCTTCTATGACAGGTTAAGAAATAAGCTTGTACTGCTTTTTAGAAAATCACCCTTCCCTCAAATCATCCCTGCCCCTTCACCCCATGGCTCTTCCTGCTGCCATGGTGGGAGACAGGGGAAAGCTGGCCCTGAGGACCAGCAAAATGAGTAATTCTAGGTCAGATCTGAGACATGAGCTAGGGCCCTCAGGGTCTGGGATGACTTTTTGTCCTGTGACACAAAGCAGGAGATGGGAATATGTACACAAAGAATAGGGGAAAGGAAGGGTTTGATTCACAAGATAGGCAGAGGCTAAATTGGCACCAGATGACTGTAAAATCACGCATTTGTGTTGCTTATGTTTAGTGTGTTTTTTCAACTATTATTTTTCTATCAACACAGTGACACCAAAAAGAGGAAAATTCTACTGCTATGTATTATTTAGTTGGGGAATTGTGATGCCCTGTGTCAGTAAAGGCTGCTTTTTGCTTTTTTTAAAGGCTGTCTTTGCAATAGGAGTGCTGGCAGATATTGCTTTACCAGTGGCCTCCTTTTTTGCTGCAGTGTACTTTATTGGACTCTTAGGAGCTGAGAGTCAGGGAAAATGCCTTGTGCCCCAATTCTCCTCTCATAAAACAGAACTGACCCTTCTTCATCTCATGGGAACACTGAGAAAATTAACACTTCAAGCAACTGAAAGTAAGAGACACAGTGGTAATGACAGCTACCAAAGATTTCAGTTCCCTTTGCACTGAAATGAGTCTAACTGCAGGCTGAGCTGGACAGTGAGGATTTCTCTGATCAGTGTGCAGCCCACACACCCATTACACAACTTCTTTTGTGCCATTTTGGTGTTCCTACCAGTGCAGGGTAACTCTGCCCATGCCATCAATGGGTACATCCCAACCTCTGCTGAAGTGACTTTGCCATTCCAACGTCTCCAGTTCTCTCCCAGTTTTGCAGAGGTGTCTCTGACTGGACTGTAATTGCTCTTCCTTTGTGCTCATATGCCTTCTTCCACACTTTAGCAATATTAGCCTGTCTCTCAAACTGATAATGTGGAAATTTTCTTATTCAGAATCATAGAATTAGAAAATTAACTAGGTTGGAAAAGATGTTTGAGACCATTGAGTCCAACCTTTAAAAGCTTTAAAATTAGTTTAATAAGACCACCTCGCTTTTTTGGCCTTAAAAAGGGCCAAATTCTTAATACTGCCTGTAAAATCTATCTGTAACGAAATTTTCCAAATCCAAGTACCCTGTCTTTTATGAAAGGGATTTCCAAATTTCACATCCACTATCTTGGTTCATTTTAACTGATGAAAAAGCTTTTATATTGATCTTAATAAAAATACTTGTCTGTAGTATACCTGCATGGTTTATATGCATTTAATTACACCCATTTTTCTAAAATGTAGGATGTTAATGGTTACTTAAACTGAAACTCCACTCTATCTTTAGTAGCATTAATATCTGTTGTATGTTAAGATATTGTTTGGGTAATTTGATTTCAAAATCATGTCTTCAGCAGTTTTAAGAATTTTTCTGTTGGGACATCTGGGAGGATCAGGGAGTAAACAGACTTCTCTTTGTAGCCTGGACTGAGAGGTAAGTGAAATTACCCTTAATATTGTCTGTATATAGTTTCTGCTGCTGAAAGAAGAGGTATCCTGCCCTACCTGGAGCCTACTTGCTTATCTAATCCCCTAAATACTGCCTGCCCATCCTTAAAAGAGAATGTAGACAATCAGTGTATGCCAGTTCTGGTAGGGATATTAATACACATGTATGATTGTAATATAAAACACTATACACTTTTATATAATCATAAATTTAAAAAATACATGCATGTATAAAGAGTTTCAGGAAGGTATCACCTATATTGAACTTACTGTGAAGCAGGACTCAGTTTCATAACTGTTTTTTTCCTTGCTTCTCTCAACTTTATTCAGAAAATTAATAAATGCCAAAAATGCACTTACTAGTGTAAGAGAAGTCTCTGTTATTTGCTTTGGCTCACTGTGAAAAATCCATCACTTGTTTTCTGGAAAAAAGAAAAAAAGAATAAGCCATAGGAATCTACTTCTGAGGTCTTGTTAAAGCTTGTTCAAATGATATCCAAGGACAGAGCTGAGAGGAGAGGCACACACACACTGGTTCTTTGGCCCTCAGTATCCTTCATATTTCTGAGCATGCAAGGATTTACTCATAGCTTTGAAGTCTTAAAAAAACATGATAATACAGGTAGCATGAACACATTGTCATAATTTAAATCAGTCATACTTTAGCATACAAATAATATCCCTTTGGTATCCCTTTTTTTATTAGGAACGCGAGGAAGTACCAGGAGTTTCTACCCACAGTTTTTCTTGTAATGAAAATACCTCACCTTTCCTCCTATGGCACAATTGGATTTTTCACAACACTTGGCAACTGGTTTGCATGGAAGAAAATGAGAACTGGTCATAGACCTCTGCTTTTTGTTATATTATATTCATGCAGAAATAGTATGAAAAAAGAAAAGCATCCAGTTCTAACCTTGACAACAAAAGAAGCACAAGACAAATGGGCAGACCTCAAATTTAAATGCTCATGTTCATAAAGCAACATCAAATGCTTTCACAGCAAAAACTAGTGAACTGAACCTCTTCTGGAAGAAAAAAAAAATCTGATTATAATTCCTCATTTCCTTTCCATTTTCTGTCTTCTGCCAGATACTCAGCAATGACTGGAAAATATTAATCAGCTTTCAGGTATGACATGTTTCCTAAGACTCCACTTTTCTACTAAGAGTAAGCAGGAAATGAATATAAATAAACTCACACATGGATAAGCTTCACAGTAGCTTTCCCTGACTGGTCATGCTCATCATTTGCTATTTCATACCCTGATTTTTAAGAATTATTAAAATGTTTCTAATAGTCCTTTCAAGAATGACTGTGTAGAAATCTAATGCTGCATTTCATGTTATGAAGAGAGTTTAGTGTTGGAGAAATGTAAGAAAGCTCAAAAGAAGACACTGACATTTGCTAAAGGAAGAAAAAAAAAAAAGGTAAATTTGCTAATATTTAATCAGGAAAATGGCACTGTTTTTTATCAGGAAGGGTTTTGCACATAAAGCCAACAGAACTGGAATAAGTTTGTTGTTTGGTTGTTTTTTTCCCCCACAGGCAGTCCACAAGAGAAGGGTGAATCCAGAAAAATGTTGTCCAGATGGAAAACACTATGTCATATATATCTCTCTGCTCTCTTTCATACCATTGATGAAGTTTAAATAAGTCTAGGGTAGATTATAAGCTATTTTAGCAGTTTCACACCACACATTAAAATAATGTAAATAATATGAAAAATAAAAGAACACTAATTGTAGAAAAGAAGAAAAGTCCCTTTTTTTTTTTTGCAGAAGTTGTGAATACAGTGTTCATGTAAGATTTTCTAAATTATTTACTGTGTTCTTAGGCAAGAAGCTTTACAAAAATAGCCTTACTCATTCCCCTTTTCCACTTTCTATGGCTACACAGAAAATGATTCTTTTATGCTCACCAGTTCAAAACTAAAAGGAAGGAACAAAACTCAAAAGGCAAAAGAAATTGTGACAGTAATAGTACAATGTTAATTACTACTGAAATACTGTACATAGATCAAACAAATGCAAATTTGAAGTGCTAAAATGACCAGTGAATAGATTAAAAACAACAACAGAAAAAGTCAACAAAAACATTCAGTCTCATTATTCCTCAAATATTTTGCTCTGATTTAAAATCTACAGAACTTTTCCACTACATCATTAGCACCAAATCTTTGGGGGTTTGTTTTAATTTTTACAGTGCAACTAAGTAAACAACATTTTACAGTGAAGATAATTTTTTTCATAGGAACCTTAGAAAGATGTATTGAACATGAATTCTAGATAAAGAGATATCTATTTAGTGTAGCCACAGGGCCAGTAACAAAAGCTCCTTAGGAGATGAATTCAGCAGAAAACTTCAGCCACTGATCTTCAAAGTAACGCGCCCAGTAAAATCCAAATTCTTGGCTTGCATCAGTCGGACTGGAAAATAAACTCTGCTTCACTCCCTGTAGTATGTTCAAGCTTTGAAAATCACAGAATATAAACTTTTGGACTAATGCGCTGATTTCACATGGTAACTTTTCCTTAAATTGTTTTGTAAACTGTGAATAACCCAGGCATGGAAGCTCTTTGGTCTCCATATCAGTTGTTTACAAATCTTCCAGACTCTACTGGCTCTTAAACATAGTTTCATTTTACTTTTTGGGGGAACAACATGGCATATTAGGCTTCCAAAAGAAACAAGTTCAATTTTTTCCTTCAAAACCCATGAATGAAAATTGACCATTTTTGTAAAAAAAATTCTAATTTGCGCTTTTCAATTGTTTAAAAGAAAATTTCTCTCCAATAGCTTACCTTCTTTTCTAGTTCGATGAATCAAAACATTTTTTCAGTCTTAGATCCTCATTTTCTCCTTGGAGTATCAAAAATTTCAGCACTATTCATCTGGCAAACTCATACAAGTATTTTCTAAACTGCTGAGTAATTTCAAATGATAAACAAGTTCTGAGGAAATTAAAATCTTTTTGTGATATCTCTGCAAGCAATAAGACACCGTTCTACACTTTCTAAAGGAATTTAGGCTATCCAGCATGCTACAGATGTACTTGCTATTTGCTTCACTGAGGTAAAAGCAAGTGGTTAAATGGAAATTACCATTTCAAGAGTAGCCATGTGATAAGAAATGCAGGAAATTATGTGGGATATTTAATTTCACTCAAGTGACATTATCTCAGCAGATACATTACATTATCTCAGAAGATAGATTCTGTTCTTTTGACACCGTTAACTCCTATTTGTTTCTTAGTGAAGCAATGCATGCCTCTCACAGGATGGCAATGACCAGCTAGTGATTATTTGGAAGGAACCTTTTATCTCCAATGCTGGTTTTGTTTTGTGTAAGCTTATGTAGTGTGTCATCAGCAGTGACAAGCTTCTCAGAATATTGCTAACTCCTTCATTTTCCTCCTGAAAAGAACAAACACTGTTCTACAGTCAGCATTTTGACTTAATCCGAAATGGTGGTGGGAGCTTATGGCAAGTGCAACTGCAGACAAAAAGTAGGCAAAAATACTAAACTTTATGTAATGCTAGACTTAATGTCAAACTTTAAGTTAAACTTTAAAACTCATGATAGCATTTTGCAAAGCTTGCAAGAATTTCATGTCCATATTCTGCTTTATTTTTGCAGCTATTATTCATTCAGTCATTTGAAATGTGATTTTTCTGCAAGAGGGGAGTGCTGCTCAAATCCACAAAAGGTGTGTATAATCTTCAGTTTCTGAAGGTGTGGGGAAATCTAAACTTCAAATTGCCTGAATCTCTTCCAAGAAATATTGAGCCTTACCATTGTTTCATACTTTGTCTACATCTTCCAGGTGTTGTAAAAACAGTACACTCTGGTTTCTGCACCTTACAACAGAGGTGCATTAGGACATTTTTGGAGATGTTTTGCTGATGGCCAGCTAAGACATCTGGCTAAATGTGCAAGAGGGATAGAAAGCAGGAATAGCTGCCATTCCTGTAAGAGGACAGGTGGAACCAGCACACTTTTCTTCCTCTCCTCACCTTGAGTATTGGGTCCAGTTCTGGGCCCCTCAGTTTAGGAGGGACATTGAGATGCTTGAGCGTGTCCAAAGGAGAGCAACGAGGCTGGTGAGGGGCTTGGAGCACAAGCCGTATGAGGAACGACTGAGGGAGCTGGGGTTGTTCAGCCTGCAGAAAAGGAGACTCAGAGGTGACCTTATCACTCTCTTCAGCTTCCTGAAGGGTGGCTGTGGTGAGCTGGGGGTTGGTCTCTTTCTCCGGGCAACAACAGACAGAACAAGGAGACACAGTCTCAAGCTGCGCCAAGGGAGATACAGGCTAGAATTAAGGAGGAAGTTTTTCACAGAAAGAGTGGTCACATTCTGGAATCATCTACCCAGGGAGGTGGTGGAGTCACCATCCCTCGATGTGTTTAAAAAAAGACTGGATGTGGCACTTGGTGCTATGATCTAGTTGAGCTATTAGAACATGGGTTGCACTCGATGATCTTAAAAGTCTCTTCCAACCTAGAAATTCTGTGATTCTGTGATTCTCCACCTCAGTCTGCAGTTGCTGCTCTCAGCCTGGGAGGGTGTGGGTAATGCTGCTGAAGAGGGGCCATGGTGTAAAACAAATACCTCACCCCTAACTCATTACCTTTTGTCCCTCTATCCTTTTTGCATTTGTGTTCCCACACATCCTTTTAAGCATATGGGATTGTCCTGTGCAGGGCCAGGCTGGACTCTGATCTCTGGAGTCCCTTCCAGCCCAGAATATTCTATAATTCTGCTCTTCTATCCTAATACTCTGGTGCTGGGGCACTGCTTTACTGCCAGTCAGTCTAGTTAGCAGACAAAACAGACTGACTGCCCTGCAGCACTCTTGGGATTGACTGTCATTCTGGTGATGAAGTGTCTCAGGGCAAAAAAATTTAGTGAACTAGAAATACAAATAATTAATAAGTCTTTGAACCTTAGGAGAATTATGAATCTTGCATATTTGGGGATATGAAAGGATAAAGTGTGCTCTTTTTCTTCCCTTAAGAGAAAACTGAATAATAAGTTACTGAAACTGTAGAGGACTGTTTTGCCTTCTTGTTACTTAAGTGACCTTCTAAAAATTATGTGTCCTGATAGTGCTTCCACTTGCTGCTTTTCTGATAAGGGCATGAAACTGTATGCCTGAAACTGTAATTAGGAGAAAGAATATCTTAAAATAAGCAGTATACTGCCTTTCCCAAGAAATAGCTAAAGCAGATTTATATGATTCATGAGAAATATTCTCAAATATATGTCCTGCTCTCTACCAATAAATGCTTGTATAAGTAGAAGTGCATGGATACACACTCAGCAGTATGCATAAAAGCAGTGCAATTGTCTTCAAACACAATTTTAAATATGCATGTATGTAAGTATTTGCAAAGATTCAATCTTTGTAGACATAAGCTCTAGTTCTTTTTAAGGTAAATAGCCCTTCTTACAAAGTCCAGCCAGCCAAATGTGCATGCCAATTTTCTACCTTTAGAAAATGAGAGTACCAAGGTGGAGACACAGCCTGACAGTTTAATTTGGTTGATTATGAAGAAAATAAAAATGCAGTTTGTCTCTTTTTTAAGAGAGAAAGAAGAATAGGTGCAGTGGCTGCAGCAGCAAACCTTGTATGCAGAAAATTATTACTCTATTTAATGCACTAGAAAATTATCCTCTCCTTCCTCTTCCCCTCTCACAGGTGATAGAAGGATAGATAAAAAATAAAGGAAAACATTTGACAATATTAATTTTAGAGACAAAAAAAAGCAGCTATTTGTACCTTCTCATTCTTGTATAATTTGATTAGGAAAAAAATCAGGTGACCCAGTTAGGCAGGGTGCTTGGTTAAGTTATTGGATCCATACTTATATGGAAATTTCTTAATACCATTTTGACAAGATGAAAAGCTTTCAAAGTGTAAGAAATGCAATTCATACCCACTTGAATGCTTTTTCACTGTCACTCAAATGAAAAGCATCTTTGCTGCAAATAAGATTCATATTTCCAATTCTTAATTTTTTATTTGAGGTTGGTTTAGTCTGAAAGTTGTCTTTCTGGTCACAGGGCTGGCAAATGTATCTGTTCCTCTGATGGTAGATTATGCTGTGAATTAACCTTTTGAATGCTGTGTCAATATCCAGAGCTCTGCTTTTGTCCGGTCACAGTGTAAAATTCAGTCCTGTATGAAGTACAGTAAGTCCTGAGTAAAAGAGAATCTGTATCAAAGACTGAGGATGTTTTGGTTTTTTTGTATTTTATTTGGTTTTGTTGATAAAAGACTACAGATAATCTGCTTTATATGTTTACCTTCTTTGTGTAAACAAGAATGCTACCATTTTAAATGGTATATATTTTTGCACTTGTTTAAATAAACTAAGTTGCTGTATGCTCGCATTTGGAAACTTCTGGAGTAGATTTGATAGACTTTATTTGGGTTTAGCTTGTACCAGTGTAAACAGCAGCAAACATAGATAATTATCACTGGTATACAAAGGTTTCCTGGGCTAATTTGAAGCAAAACTTCTAAAACTGCACTGCCACACAAATCACACTGTATTCCAGGATTAAGAAATCATTTCAGATAGGGAGATTAAACTAGCAAAAAGAAACTAAAGTATTTCTTTTGAATATGCTGATTGCTAACTAAAATATATATATCCCTATCTGGGGAATTGATGAACAAGCAGTGCCAGGAAAATTGTGCCTGTGAGATCAGGCAGCAGGCATGGGGCTCCTGCTGCCCAAAGGAGCAGGATTGAAGTAGGGAATGCTCCTTGAGGGGGAGAAGGATAGGTGGTGGTTTGCTTTTTCATCCTTAGGTAAATTCAGTGTCAACCCAGGCACTAAGACAATTGTTTACTTTAAGAAGCTGAACTTCAGCAACAATTTGGTCCACTCTGGCAGGGCTGTGACCAAGCAAATCTCTGCAAAGTAGAGCAAGCTGCAGTGCTAGCAGTGCTGGGGAGGTACTGAAGAGTTCTGGATGATGGATGATGCTCTCTTTCCTTCAAAATCTGGGAGAAAACGCTGGTTTAAACTAAGTTGCCTAATGGGAAAATATTTATGCTAATATATATATATATAATGCTAATATATATACTTATGCAACTATGTAGGGAGAAAGAAAAGCACCAGTTAGCTAGAGATAAGCATGGGAGACAATGGCAAGGAATAAAGGAAAATAGTATTGGGGGGGGGATTTTTGGAGGGGTTTTTTTGGCTTTTTTTTGGTGTGCCTTGAGTATTGGAACTCCTTGAGATAGTAGTAGAATGAATTTTATTCTTTCTCTGCTCAATGGCATGGCTACAATTGAAAAGGAGGGGAAGACAGTCTCTGGTGAGGATCTTTTTTTCCTTTAAATTTACTGCACTACATTTCAGATCTGCCTTACAGCAAAACTGCCTGTACCACTTTTCTGTGCCAACTTCCAGCACTCAAAGCATACTTTCCGGTTTGACATTATATTGAAGTTTGAGCAAGTATAAAATAAGTAGGAAAAAGATTTTGTGATTCACATTAAACTCCAGATAACTTTCACTTATTCAGTGATTAAATATTCTGTATTTAAATAGCCTTTAAAACTCTTTTACATTGGTAATGTGTAAGAATATAAGACAAGTCACTGCTGCTCTTGGCACCAACCTGAATGTGGAGTGGGTCAGGCAGGCAGCACATGCTAGAGCAGGGATTGTCCCTCTGTGCTGGGCACTGCTGGGGCCACACCTCAGATCCTGGGCTCAGTTTTGGGCCTGCCCCTACAAGAAAAAAAAATCAGGGGCTGGAGTGTGTCCAGAAAAGGGCAATGGAGCTGGGAGAGTCTCGAGCACAGTCCTGATGAGGAGCAGCTGAAGGAGCTGGGAGTGCTCAGCCTGGAGAAGAGGAGGCTCAGGAAGGTCCTTATTGCTCTCCACACCTCCTTGGAAGGAGGCTGTAGCAAAGGAGGTCAGTCTTTCCTCCCAGGTAACAAGAGGTAGAACAAGAAGAAATAGCCTCAAGTTGTGCCAGTTGAGGTTTAGATTGGACATTAGGAAAAACATCGTCACTGAAAGGCTCTGGAACAGGAAGAGGTGGAGTCACCAGCCCTGCAGGCGTTCAAATGCCATGTGGATCTGGCATCTGGGGATGTGGTTTAGTGATGAACACGGTGGTGCTGGGGTAATGATTGGACTTGATGATACCAAAGGTCTTTTCCAACTAAAATAGTCTATATCTCATTTGGACAGGAGTTTCAAGGTAGTAAGCTCATGAGAGTAACCATGGCTCACTCTCAGCTAACAGGTTTTTGTCAAGGGGCATAGACAGCCAATAGACAGATCACATTCAAGATGACCAAAGACTTGTAAAACACCAGAATGAAGGAGATTACCCACAGTGCCCTGGTTAAGTCCCTTCTTCTCCTTTCTTTCAAATTTCTCCATAGCATGTGAGTTGATTTCAAGACAGAGAACCAACCTCGTAATCCTGGGAACACAAACACTTACTAAGAGGCTCCTACTGGTCCTCTGCATTAGGTATGCCTCTGACAAAATATGTCTCAATGCCTTTCTTATGCTGTTTGGTGATTTTCCTTGAGATGACTGCACCACCCTTCTATTTATTACAAAGCCTGAATGAAAAAGAAATGCAGTTGGGAACAACAATTGAAACAAAGCAAACTGAAGCATTGAGAACTTCTGTAAAAGGGAGAAGAAAAAAAACTCAGTGCGCTCAAAATATTAATCAAGCATTACCTTTATTAGCTCTACCTTTACTAAATCATGGATCAACTAGGCTAAAATAAAAAATGGACTGAAATTATACTTTGTAAAATGAGTTCCCAAAACATCTGTTTGTAACCAGATGACAAATCATCATTTCAGGACTCCGAAATAGTCTGTTAAGGACTCTGAAAGAAATGACATTGCTCTGAAATATACCCAAATGATCAGCTCACTGATTAGACTAATGGAGAGGAGTAGAAACCTTTAGTCATTTCAATTTAGTAAGGAGAAGCTGGTCTTTTTTGCTGTGTGAGAGGCAATGTGTTACTGGTGGGGCTGGGAAGGGATGTGGCCATACAACAGAGCACTCTGCAGAGTTTTTCAGGTATGTGCACTGCACAGCAGAGTGTTTGCCTCACACATGATTCATGAACTCTGCTCTGTACTTATGATACAGTGAGTAGTTTATGACATAAAAGGGCTGCTTTCAACTTGTCAGGTCTGGCTTGTGGTAGGATGTGGGGGGATAGAATGCAAGAAAATAAAGATAGTGCAGAAGGTTGTCTCACACCTGAGGAGCAGCTGTACCGATCACCAAAGATTGGGAACAGGCCTGCCCTTAACAGGCCACAGCTGTGTCCAATAAGAAGAAGAGTGCTATAAAAGTGTGGGTTTGGCACTTGAGGTGAGGATTGATGTTTGTTGTTGGTTGTGCTGTGAAGGAGTGAGTGCTGCAAGGAAATGCCTGTGAGAAATCACTGAGAAGGTATGGGAATTTTGCAATAAAATGGCAAGGGTGGCACAGAGCTGAGCATCTTGATTCTGAGGGTAGGTGTAACAGATTTGTTCAGCTCAGTGATGTACTCAGGTACCTTAGAGCAGCCAGCTGGACACTGGCGCAGTGCAGGTGCATCCACATTGCAACTGGATGTGGATTCAAATATCCACTACCTATTCCTCCACCCAGAGGGCAGCTGAAGTCCCAAAATGAAGCCAGACTGTGAAGTGGTGTGGTTTATCAGGACTGAAGACCTAGACCTGAACCTGAGAGTTCCTTGCTGTAACAGTGCAGTACCTAGAGCAGTACCCAGACAGTCTCTGCAGTGATGGGGGGACACTGAGCCATTCAGAGCAGGAGCTCATGCACACAGAACAGGACAGGTTTGAATCAGCTTTGAAACTGCTGTGTGAATACCTCCATTCAAGTGCCAGCAGTATCATAAACTGCTCCAGCACCTACAGTTCCAAACAGCTCTACAGCTGTTGAGTTAATTTCTGCTTTCCTCAGTGCAGCAGCCTATGGATATATTTTCCTCAGAAGTGCAAGCCTCATTTCACAAGCTCCTCCTCACCAACGAGGAGCTCTGGGAGCCTGAAGGGGCAGCAAATGAGCCTTGTCTTTCAAGTCTGTTAACATCTAGGTTTGTGCTAATCCTGTTCAGTGAATTCTGGAGTTTCCAGCTACTCTGAATGCCAGACAGCTTTCCCTGTGCCAGTGGTGCTTCTCTTAGTGTCTGCCCCTAAATCCTTGCAGCAACACATGCAAGTAATTCAATGAGTGTTAAGATTCTGTGTATCCACAGAGTCCAGGAGATTATTTATGGAAAAGACTCACTGCTGCACACCTCTTCTCCAAAATGTTTCCGAAGTAGGTATGAAGGTCTGGAGATAAATTCAAAGCATGTTCAGGTCTGACACGAGTCTGGAAAGTTGTCTGGAAACTTTATGGCTGTAATTGCTCAGTGGTGCCATGAGTCCAGGGCAATTTCTGAAGCACTCAGGTACAGAATATGGAGACAGTGTAGCGTCAAGCAATTTTTTTCTTTGGGAAAGCTGTTTTGTGAGGGTCTCATTGTTTTACCCACTGGCCACACACTCCTTCACCCCAGGTTGCCCCGTGTTTTGTTGTGCTAACACTGCGAGCATAAGGCTGCATTTTAACATTAATTATTGCAAATGTACATGTATGTTTTTATGTGTCAGGATTAAAAAGAACCCCAGAAAAATTCCACAGAGAGGCAGCCCACGTGCTAGGGATATGTGGTTAGGGCAAAGAAGTATGAAGAAAATGAATAATAATTAACTAACTGTGGTGGTATTCACAGAGTCTCAGGACAAGGGAAGAGATGAGGATCTGACTCCATATTTCAGAAGGCTTGATTTATTATTTTATGATATTTATTATATTAAAATAATACATTAAAACTATACTAAAAGAATAGAAGAAAGGATTTCATCAGAAGGCTAGAAGGAATAGAAAGGAATGATAACCAAAGCTCCTGACTCTCAGAGAGTCTGAGCCAGCTGGACTGTGATTGGCCATTAGTTAGAAACAACCAGCATGGACTAATCAAAGATGCACCTGTTGCATTCCACAGCAGCAGATAATCATTGCTTTTCTTTTCCTCTGAGGCTTCTCAACTTCTCAGGACAAAAATCCTGGCAAAGGGATTTTTCAGAAAATATCATGGTGACAACTAACCTAAAGAAAATTCATTTTGCATTTCACACAGAACTATTGTGCTTTTAAAGAAAGCTAAAAATTTGGATGAACTATTTTTGCTGTGGCAGAACACTGATTAAATCCAACTACTTCTGGAGGGCCTGGGCATCCCTGTGAAGATGACAAAGAAGGAGACTTCACATGCCAAAAGCATCTGTGGTTTGCTGCCCTTGCCTTGAAAAGTCAGTATCACAGCACAGCAGCTCCAGGAGCAAGTGGGCAGCATTTGATGTATAAATGGGCATGTATAAAGAGGCGGAAATAACTTGTGGAAAGGGCCTCACATGAGGAACCAGCAGCAGGAATTGGAATGAGGATGCCTAGCAAAGAAGGTAGTTATCAGAAGGAGTAAGTAGAGTAAATACTTTCATTCTGAGTGTGGTCAAGTCTGGTTTAAATCCAGTGAGGCCTCCCTGCCCAGAGCCCAAGCTGGCATTGGTAGATAGGCAATCCAGCTTCAGGGTGAAATGTGCGTGGGCTGACACACAGCAAATATACTTCCCTGTAATGAGGAAAAGGGATTAATTCATATCCATTGAGTCTGAGGGGACAATGCTGGTTTTCCTGTGGGGGATATTTCTCTCTTTGAGAGCAAAGCTCGTCTCCTGCCTGCTTATGCTTGTGTTCCTCATTAGCTGGAAGGATGCAGTGCAATTCATTGCCCACCTACTCAGTTCTGCTCCTTCTAAACACAGGACACGATTTTCTATTTCCCTTGACAGATGCTTTAGTACTTCAGGGAAGACTTGCTGAACCCACTCTTTCTTTCCTGTTTTGGCCTTCAGCGCGGCAGCGCGGACAATTTTGGCAAGCTTTGGTCTGTGTCCCTGCAGTTGTTGGCATACAGGCCTTCTAATGGCTTTTGACTTTGGAATTATTTTTTTTTAAGTATCCATGCCGTGTGCCTGATATCTTTCCCTCCAAGTTGTGTCTTCCTCCTTGACCTTTTCCCCTGCTTTTGAAACATCTGTCAACTTAGTTTTGGCCTCTTTTGATCCTTTGCACTGCACCAGATGTAATCCCAGTCCATTTTCATGTAGTCACTTAATTTCCCCAAATTCCTTTTTTTCTTCTACAATTGCAATTACTTTGATGGTATCTCCATTCCAGAGTGTTTGTAAGTCCTGCTTTTCTGTTTTGTCCTTCAGTGGGGATCAATTTTGGCAAGCTTTGCTGCATGTGCCTGCACATGATGGCATATGGCCTGCCTTTTGATAGCTTTGACTTTGGGGAGAATTTTTTTTTTTAAGTATCTATGCCCTGTCGCTCATATCTTCCCCTCCAAGCTGTGTCGTCCTTCTTGATCTTTTCCCCCTGCTTTTGCAACATCTGTGAGCTTAGTTTTGTCATGTTTTTGTCCTTTGCAGTGCAGTTCATTTCCTTACACACCGTTTTTTGAAGACACTAAATCTCCTAATTTTCTGGATTTTTTTTTTTTTTTAAATTGCATTTCATTTGATCCTATCTCCTTTCCAGAGTGTTTGTAAGCCTTTCTTTTCGAGGTCGCAAGATTCTGTTTCATTTCCTTTCGGGAAGGGAAACGGAATCTTGCAATTTCAATGGGAACCAATAGAGGAATCTTTGCTGCATGTCCCTGACCTAGAGGGCATGCCATGGCTTTGACTTTGGGAAAGATTTTTTCTTTTTTTTTTTTTTTTTAATATCCTTGGTATGTCCCTCATATCTTGAGCTCCAAGTTGTGTCGTCCTCCTTGACTTTTCCCCCTGCTTTTGCAACATCTGTGAGCTTTGTTTTGGCCTGTTTTGGTCCTTTGCACTGTATCAGACATATTCCTGATCAATTTTCTTGTAGTCCCTAAATTTCCCAATTTTTTTTGCCTTCAATTTCATTTCCTTTGATGGTATCTCCATTCCAGAGTGTTTGTAAGTCCTTCTTTTCTGTTTTAGCCTTCAGCGGGGATCAATTTTGGCAAGCTTTGCCTATGCAAGTTTGCCAAAGTACCCTGAGTTTGTTATAATTATTAATCATCAAATACGGTTAACCTATCTACAGGGCTGAGGCCCAGATTCTCCTGGCTTCTGAAGATGATGGTGCTCTCATCCTGTAGTTTTGAGCCAAGCAAATATATTTCAGTTTGATTTAATCACACTTTTAGTTAATATTTCTTGTGAAAAGGAATTGCTGTGTAGACCCTTGGGGCGTTTACTCTTTTTGGCAAAACTAATTAATGACATTAATTGTGAGATTTTGATTCTGATGATAGTTGAAGAAAAAGGGTCTTCTTCAGCAGTGGTAACAGTCTTCCTCAACAGGCATCAGTTGTGATTTGCAGCAATTCTCTTGGTTTTTTTGTGCTTTTATACTGATGACACTTTGTATGCTTGTGCTTCCAGAGTTTGTTACAGTCTGTAATGAAACTTTTTTATAAGTGTCTATTCTCTTATTAATTTCATGGAAATAATTTTATTTGGACTTTCTCAATCATAAATATAGATAAATGAGGAATAAGGTCCTCACAGGTGTATTCCCTAAACATCTCTGCATCTTCATGATTTTCTTTTTCTTCCTTTGTCTTGATATAACAAGATTTCAGATGGTAAGTGGCCCACTTTTCAAATATCTTTTTAAAACCAAATACCAATACGCGCTATTGACACAAAATTGATTTTTTTCCACAGAGTGTTGAAGCAGCATGCAGTTTGATCAAAAAATGTATTCTTGATAATTTTCCATGCTGGTAATTTCTCTTGCATTAAAAAAAAAAATATTCTATATGTGTTTGGTTTCCTAACACACCCTGATTTCAAAGGGACTCAGGGACTAGAGTCTGTACAGTGTAGAAAGCTGTTTGCTTTTTGTTAATACCAGGTTTAAATAGGTCTGCAGCCATTACTCCATAATTTAAATTATAGCACAGGTGCCCTGTATCAGTTACAGATTTGTTTCATTCCAATTCGTGTTGAAAATGAACTTATTTTCTTGTCATTTAGTGGAAACTGAAGCAAAACCGTGTGTTTGCCTCGAAGAGATTTCCTTACAAAATATCATATAATGTTATGTTAAATGTTAATAAATGAATAAATGGGAAAATGGAATGGAATTGTTGCACTTTTTCAGCAGTTTAACCTCAAGTAGTTATAAGGTGATTTTTTATTTAGTTCAGTTATGAAATATTCATGCAGAAATACTCATGGAGCAGCAACATTTATTTCATTCAGAGAATGGCTGGCAGTGAGGGGTAAGTTGTGCATTAAAAATAAATATAGAACATAATACTCCTTTATACAAACACTAGCAAAAATAGGAATGCTAAGGACATAATTTTATAATTTTCTAAAAATATATATCTGCAAGAAGCCCCAGTGGTGCATAAAGTAAGTGAAGTTTTTTTCCTACAGCTTCTTCCATTTCTGTAAGGGGAAACCACCTGCTAAATCATTCAAATCATCAGCAAGGAATGCAGTCTTCTGTGCATTTCGTCTTTGTTTGGAAGGTATCTCTTTTGTGCTGTGACTGGCATCACCATTATTTATCCACCTCCCAGTGCTGTGAGGAGCTGCAGGCCAGGATCACAGCCTGTTGTGCAGGGTGTCTTACCTACAAAGGGCCTCTCCTGATTCAAATGTGTTACCAAAAGCTCTGACCTTGGAAAAGCTGAAAGCCATGTAATGGGACCACACTGGTTAGTGGGAGGCAAGGAAATGTCTTCGAAGGTTCAAGGTTTCCTGGTGTCCTGGTTTGGGGCAAATTTGGGAGAGAATCTCCAAGGGGGGCCCCTTCAGAAAGCAAACCCACAGGGCCCCTCACCCCAGCTGGTTTGGGAAGAATTCTTCAGAGAGAAGTGGAAAGAACCTGTTTATTTAACAGGCGCAGCAACCCCCAGCACACAAAATGAACCATACTGGATGACACCACTCTGTCACTACTCTGAAAAAGATGACAAATTCAGAAAGTCTCTCTAAGGGGTGGTTGCTCTGTTCTCAGTCCCTCCGGCGCTGGGGCAGCTGCTGCCCAGAGTAGGCCCCGCTAGGCCACAGGGTGCAAACTCTCGGTGTTCCCAGGGCCCAGTCCGGAGCAGGTTTGAGATGGTCGAAGAAAAAGGAGAGGAGAAACAGTCCAGCAAAGAATTTGGACTGCTTAGCTAAACTAGCTAATAAGCAGAAGCAAAAGCAAGCAGAAGCGAGAGCAGAGAGAGAGAGCAAAGCAGAAAACCACAAGCAAAAAGCGAAAGCAGCCCTATGTACTGCCCATCTCTGTGTTCCTGATAAGAGAAACCCAAACAAAACTTTCACTCTTCAGAGCCAGTCTTTATGCCACAGAACATATGAATGGGGATACAAGCATCATAATGTCACCCCAGGACACCTGGGTAGGTGAACTAAGCCAAAGGGAACAGGGGAGAGCAATACCAAATGAAAAATAAATACTAAACAAGGGCTTCATCACAGTCTGGCATCATCAGAAACCCAGAAGAGATAGAGAATTTCTTTATGACTGTAGATATTTTGTTATGGCACACCAACTGAACAGTAATCTGACTGAATATTATGCAGACCTTTTTCTTTAAGTTTTAAATCACCCTTCTCCACCTTAAATCAGCTCTGATTGCATAATATTTTTTCTAAAGCAATTTGATGAGCAAAGGAAATAAAGTGCACATCTGTACAAAGAAGACAGAAATAGAAAGTAACAGAAGAACAATTGCAGGTATTAGTTCCCAAACAGGAAAAACAGTTATCTGCGTCCCTCAGAAAGAACCTGATGGGATATTTGACTTGGTAGTACCAAAAATAAGTACAGGACATAGAATTTTAGTCTGTCACACTCAAAGCTGTGCATCCTTCCATTGCACTTCAACAGAGGAGATCATCTGGGTATGTTTATAATTTACATAAATGTATAAATTCTAAGTAATCACTGAAAATTTTCTGTGTAGATTCAAGCAGATTGGACAAGGTGTTCTTTACTTCTAAGTGAGTGGCCATTGTCTACCATTTATTATTAATTTTCATGTGTTAAAACCCTTGCAGCAGGTGGATAGTGGAGAGATAGTGTTAAATTTTGGGATTACTGCAGATGAGACTTAAGGGCGCAGACACTATACATGATAGCAATAACAGTGGGAAGAGAGGTCTCAGTGCTTCTCCTTCCCAGCCTCTCACTGGAGTTGTCGTAGTCCAATATTTTGCAGCTTTCCCCACCAGAGGAAGGCAATCCGCTGGGTTCTGTCTGGTGATGACCTCTGTACTAAAGCACGTTGTCTTTTGCTTCTAAATTGCGTGTACTGGGAGTTCTGTGTGGTGCATTCATAATTCCTTGTGGTCTTATTTTCTTGGAGACTGTTCAGTCTACATTTTTTAGACACTATTGATTTTGTGTCGTGGGATGTACTATATCAATTCAAGGAAAAAGAAAGGAGACATTCAATAATCTTATTCTAATCTGGACAGACCTTATCTATTTGAAATTAAGTATAAGGTCATTCACCCTTTGTTGAGACTGAGTCAAGAGTTCTTTTTTTGCAAAATGCAAAATACTTCAGGTATGGGACTTGGGTTATCCCTAGACTAATAATGATATCTTTTTTTCATATATCTTATATTAAAATATTCAGAATATTTTTTCCAGTAAGCTTAATGCTTCAGGGGAATTGAAAACAGGCAATAGCCTGTGATCATCTGCATTATTGTTAAACTAATGGACATTTATTCACTAGGCAAATGGCGGAAAAGGTCACATGAATTGTCATTTCTGAATCTGTATTCTAATATAGTTACCGTACCTCCCATGAACTTCTCTGGGGGAAGTGAACAATTTACTGTCTCAATCACTTTGGGAGGTATGGAAAATGGTTAAATTAGGTACTGGAAAATACTTTAGCTGACCAGAGTTCTTTTGTTCATAATGGACAGTCATAACTCACTCTGCTCAGCTTACTGGAAATATTGGCATTTTTGGTCCTGTCAGTACAGAGTGTTTCTTACATGCATGTGCAGTTGACTTGTACTTCTTGACTGATCATCTTTTGAGTTCACATAATTACTCCCATTTTCTTGAGAAAATGGCTCAAAAAATATTTTTTGTCAAATCTCTTCTTTTGTCAAAGTCCCCTTCCCCAGCTAACACCAAAAAGTATGAGGTACTGCTAGCACAGAGGGAAGTGCTCTCTCCTGCTGCTCTGGGGGCTCTACTGCAGCAGGGAGAGTTAGAATTTTGTTAGTTGCTTACTGTTGTGGTTAACTCAGCTGAGGCAAATTGTTTTGCTGGATAGGGTCAGTAGTTAGAATATGGTTTGTGAGTCATTGGGCTGGTATGGGGAGTTGTGCACCAAGACAAGTCCAAGTTTAAGCAGTAGAACACTAAGAACCAGAAGTGAGCCATGCTTGGATGAGCTTTGCAGGGATTCAGTGGCCTCTAAAAACAGGACAAAACAGCAGGCTGTAGACAGCTCTGCAGCTGCCTGTATATACCAGCTACTCCAGCTTTGTTAAAATATGTAATTAGTGTTGCCTACCTCAAGGGGAGGCCCTGGTGGGATGGCTCTTGAACAGGTGCATCTCTAAGCATCCTTCAGACTCTAGCCTGGCATTGCCAGACTGCTCATGCCATGTCTCATCATGCAGACCTGGCATTAAAGATGCACCACAGGTCTCTTGTAGTTCTGTTGGTACCTGTAAGGATTAGATATCCTAGATAGATGGGGGCTATGCCTCAGATTTCCAGCTATTGAAAGAATGATTTAGAGAACTGGTGTAGTTGAAGGAATCAATGGTAATGTCAGGAAGTCACAAGGAAGAATTCTTGGTAAGTGAAAACCAGAGGTGAAGAGTAGAGATCATGATTTGGTGGCTAATAGAGATGGTGATAGCTGGTTCTGTCTGGAAAAATCAATGGCATCTGAAATAGGGGAAGGGATCATTCACATCTGGCTGGAGATCACAGCTGAAAGTGATCGAAGTGACTGTAGGTACCAGAAGCAGTGAACTGGGTAGGCAGTGACATTATGGGTAGCCTTGGCTCTGAAAGTGACAGGCTGATTGTGTATCAATGCAATTTATGAAAGTAAAATTTGTTGCATTGTGATTAATGTGTTTGTGTGGGTGACAAGTGGGTGCTGCAAGAGTTGATGAATTTGTTCACATTAGTGCAGATTTCCTTCATCACTTCTAGATTGATACTTCATCATCTAAAGAGGAAACAAATTTAGCCTCTTTTTTTTTTACTGTGCTTTCCCTTACACAACATCCAGAAGAATTACTGAATTCTGTGCTCTCACACTGCTTTGTGTTTAAAGTTGCAGACAGCATAAGCAATCTATTTTCTTGCTCTTTTGCTAGGAACAATTCAAATTCCCAGTCTTCCTCTTCCTTGCACACAATCCAGCACAAGATTCATTTCCCATGAATGCTATCACTAAGAAACAAAAGTGATAGATCTTGGCTACTACTTATCATTTGTGCAGCAGTGTACATCCCAAAAGCACTCACTAACAGCTTGGAGGCAGCACTTTTTGTGTGTCTGAGGAGAGAAAACAGAATCACATTTTAGACAGCTGAATCCATGGCTGTCCCCTATGAAAAGTATGGAGAATATTGACTTGGCATGAGATCTTAAGGCTGGAGAGGAAACTCTGCTGATTTCCCTGATGATGCCAGTTTAATGCAAAGATCTGACAACCTGGTCTGAGATTTGAAAGCAATATAGGCACAGGGAGAGGCAGCATTTGACTTGCTTAACTGATTAGATGTGTATTTATGACATCAATAGCTTGGAAACTTCAGGAAGCCAATACTGGTGCCTTGGAGGGGAGTGAGGGGGAGTCTCTTCTCTGATGATACAGGGATTGATGGCCAGTGAAATTCATGGCAGGAGCCTCACTGAAGAGAGGCAGCTCTATCAGCGCTTCAATCAGCTGTGTTTATAATTGATGGCACGGCTGGAAATCACTGCAATTCATGACCAATAATATTCATGAAAAGACTGACTCTTTCATTTCAGGGAAAAAGACCAGGAACTGCTTTAAACTGCACATGATTGTGATTAATTGGGAAGATAAATGGTGAGTGGGTGTCTGACACCAGTGCTGTTGTGAGAAATCTATTTAAGCCACTTTCAGAGGAACAGGAAAAAGAGGAGGGAATAGCTGTCTGAGCACCCTTGCTTGATAAATACCTCCCACAGATTCTAAACAGAGCAATGAAGCCAGTACAGGTAGTTCAAAATTGCAGCAATGAGTTTTGATTGGCCAAAATGTTGTCATATTGACTCTCCAACCTTTTGGCTACTCTGGGTACATCCAGTATTTTGTTGCAGCTACAAGTTTTTCTTTATGTTCAAAAAATCCCAGACAAAAGAGTGAGAGGAGGAAGGGAAGAAAGATTAGATAATAAGAAGGTGGCAGAAAGCATAGGATAAAAAATAGTGTTGAGTAAGGATCTACAACTTATTTCCTGGGAGAGCTGGAAAAAGCAGAGGATCTCCAGCTAAATGAATGGGCTGAAAACCAGCACTGGACAGGGCAAGGTCAGGGCTTCAGCAAAGCTCTACCCAATCAAAGAGCAACAGTTCACAGTTAGAAAAGAGATCTGAAATATTTGGGATGGGTTTGTTTGGAAAATGGGAAAATTCTTGCAGGAATGGTAACTGACAGAGATGTTTAGACAGCACTGTTTAGTCAGCCAAAGAATCTGTGGACTCCTTCCAATCCTATTCAAAGGATATAATAACTTTCAGCTGGTTCTTACCATTAAACTAAAAATCCCTTTGCCCTTCCTTTGTCATGTCCTCATATCACAATTTTAATCTAGTGAGTAAGGCCATCTATTGAAGATTCCTCTTCAGTAACAAATACAAATATGCAACTTTTCATCCTCACAACAATCTTGTTTATGAAGTGTTTCAAAGGATAAGTTTCAGGTTTTGTGCCAATATTCTTAAACTGGAACATTGTGTTTATTGAAATACTCTGCTGGATAGAAATGCACACCTATCTGTCATCAGTAGGTAGAATCCAGGAGCCTAGGTCATGGACTAAAACTTCATTAGGCTCTGTGTTGTCAAGACAGTGAGGGAAAAAAGCTCCTAATGCATTGAAAAGTAGAATATATGAACAGTGAGTTCAACTGAGGCTATAGTAATGTTTAATTGCTATTTCTGCTCAGAGAAAGAAATATATTTAAAAGCTGTATTTAATGCAGAACTACTGTCCTACATTCTTGTCTTCTTTTTCATCAAAGATAGAGAAAGTCCTTCTGTGGTTGCAAAATCTGTTCCCTCACAGGAGCTGTGCTTCCCTTTGTAGAACCAGCTTTAAAAATGTACCCTGCATGTCCTACCTAGAGATGTCTTTGGAGATCCTCTGTGTGCTGTGCAAAATCACACATTGAAGCTGAAGCTGTGAATAAGGATCTAGTTGAATCTGTAGTCTGGAGCCTGTTCTTATTTTAAAGCAATTTTTTTATTCTGTTGGCTTTTAACAGGAATGCTGCCAATAAATCATTTGGTACTACTTTCTTTTCAAGAGATATTTCTTTTAAGAGCCCAGGCTGACCCCTGTTTCCAGTGGGCTTCTGAGGAGCTGCTTTATGTGCTTTCCAAGGACCTGCTGAGCTGTGAACCCACTCTGCTGCCGATGGAGGTGCTGGGAGAAGAGATGATTAGAAAGAAATGAGGGAATCACCCTCACAAAATGCCAGTGGTTGAAGGTCCTCCACCTACTCAGCTCAGTAATTTTCCCTTTTATCTTAAGAGAAACTGAGATGTATGTTATTTTCCATGAATAATGCTTCATTCATTGCCTGGTGCCATCTTCCTCTCCTGTCTCTTCCAAGTCAGAACAGTAATCTAGTAAACAAAAAGTTACATTAGAAAAAGCATTGTGTACACAGATGCCATTTAAGGTATACCTAATAAGTATTTTGTAGCAGATGCAAGCTTTCTTTACTCATGTTTTAGGCAGGGTGGTGAAAACTCTGTTCCAACCATGTATTGTGGCACTGTATTTAAATTAGTAAACCTATAAAGAGCATGGTTTTTGGTAATCATATCCTCCATCTCATACTTTCTGAAGTTAAACCTCCAGTACTGAAATGGAGCTTTTGGAAATAGTCTCTGCTGATATTTCTGAAGGGATATATATGTTGGAAATCTTGTGAGAGCATCCACTCTTCAGATTTTTCAGAGAGGCAAGAAAAATTATTCCTGCAGCTGAGTAAAAATTCTAGGTCTTGTTTGATGAGGTGTAAAGACAAACACAATTACTGTTTGTCAAATTCAGGATGATTTTCCTCATGGCAAACACTAAATGCCCTAGTGTGGTGACCTTAATTACTGGTAGTATCATCAAAAGATGGATTTCAAAAAGAAAAAGAGTTTGAAGAATTCTGCAATCCCAGCTCCTGTGCCTTAAGCACAGCTAACCTCTCCTCCCTCCATCCGTGTTCCCTCTCTGTTTGCAGTAGGTAGCCCTGCCCTTCTCATCTCACTGCTGCTTTGATTTCCCACTTTCACCCACTTGTTATTCATTTTCCAAAATTAAAGACTCCTGCAGTCACAAGTTTATGTTGAAATGGTTGCTCCTTTTCCCTGGCTCACTGTTACTCGGTCACCACTTTTTTAATCTCCTCCTTTTTTCCCCTTCTGTTTCTCTGTCAGTTACTGTGAAATTCATGTAGTGCCCAAAGTCTGATCAGTCAGACTCATTCTCTAGCTCATTGTGAGAGCCATAAAACCAAAGCCATGTTTATCTGATGTTCATCAGATATGGTTTTATTTCATCAGGTCTTCTGATTAGAGAAAAATTTCTTTGCATAGGTCAACCAAGGCTTAGACCATTTAGTCTTATTAGCCTTCTTGTGCCCAACAAACCTAAGAGTGCCACAGATGGTGAGTTAATAGGGTATGTGACTGTGGAGAGGAAAACAAACATCTGAGAAAATTCCCATGCATGCGGTAGATAATTTCTTTCAGTTTCCCTAATTTCTGCTACTGACTTATTTTAATCATGTTGAATTAAGCATTTGGTCATGTATGCAGTTTGGTTAGTGCTTATGGGATTAGTCACTGTGAGCCACCAATTTTCTGCCCCTCAGACTGGAATGTTGTAAGAATCTGCTCAAAGTTTTGCATTATCTCCCATTAGTACAAAAATACTGGTAGACCTCTAAGGCTTAGAAATTGGCAATTTTACTTCTTTCTTCATATTCTGTTAGAGACAGACTTGTTTGCTTCCAAAAAACTTTGGATAACATGATAACAGCAGACAAGCAAACTGTTTTGGACAAACTCAGTATTTGTGTGAATCAAAAGATGAACCTCTGCACTTAGTGTGAGTATTTAATAATTTAGGTATAACAGATACACATCATATGCTTCTTCAAAGGCAGTAGTTTGATAGTTGTTAAAACCAGCTCTTTTGTTTGTCTCCAATTATAAGCATAGCACAGTTAAGTTGTTTCAAGTCTGTGAGAGACACAGCGCTCACCAGGATGATGGTGCGGAATTTTTCCAGCACAGTAACAAACAGTGTCTCCCCTAAAGCGCTTGCAATCAAAATAAAAGATTATGTGTAAAGATTATCAAGGCTGGCAAGCTGGGTGTCCAATTAAATTGATTGTTTCTCATCTTGTGAAAAGGATCTGGGCTAAAAGCAGATACTCGTAATGTATATGCCATGATGCACTGTTAATTGGATGTCAACATTTTTCTGTCATTATGTTTTTGACCAGATCAAGTTAATGATGAGTTAGTGGTGAAAAGTTCTTTGTGCTATTATCCCCTGATTAATTTGCAAAGCTTGCAGAAGAACACTTTTGCTGTTATCAATGCAATAACTTTAAAAAATTCTAGCATAACTTAAAATATCTCTGATAATTACACAAGAATGGCAGTCAGAGGCCAGAGAGAAAAGAGAGGCAACTTAAGGTCAGTATGTGGTCTCTAGTAAGGCCACAAGTTCCTGTTGTGCAAGTCATTTATTTTCCCTCAGAAGTTTCCTTTCCCTGGGAACAAGTGCTCTCTGCTTCCCTATATTCTGATTCCTTTTGGTTATAAGAAAAAGTATTTATTAAATGAGCCTGAAAGGAGAACTTAGACTCTGTGAATGCAATTTAACAAAATGGGCCTCTATGACACATGTTGCTGTTATTGGAGGTAATATCTTCATGTTAACCTTTTAATTTCCTTTTCATTCTGTGCAGGGCCATGAATATTTATGAGATGCTATTTGGTTCATCCTGACATTTCACCCACTGGACTATTTTCAAATTTAACACCAATTTTCTCCAATTTTCCCAGCTCTGAGTATTCAACTGCAAGGTTTCATTGTCTTTCTTCTCATCATGAGTACAGAGATAGACCTCTTACATGAAGAGGAAGGGCAAACTACAGAACATGTGCCTCAAACTGGAAAGCAGCAGTGGAGCTTGGTAATTTGTGGTTCTCTGAGTGGAGCTTAAGCAAGCTGAGAGGGAAGAATGCCATACAGTACTGGTGAGAAGAAAAAAATGGCATTTTTTTGCCTGCTTAAGAGTTCAGACAAGATCAGAACTGCCCTTTGGCCATACAGTTGACTGTGAAATATCAGCTAAAAAGAAAGTCTGTTTTAACTGCATGTCATGGAGCAGAGCTTCTCTGCAAGAGACATGGAGCAGATGCATCGTGGCATCTTTGAAAACAGTACAAAGCCTTGGAGAGTTGAAATCTAACAGTGAGAAATAAAGCATTGTCTGTTTCTATATATAAGGAAGCTAAGTGCTGTGGACAGCTTCAGAAAACTGGTGATGTTGTCACTGTCTTTCATAAATACTCTGAAATAACCTGTGTGTTGTTGCTACATGCATTCATTCACTTTCATTCCACTTCCGTAATCTCATCTATTTCATGGGGATTTTAATCATCCTACAGCAGAGAGACTAATTGGTTTTTTTCTCACCTCCTTTAACCTTTTTTCTGAACATGCTGGCAATGGTGGTGATTGAGTAAGTATCATCAACATAATCTTAGAAGGTCTGTGGAAATCTCAGGTCCATTTTTTTTCTCATTTTACAGTTCCCTCTAAATAAGAAAATGTACCAGAAAAAATAACCAAAACCAAAACAATCCCCCTCCAAAAAACAACAGAAAACCCATTTTAAATTTACTTTCTAAAAGGGAGTTTTGCTTTCAAAACCAGAGAGGCAGAAGGTTATAAACAATAGGTTGGGAAAGCTTAGTGAAAATAATGCGTTGTTTAGCATCATCAAACTAGGGAAAGGCAGTTATCCTTCAGCTGGATCGAAATCACTCTAAAGAAAGCTGCTATCAGAGAATTGATCAATCCCATCCCTTCTAAGTAGTGCTTCATGAAAATTAGGATGAGGAAATTGGAAAAATCTTTCACTGTTTCTGTTTTATTTATATTTATATTATAAGATATAATTCAAGATTAACAAATGGAGACTTTGTTAATGAAGTTGATAAAAGCAGACAGAAGGGAATTTAGTAGATACTTTAGTGAGCTGCACCATTTATTCCAATGTGATTTGTAATTATTCAATTAGATGCCTTCATTATCTCAAGAGAAATGGGCTGGACTCCTTAAGAAAGAATTTTTCTGTTAGCAGTTTTTGGATATATATGGACAATGCTGAAGATACAATGTATTTAGATCCACTTAAAAGAACAGATATTAAAGAATATATTTTATTCTGTGCAGACTATCAATTAATTTTAGAAGTAAAGTGATAAACATTTAAAAAGAAAACAGTGGAGAGAACCCCTCCATTTCTACTTATTCATGATCTGCTAAGCTAAAATAATGCATAAACCTAATTAATGTAAATAAAGATCAAATAATACTATTCAGAAAGAATAAATGCTAAGCTGGCTCACAGCAGATTGGTATCAATTTCTCCTGATGTAAGGAGTGAGTGGAAAAAGCTAGAGGCTGGAAACACCAAATAAAAGTCTCAGTGAAATACTTCTGAACATTGTGCTCAATGGAACAGTGTTATAATTATTCTCACAGGTACTAGGGTACGATAGCAATGAGCACAGAATTGCAATAAAATGAGGGAAAAGGGTCTCTAGAAAGTGCAGTGGCAATGCAGTTCAATCAACTATTTCTAAGGCTATGCACTTTTGTATTGAACCAACATAAACACTGAAAAATATTCCACAAGCCCATGGTGTGTCCAGCACATTTGTGCTACTTCAGTGAATTCTCTGTAGGCACTGTTTCAGACAGAGTAAATTTTAGGGCTGAGAAAATATTTTGGAACTGCAATTTATTTAGCAGATCAGATTTATTTCCCTCTTTGTGAATGTTCTGCAAAACCATGCAACACTTCACAAATTCCTGATTGTGCTGCTGCTCTGACCTCCAGCATGGGGCTGTCCTGGCTTTTGGTGCATATTTCACTTCTTGCTACTTAGGCTGGCAGCTGTCTCTCAAAGCAGTGGCAGGAGAGGATAGATTTGGCTCTAGTCTCAGCTGAAAATATTTTTCTTTCCGTCCACTAATGCCAATGCAGATCAGCCTTCAGATAATTGCCTTCAGAAAACAGTCCTGACAAAACATGCTATTAACAAGGGCATTCACTGCCACTTTTCTGTCCTTCCCAGGCTGAGCTGTCAGTGAAGCGTTTCTGCAGCAGACCAGCCTGGCCAGCCCTCACCACTGCAGGGACCCATTGTTCTCCCCTGGTCTATTCTATCATTTTATATCACTTCTATAATTTAAAAGAAGCATTGAAGCCCTCTTGTAGATGCAAAATCATTCTGCCATGAATTCCCATGTTTCCTTTAGTTTGTCTCCATTCACATCTCAGTAGTACATGCTTTTGGAGAATGAAATTAGGGAAAATGTGTGAGTTGTGAGCTTGGCCACAGAAGGTTATGGGAATATTTGTCTGTACATGCACAGACTCCTGTGAGGAGGAGGCTTTGCTGCCCCTCCAGTGCAGCCCTCAGCAGAGGAGCTGGCCTGAGACATCCAGCCAGTGGCAAAGAGAAGCTGGCACAGAGGAGTAGCAGCTGTCACCGAGGGCACAGAGAGGGGACCATTATTAATGTGGGACTATTATCTTTCTGGGCACTTTCATTAAGGTTGTTTAGATATCCTATTTTTTTGAGTTGCCAAACCCAACATGGAAACAATTATTTTGTGGGACTTTGATTTTTTTAGAGCCAAGGGTATTGTTCTGAAAATGCTGTTAATTTGGAGGACTTCTCTTCAAGTCTCCAGCTGAAAACCATCTTGGATGTTGCCTGCCTTGCAAAGAGCTTTCTTCTCTTTGTGGGAAGAACCATGGAAGTTCTAAAAACTCACTAACTACTCAGGTCAAAGGGGAAATGCAAGAATGACAGAATTAGTAATCTTTAATGAGAAGTCAGCCATCAATGCAGCTAATAAGGAGCTTTTTGAAGGCTTAGCATCATTGGATTTTTCTCCTTACAAGCCTGTCATCGACTGCTGGCACAGATTAACCTCTTTAATCCTGTTCAGTAGAAATTATCCGTGTCCTTCTGCAACATATTAGAAAGTTAAAGCCAAACTCAATGTATTTGGCTTGAGTTTACCTCTTTTAATCAGCACCATACCCATCAGGGCAAAAAAACTATGTATGTGCATGTGTTTAAATTATGGAGTTCACAGAAGGCCACAAAGGGCTTGGAAGGTTCAGTAATGTTAATTTTTATTCTGTGTGTGCCAACAGAGTGGTTGACCATCATTAGTTGTAATTAGGTTGGACAACAACATTTATTCCTGGTGTACTATATTGCTGTTTGCCCATGCACTGAAGAGCAGATTTCAGTGTGAACATGAGCTCTCACAGAGCAAAACATTGTTTAAAAAGATGTTAAATTCTGTAGTCATTAAATTATGAACTCTGTTCCACTACAAATGTATCACGAGATTGTGATGCTTCAGTCATAGCTCTACTACAAAGATTAAAGGATATACATCATATTTCAACAACTGGGCTTTTGCCATTAAGGATTTATGTCTACTGAGATTAGCATCAGAAAGGGATGCTTGTACTGCAAGATTGTTAATATTGCTAACTTGGGTGGAACCAAGGGTCAGGTTCAGGCTTCCCATGAACTGTACATGATGAGCTTTAAAGATTTCAAAGCAGAAAGTTGATTATGAAAACAATCCTTAGTTCGTAGATCTTAACCATCAACTGTTTTGAATTCTACACTTATTTTTGCTTAAAACTCTTTAGTTTCCTAAAATCCAAATGAAAGTATTATTGAAAATAATTACCATGCCAGATTACATCTAATTTTTCAGTGTATAAGTCACTGAAGTAATTTGAAAAAAAACCCCAGTCATTACAGTGCACCAAATCCCAAATGTTTCTTCTAACAGCAACCGCCAGGAACAGCTACTATAGTATTTGATCTGTTTAAGATAGATAGGTCTATCAATGGTCTGTTGAAAACTAGATCTTTAGATGCAAAAGGAAGAGGAAGTATATAGGTCACATACAATACTGATGTCTTAATCGAAAACCAGTGGACACATTACTAAGGCAAATCAAAATAAATCATTCAAGGACTTGGGAAGAGGACTGAACATTGTCAGATCAGATTAAATGCTCCTAAAACCATGTCAAGAATGAAATTTCTTGTGGGAATTGACCAGAGCAATGCTAAATATGGCAAGGATTAGCCAAATGTGCTTGTATCATGCAAGTAGCATTGAACAACTTCAGAATTTTCATGATTTCTGTTTGCTTTGAATAAACAGCTGAAAGCTTAGATGACTATGTAAAGACCATCCAAGTCATTTGAATCTGGAGGAATGAGCTGGAAAGCTTTCAGAGACAGATTTTTCACATGAGATTTCTAGTGCTTAGCTCTGGTCCCAGGAAAAATGCTGTTAAGAACATTTTCATAACATTCTTGGTCCTGTTGGGGAAGTATATGTAGGGAAAGAAATATGCATATCTACCAGAAACCCTGGCTGGGTTCTAGAGATCTTAGAAGTTTAGGGAATATGGCACCATTTTTTTCATTCTTACGTCTTCAAAGGATGGATTTGAGCTTCTGAGAAGAATCTTGGCTTGGCTTGTGACTGGTTACAATAGCAAATGCTGGTCAACCATTTCATTGCATCAAGCACAGAAATATTTCTTACACTGCTTTATAGCATTAATTGCAAAATGCATTTTTTCTAGTCTTTGGTTTTCCTGTTTTTTGATTTCAGGCTTTGCAGGAATTCTGTGGGGAAGACATTTCTGGGTGGCTGGGTGGTACTGCTGGGCCACAATAAACACTCACTTCTCAGCTCAGAGTGATGTGACCACTGTAAAGGCCGTTCTCTTTTCATTTACACAACTTTTGCTCTTCCAATACTTTTACTCACCCCTTACCAGCTCAGTGGCATGAAGTGTGTGAGGCAGGCAGTGCTGCTGAGCAGCCAGTGCAGTTCCTGGGGGACAGGAGTTGTGCAGTTGGCTGCTCTCAGGGATCAGCATCTCAGCACCACAGTTCACAGCTCTCTAAGGCTCTCTGTCTACCCTAAATCCTTCCATAGAAATCATAAATCCTAAGGGCAGGGCATTATAGTCTTTAGTTGAATAGGGATGCTCTCTAAGCTGAAAAGTAAAGAAGTAATATTACTAAAATGAGCATGAAGTCAGTCCTGAGCAACAGCAGTAGCTCTTGGGCCACACAGCTCCCAGTCAGACCACCAGTAATAAAGACAATACAAATACCTGTGAAGAAAAGGCATCTGCTAAGTAACAAAAAAATTATCAGTGGACAAATCTTAGTCACTGCCAATAGGGAATCTATGGGACTAAAAATGGATTACTGGATAGCTGAAAAAATTTTCTAGCTAGCTGGAAGATTTAAAAAAATGTCACTACCGTTATAGGAAATGGGTTATGTTGTTAATAATGCAACACCATAAAAAGACCTATTTCTCCTGCAGTACAATCAGATTCTGGTTTTATATAAAATTAACTTCTCAGATCTACACAATATATGTCTGCTCATAAGAGTAAAGAGCTTCTCTTGACAATTGTCCTTTGAATGTAAGAAGTCCACAGCATCAGAACAGTTTCCCTGGAGAATTGTAAAAATGAATCAGAATTTTATATTCAAAAGCTATGCAGTCTCACTCTCCAAAATGTCCAGAGAGGTTAAAATATTTTTTAAAGTTCTTTTTAATTTTATATTTCATAATTTTTTTGTATATTTTCCCCTTCTTCTTTCACACTTTCTATCTCCATGACTGTCTTTTTCTGTCTCTCTTCCCTTCCTGCCTCCCACCTTTTTTAAATTTCAGAGGCAATTCTTCTTCCAATTCTCCTTTAGTAAAATTTCATGATGAAGATTCCATGCAGTGAATTTTGGTAACTCAGAATTTATTTCTGACTTTTTCTTTATAGAACAAACCTATCACTTTTTAAAAGTTCTATGCTTTACTATCCCTATAGAGATTTCTGGGTATTTTTTTTACTTCTCTTGCTTTCTTTCTATTACTCTCAGCACGATGATGTCTCTTCATCACTGTGCAAGCTCACTGTATGGGGTCTCCTATATTTTGCAGGTCTCCTACAATACATTCTGGAATGAAGCTTCATTCCCTATAACTCATTGAAAATTCCATCCCTCAAGAGCTTGGACTTGTCCTCCAATACAAGTCCAGCAGTATTTCACTTCTGTTTGCCTAAACAGCTTGTTACAGAAACATGACATCACCCTGAATATTTTCTTTTTTCCCCTAAGGGGAGCTTAATGTTATCAGTAATAATACCAGACTTTTGCAAAATGTGTGCTTTGTATTATGCTTAGTCGAGCACTAATGGATTTTATCCATTTCATTTGCACTCTTTAAATCCTAAACCATATTCAGAACCTATGTCCTGTCCATTCCTTACATAGTCCTTGACTAAAAATCTATATGAAGATAGAAAAAATAGACTTCTGCCCAACAGGGAGAGAAGAAATGATTAGCAAACAACAAAGCAGCAAAAGTGAAACACAAGTAAGGACAATTTCTGCTAATACTGGCTAAAGGGCAGCACTGATATGACTGACCTACATCAGGAAGATTGGAAATTAACAGGGAGAGTGTCAAAAGTGCTCATGCTGACATAAGGTGCTTCTAGCCAATTACTCCTGGAAAAGAGAAAGATTAACTTGAATTTTGCTTCCATATTTTATTTTAAATATGGTGGGTTTATTGGTTTGGTTTTTTTTTTTTTTTTTTTTTGATTGGAAGTGAATCTTGGATTTGAGAAAATCATAAAGAAACACACAGGGAAGAAAAGAAGCAGGTGAACAGGATGAGAAGGAAAGTGAAAAGTGTGCAGGGTACAGTTCTTTGACACATGCTACCTTTGAGTTCTAACATTTCAATAATGTGCTTGCAGAAATGTTTACCCTATGCCTTCAAAGGGAGCAAAACATTAATTTACATGCCATCTTTTTCAAGATTTAGGAAACCCTTTTTTTTTGTGTTGGATATTTCAAATAACTTGTGTAACATACACTATGATTTAATGATGCTCTGAAATTTCAGTGCAGCCAGTAAATCCTTAGTTTGCCACCATAATAAAAAATTAATGGCATAGCAGATAAGAGAAAAATACTAATTATGTTAGGTAGTACACATTTCTATTAATTCAGAAGGCCTGATAAAAGCATTTAAAATCATGTCTCTTATGTAGAAGTCAATGTTGAAAAGAAAATAATAATGACAATCTCTTCCATAAGAAAAAATTATTAAGGTTTTGGGTTTTTTTTAAACTGTTATCTCAGTGTGCACATGTAACTGTACTACCTGATTTTTGGTAGTATTGCTGCAGGTTGTTTTCAGAATCTGGTTTTTTTTAAGTTCAATATCTATGTTAATGGAACCTGTGCTCTAGAAATGAAGCACAAATATTTCCCATATTTACAGTTTGTCAAATGTGTCTGGGTTTAATATTGATATATGATATTTGTTTTCCTAAGCATTTCTCAGGGTATTTTTCAGTGTGTGTCTTTGTACCTTCATGATTCAGCCAGTCTGATCTGTCATGGGATTTAAAGTGCAGAATTCATCCAAACCCCTAACATCTCCATGGAAGTGAGGTCAGAAGGGGGGAGAGGTGAACATGCAGAGGTAATGCTGGACCAGACACCACAGAATAAGGGTGGACACAGAAAGTAGCACAGAGGGACAGAGAAAATAGCACAGAGCAGGAAAAATATGCTTGCAAGACACAGTGCTGATTTTTGTGCCTAATAATATTGTTACTTCATGAATGTAGAATGAACACAGTTCAATGGTATCTTTTTATTTCTCACCATTAGTCAAAGACCAATTATTACTTCTCCTAAATTTATGTTGTTACTGAGTAATTCTGCTGTTTTCAGTTTATCTATTTCATGCTGATAAAAGAAGAAATCAGAGAACCATGATTCAAAACTTTAAAATATGAGCCTTGAAATAATAGTATTACCAGGAATCACATTAAAAGGGGATTTAAGATAGTGAATTTTACACTGCAATCTAATATTGTTCTCATAGAAAATCCAACTGTACTTTGCAAGTGCATTGCAAATGCTGTGTACAAAGCAAGTGTGAGATGAATAAAATAATTGAAATTATTGCTGTGTCAATAAGTTTTGCATAAATAAGTGGTAAATGGTTGCAATTTGAATCCAGCAAGGATTTCAGCAGAAGTGGAAAGTACTTACTTTGACAAAAACAAAGAAACAGTGTGTTCAAAGGACCTGTGGCATGAGTGGAAAAATATAGGATTGAATCTATTTCCTTGATAAGTCAGAAGGTAACAAAATATCTACATGGATTTTTTTTTTTTTTTTAATATACATAGTGGTTCTTATGGGCAAAAAGAAGTTGGAAGTTTGTTATGAAAAACGGGAGGATGGGCTGAAGAGAAAGAAGGCATGCCAGAAACAGTCAAGACTGAAGACAGACTATAATTTTGATGTTCACTTCTTTCTTAGTAAAAGCAAACTCCACAGGCTACTAATGTGGGTGGCATTTGCAGGTCAGGATGATGCCTCTGTTCAGATACATTTACAGTCCAAAATCATTATGATAAACAGTATCCATGAATACACAGGGAATATGACATATATATAAGATTTACTGAGGCAGAAATTAAAATTACTTAGGCTTAAGGGAGGAAAACAGGTTATAGATGAAACTCCCAAAAATGAATTTTGGGAAGGAGGGAAAAGGAAAAGTATAGAGCTCCTATAATGTTGACATAGAAGCTTTGAAAAGGAACTAAGAAGCAGGCTATCTGTCAGCACAAAGATCAGCAGGAACAGCAAATAAGGACCTGAGAGATCCTTAAAAAACACCCCAAGCATTCTGTCCTAACTTGTATTTATCTCTATAAAGAGATTGAAAAACATTACTGTATAATTGCAAGACACAGTTAACATTTCCCAAACGTGTCATGAGTGAGGCTGAGACCTGAGAGGAATTGCTCGTGTGCACTGAAGTAGAAAAGAGCCCAAGAGCTGTTCCAAGGCCAGATGGCTTTGTGATGGTTCCTTAAGACTCCAAAAGAGGACATAACTCCTGTTCAAAGAAGACTTATCACAGATATGGGTAAATGGGCAATAATGGCTTCTGCTGGAAAAATGAGCTGCCATAACTCTCGCAGTGCCTGAACTATGATTTATTTTTTCCAACAAGACACCATGGCTGGAGCAAGAGAGGCTTATTGAGTGATGCTAATGATCTTTATGCATTTAGGCACTGTATCCCAGCAACTTTGATGTTTATTGAGCATAATTTTAGAGCAAATTAGAGGTTTTCCTCACAGAATGAAGAAAATGCTAGAGACAAGCTGGCAGAAAGACATAAAGAAGATAGTTTAAAACTGACACCGAAATTTGTCTGCTTTATTTGGCCAGTAGAACAAGTGAAGCTGCTTCTGTCTCTTTTGATACTAATTTTGCTGAATATACTATTTCATTTGATTAACAGTGTAATTCTGGTGTCATTTAAAAGGCAGAATATGCAAGAATTGTGATTTCTGTTAACTTTTATATCACAGCAGCCCTATGGAATCCACCTAAGGAGTTTAGCTAAGTTACTGTGTTTCCTTAATGGTTAATAATATAGCAATGAAGATATCAATGCATGGACAAATGACTGATGAAATTTGAAGCAGAGAGAACTTTGATGGACAAGGTGAAGGGAAAGTATAAAATTAAAAAGTAATGGAAAATTGAGAGTAAAGCTTTTAATTGTGAAGCTCCTCTTGGGTTTAGAAGATAAAGCATTTTTATCTTTTGCAGTCATGCAGACAAGATGTAAGTGGGAGACAGGAGGTCATATCATGAACTAATCCTTTCACCCTCTCACTCAAGTCCCTTTTCAGAGCTGCTCAATAAAAGACACATCTGAGATGAAGACAGCTCCATTATGAATCTTATATTTGCTTTCCTTTTGAACCAAGTACAAGACCACAAAAATTTACTTTTCCCACACAAAAGAAGATGTAAGTTGGACAGCATCTTGTCAAACATGAGACTGTTGATACTTAAAAATTGACATTTTGAAGAATGCAGTCGGTTGGAGTCTTTACCACAAAGCCATATTCTCATTGTTTTGCTCCAAAATTTACCAAGACAGTGAAAAACACTATTTACAAAGTACCTTACTGTGTTTACTTGACCTTTCCTCAAATCTTTTCTCTGAGGCAAGACTGCACCATTTCTAACACGTATAATAAATTTCCACTCAGTACCTGCTCCCAGAGGATTTGCTGCACTGGGCAATGCACAAGGTTCTTGGGTAGGTCAGCAAAGGCCTGTGCAGACAGACCCAGAGCCTCTTGTTATAAATGCATAAATCCCACTATGAACTTCAAAGAGAATCCTTAATATTGTATTTTCTTTCTTTTACATGAGATAGTTGTTGAAAAATAATTATGATTTTGAATATGGAGAAAGTAACATGAGCAAAGAGAACTTTTCAAAGCATAGACTACACCTTCATAATCTCTGCTCAATATGGAAAAATTAAGAGAGAACCTCTGTTACACAGCATGGTCTTTAACTTGGGGAAAGGTAGACTGTTGCTGGAGAAACTTTGAAATATATTACTATTTCCAATAGAAAGTCACATTGGAAGGTTTATGTCCAGGTTCTCCTGGACATTAAGGTACTGGGAGTTAAGATTTTTTTTACCTGAACTATTAAAAGGATCTGGCATTTCTTACTTATTTTGGCAGCATGCTTTGTAGAAGATGGTATTTGCTAACACATAAAGGCACAGGACATTTTGGAGCCCAGACGTCAAGAATGAGACTCCTTGAAGGTTTTTTGAATCTCAGTTTTACACAGGTAAAACATAGTATATTTGCTATGGGGTTTTTCTTCACTGTTAATATTTGAATTAGAGAACTGAGTTCTTGCAATGATGGCAATTAAGCTGGAAATATTTCTGCTTTTTTGACAATAATATAAACTTGCATAGCAAGTGCAAGTTGGAGATCTACATGTTTTAAACAGGCCTAAAAATTAAGACTTTATAACCTTTATTAGCCTCACATATTGTGTAAATACTTTAAGTGCATTTAGGACCTAGCTTCCAACATTTATGTTTGACAGTTTTCACTTCCTCTATCAAAAATTCCCTTTATTTCATAATTCACAGGAGATGAATGAGAAACTCCAGCTCCAGTAACTGAACACATCTGACTGTTCCCTTCTTTGCTCTTTTTTCCTAATTTGTTTCTACATTTCCTTTTCCCCAAGAGATTTCTTTGGGCTTCTTAACAGATTTACCTGGGATTATTCATTCTCTTCTGTCCATTTCCAGAACAAAGAATCAGCTACTTGAGAGTCACACAGTGCTTGTTAAATACCTGTTGCCTACTGGCATTTAGCTGATTATACTGCAAATTATCCTGTGTTTAATTTATTTCACCTTTCTTTCAGGAAAGACATTTTCTTTGAATAAAGATGCTGTTAAATCCACAGGAAGCTTCTATTATGGTTTTCTTGTTGTCAGATTCAAATTCTGGATGTATTCTCTGGTATTTTTTGTCATAAGTGCAGCCCCTAGGACTGTGCCTCAGCTGCTTGGGTAACACTGGGTTACAGTCTCCAGTCTCCTCAGGTGCAGACAGCTAAAAGGCATTTGTTTGAGTTTTTAGTTAAAGTACTTGAATTCAAAACCCTTTGTACTCATATTATTAACTTCAGCTACTGGGGGCCAAAATGATGAAACATTTATGAGGAGGTTTGCTTGGCTCCTTCTGGGAGCCTGAAGCCTTTCACTGTGGCACAGCTAAGCACAGGAGGAATTAGTTGAGTTACGGTATGTATTTCAGCAGGGTCCCAAAATTTTACTGCAGATGCAGCTTTCATTGTTTCACAGCCTGAGACGGACTTGGGTGCACCATGAACACTGGCCCTTGTGGTGGGTGGCCTATTCCCTGAGCAGGTTGGTAAAAGCTCTGCAATGTGGGTTCTTCACACCCTTCTAAGACCCCCTTAGTGAGAGAGGCCTCTGTCACAATCTGCTCACACAAATGGGGGTTGTGATGGTTCCTTAACTGATCTCAGAGTGCAAAAACAACACAGAGAGGGGGTTTGAGTATTAATCAAAACAAATGCACTTTTTATTGAGTGCCCACAGCAAAGGCGATAGAGGGATTAGAAAAGGAGATAAAGGATAGAGAGAGAGAGAAAGATTGGAATGGGTATGGCTACCAATGTAGAGATGAAATCCTCGTGGTCCAGCCAATAGAATCTGTCTTGTCACATCAGGGAGAGTCTCAAAGTCTTGGTTAAGTCAGGGGTCTATTACAGTCCTCGGCCAAGGGGGAAACAGGTAAAAGACAATGGAGAATAAGTCTATTGAAAAAGGGTACAGTCCATGTTCCAAAGCAGGATAAATCAATCTCAGCAGTGGGTGGGACCCATTGTTCAGGACTGGTTTCTATGGGAAACAAGTCTCAGTCCAGTGAACACACCTGTGGCAACACTTGGCAAACATCTCACTTCAGTCAGGCCATTACCCCTGTGTCACAATTATAGGAGTCTCAGTCTCAGTCCTTGGGAGGGGGCTCCAATTCTCCATCTATGACACTGGTCATGAGGCAGATGAAGGATTTTCCATGGGGGATCACCAAAGTTGCCCTGTGGGGGTCCCAGTTTCTGGGATACCGTTCGTTGGTTTCTCTGGGTCTGGATTGAAGGCACTTGAGATGGTAGTTCATGTTTGGACTCAAGTGTTTATTATTTCTTATCAGTAAAACAGTCTCCTCACTGTGAGTTCAGCAGCTTTTCATTAGCAGGCACAAAATGGCTAACAATCTCTTGGTACAAGGTCTTTTAAGACTTTATCCAATTAAGAACTGACACCTAGATTATTTTCCCTTTTAACCCAATAAATGATCCCACAGAGCTGCAATGGGGACTTTTCTGCCCAATTACAAAATGCCACCCAAACCCATGGAGAAGGAAGAAGAAGCATGAAGAAGAAACCCAGGACAACACTCTGTGCCCTCCATCTTGCTTCCATCCGCAACATACTAAAAATCCCAAAGCCTAAATTTCTCACTAAGTGATACACCTACACTACTCTCTATAATCTATTTCACTCTTTTGTGGATTCTGGTCTATCTTGAAGTCTAGGAAACTTTCTCCATGAATGAGGGTCAAAGTCAGTGCTCCCCTGGGGATCAGGGCACCCCAGAACAGACAGAGAAATATTCCCGGTGCCCTGGTCTCCACATTACCCCAGAAAGTTTGTTTGGCCAAGAGGTGGGAAAATTCCTGGGCTGTTGTGATATTGTGAAGCAGGTGGAAGTGTACAGAGCAAGCTGCTCCTTGCCAGGCCCTGCTCAAGCAGTGTGCCATGGCAGCACTGCAAACACAGCTGCAAGCACAGCTGCAAACAATCACTTGACAAGCATCCACCTCAACCAGGCCAGAACCCCAGTCAGGGTCTTCAGGCTCTTGGTCTCTGTGACAGTCATGAGGCAAATGAGGGAAACTTCAGACCCTCTCTTACAGCCTCTGCCCAAATTAGGACAAACAAGGGCACATGGCAAAGTAAAAAATACAGATTTTATTTAACAACAAAATATGAGGCAGAGAGATAAAAAGAGGAAAAACAGGATAAAAAGAGGAGGAGAGAGATAACAAGCAGAAGATAGTTGCCACCTGTGGATCCAGCAGCATCCCACTGGCCCTTCACCCCTGGCTTATCAGCAGTGAGAGTCCCAAGGTTCCAACAACCCCATGGCTTCAGTTCTGGCCAATAAAATGGGATCTGGTAAAAGGCAAGTATTTACATTAAAAAGTTGAATTAAGAATATATGATTGTTTACATTTCTGGCTTACTTTATATCATACACAAAAGTTAATTTTAATAGATTTTTTTCTTGTTGAACTTCTCACTTACTTTTAAGGATTGGTTTTAAAATTCAAGACTATCTGGTTGACCTTCTAACCAACCACTTAAATATTCAGAAATGGCAAAGATCCAGTATTATTTCCCTTAGAAAGTAGCTATTTCTGTCTCAAAAGAGAGAGAAAGAGCTACTTTATCATTCTCATTTAAAATTGGCTTAAAGAGTATTGCAAAAGAAAAGAGCATCCCAACTCAGTTACGGTGAACCCAATGTGGCTCTCTGGCCACACTGATGCAGGTGACTGCTGTGTCTGACACAGTCTATTTTTCCTGAGCCAGGCTGAGTGTTCCCCTTTGCTGTAGCAAAAAAAAAAAAAATCTATTCTCTGCAGTTGCTGAGCTGATGCCCAAGAAACAGAACAAGACACAAGGGGTACAAACTGAAACACGACATTTCCTCTGAACAGGAGGAAAAGCAGCTTTTCACTGGGAGGGTGACCAGGAACAGGAACAGGTTGCTCAGACAGGTTGTAGAGACCAAAAGGATGTTCAAAATCCATCAGTGTGGATGCTGAACAACCTGAACAACTGGCTCTGCAGGGCCCTGCGATTTCAATGGGGATCAATTTGGCAAGCTTTGTTTTCAATTTTTTTGAGAAAAAAAATTGAATAGGGATTAGGTGAATAATAAGACTCACATTTGTGGAATTGGAGTTAATTCAAGAAAATATTTTTCTTTCTATATCTACACTTCTATGTAAAACAGAATTTTACCACATGCTAAAAGCCTCCATTTAAATGTGTATTTAGGGCCACCTTTTGTGCTGCTAGATTAGTCATTTATACTTGAGATCAAACACCTAATAATAACTTCAAATAGCTATTCCCTATGAAAAGTAATGGAAAATAAGACCCAAGTTTGCATTTTCAGGAACTAATGATACTAATGTATGCTATTCTAAGATATAGGAAAATATTTGTTTTTACTATAAATAATTACTACAATTATTAATAATAATAATTACTACTTACTATTAATGATAAATTACTATTAATCATAATAATTTCTACTATTATTAACACTGAAAGCTACTCAGCAACACCTACAAGCTAAGGTAGCATAGAATCACTGAATGATTTGGGTTGGATGGCACAGCATGGCCCTGTTCTGGAAATCATTTTTATGCACACACTTAAGACATTGTGATCTAAAGATGTGCCTGAATTTGAGTGGGCAGATGTGCTTGTTAAATTTTATTCATAAGTGGGGATATTTGTGTGTATACATATGTTTATGTGTGTGTTTATATCCATCTATAGATAGAACACATGGACTTGCAGGGAGTTAAGTTCACAGTATAAATTAAGAGCACATCAAGTCATTGATAATGAAAAGCTATATCTTTTTTTTGGCTAAATATATCACCTGGAGAGCTGGTCCATTTCTTCAGCTCTGACAGAACCTGGAGACCACTGGCAAGGGAGTTTCTCTGTGCTAAGGTGATGCTTCTCCAAGAGTTTTGCTTCCGAGCCTGATGTCATAACCTGTGATTACTCAGTTATTTTGGGGAGGACTCCAGAGCTCAAGGGCTCCACAAAGGGCAGGAATAATCTTTTTTTGTCTGTTTAATCTTTACCAAGTCAAACTTTCTAAATGAAGGGAATGCACATAAGTCCTATTGCCCTTGGTGTCCTCTTTGTCTCCATTTGCCTCTGCATATATTGACCCAGTGCAATGACAGATTAATGGTGACATTAAATGAGGTATTAAATTTAATCTTCTTTACTTGATGTAGCAAAAGTTCCTTTTCCAAACCACTTTTCTTTAATTTTTGCTTCATGATTGTCATTTTTCATTCGCTGATTTTATTCATGCTAGACTAGGCCAGTGACCTAAAACTGCCAACTTAGGAGTGAAATGCTAATCACATATCTTCAATGGAAGGCATCGGTGTAAATGTTTCCCATGCATTATTTACATCAATTATTTTCTGTCTCAGAGATTCTCCTGGCTCCTCCTAAAACAGTTCAAACACTACTAACAAAATCACTAATTTTGGTTGTATATATTCAAGGCAGACATCCAATTGACAAAGTCAATTTATAATTGTTTAATCCAAGATGTCTTGGAAAACTTCTGAATTTAGGAGGTCACCTCACTACTTGAAAGACTTATTAGCAATTTCAGAGCTTTCTCTCAAGATGTTTTTTAGTCTTTGTATTTCTTAAAATGTATTAATGGGGTGTGGTTCTTGCTCTTCAGGTAGGCAGATGATTAACAGCTTTACTACAGCTTACACAGCCATAGTGTTGCTAAATGATGATTTTAACATGAAAAATGTGTCACCAGCAAGGAATTATTAATACTATTTCATTTTAGATGACATATTAAGAAGAGGTTCTTCACTGTGAGGGTGGTGAGGTATCGGACAGTTTGCCCAGAGGAGCTGTGGATGGACCATCCCTGGAAGCAAACCAAATAAGGCACTGGTTGAAGGTTCTTTGAGAAAACACTTTAAAATAAAATACAGTGCTTGCTTTTTGTTTATTTTGATAAATTGATATAAATTTCAATAAAAACGTTCCTAGAATATTTTCTCAGCCCTAAGAAAATTACCCTTGTGATGACATGATTCTAATTCTGTTGGATATCTTGTATCCTCGTTCCCTACTGATGGAAATGTTCACTGAAACCATTCATTTCACATGCCAAAACCCCAGAGGCTCAAGTTTGGGGTGCACACACCACACACCATCATTATTTATCAGCTCTGTAACATTGACTGTGCCCTTTGCTTTCAGATGTGTTCAAATCCCAACACTGTCTTGCAATTCCTTGGTGCTTCACTATAGCATGGAGCATCTCCTGCAGGAACTCAGTATGTCTGAATCAGTAGATCCAGAATATTTTTATTTAACACATTACAAGATGCTGCCTTCTGTCTGTGATACAAGCTTTCAGTCACCTCAATTTAATGCAAAAGCATAGTGCCAGAGCATTCTTTATGGAATCATGCAATTTATTTTAAATTCACCACTTTTTAATAGATCTACATTTACTCTTTCAAGTACTGGTGGAAAGGAAGTAGATTATATGCACCTAGCTGCTGAAATAGAATAAAATAACAAATTAATAGAAAGATGCTTCAAGAAGGATATTAAAAGAGCATTTGAGAGCATCAATCATTCAGTGATGTAAACATGAAAGAGTTTATTCTTTGTGTAAAATCAGAAATTATTAGAGTGCACTCACTCTGTTTATTTCTTTACTCAGCCTCATGGTACTGGGGTAAAATCCCTTTATCCTTAGTAAATTTATATATGGGAGGCCAGATGAATGTTTTGAATATGAAGACTCATATTTTGGTGATGCTAGTGCTTACAGCATTTTTCCCTTAGTTTAACAGTCCTGTATAAATTTTGGTCACTTTTGTGCACCAATGGTTCCTTCTGTTTTTCAAACTTGACTGTATGTAGAAGTCACCCAGAGATAACAATATTCTAAGAAATTAAATATCCTATTCCCAGCAGCTTGACTTTGTGAGGTTTCAGACAGGTCACTTGGCAAGGACTCCCCTTTCCAGCCACAGGGTGGGCAGCTTACATGTTCACTTTCCAGGCAATTTTTCTGTACATGAGGTCCAATCATGAACTGCATAAACTGTCTGTAACAATAAAAAAAAATTAATTAAGAACATGTACAAAGTGAAAGATCTTTATATACAAGAAGAGATAGTGAGTAAGGTGAATCACAGACTGAGTAGTAATCAACAGAGTTGTGTTGCTTGCAAAAACCCAAATCTTACTGTCTGCAGAGTGCAAAGTATTTCCATTTTAATAAGGCTGCAGCTGAAGTACTGTGTATGGGTTATTTGTTGTTGCCCGATTGATAAAGGACACAAAACTCGGATAAGTTTTGTGCGGTGCTTTATTGAAGGGCCCAGGGGCCTGCGGACTAGCGTCCCCAAAAACAGACCCCCGAAATTCACACATGGGTGTTTTCCTTTTATATACAAGCAATTCATAACAAAGTCTCCAAGAAACAGTGGCCATTTGCCAAACTACGGACCCTTGTAATACATTTCCTAGTTCACGAGCGAAATCATAAATCTTCTACCTGTCCTATTGTAATGCTATCCCCAAACCGGTTAGTCTTGTTACTCTCCTACCCTGGCTTAATGTATATTAAGTTTCTAAGGCCACCTGCCAAGGTTACACATAACTCAACACATAATATCAACGGCTACAAAATTATTTTTAACAAACCAATTCACACAAAACTCATAACTAAACTATAATAAAACATTTTGCTAAATTTCATTTCTTTTCCAACATTGTGACCTTTTAAAGAATTTTGAACAGACAAAAAAATGGATCAGAGGTCCTGGAAAAAATTTAAAGAAAGACAGAAAGACCTGGAGTTGTTAATTTAGAGGACAATGCACAAAGAAAACTGTAATAATAATAGTCTTCAATTATATAAAGCCATGATTGTTACAAGTTCAAAGGCAATAGACTCTTCCAAAGGATAGGGCAGGAACTAACAAACTTAATTTGCAGCAAAGAAGATGTAGATTAGATGACAAAAGAAAAAAAAGAAAAAAAGTGCTGATGATACGGGGGAGGATAAACGGGTGACAAGGTGACAGAGTCTACATCACTTGAGATTTTACAGAAAAGATTAAGCAATCATCCACCAGAGTTATCTGACATTTAGTTGGCTAAAAGTCATCTGAAGATCCTTCTGTATTTACTCAGCTTCTGATTTAGAAATGTTGGATTCAGGGAGACAATCCAGAAAAATATACGCCACACTTCAAATTTTGTCTTCTGTGAAAACTGAAAAAACCCCCAAAAACAGGCAACACAGATTTTCCATCTGAACAGTAGAGCAATGAGGACTGCTCTATTGAGTCAGCAGTGACTGACTTTCCCAGTCCAGCTGGTCTTGAGAAAAAGAGTATGCAAAATACCAATCCCAATGTTCTGATGGGGAAAAAGCCCATCCCCAAAATCAACAAAAAGCAGTTCCCCCTTAAAACCCAATCACCAGATTGTTGGAGTTAATCTTTAAGGTTAATTTTACTTTGGGATGAGAATGTTAATAGGTAAGAACATATCCATCCAGCTTCTGGCTCCTTTTTAATAACATCCTTCTTTTAGTTGTTACATGTTAAAGAAGCCTTAATCCAAAACTCCCACTGCACAGTCTCTCGAGCAGAGCTGTATAATACCATCTCTGTTAGAGGAAGCTACTCTCACTTTCAGGTGAATCATTAGAAGAGTTGTAGGGAACCTCTAGGTAAGAGATATTAACTGCTAAGCAGGTCAGTTGTCCTCTTAGGAGATGTAAAAGTATGGTTATGAACATTTAAAAAAAAATAAAGAAATAACTTCTTTTTTTTCTTTTCTAGAAGTGCTGTTTGGTGCAATGAAATGTCAGCATAGGGGTGATGAAATGCTATCACAGGACTGGGCTCTGTCACACAGGGATTTTCAGACAGAAATCCCAACAAACACTCTTCAATCTCTTGGGATAGGCAAAATATTTCTGGTGTGTCTGTATTATATACACATATTTTGGGTTTTTGGTTTTTTTTAAATTGTAATCTTGACACATGGTATAGAGCAAGGCTGAGCAGACAGAACAGTGTTTATTTTCCCAGTACACTCCCTTTGATTTTCACCTATGCCACACTGCCCATCTTCTAGAGCTGTTGACTCAAACCTGTCTGTCCTGGAAATGTCTGACCTGTGTACGAACCTCTGGTCTGGGACCGGCAGTGGCTCTCTGGGAAGAGGGTGTGGACAGGAAACATACTGCCCCTTCCAAGTTCCTTCCAGGGGAAAATACATCTGCTTTCCACTCAGCAGGGAAGGGGTGCTTTCTATAGAGCGAATTTCTGAAATCTTTTAGAGAAGGCCTGCTTTTTGGACAGACTTTCTGCTGCTAAAAATGGGATTATGTGACAATCAGTAGCTGATGCCTCTGTTCTAGGCCTTCACAGACTTTTATCAGCCCAGGGCTCACCCCAAGGAAGGGCTGCATTCCTGCTGATGGGAAGGATTTAACACCTTTCCCACCAGGTTGAGATGGGGAATCATCCCAATCATCCCATGGCATCTTGGAGGACCATGGAGGCTCTGGAAAGCAGCTGCTCAAGCTCTTTGTAAATCTCTATGGGGTCGAGCCAGCTCCCAGGCCTTGGTGAAACATCCCTGGGAAAGGGTCCTGTTAGTGAATCCTTCAGGTAACTGATGGGGAGATAGCTTGGCACCTCAAAGGGAGGAATCTCTCCAAAGAGGCTGAAAGGCTTGCTTGCTTCCGGCATCAGGAAAGGTTCTTTCCTTATCTAGACTGCCTTATTTTTCTTTAATGTTTTTCAAAATGAAAACCCATTTAAAAGAGAAACTGCCAATGCTGGAACAGTTTATTTGCTTACCCGGGAGAATGTAGAGCCTATAATATGTGATTCAATGTGTGCTGGGGTCCCTTTTGGTGATAGAAAAAGTGAGTAGCTTATAATAATGGTTGCTTTTTCCCTATAGGTATGAGTGAATGAAATGAGAACTCTAATGATATCTGTATAATGAGTCTTGTTACTCAGTTGCCTATAGATGGCAAGGCTTGGATTCATAATTACATTAAGAGCCATATCTTATGCTGATCATTAGCAAGGAAAATTTCACACTAGAGATTCATTGTACTAAAGACCAGTTAAATTACAGTGTGTGTCTGCACATTATGGATATTATGATTCATTTCTGGCTTTAAAATACTATAGTTAGGAAAAAATTATCTTGCATATTTCAGAGTAAAACCAAAGGCTGGAAGAAATCACTGAGTGTTTGTAGCATTTGACTTTTTTCATTGTAAAAATGTCACTCCCAGTTCCAATTACTCTGTCAGGTTTCCAGTGACCAACACTAAAAATATTACAGAGGTAGACTTATTAACACTTCTTTTTTGCAGCAGAGCAGGAGCCCTCCTTGGTTGTTCAAGTAAAATAGTAAGAACCACTGTCAAAAGTGACATAAGGTGCCTGGAAAAGAACAAAATATGTAAAGCACAGAAGCACAATAATCTGCTCTGGTCTGCTATGCTGAACTGCTTTATTTAGCATTTCTACTCTAGCAAGCTTACAGAAGAAATAGAAAGAATGGAGGATAACAGCTCTGAAGGAGCTACATATTCACCTCTCTCTTTTGGACATGAAATAGATTGAACAGTAGATAGGATGCAATTAGGAAGCTGTCTGGCAGTTATGCACTCATATCAGAGGACTGCAAATCGAGGGTCTGACAAATAATTAATTTTTCTTAAACATGCACCTAATTAAATTGCAAGATAAAGAAATTCTCTTTCTCTCTCTAATGTGCTATTTAAATGGTCAAGAAATAGGGCTTCAGAGAGATCCTCCTTCTGGGAAACAACTGCATTGAGCATTACACAATGAATTTACTAATTACTCAGGACAAATAATTGCTCTTGCTTCTTTTGAGAGAGCCAATTACTCATTCTGTTTGCATGTGGGTATGGTGATGTTGTGGGGGTTTTTGTTTCTTCTTTTGTTTTTTTTTTTTTTTTAACACTTACTGCCTCAACTGTTGACCTTCACCAGTTTTTGCCTGGGCAGTTGCTCTGGACACAAGCACTGCAGCAAAGGAACTAAAAACAGTCCACAGGGAATAAAGTAGGTATGGTAGCCCAGAGTTTTTATAAGTAAGTCTAAAAGAGGTATCAAAAGCTTCGCATTAAATGAATGCTTCTGTGGAGCCAAAAGAATTGGCATTTCTAGAAAGAAAACTGGGAGAAAGTCCTAGCTTTGCCCCATGGAACTTGGTCTAAACACCAAAAGCAGATAAAGGAGGGGATGGAGCACTGGGCATTATGTCTCAACATGTAGATATGGATTAAGAAAATCTTGCAACAAAATAGACCTGAATTTCCTTATCCCAGAAGTGGGTCAGCTTCAAACTGCCTTAAGGGAAATGTATGTCCTTATCTCTCAGAGTGTTTTAACACTCTATTATAACAATGTGGAACAGGTTCAGACAAGCATATAAAGCAGAATTAACATTTGCTTCCTGACCCCTGTATTGATTTGTGCTCATCAAATGAACAATCTCATTCAGCTAATCTTGTGGATATAGTTTGTTTTGCCGTGCTCCTATTTCAGTAATCAATGTATGTATAAATTAGAGAAAAATAATTTACTTTCCCTTTATTTTAAGAGAAAGAAATATATCTGAAAGTTTCAGAAAACAAAACAAAACAAAACAAACAAAAACAAAAACAACCAACTCTTTGGAGCCTGCTGAGCCCTAATCTTGGTACTGAATTTGTTTCCATGCAGGTATGTGGATAAAAGCCTGGTTGCTTCTGATAATGTTTCTTTTGGGAGTCACCACACTGAGAGTCAAATTTGAAGTTCACATTTGCATTTCTCACACTCTGTTATTTTAGGTGTAAGGTTAAATGCAGGTGTTTTGCTAAAATTTCCTATGTCCTTCTGAGTCAATTCCTGTTTCCAAGTCAGTCCTTATAATTAGTCAAGAGTCTAGGACATATTTTCAATTGCACTGGAGGGACAGATTTAAATTTTTTAATTTTTTTTTCATCAGTAAATATCATTTTGGCTGTGTTTTGAGGCATCTTGCAGCTCTCCCAGTTGGTTACACTTTAGAAAAAAATCCTGTTAGTAAGAATCTGACTTGAATTATATAAAACTACAACTGAACCATTGGCACATTTGCACTTTTTTTTTTTCCTGTCTGGAGAGGACAGCACTGAACATAGTTAAGTTTTAAGGAACAATTTATAGTTTCATTTTGCACTGTTGCTGCCCATCCCTGGGTCATTCTGTAGCTTTATCAGCTCTTACTGGATTCATGGCTACTGAAGATTTTTAATATCATCCCTTCATCTTGAGTCAAGTCAGCTGCATGCTGCATTTCCTCAAGAAGTCTAGGTGTACATAATATTGATTTATCATTTTTTAAACTGGTTTTTATTTTCCACTTCTCCATGGTGAACTAATGCCTAAAGAAGAAATAGATGAACTGCATAAAGACTCAGATTACTTTGCTCTTTACTCCCTAGTAATTATTTATGAGCACACAGCTGCTATATTCTGCAAAGTTCATAGCAAAACACATGAAAGTTGAAGGTTGGCAAATGTGAGAATCTAAAATGTTATGACAGATTACCATTACAAGTAAATTGTTCTGAGTTTGCCCTTCAATCTGTTTGTATTCACATTGCATGTAATTTTAAACTCATCTAATTTTTCACAGAAATTTCATTAAAATTTTCATTTAAATATATTTTCATTTAAATCTATGCAGAAATCCAGCAGATTATTCTGGCTCACTGTCATTTATTCTTTGTGTAAGAAATTAATTTTCTCAACATTTCCAATTTTATTCATCAGCCTTAATTTAAATTACTAACATTTTAGATCCTTTGAAGAAATTCAGTGACTTGATTACTTATTTCTCTGAACTAACTGAATAATTCTGACATGTCACACTTTTTGGAGACAGAGGGTTAACTGCAATTCTTTGCAAAGGCTATTTGGCTAAAAGTAGGATCCAATTAACCTACATTATTAACAATTGCTTCTTGCTATTCATATAGGTTATGAATAGACTCATTTATAAACCAAGTAAAACAGACGTAGGATCACTTTAACTAATTATGCTCCAAGTGACTGTTATTTTTTATTACACCAGTTTATAATTCTGTTGCAACAACTTGGTGACTTGATTATAGTATTAAATACAGAGGTACAAATGCACCTAAGGGCTCCCATTGGTGGATTACCTGGATTAGCTGCTCAGCTCTTGCTGTGAAGGCTCTGCAAATGCATCACCTCCTGTTTCCATGGCTTTAACCTTTCAGTTCTGCCCTAAATGCAAAGGGCATCAGGGAAGGAGCACAAGGCAGAGACCCAAAGGCACAAGGACACTGGCACTGCATCTTCTTTGGGACACCCATTGTGCGTGATGCTGATCCTGTTCACACAGCACTCTGAATGTGTGAGTTCATGCAGAATGGTGCCAGAAACACTGAACTGCAACTCTTCAACTCTACCCAAGCAGCTCAAGGGATTTCCAAACTCTGCTTTTTACTGGAATTCTTGAGATGCTGCTGAAGCTGTACTGTTCCACTAAATTTACTCTTATATGCTTATTGTACACGTATGACAACTTGAATTACTGCCCAGTAGTTTCCAAGTTGCCTGAGACGCTTGTGCAGTTGCATTCTGTGACAATCCCTCCTTGACCAAAGTATTTGCCAGGTTAAATATGTTTTTATTAAAAGTGTATTCTCAGATATATGATGTAAAACATAATTACCGACTTCGTGGTTTTGTGTGTGTGTTCACAAGAGAACTGTTTTAATGACCTTCCAATCAAGTATTGTAGTTGCAAATAATGTGAACTGAAGTATAATGTATGCCTGTGCTAAGCAACTGTTATCCTGACCTATGGTAATTTTCTGAGGGAAGGATGAGAGTGGAGCAAAAGGAGAAAAAAATATCAGGATTTATCAATATTATACAATCACATCATAGCTGTCTGATTGTTTTGCTGGTATTTGAAGTGATAGTAATGAATAATGAATAACCTGAGTTCCCAATAAAAGTGTGTTCTGCTTTTGCAAAGCTTTACCCACCCACCCTTCAAAACCCCCCAGATTTATGAGGAAATGCTTTCACCTGTATAGTCCTAAAATAGGTATCCTTCATGCTTCAGTAGAAAACTCCCCAGAAATGGGGCTGCTGGATGTTCTTTCAGAGAGACAGACTAGGGCCAGCTCTACTGAATCCTGAACTGAAGTCTAACCAGAGTAACCATGTAGTAGTGTTACAAAAGAAATAGAATTGGAGTAAACAAGTACAATACAAACAGTGGGATTCAATGTTTGTGTCTGTACCATGCATTGTGTGGTGTTGTTTGGTGTATTTATTAATTTGGATAATTTTGCTCTTCTAGAAAATCCAATGCAAATTTTCTGCAAGTAGGCTGATAATACAATCAAACTAACAGAACTGAACCAACTGTGAGATGAATTCTTACCTGCCAGTCTTTTCAGCTATGGGTACAACCCAAATTTTATACCAGATTTGGCTGCACAGACGTGGCACCACAGTCTGCAGCTGTTTCCAAATGCTTAATAAAGCAAAGTCTGAGCTTCCAGATATCACTTCCAGCTTTTCCCCTCTAACACACAACAGTAACCTTAGCAATGAGAGTTCTTTTTTTGAGATTAATGCATTAATGCAGCCTTTCCTTTGAATAGAATTAAAATTTCTTGAGAGAGTTTTACCAAAATTATCCCATCTTCACATTAAAAGAGAGACTGTTCCACTGACGTCATAAACAATGCCAACTAACAGAGAAATGAAGCAGGGGCTGATACATTTCTGACCTTTCCTCAGTATCTTTTACAGCTAAAGAAGCCTTTTCTTTTTTCCAACTCCTCCAGTATTCTTCTTTCATTCAGTCTTTAAGTGCAATATATCTGACTTTGCAATACCATGAAAAACAAAGAAACAGATCTAATGCTTGGGCAAACTACCAAAAGCTGTGTTACTAATCTTGTTTTTCAAAGCAGTGAAAGGTAACCTGTGAAAACACAACAGTTTTAAAAGAGTGAAACAAAACAAAAATGCCTGATACACATCTAGGTGAGATCTCTCTTTTTTTCTTCTCATATAATTTGTAAGGGACTCTTGACGTAATATATGGGTGCTGTTCCATGATTGCTGTCAACACAAACTGCTGGTCTCTGGGCCAAGTTCTCTTGTTTAATTGTTAGCTGGAAAACATTAAGAGTTAAAATATGTCCTCATAAAACAGTAGCATCTTTTTTATTCAACAGAAAAATGCTTTATCATTCTGTCTGAATAGAAAATCTGTAGCACATAGAAACTCATTCAAAGTTTTTGGGGTTTTTGGACTGGAGTACTTAGGTGTTTGGTTTTTTTGGTTTTGGTTTTTTTTTTTTTTTGTTTTTTTTTTTTTTTGGTAGTGAACTTTAATGACAAGAAAACAAAAAAATTATAAGAATAACATAGAAAAGGAACAGCTTGCATAATAGTTTTACCTCTAAAATAGAATATTATTTGAAAGGATAAGTAGCCTTGCAAGTAGAACACATATTTATTTTAACAAGATTAAATATATTTGTAAAGCAATGTACACAGTTTACTTTATTACTTACAGTTAATGTTTGTTCCTTTCCAAGACAGAGAAAATAAATTTTTGTGTAATTTACTTCTGTTGTCAGTGCTAGAACAAAAAGGAAAATAAACTTGGATCTCAACAGACAACATAATTATGTTACGATTGTCTCTTTACAAACACAATTTTCACCTGTTTTGAAGTGCATCTAATTTAAATTCCTAATTCAGTCCTGAAAAGGCAATGTCAATACAGGAATTCCACATATGGCAGGGAAAATTGTAGTAAAAAGAGTTAGTATCAGCCATTGATTTCTAACTAGTTATGCTCAGTGTTTAAGCCCCATCATGTGAAAATAAAGCTAGAGCACCTCATTCCATCCCATTGGTGGGTACTGCAGAATCATTTTATAGTTCATCAGTTTGGCAAAAGCAGCAGTCTCTGCTGAAAAGAGGCCCAGAGAATGAAATAAAACTTGTCCCCTTGCTTCAGACAGGAATGAATGTGTTGTGAGACCATATAAAGAAATGTTCACTGGAGTTTGCCTGCCCTGCTCCTGCACTGGCTGGGGAGGAGGCGCCAGAAGCAGCTCAGCCCAGAGGGACCTTTCTGAATGTCAGCTCTATCCTGCTCCCTCCTCCCCTCCAAAGCTGTGTTTGGTTGTTCCTATAGTGGTTATAATTCTTACTGTTGGGGCTCAGATTGCAGCACTGAGAACTGTTGATTTGTGGTCCCTTGCGTATAAAGAGGGGAGATGTGAAAGTTTGGTTCTGCTCACCTTATTTAGCAGTCTGCAAAATGAGACTGAGCAGGGATTTCTCTTCTGCTCCTGAGTTGAGAGGAAGCCTGTTTAAGCCTAAAGCTGTTTGGAATTAGTTTGCACACTAAAAGCATACTGATGGGCTGGGAGCACATATGCCACAACCACACTTAACAGGAGGCTTGTTATTTCACAGGTGCATTTTGCATATGAAGTTTGCATAGGGGAAAAAAGAGACCAAGAAAAAGGCAAGTGATTAACTCTGTTCCCTGCTCCTTCAAAGGCCTATTCCAAGGTAACTCAGGAAGTTCATTATAAACCTGCCTCTCCTATCCTCGTTAGAGTAGCACTTTAATTTTCTGGTAAGCCATCTGAGCTTGTCGTTTGTGGCAGCAGAGCCATCTGCAGCATTTTCTGTGCCCTCTGGTCTTTCCCCCATCTTCACCAGCTCAGATAGAGTCTAATTTTGTTTCTATTATTACAGGCACAACTATGATACCAAGTTTTATCCCCTGATCTTGGGACTCAGAATGGAATAAATTTTGTTTACAATCCCTGGCAAAGTATTCTTCTTGGGGAAGCAGATTATTTTAGAGTAAAGTGTGTTGGGGTGTGTCACAGCTTATCTGAGGTATTGCTTCAGTCTCTCTTCCAGCTCTGGAGGACAATAGGGATTTGTCTCATTATGCTGTCAAGCATTCCTTGATATCCCTGAAAAGTAGAGAGCTACAGATACAATTAAAACATAGACCACAGCACAATTATCTGTTTATTTATTTATTTATTTTAAAAGCAGCTTCACAGCAGCAGACTTTGATGATACCTTTTGACATCTTGAGGATGTTTAGTTATTTTGGCATGGTACCAGCTGTTAGCCAGGTCTGTGTGAAGATCTGCAGCCAGCTAAGCAGGACTGAACACTGGAAATGCTGACTCAGAAAGACCAGGGAGGAATTTAGGCCCTTGGAATATGGCTACCACGGCTGATGCCATAATCTCTTTTTTTCCAGTGTCTGCTATTTTTCAGGCTCTACTTTTGCTGTTTTATGTAGATCTAGAATATCTAAGTAAATCTCTTTCATATTTTCTCTTTAACCTCTTAAAAAGTAAACCTCATTCTCTGTCTCCTTCTATTATGGAATAATCCTCTCACATATATGTCCAAGTTCAAGATTTGTTTTGTGTGAATTTTGTACCTTAAATGCTGAGTTCAAAGATATAACCTGTGAGCCTATTTTCATGCTTCCTGAGGCATAGAAATGGTCCCCTGCTATGTATGAAACAGCAAATTCTTTTCTAATGGAGAAAAGAAACTATAGGGGAAAAAATTGTGATTGTTGATTCATTTTCTGAATGAATGTAATTTATGAGTTCTTATATCCTTTCTGTGATATGTATACCAAATATTTTCTTCACTTTAAAATTATTTAATAATAAATTTTAACTATTTTTTCTGTTTCTTTTAGTTTGAATATTAGGAAAAATTCCTTCACAGAAGGGGTTGCCAGGTATTGGAACAGGCTGCTCAGGGAAGTGATGGAGTCATCATCCCTGAAAGTATTTAGAAAATATGTAGATGTGGTGCTTAGGGCATGGTTTAGTGGTGGATTTGGCAGTGTTATACTAAGGGTTGGACTTAGAGGTCTTTTCAAATCTTAGTGATCTTATAGGATTACTGGCCTTGCAGCCCTTCTTTTTATTGTAATGGTGCCATGGGTTAAAATTCAGATTACAGTGATTTACTATTAGGCATGGGGAAACTTTTGGATGGTGAACATAGCACTGTGAATTTAATTTGGATTATTGGGTTGGTAATGTTTATAAGTTTTTTTGCTGCAATGAGCTCATTTAAGGTAAACAAAAAATCCTTTCTTCCCCCCACAACCCAGAATAAGGCTGTGAAAAGAATTTAAACCAAGATCTGCAAAATCTGGCCTCAGGCTTACTATTTAGTATATGTGCCTATTTTATTTTCAGTGAAATAAGCTGTAGGTTATTAACAACATTCTTTGGAAAGCTGAGCTGGAGATTGAATTGTATTCTTTGATTTCAGCTACTTCTTTCAGTTGTCAAAGCATACAAATCAGGGCAATTTCAAAGGAGTTTTTAATCTAAATGTCTCTTAAAAAGAAAAGCAAAAAATGCAGCCCAAAAATACAGGAGGAGAAATTCCACCTTATATCAGGATTATGAGCATGGGAAAACTCACCTATTATGGAAGTTGCTGTTCTGTTTTGGGTCATGTGATTTCTTTGGTCTGGTAGTTTTTTTCTTTGGTGGACGGGGGGAGGTGGGGGCATTTGTTTTATGTGGTGTTTTAAGGGCTACCTGAGCTCTCTGGAGAACAGAAAGAAACAGAAATTCTCTGCTCATTTTAATTTTTTTTTCAAGATACTATTATCTGTCACAGTGAAAAGACACAGAAAGCCCTTCTATTTCCAGAGTAGGTTCAATACAGATGAAGATCTTTCTGCAGTCATAAAATCATTCTTTTTTATTAATATTAGTATAATATTAATATACCAATTGTATAAATTGGTTCATATTTGGCTATGTCTGTGACTTCTCTCCTGATACACCTAGTTCATCTCCTGAAGGAAAACAGAGATGGAAATTTACACTGCTGTTCTCCAGTCATCCTCTTTCCTTCCTTTTCTTCCCCAGTTTGCAAGCATTGACAAATTTGCCATATGTTTAACCTGACAGCACAGGTTCCAGAGGTGCTACATTTTTATAAATATTATGAGGGTTTAGTGAAGAAGGAGAGAGGGAACAAGAGAGCCATCATTGCCATCTTTTCTTAAGAAAGTGGCTGCACAGGAGCTCACCTCAGTAAGACACAGAAGTAGCCACAATCAGAGGATTTTTATTTTTATTCAGTGAATCATGTAGGTCAATGCTCTCTCATGATGCCAAAATAGAAGCAGAATTATGAGATGGAGATGTAGAGCATGTGCCTGCAACTCACTCAACTCTTCTGCTTATCTTTTCCTAACTCTCTGCCTTACCTTTGGTATTTCTGAGTTTTAGAAACCTGTCATACCAAATTCTCATAAGAGGTGTTGGAACTGTGCTGTTACTGAAATTGGCATATAATAGAATTTGGGGTTTTTTTAACAGGTTGTCATTTTTCTGGGCAGGGCAGCACCTTTTGTAGTTGGTTACAATAACAGGAATTGACCAGCTGAATATAAACCAGTTAGGTGAGTTGCTGGGCATCTGATGGTTCATGTTTTCAATAAACTGCGGCCTGATCTTGATGACATTGTTAAATTTTATACAAATAGTGCTGTTATATTTCCCTATTTTTTAACTTTTTTTTTTTTTAATTTTTGGAAATCTTTTAAGATGCTCTATAAGCTCTGAAGCAAGAGTCTGAGGGAGAAGTAGTAGTTATTGTTTTCATTCTGAAGAGTGGATTCACAATCATATATGATCTGTCTTATCCAACAATATTAGAAGGTAATATTCATGATAGAAGGTATGAACTGATTTCTTAAGCTGCACAAGGTTATAAACACATGAATTGTAATAATGTGTTGCTTGTAGATTTCTCACTTGTGTTTATTGGCACTTTTTCCTTAGTGATTAAATGAGTTGTTGTGATGTACTATACAATTACTGCCAGCTGTCATTCAGTGTATATCCAGACATTAAGACACAAAATGGTGAATATTGGCAAGATAATTCCAGAAATTCTATAAACCTAAGGAAAAAAACAACAAAAACCCATGATTTATTTTTCACATTTCTGTGAAGGCTTTATTTAGGTCTCTCCTTAACTGGTTTGCTTATTCCTTCTAATTGTGCAACAGATTTTGGGCACCACTTCAAAGCATCTGATCTGACCATCACAGCTTTAGATGTCAGTGAAACAAGCACTTTAATCCATTGGAGATTCTACTTGAATCATCAGAGAAACTCAGCCACTCCAGAATTCAGGTAATGCCTGCAAGTTCTTCTGCCCAGATTGTTCTTTGTGTAAAACAGATCATGTTTAATTTCCCATGAAATAAAATTTTACTATTATGGTTGGCTGTGATGAGATTACAAGGAGAAATAGGGGGCGAAAGAAATGAAATTCAATTTATTTTCCAAGGTATTGTAATATACCACATCTTCTATCTATTTCTTGTGATCTAGAGGAAAAATAATTTCATTTCAGTCAAACAATTCAGGAGGACTCTGAAAAAGTCTTTGCACAAACAGTTGGGGAAAAACAACTTAAGTGTTTGAGTAACAAATAGCTCAGAATAGCTAATTCAAATAGCTAATTCACTTCACTGTGGCTGACAACAGACCCCTAAAAATTTCAGTGCATATTTAGAAATGGGGCTGGAGAAAATGCATCATGTATTGTCATGTGAAGCTATTGCAGAACACTGATAATGTACTGAAGATGCTGAACTCTACCATGTGTGCATGTGACTGGAATGATATTTCATGTTGTGAAGGATGTGGTGATAACTACAGGAAGAGAACGTACAGACAGTAAAAAGTTTTGGCTTAAACTTTGGAGACACCCAAATAATTCATAATGTGGGCAATAGCTGCATAATATATTGATCCAGCAGAATAAGTAGAATAGGGAGGACAGGAACTGCAGATTAGGCTGCAAAACAGTTGGGCAACTGCAGAGGTCTTTACATTTGTAATTTGGTTTTTGAACTCAAAGATATTTGAATAATTCAGGGTAAAAAAAGGAGTTGTAAAGCTGAGAATACGATCTAGAAAAAGGTCGAACTGTGTAACCTGAGTTTTTCTTTCTCTGATGGCTTCTCATAGGCAAGAGTACAAAAAATGTACTGCGAAATTGAGGTGAAAGTTCTTTTATAGGTACCTTTCTTTGCTTGTAAACTTCTTTCACTAATCCTTAGTTAAATATTTGACTTTAAGTTTTGTGGAACACACAGCATTGTTTCTTTACTCTTAAGCCTTGCTGGGTTTTTGAAAAAGTTGGGCTCTGCAAACTCTAGGATCCAGTCAAACCTCTTGCATCAACTTCATCTTTCAGTTTGAAAAAATCTGTTTATTCCAACTCACTTAAGAGGAAGACACGTGAATGTGAGTAGATAAAACATGACCTTGGAGTGAATACCTAAGATAACTTCAGTTTTGGAGGAAATTTGGACTTAAAATTGTTACTCATATGAATGTAACGTTGCATGAAGAATGATGAATTTTGAATACAAAGTGGGTTGGTAAGAACTTTGAATAACCTGGCTATATACATTTAATAGCAATACGGTGTCCAAATATATTGTTATTAAATTTTCTGATTCAATCTCTATTACATGGAGGATATTTATTTAGATACATGTGATTTTTCTTAGAGAGGAATAAAATGTTTTAAGGATATTTTGCTTATTTTATAGACACATTGATATGTTTTATGACTCATATATAGACTGGTTCCATGCACCAAGCTAGGTCATGGCAAGAATAAAAATTATAGAAATATGAAAAATATTATGTGGAAATAAAGAACCAAGATTCTAACCCATTATCTGTATAACATCTTTATGACACAACACAAACTGCATTTTAATAGTTAATTTCTTTTTGAAGCTATTTGACTTATATGGTCATAGCTGTTGGACTGTAGAAATTGGAATTAGCAGTGGACAAATCGTCTGCTGCTGCAGAAGGAGATATATCCCACTATAGCCTCTCTTGGGAAATATAAAATAAACATAGCCTTGACACAGCTCAGTAAGTTGAAAGAATTTCATGGTCCAGTAAATTTTACAGATCATGATTAAAGGTCTGAGTGCTACTGAAATTAATTTCAAGAGAAGATGTATAATTATTGTATTATATTCAAAATATGACTTTTAAAAAGAAAATAAGTAAGTTTACCTGCTGAGGCTGGGGCCTGTCCCTGTAAATGTACACTCAAACTCTACCACAAGTAGCAGTGAACCCTGGCCACAACTCAGGCTTTCAGCTACCAGTGACTGCTGACCTCATGCCCCTATTTTCCTACCTGTGGGAAAGTCAGCTTGGGTGTGTCTCCTCTGGCCCCTGGTTTTCAAAACAGTACAAGAAATTAAAGGGGACTCATCTTCAGTAACTTTAGAGAATTATAGAGCTTTGTCTACATCTGAGCACAGCTCATCCTTAACTATTTTTTCAGCCACTATTTTTTCACTATTTTTTCAGCAACTTCCACATCTTTAAGATAACACAGACCATATCCTGAAGGGTCATCTTTCCCTCCATTGTCATTCCAGGCTGCTCTCTGGGGTTAAAGTCAGGCATGGGTATCTATAGTCTCTCATTCTCAGTCTCTCCCACAAGCTGTGTCAGGCTGTCAAAACCAGATTGCAAATTCTGTTTTGGAGAAGACAGGGAAAAGCTGCCAGGCTGCAGCTGTGCCCATGGCTGGGTACGTGAGACTTGGGACATGTGGAAACCCAGGGCACCAGGAATATTTCTCTGTCTGTTCTGGGGTGCCCTGATCCCCAGGGGAGCACTGACTTTGACCCTCATTCATGGAGAAAGCTTCCCAGACTTCAAGATAGACAAGAATCCACAAAAGTGTGAAATAGATTATAGAGAGTAGTGTGGTTGTATCACTTGGTGAGAAATTTAGGCTTTGGGATTTTTAGTATGTTGTGGATGGAAGCAAGATGGAGGGCACAGGGTGTCATCCTGGGTTTCTTCTTCATGCTTCTTCTTCCTTCTTCTTCTTGGGTTTGGGTGGCATTTTGTGATTGGGCAGAAAAGCCCACATTGCAGCTCTTTGGGTTAAAAGGGAAAATAATCTAGGTGTCAGTTCTTCATTGGATAGTTTAGTCTTAAAAGACCTTGTACCAAGAGATTGTTGGCCATTTTGTGCCTTCTGATGAAAAGCTGCCAAACTCACAGTAGTGAAACTGCTTCACTGGTAAGAGATAATAAACACGTGAGTCCAAACATGAACTACCATCTCAAGTGCCTTCCATCCAGACCCAGACAAACCCACAAACTGGTACCTCCACAGGGACACTTCTGTTCCACAGGCACCTGATCTGCTCCTTTGTGCTTGGAGGTGCCACGGCAGCCTCATGGGTCACTCAGAAAAGGAGTTGGAGCCAAGCTGAGGTCCAGCTCCTGTAGTGGCTCACCCTCTGAGCTGTATGCTAAAGTTATGAAAATGAAAAATGAATGTAGCCATGAAGGAGTTGAAGCAGTTTGCTTGTTGATGTGGCAGATATCGTATATCCTTGCAGAATCTGCTCAACTTTGCTTTCAGTAAAACAAACCACATCCAGGTTGCACATTAGTACAATTAACAGGAATTAGAGAGGAACTTGCAGGGATTGGAACCAATTTCCCTGATTTTTTTTGATAGTTTCATCTAAGAAGGGAAGCTTTATAGATGGCACAGAGCTGAGTGAGATCACAGACATGGGAGGGAAAAGGTGACTTACAGTATGTGGAAAGTCCCAGGCAGAATATGCAGGAACCTACTCTCATTCCCACTCATATTTCAGAAAGAGTTTTCTCCCTCAGTATCAGAACAGCTGGTTGCACACTTGCATAGAGATTTACTGAATCCAGACTGGTTGACTGGTTGTTTGAATGAGTAGGTGGATATCAAGGATGCCAAAGTGCAGATTTCCTGTGGTTCTGTCTGTTACAGAGAGGAGACACATAAGCCCACTTTTCTCACTTCCACATTTTTCCAGGCTCCTGAATGGGAAGAAAAGATCAACTGAAATACATCAACACCTTCAAATGTAATGCAGTCGGTAAAAAAATATGCTATATGAGGTAATGCATTATAAAAGCAGAATTAAAAGAGACTTTAATAATTGTGTAAGTTTTGTGAAGTACCCAGTACACTGCTGTGCATGAGAGACATTGTCAAAGTCTGATGGGCAGAAGTGTTCTATTAAAATTGCTCTTGTTAGAAAAGTGGAATAAAGCTGATTTTGTAATTTGAGAATTTGTATTTGCAGAATCTAGCAAATCAAGAATTAAATTCTTTGCTAAGCAGCAGAGTGACCCACAGTCACAGCTATTTTAGTGCCTCTTACAATGAAGGGCTTAATGGGGATATAGACTGTTCATCACCATTCTTTTCCTGTGGTATTTCATAATGCTCAAATTTATAAGCATTTCTGCTAAAAGAGCTCTGACTTAAATGTCATCCTTACAAGAGACCTGTTCTGTTTTTGGAGGATTATAGTACTTAAAGTTCCCAAAAGGGGTCTAAAACATATTGTCAGACTCATGATCTAGAAAGGTTCTGTAGTGTTCAGAGTTTCTAGATGTTTCTGTGCTTCTTTGTGGTGGTATATTTGCAATCTGCCCAATCATAAGAATACTGTCTGTCAGGAGTCAAAACAAAGGAAGGATAGTGTTCAAAAGTGAAGTTTTTTCTTGTGAAGTTCAGCTGCTTCTACAGGCTTTGCAGTAGTCCACAAGTAAATTTCAACTACAACACCTGCAGGGATTTAATCAGTGGCTTAAAGTATTTATTTGCATACTTTTTGTAGGCACACAAGTCATCCTAATGATTATTAAAATAAGTCTCCAAGAGTTTGTTGTGCTCATAATATTTGTTCTTTAATCAGAGATCTAAGTAAACAAGTTAAGTCACAGATCTTAATACTGAGGCAATATTTGTGCTCAAAGACCATAGCCTAATGTAGAAGTGTAAAATGTTAGAATAGAGCTCTGCTTCTTGACTGCATAACAAATAATGGTTTGAGAATACAGTAACAGATGGAAATGTATCTTGTAGTACCAAGGAAAGGGCTTCCTCCACTTAAATGTGAGCAGACATGATGCAGAAGTGCAAATAAACCTCTTCCAAAATGTGTTACGGAATTCTTAGAAAGCCCAAAATATTCTGCTGAGAGGTTTATTACTATACAGCTGGTTCCACAGACTCTGTTTAAAAAGTAGATTTGGGCTCACTGAGAAACTCAGCATTCTGTTATAATAATGGATCCACTGTACAAATATTTCTCTGTTGGTAGGGCTTTGTAGTAAACTATGTGCAAAATTGATATGCCATCTGATACATCGAGAGACTTTGGTGAAATAATGCCTATACATGAGAAATAATTTGCTACCCACTCTAAAACCCATAATCAGACCCACTGGATGTGTGAAGCTCTAAAGTTCCTAAACCCAGGAAAAGACTTTAAAAACACCTGCAGGTGGTAAATGCAATCAGACTCTCTGTGTGGATTCAGCACATAATTCCCCCAAGGAAACAGATGAAATCATTACACTGAGTGGCTGTATCCTTGAAAAGTACTGTTTGTAATTGAACTATTCCAAACACTCTGCACTAAAAATGCACCTTTCAGATGTCAGATCCCTCTCTATTGAGCAGTGTACGTGATCTGCTGGCCCAAGTCATGGCAGGGTTCTGATGGGGCTGAGCAAGACATTTGATCCAGCTGTTTTTCAGTGGATATTGTGTGAGCATTTATTTTTATTTATAGCCAGGCAAAACTAACCAAAAGCTTCAGAAATCCAATATACCCTTTTACAAGGAACTTTTCACCTTTCTCTTGCCAATGTAAAGAAAAGAATTCATAACAGGCCTGGAATGCTGTAACTTTTTAATAGTGAAGGGGGGAAACAAATACAGTAAAGACAGTCTCTAATTGAGCCCATTTACTATTTCCTATAAACAAGCACAAATACTACCTTGGTTTTCAAAGGATGTTTTGATAAGGCAGGACAGCTAGCTAAAAGGAGGATGTAGAAATAAAAATGACCAGCTTGAAAAGAAGCAAAATTCTGTGTTCCATGCATTGCATTTAGTAGGGATATATCAGGGAACCTCTATCACAGAAAGCTGGAGGAGCTGGCACACAAAGCTGGCAAGAGAGCTTTCAGCAAATCCAAATCAGAGTGGTACTGTACTGCTGAAAAACAAAAACTGTGGTAGATACTTTTAAGAAAGGGGAAATAAATCTGGCCAAATACCAGACATTATGGTATCAGTAGTATTCAGCACTTCTGAGAGGCAAAAAAACCTAAAGAAAGAACTCCTTGGAAATGGGTTAATTAGAATACTGCATTGATCAGAAGTAGGTTTTGTGCAACTTATTTCATATTGCTTGTGATCAAGAAGTTACAAACATTTTGCACTGTATAGAAGACTTCTGTAATCCTGAAAATTTTTACCAATTTAGATCTACTGGGGCTTAAAAGAGAAATTAGTGAGTAATTAACTTATTCTAGGCACAAAAGCAGTAAGTTTAGTCTAAATGGCAACAGTTTAACTAATGGTAAATTACTGCCAGGTGTTCTTGCTGAGGAAAGGATGGTACAAGACACTGCCTATACAGTGACCATTCATAAAGTCAGTTTGAACATCAGAAATAAGGTCCAAGACACAGCAAGATTCTGTATGAGGCTTCCAAGAAAATTTAAGCAGACCAGAAAAAAACTAGGTTTCTCTAGAAACCAGAAAAAACTAGGTTTCTCTACAGAGTTAAGAGAGTTTGTGGAAGGAATTATATTTTAAGGAATCATACTAACCACTGCCTAAAGCAACGGGTCTCTGACCACAAAAGTAATTTTCACAATGCTCAAGAATTGGGAGGGGAGTGCCTAACAGTATTTCAAGGGTTCACTTGCTAAAGAGATGCTGCTCCTTAGCACTGTTGGCTCCCAGCAGATCACCTACCAAGCATTTTCCCAGGTTTCCCAGAAGATCCAGTCCTTGTATTTGCCCACAGGCAACTTGGAGTTCTGACAGCTCAGCCATGGCGGGGCTGTGGATGCCCCAGGCTGCCCTATGGTGGTGTTTTCCCAAAGCAAGCATGTTTTGGTTGTTGAAGCTGAATTACTGAAGGTATAAGTAAACCTTAAACAATTTTGAAAGCTGGAACTTTTTATAGTTTCTTTTTTTTTTTTCTCTTCTAAAAGAAATACCTGGTGTCTTTGCCAATGGTGTGAGAACTGGGACTAGGTGATCTTTAAAATCCCTTCCAACCCTAACCATTCTATGATTCCCCACTGTGACAGTGGGTCTTGGCTCTCCAAGAGCAGTCATGATCCTTTACTCTTAAGTTTTTCTCTCAGGAAATATTTCTGTGAAATCACATATGAATATGTGTTTTCTGGGATTTCACATTTCCAGCCCCAAAGTATACAGGTTTCTTATGTTACATAGGTCTGTCACAGAAAGTTTCTGTATGGAAAGGACAGCTTAGCAGAGAAGACTATAATGTTGAGGGGAACTGTGCATTTTGAGGGTGCAGAATAGGAAAACAGAAGTCTACTGAGCAGTCACAAGGTAAAATCTACTCCACTGAGAGAGCTGGAAAAAAGCTTGTATGCAGCTGTCTTGCATTTGCCTCCAGTTTTTAATTAGCTAGGTTTTCAGGAACTAAATTTAATTTCTAGATTCAGTGAAATGAGATTTTGTGCTGGTTTTGGCTGGAATGGAGCTAGTTGTCTTCTTGGTGTGTGATATTGTGCTGTGTTTCGCATTCAGTGTGAGAGCAATGTTGATAGCCCAGAGATGTTTGATAGCCCACAGTTGTTGCTGAGCAGGGCTTACCCCAAGTCAAGGACATCTCAGTGTCTCATGCTCTGCCAGGGAGCAGGTGCACAAGGGAGCAAAGCCAGGACAGGTGCCCTGAACTGTCCAGAGGGATGTTCCACACCTCAGAACATCATGCCCCGTCCATGAATTGGAAGGAGCTGGCCATCAGGGACTGACTACTCAGGGAAAGGCTGGGCATTGGTCTGTGTGTACTGAGCCATTGTACTGTGCATCACTTGTTTCTCTTGGGTTTTATTTATGTCTTTTATCTTCCATTAGAGTTAATATTATTACTGTCACTGTATTGTTAGAAATATTTACTTTGCTTCAAATCTTAAAATATTCTTATCTCCATCCATGAGTTTTGGGTTTGTTTTTTTTATGATTCTCCTCCCCATTCCACTGCTGGAGCTGGGGGATGGTGAGTCAGTATCTTCACAGTGTTTTGTTGTTGACTGGGGTTAAAATATGACAGATTTCTTTTTCTTTTTTTTTTCCTTTTTTTTTTTTTTCCCAGAATGGCAGGAGTTTATGGCAGACTTGAGAAGGGAATAGGATTCAGAGAAGATAACACATAGAAGTGACATTTTAGCAATATAAAAAGGAATGAGTGTGTGGCATCCTATCTAATAGAGTTAAACTTGCTGTATCAGAAACTGGACAAGGCTGTACAAGGAAAAATGAGTGGAGACCAAGGCTGAAGAACAACCATATAAAAAAAGTAATTGATTGGGTTGGAGTGGATGAAGAACCTGACCTTCATCAGAAAAAAACCTAAAATAAATTCCTCCATATTGGTTCATAGCAAAAGTAGAAGGAATAGAAGCTGCAGGTAAAATGTGTATCAAATGTTTTCTGCTGCTTTTGTGTTTGCTTCTATTAAGGTTAGAAACCATCAAGGCCCTGCAGCTCCCCCGTGTGTTTATTCCTCTCTCACAAGCTCAGCCTGCTCGGTACATTTGCAGCCTTGAGTTATCTCACATGCAGCATTAGATGGTCAAACTGGAATTGCAGCTTATTTATTTTTAATAAACGGTGAATATGAGTGGTGTTGAACAGCAGGGGCAAAAAGGACTTCTCTTTACAGGAGAGATGAATAATGAGAAGACCATTAGACACGAGGGTGTTTCAGTGGTGCAAACACAGGGTCGATGCCTGGCAGGCTCACACTGTTTGCTTTTCTATTATGAACTTCCTCTGTGACCTTTACCAAAAGCCTCCCTTTGTTTTTCTGTTCAGCAAGTGCAAAATGGACGTAAGTGTATTTGTCTATTTCCAGAGGTAAAATAAAAGCCACATGGGTCTTGATTTTTATGGTTTTATGAACTATAAAAATTGACAGGATCCAAGGGAATGGCCTGAAGTTGTGTCAGGGGAGGTTTAGGTTGAATATTTAGGAAAAGGTTCTTTCCCCAGAGGGTGGCTGGGCAGTGAACAGGCTCCCCAGGGCAGTGGTCACAGCACCAGCCTGGCAGAGCTCGAGAAGTGTTGGGACAATGCTCTCAGGCTCTCAGGGGCTGTTCTGTGCAGGGCTGGGAATTGAACTTGATGAACTTGATCCTAAGGGGTCCCTTTCAACTCATCATATTCTGTGATTCTGTGACACAGATTTAAAAAGAAAGAAACAAAACCAAAAACAACAAAACAAAACAAAACAAAAAACCCCCACCAGATCAAAACAGGTGAAGGAGCAGAATTACAACATTCCTTACTTCTGAGCTACTTATGGTTCTTCTGCTTTTGAGTCCTTTTGGTGAGTTCCTAGATATTAGTAGGCGGGAGGTGTTGCTTTGGGCCATGAACACACGAAGTACACACTTTCAGTGTCACCACCTGTTCATTTCTCTGTGACTGACACAAACTCTAAAAGATGAGCCTTATTTTGAAGGATTAAATGTGAAGGTGTTGCTTTGGGCCACGAACACACGTAGTACACACTTTCAGTGTCGCCACCCCGTTCATTCCTCTGTAGCTAACACAAACTCTAATTGCTGAGCCCTATTTTGAAGGATTAAATGCGAGCAGCTCTCTCTGCACTGTTTTTGCGTCTTGCAGACCTGGATCGCTCCCCATTCCGTCCCCGCTGTCCCCGAGGCGCTCCGGGGCCGACCCTGCCCGGGGAGCGCTCCGTGGGCGCGGCGACTTCGGGATGTCACAGAATCACAGAATTTTTAGGTTGGAAGAGACCTTTAAGATCATCGAGTCCAACCCACTTGTATGCGGAGGGGATGTCCCTTGTGTGCGGAGGGGATGTCACTTGTGAGGCTCGGGAGGGGATGTCACTTGTGTGCGGAGAGCCCCATCCCGCGGCCAAGTAGAGCTTCTGCAGCCAGGATCTGCGTGTGTTTTGAGGAAAAGGCAGCGAGCATTTCTCCGATTTTTTTTTTTTTTTTTTTTTTTTTTTTTTTTTTTTTTTAAGATATAGAAGACGATGATACAAAGGGAAAAGGCAAGCTAATACGGAATAGAAAATAATAACTAAAACATTAGAATAACTTGCTACATTTTAAGCTTCTGGTTTTGACTCATAAAGTAAAAGGTTAAGGTGTGAAAGAAGAGAAAATTAATATCATTAGCTGGGATTCTGAGTCATTTTGTGGTTTCAGTCTATAGTGCTCCAACCAGAGTTTAAGCCCAACCTTTATTTCTATTCACATCTGTATGCATATATATGAAATAAGTTTCTGTGCCTAATTGCAGATGTTATATTAATTCCCTGAGGTAATGGAGAAATTTCCCTCCTCGATGGGCTTATCTTTTATCTATTTTAAACTGTAAATATTAAAACCAGGGAGGATGCGGCAGCGGCAGCGCAGGGTGGCGGCTGTGCTGGCTCACCAGAGAGCAATCCCTGAGGAAGGACTTGGACCTATTCTTGTTTACAGCAAAATTAAAAAAAATAATAAATTAGAAAAGGAACTTGACTTACAGTGAGTCCTGCTCTTGGTATAAATTGGGAAACAAAAAGATTGGATGGAATATTGGGCAACCTGGTCTAGTGGAAGGGGGAAGGTGTTCCTGCAGGGGACTGGAACTAGGTTACCTTTGGAGTTACCCTCCAAACCAAACAGTTCCACGATATTTCTCATGATTAACCATGATTAAAATACCTGTCACTTTATGAAAACACTTATTTATTATACAGGAACATTACTTCAGTATTTAATAATTCAGGCCTCATGTAACTCTATTTCAGGCCCAAGCACCTGAAGAAGTGTGTCATAAATGTTTAAGTACTGTGACATATAGCTGAATTCCAAATTTAGAATGATTAGCAAGCAAACTCTGCTCTTGACCATTAAGCCAGTGGTGAATCCAATTAAGAATGGTTGTGCAGTCTTTTCATAAGGAATTCTTGTTTCTTCTGTGTTTGTTGGGTCAAATGTTGACACTTTCTAACAAACTAGCTCTGTCAAACTGTACCAATATTATTATTATTACTGTTTTATTGTCAGGCATATTCTGCTTCTCTCCCCTGCCCTGCTCACCCCATTCACAGGCCTTTTTGCTTATGCTGCAGTATTTATGCAAACTGTTACTATTTCACTCTTTCATCTTGGTGAGAACTGAACATTTGATTCTCAAATGTAGCTTTGAATGTGTCAGCCCAATCCTTTATAATAATTAAATTCTCAAATGCTACGGCATCTACTAAGAATTGCAAGTTCATTAGCAATCTGAGAAACCTTTCACCAATTCCAGCAAGCAGGCTTGGGAGTGTCATCCTCCAGACTTTTCATCTCCAATTTTTTTTGCATGTTAAAATAGCTTCTAAACTGAGCTAGTGACCAGATTTTATTGTTTTTCTTGTTTGTGTTACATAAAATTAATTTCCACTGTGTTACCTAGTGAATAGCAAGGTTTTGCCTGAAAGTTCAGAAATCTGTCCTTTTTCATAGATAGTTGGAAGAGGAATGCTCAGTGAAGGTAAACTTTGCATACTGCCAGACCAAACACAGTGGCTGGCACTGCACTTTTTGCAGCGATGATGGGATTGTAGCTCAGGGTGTTTTTCCCAGCAGCAGAATGCTGTTGTGCAAGCACAGCAGAGGGAAGCTCTGGGGGACAGATGAAAATGAGCATCTGCAGCAGAGGGGCATGGGGAAGGCAGGAACATGTGAGCTGGCTTTGCTGCTGGTTAAAGGAGTGCTGCTGGAGCACCCACTGAAGGAAAACATGGTTCACTGCAAAGGGATGAGCCCAGCAACAAGGAAAGACCATTACCAAGATATTTCTGGCACTACATTTGGCTTGGTCTGAGCCTCTGATCTGAGACATGAGCGACTCCTCTGCTTGAAATGGTTCTGTGCCTCATCGTGCCTCCAGATGAATTCACATTCAATAGAAGCCTTATTAAAGTGAGCATAAGAGCAATTTTCACCTAAGTTATAATTCTATTCAAGGAAGTAGAAATCTAAGGCCATAATTTGTGAGATGATTGTAGAGGCAGTATGAAAATGCTTCTTGTTTAACTTGCCTTGAAAATCTGGTATTCGAACAAAATTGAGAACCTGATGCAAAACAAAAAGAGACCAAGAGGAAGCTTGAAGCTAGTTTTGTCTTACCCTTTTATTTCAGTCTGACTAGTGTCCCAAAAGCTCTGTAATCTACCCCACAACCATTCAGGCTTCTTATTCCTGTCTAAGTGTTGGCATGCTTTACTGTGCCAAGCATTCTGCCTCAAACTTGGACCCCAAAGGTGTCAAGGATGAAGCTCTGCTTAGTGGCCAGGGGTGGTTCTGACACTGTGAGACAAGGGAGAAGAGTTTCTTACCTGCAGGAATTAGCCATCAGGACAGGGAAAGAAGAAGCAGAGGAGTTTTTTTGAAGGATGAAAATATTGGTCTGTTCCTAACAAAGGGGAAAAGAGAAAAGCTTGTTTATATAAAAGAGAAAAACAGCAAAAACTTGTTTTGTCTATCTTACATCCCTAAAAATTATCCTGAATAAAGCCTGGATTTCCACAAGATGGTCCTAAAGTCTTAGTATGGAGCTCCAGGGTCATTAGGATTGTGTAATTGTCCCTTAACAATTGTTTTTACAGCTCTAACATCCACACTACCCAAATTGCAGTCCCTAAAAACTCAGATAAGGTAGTTTGTCTTGTTCTCCTTGATTCCCACTGCAGTGAGTGGAGAACAACCAAGGGTAAGTGCTTGCAGAAGGGTCTGGGTCTGAGGCACCCTCTGGAAGGTCCTGTCCTCTGTCACTGGTGCCTGGAGCACATTCAGCACCTGAAATGACTCATGAAATTCCAGTGTCTCTCCTTGTCTTACGTGGACATTAATAAAGGACACCCCAGCCCCAAAATAGGAATGGAGCATGAGTTATGTTAAAGGAGGCACTGCAAAATCCTTCACCTCCCGCTGCACAGACAGCAGTGTTAATGAGAGGGAAAATTCAGCAGCTGCTTCACAGGAGAGAGAGTTCAACAATAGCTCAGCACTGTGGGCTTTGCTTTTTAAGCCAGCATGTACAGGGTCTGACAGAGCTATTTCAGAGCACCAATAGAGAACTGTGAAAGGTATTTCACTAGAAAATGTCAGCTCAACAAAATCTACTGCTACATGAGAAGAGAAGGCTATTTTTAGAATATTGTCAAAAGAGTTAATTATCAAACCTACCTAGGGAACTTGGATTTCTTAATGCTGTTGTTCTAATAAGTACCTTAATTTGCCTGAACTCCCCACTTGTAATGACTCTATTCTTGGAAAGCTATGACTTCCCTCTTTTTTCTTTTTTTTTTTTTTTTTTTACTTACTTACTTTTGATTTGAAGATAAAAAGATATTTCATCAGATCTCCCTTTCAAGCAAAATCTTTTATGCTTTAACAAGCTCAGCTGCCTGTAACATTGCATCTAAGGTACTACTCAAATCAATTCCTTTTCCTTGCATGGCCAGGGACTTAATTTATTAAAACTTTCAACTTTCAAGATGTTTCAAAATGTGTTCTGAATAGCTTGGAATAAAATTGTTGCTCTTTCTATTGGGGGTATTTGCAGCTATAGCTGCAAATAATAATAATAGGATGTAAGTTCAAGTGGTTTTATGACTCTGATAAATATTTGTTTCTGCACTGAACTAATTTTTTTCCAAAGTGAAAGCAAGTACTCTTAATTTTAAAGAATATTCTGTACCTTCAGCCTCCTCCAGTGTTCCTTGCTGGGAAGTCTCTGGAGGATCCAGACTGCTGCTGGTTTGAGTGCTGGGCCAGTGCTACCCTTAAAAACCAATCCCTTCCCCTTCACATGCTGCCTGTACTAAAGGCTGATACAAGTGATCTCACAGAGGAGAGAAGGGAACTTTCTGACAGTGTTATAATCTATTTTGTACTCCTTCTAGAAGTTTAAAGTCCTGCTAAAAGTATTTCTGAGAGAGCCTTGGATATCTGTCTGATAGCATTTTTGTTTTACCATGGAAACACACAGGCTATAAAACACCTTTCTAGGCTTTGAAAAACCTTTATTCCATGCCCTTCTAGCATGAGAGATTAATTTTACTATTTACTTTTGATAATGCAGGAAATCACATAAGAAAAATATTTTTCTATACTTCATAAGCTTAAGTGAATTTTGTTTTATTTATACCATTTTTTCTTTTTTAATATCATGACAGAACCAAAATATCATCTTTTTTTGAGCTGCTACTGGAAATTATTTGGAGTTTAATTTTCTCCTTTTTAAAGCAAAAGGTTGCTTTGATTGCATACCATCCCACTTTCCCATTAAAAAATACACACAAAAAATTTGAATTGTAGAGAAAAATCTCCAGTTTCATAAACAGTATTGTCATGAGCAGCTGGCATTGTTTGGTAACAACAACAACAACAACCACAAATAATAACATTTTCCATTCATCTTTGCTAATCAGTTATTTGCCCTTCAGCTGCCAAACTTTGCTGCATGTGTTAGTTCAGCTGTTGTCAAATGCTCTATACTGGCATGTAAATATATTCTCTTGAGCAAATAAAGCTGCTCTGACTGTTGGTCTGAGAAGATAGGAGGCTGTCTTTGATCACAGCGTGGCTGTTTCATAAAGGTCAGAATAAAAAGAAAGTGTGAGAATTCAGCAGTTTTCCTCTCAGCTCTGTTGAAGTGTTTAACCACCCAAACATTGCAGGCTGCAGCTATTCTGCTTTTCCAGCTTCTGTTTCCAGTCAGTCAGAGGCTGTGATTTGAAAATGCAGAGTTCCCTTTTGTCCTGCTAATAAGACCACAAGGCTCATCTGAGGTGTATCAGGATATAGCTAGAGGCATAAAGAGTAGCTCAGTTTACAGTCCTGAACTAATAAAAATGTTCACTGTTAACATCAAGCAGCATTTTTTGCTCTTGTTCCTTGGTTACACCTCTTTCAATCCCCTGTGCAACAAGAATCTCACAAATACTTTGGTGTTGCACACATGCAATTTTCCATGTTTTCACAGCCATTCTTTATGTTATTTTTTTAATAAGTGGCCATCAAATGACATCATGGTTTCTCCTTTTCAGCTTGTGTGCTGTTCTTGGCACGAAGATGAACAGAAAAAGCTGAAGAGATAGGCTGGCCATGCTCCTCGCCACAGGTGGTTTCCAGGATGCTCCCCAGCACCTCACTGCATGCTGGAAGGAGGTCTTGGTAATCATCTGCAACTAGGAGGTAGCTCTCCTCCTTCTTCCCTTCCTGACTATTATAAAATTATCTCTCCTCCTGTCGTGCCACTTCGAAAGTAATTGATTGTCCCACATAAGAATACTCTGGAGAATATGGTGAGTAACCAGAACACTTAATGTAGCCATGATATTTTCTGAAAAATCCTTTCCTTAGGATTTTTATATCCTGAGAAGCTGAGAGGCCTCAGGAACAAAATGTAAGCAATGATTTTCTGCTGCTGTGGAATGCAACAGGTGCATCTGTGATTGGTCTCGTGGTTGTTTCTAACTAATGCCAATCACAGCCCAGCTGACTTGGACTCTCTGTCCGAGACACAAGCTTTTGTTATCATTCCTTTTCTATTCTTAGCTAGACTTCTGATGAAATCCTTTCTTCTATTCTTTTAGTATAGTTTTAGTACAATATATATCACAAAATAATAAATCAAGCCTTCTGAAACATGGAGTCAACATTCTCATCTCTTCCCTCATCCTAAGACCCCTGTGAACACCATCACAACTTAAGGCCTCCCAGTTGTTGTTTTATGGATGTATTGGATAGCAGGTAACTTGTTGCTGCCCAGTCACATTGAAATTTCCCTTACCTCAATCAGACTAAGGTAACATGCAAGTGGCATTTTTTGTTTGCAACATCCAAAATGGGCAACAGTTACAAATGTCTATGAAAGGTGATGACGCGTAATTGACTCTTACTGAGAATTGAAATAATTAGAAATGTCTCTCTCCTTTTTACTTGTTTGTCACACATGAGGCCATATACTTTGGCATCTATTATACAATGTCTCTCCCTGACTGAGACTTTATAGGTTGCTTTAATTTTTCACCTTTAAATGGATTTATTTTTCTCAAGGAGGAGATAAAGTTATTGTATTTATCAATTAAAAGACCCCAAACAAACTGTTCTTTTCATTTGCTAATACCAGTGTTACCCTGTTAAAATTTCAACTGTGTTTCTCTTGTGTTTGACCCCCTTTTACAATGAGAGATAATAATGATCTCTCCTCCTCCCTCCATTTTTAACTGAAGAGTCTCAGGTTTAGTACCCAGGGTGAAACGCTGAATCTTGTACAAACATATAAATGGGAGATCTCATTACCAGCTTTTTTGAGGTGAGACATGTTGGTAATTAGCCTCTCTGAGCAACTTCAGACTGAGAGAAACTGGCTGGCTCTTTCCCTTCAAGCTCACTAGAAGCACCTCTTCAAATATTTATGTAGATGGATTTTCAATGACTAATTGGACACACGGTTATACTGAGACCATAATAATTATGGCAGTATATAAAGCTTCTCACTCAAGTAAAACAGTACATTTTGGGGATTCATTAAGTCAAATAACCAAGCAATAGTTTGTGAAGCTGAGGCAAAAGTGAGTGGATTACGAGGAAAATGGTCCAACACTGTCCTGTTTTATTTTAAAAGCCTGGGCACAGTGATCAGTTTCTGCTTTGAAGACAAATGTGTGACTACTCTTTGCGCCTTGGCTTGCATGACAGGCACCCTCTGCCAGGGGTATCTGATGAATCAGGCAAATTGAGGAATGGGAAGGGAGGTTGTGTTTCCCCACGAATTAGACACAGCACGGCTACATTAGGGAAGAAATGATGTTGTGCTGTGTGAAACAAGCCTGCAGAGGACAGGACTGGCATTGTCCAGTATACATATTTACACTCTGCTGTGGGCTTTGATGTGAATGTGAACAGCACAATTATCTTGCTAGTTGTTATTCAGTTTGTTTTGGTTTTTTGTTTTTTTTTTTTTTATTTGCAAAAGAGATTTTGTCCTCTCTGTGCTTCGTCTGTTAGGAGAGCTCTTGCAGTTGTCAGGCAATCTGTGTTTGTGCTCATCCTGGTGGCAAAAGTTTGCCCAGGAAATGAATTCACCCTTTATCAATGAGCAGCATTTGTTGGTAATGAGGCCTTAAGTTTTAGCTTTTAAATTTTTCAGATTCTCTACTGCCTTAGTGTATGATTCTGAACTTCATATGAAGTGTTAGCAAGTTCTCTTCACAGTTCAGTCAGACAAAACAATCCTTTTCCAGCCTGAGAACCAAGGACACCATTGCAGCTTCAGGCCCAAAAAGTACAAACAAAGGAGAACTGAGGAGAGCAATCTGTGAGGATGTGGCTTCATAACCTGAAGCTGTAATTGAACCATTAAACCCCAACATGTAAATGAGCCAAAACTTATAAAAGTGTGAAAACTTATGACTCGAGGAACATCTTAGATAGAGCCACAGCCAGGCTCTTGTACTACCCAAGGTGTATCCTTTGAAGGCCTTTTAATAAATACCTACTTTATTCCTTAAACTCTGTCTAGCCTCTGTTCTAGGTAGCCCTCTAGGCATCAGTAGGGTCTGGTGAACACAAAGGAAATAGTAGAGGAGCTTATTCAAATTGTCTGTGGTCTCTTTTTCCTCCCTAGCAATGCCTCTAATACTTCTTTGCTGCCTTGATTTCCTACCAGTCAACTCCAGAGTTGTTGAAACAGATTTTTTTTCCTTTTACTCTTTAAATAAAATACTTTTTGGTAAGAAAAACAGAGTAAGAAATTGTTGTTAGAGACAAGTATTAGAAAGGAATATGTCTGCATTTAGGTTTTGAATGTAGATGTAAGTGAATGCTTATCAAGGGGTGCTTGTCCCCAAATACAAGCTCTTAAAGAACAAGGGAAAACAAAGAAAAGGCAAGGACAAGGTAACTTTGATTGGAGGGGAATGGGGAGTTATCAGACAGGGAATGTGGAGTTGTGTTGCAATAGGATACAAAATGAACAACACACACATGTTGAAACGTCCAAGGCAAAAAAACTGTAGTTTATTTCTGACTCCAATATTTATAGACTTTCAAAAGTGACTGTGGATTGGAGGATAAAATTGCTATTTCTCTAGCCATACTGGTCCATCAAATTTCTCCTCCTCCAGAAAGGAATGCAAAGCAAACATTATTTACGCAAAAGTGCGTGAGAAACTCCATTACAAAAATGTAAACATCAGAAGACTTAGAAGAATTTGGAAGAACGGGGCAACAGAGTTGTGCAAGCTGAGTCGTGGAGCTTCTGGTACAGGAACTACAAAAACATTGGGGAAGTGAGACTGGTAAGGAGAATAAGGAAATAAAGTGAGAAGATAGCCGCTATTCAGATGTTAGTGTGTGAGGAATGGGTGCTGGTTAAATTGCCTTGTTTCTGTCAGGCACTCTCTGATTCATGACCCTGCAGGTAGCTCAGGCACAGCCATCAGTCCCCAGAGAGGGCTCTGCGTGTCTGCAGCCTGGGCACACACACACAGCTCCTCTGCAGCATCCTGAGGGAGGAAATTCACACTTCAGAAAGGCCAGGACAAGGGCTGGGAATTACTGGTGTCCTGCTGTAACCTTGCACGGTTTTCTGGTTGCCTTTTTAAAGGATTTCATTGCTACTTTCTGTATCCCATGTGCATAATTTATCTGAAAGTGCTGTAAGGAAAAGAATCGTCACTAGGAAGAGAATGATATTCCTGTCAAAGAGAAAAATGCAGTGGGGATTTTTTTCCACTGTAATCAAGTCTGCTACATTAAATCACATGGATGGGAGAAGGAAAAGAATAAAAAAATACTCTGAAACTGAGTGTAAATATTTTATTCTTAAAAGTAAATCTAAAGTTCAGGTAATAAGCACTTAGGTACACTATATTCTGTATTATTGTTTGATGCCTCATTTGGGAAATAACCCAAAAGAAAACATGTCTCTAGCTTGCAGTTTCTAGCTTGCAGTTTATGCACTGTGTTGCCAGTGATTACTTTTCAGGGCATGAAGCTCTCATGTTTATTATGCACCCTAAAGCTTAAGCATACATATCATATCCAGTGCTGGTTCAGCAGCCCTGAGAGATGTTCTGTGAACTCCATTAGGTTCACATGCTAAAAAAAAAGGCAACTTTTAAAAATGGATGCAATACCATTAGAAACTGTGATAAAGACATAAGACAAAAAGAAATTTGCCACATTCCTGTCGTTAAATGTATGTACAAACCTGTTTAAAATCCATTTATGGGTAATTTGTTACCTAAGGTCAGCAAAGATCTATCATTAAATGTACTGATTCAAGGCCAGGGTACTATGCATTCAAGGAAATATCCTGAGTCTCAAAAGCATCCTGTAATATGTGTTACTATCTCTGAGATGCAAATATAAGTCCACCACTGAAGAGGGTATTTTAAAGCTGTAAGGATTGATTTTTTTGATAGTGCTCTTCTATCAGATGAGCAGGATTTGACAATAAATGAAAGAAAAATGAAGATCTAGTCTGGAGATCATCATCCCAATCCATCCCTCTTAAAGCAGACACAGAAATGTGTTCAGGCTGTAGTTATGTATCTGGTACCATCTGGAAATAAATATAAAATGATTTAGTACAAGAGTAAACACTTATGACCAATATGTAATATAAATTTTACTTCTTAGTCATGTACTAGTGAAGTGCTTCTTTAGCTGACAAACCTATTAATAGAGTACAGTGAATGCATTCCTCTATGGCTACTTCTATATTTTTCCCAGTGTTATTGAAATTCTGTGTGTTGGCTTGCTTTTAAATGCACTAACAAAAAAAGTGTTTTGATCAAACTGAAATTTCCTTTCAACTTGGTTTGCAGTATACCAGTTAAAACTCAGTGCACATTTTAGTTTTTTGGAAGTGAAATGGTTTGATACACATAAAATTATTTTATTTTGGCTTTTAAAAAGCTGTGGGTGGGTTCTTCAGTTAATTTCAAATTTGGGGGTGGAGCGGATGTATTTCCCAGTACTAGACCAAAACACAATGTGAAAAAGTTAAAATCCTTTGGAAGTAGTATTACTCACTTAACACTACATTTTGTATAAGGTAGGTCCCCGTGATTTTTAAAAGGGAAATTAGTTTACCAGTTTTTATGCTCCCATCCCTCTTAAAAAAACCCAAACAAAAATCAAAATCAAACCACAAAACAAACAAACAAAACTTTAAAATAACCCCCAAAAACAAACAAATGCAAAACCCCGCACCAAACCCCAAAGCCCTAAAAGTTACAAACATGCTCTATATGGAGCAGAAGGTTGCTCAGCTCTGCAAGTTCATATCCTGGAGACAGCAGGAAAGAATGCAAGATGCAGCAGCAGTGGTGGCCATCTGCCTTTGAAACACCTGGAAAGGCTTTAAATGATGACAATCCTCTTGATCATCTCACATCTGTTAAGTAGAGATGAGGTGCATTTATGAAGTGGAGGGATGTTTATTATCAAAGCAAAATTTCTCATGGAATAAGAGCAAATTCTTTCAACAAAGCCTCCCCTCCCCTCTTTGCTGCCACAGGGAGAGAAATGAAGTTTTCATTTAGTTTCCTTTAAAACGTCATAGATGACATTCATGGGAGACAACCTGTGATTATTGAAGGTGCAGACTGGCACATGTCAGGGGCTGATTATCCGCTGTGTGTGGCCCGTGGCAAAGCAGAACTGGAACAGAATCTTTATTAGTGCAAAAGAATGGGCCTTCTCAATAAAAAAATTGCAAAACAAAGCTGTATGAAATTATCAGATACATTCCTTGACAAAAGTTTTATGGGTTATCAGTATGATTTTCAAACAAGCAAAAAAGAATAAAAGAGTACAGAAACAGAATTGACTTGTATGTTGCCTTGCTTGAAGAATTCTGCATATGTGGTCATATGTAACCTACGCTGCCTAGAAAGCTTTAGTGTTCTGGTGATATAATCACCTCACTGAGTGTATTTTTCTCTATTTTTCAAAATTTATGCTATGACTTTTACATAAAGGACAACCTACTATGTTTTCAGGGGAAAAAGTCTTACTTATTGGAAAAAGAAAATAAAAAAACAGCAATAACAACAACCTCTATGCCAAGACCTCTCAAAGATCATGGGTGTGTTCCACCCAGAAAGGTGATGCAGGCAGAGTGAGAAGAGGAGAACATATTAAAAAGCTAAAGAAGAAGTGGCCCAACATGTACTGGTTAAGAAATAGGTACATCAACTGCAGTTAAGAGTCATATTTGTTGGGATTGGTTTTGTACCAATCCACTGGTCTCCCATCAAATAAATGCATCATTAGGAAAGGAATAGAAAAGACATAAAGACATTTCAAATGTAATTTCACAAAGAAATAAGCAAAGGCAATGAAATTAAATACATTTTCAGGTATTAATCAGGACTAGAATCTTAAACTCATATGTGACCAAATTTGAAATGTAAGATGGGGAACACAATATGTATTTCAACATTAAAAATAACTTGATCTGGGGAAGAATTGCTCATTTCTAGAAATATTTCAGTGAGCATTTGGTGGACAAATGTTAAAAGACACCATGGGCCCTCTTCAATTAGCATTTTAATGCTAGATAAACATGATATTCATATGGCCTTTGGATTTCCAAATCAAAATCAGAGCAGAAGTGGGACAAAAGAAGGTGAATACACCCTGAATCAAACGTGAAACTCTCCTTTGCCTTAACAAGGCTTCCTTTGGGCAGAATTTGTCTGATGGCTCTTCATAAATGGAATAAGTACCCTCCAGTCCCACCCATGTGAGTGTGAGAGGCTGTGATGGTGCCCATGCGCCTTCCAAGTTCAGCTGTCACTGAGGTGCTCTGAATTTCCACACAGATTCTTGCAAAACTCCTTTCTTTTTTTCTCTGGCCTGGGTCTGACACTCAGAGGTTCCCCAAATTAGTTATTTCTCAGGCTCTCTGCTCTGTGTCCATTCATTAAAGTCCAAAGAAAGCTGGAGGCATGCAAGCCCTGGAAGCATTGATGCCTGAAACTATTGGCTCAGTATTGCTGAAAAATACATTTTGTTGTTGTTAAACACAGGCCTTTGGACTTTCCTATTCACAGGAGCTGCAAAATTTGTCTCCCCAAAAACCAACAGAGATGTGGAAGGAATGTGATGCTGAATGCAAACCTTTCCCTTCTCAATTTATTAGGAGGAGGGGAACAACATTTCCTTACCCTGGACAGTACCTTGGGGCCATCTGTCTCTGAGTCACAGCACATATGCAGGCTGTGAATGCATCCAGCTCTACTTCTTTTGACACAAACCATTAACCAAAATTCAGTTCTTGTGCAGTATCCATTAGGAAATTAAATTGATGAGGGGCTTCTTTGGTGCAGTTGTCCTCTCTGAGGCAGGTAACATAGATACAACACTTAATCACTACCTCACTGAAGAAGTTAGAAAAACAGAAGGAAGAAGAAGCAACACCAGAAATGTTTTTTTCTCTGTACAAGGTGGTCTTCATTTTAATCAAAAATATTTCTGATTTTTTTTTCCTCAGATTGACAGTGTTTTTCTGGCTATTTCCATTGCTAAACCTCTCTCCATGATCTTTGAGAGGTCTTGGCCATAGAGGTCTCAGCTGACTGGACACTGATGAATGTGTTCATGATTTTCAAGAAGGGCAGAAAGGAGGACCCTGGAAAGTACAGGCCTGTCAGTCTCACTTTAGTGCCTGGTAAAGTTATGGAGAAGATTGTTCTGGGAGGTATTAAAAACACAGCAAGGACAATGCAGTCGTTTATCACAGTCAGCACAGGTTCATGAGGGGAAAGTCCTACTTATCAAACCTGATTTTCTTTTATGACAAGGAAACCCATCTAACTGACCAAGGAAAGCCAGTTGATGTAATATTTTTAGATTTCAGTAAAGCTTTTGTTAGCATCTCTCTCAATATGCTGGACCAAATGTCCAGCCCCCAGCTGGAAAAACACTCCATGTGCTGGGTGAGCAGCTGACTCACAGATGGGACACAAAGGGTTACAGTGAATGGGGGGACATCAGAGTGGGGAGCTGTCACTGAGGGGGCTCCACAGGGCTCTATCCTTGGCCCTGTGCTCTTCAACATCTTCATAAAGGACTTGGACACCAGACTGGAAGGGACACTGAGCAAGTCTGCAGGTGATACAGAACTGGGAGGAACTCGACTCCCCCAAAGGCAGGGAGGCCCTGTAGAGAGACCTCGACAGATGAGAGGCCTGGGCAGTCAACAACCATGTGAAACTCAACAAGGGAAAATCCTGGATTCTGCACCTGGGATGGGGCAACCCTGGATGTACAGACAGACTGAGGAATGAGAGGCTGGAAAGCAGCACCAGGGAAAGGGACCTGGAGTTCCTGGTTGATGGAAAGTTGGGTGTGAGCCAGCAGGGCCCTGGCAGCCAGGAGGGACATCCCCGTCCTGGGGGCATCAGGGACAGCATGGCCAGCCAGGCAAGGGAGGGGACTGTCCTGCTCTGCACTGGGGGGCCTCACCTTGAGTGCTGGGGGCAGTTTTGGGTGTCACAATACAGGAAAGACATTCAGCTGTTAGAGAACATCCAAAGGAGGGCAGTGAGGATGGAGAAGGGCCTTGAGGGGAAGCCGTGTGAGGAGGGGCTGAGGGCCCTTGGTCTGTTCAGCCTGGAGGAGACTGAGGGGAGACCTCAGTGCAGTCAGAGCTTCTTGTGAGGGGAACAGGAGGGGCAGGCACTGATCTCTGCTCTGTGGGGACACTGACAGGACCTGAGGGAATGGTCTGAAGTTGTGTCAGGGCAGGTTTAGGTTGGGTATCAGGAAAAGGTTCTTCCCTCAGAGGATGGCTGGGCACTGAACAGGCTCCCAGGGCAGTGGTCACAGCACCAGCCTGGCAGAGCTCATGAAAGTCTTGGGCAATGCTCTCAGGCACATGGTGTGACTCTTGGGCTGTCCTGTGCAGGACAGTCAAAGCTCTGCTCTCCTCTTTCTTCTGAGAAATCCCTTAAATTCCAAAGACAAAGAATAGACTCAAGAAGCCCATTTAAACAGTGCCTTTCTGTAGATCTAATTGCAATCAAAGTGGCAATGGGGAGAGCATTTAACTGTTTATTTATTTCGGTAGACACGAGTTAAATCTGTGATCAACAAATTCAGTCAGGTAGCAAGGTTTGTGGGCTTGTCCACTAGCCTGTCACCTGCAGGGCATTATAATAATGGTAGTTGCCTTATAAAGACTGTATTGCTCTGCTGACAAAGTTTGACTACAGTATCTAAGAATTCCCACTTCCTGGTCAAACCAGCACAAGCATATAACCAATCCTATGTTTTAAGTGCAGCTCTGTAGACAGGATTTTCTTTTGATGAAAGGCTAGTTCAGTTTGCCAAGAAATCTTTCATACATCATGATTTGAGATGTCACTAAAGATTAAAACTCCAAAATTTGTTGAGGTAGTAATTTAACTTTAATTTTTGCCTCCAAAGATGAAAGAGAGAATTCTCTTTTAAAATGAAGAAGGTTAGATAAAGAGCTAAATCACTACGATAGTTCATGACTTGAATGTGGACTGGGGTTTTTTTTCCAATTAATAAGACTTTCTTTAAAAAATAAAACCATGAATTTGAGTAGTTCATGTTAGAGATGAGCACAAGAACTGAAGAAACCAGATCAGGTCAAAGATTTTCTGTCAATGAAGATGTAGTGATTAATCTCATATTCTCAGAATTCTGTTATCTAACCACAGTTTGATTGCCTCCTACATCTGGACTGATTTATCAGGTCTGTCTGCATGACAAATGGTTGCTGTGCCAGACCTTTGATCAACCCTCCTTTAACCAAAGCAGTGAAGAAAATCAGAGGAAGGGGGCAACATTTCTGTAGAAACTGCTACCAAAAAACAACAGTTCACCACTTTATCAAGTGACATTTCTCCCTCTAAGTCCAGCCATTTCAGGAGCAAACAGGAGGAAGCTGTCAGGTAGTCCACCTACATGAGTCAGAAAATTAATGACTTTGCATCAGAGGCTATTTTCAACCAACTTATAATGAGACAGGGCCAAGTCCCTGCATCTCAGAACTGTGCTGCCTGTTCAAATAATCTAATTGACTCATTAAGTCTGACCACACAGGGCTTGTCATCAGCTCCAGAGAGACATTAGTGGGTGCACCTGAGTGATGATCCTCTCCCAAAACATGATGGAGGGCAATGCACTCATCACCAGAGCTCACTCAGCCTTGCATCAGGGTGAAGACAAAATGGCAAAGCTTTCACGGGCTGTGGAAATGATCACAGTTCAAAACAGATATTCCCTGTCCTCCCCAGGAAAAGACATATCTGCAGATGACAGCATTGCATAGGTTATCTGTACCAACTCTATACGAAGGTACAGCTGGACAAAATTCCTTACCAGGAAATTTGCTCAGAATAGACTTTGAATATTGGTGATACAGCACTGATTCCCCACAGGCAGCTGAAGGAAGATGGAAAACTTTTGTGTCTGTAAAGTGGTACTGAGAACTGACTACCATTGCTAACACTACAAAGAACATGGAAGCACTTAGAGAAAATACCCAGCAGCTGAGGATGAATTGTTATCAGGACTGGATTCTTACTTTTATTTGTAAGACCCAGGGAGTAGGAATGTGAGTGGAGTCTCACCATAGCACAGGGAGTTTAAGGAGGCATCCTGCTGTGACAGATTTATAGCTCCCCAATCAGAGGAAATCTGGGTAACGCTGTTCTGTGCTTCCCTGAGTGGAGCAGGCAGTGATAAACCAGCTCTGACTGCTGCTGCAGATTCAGAGCAGCCCTCTTCTGCATCCTCATTTCTCAGCTGTGTTTGGGGCAGCTACTGGCACTGAACAAGTGAACTTTTCTGTCTGGAGTGTCTGGAAAGTAGACTCTTGTTTGCCCTGTATGGAGACTTATGTTTCCCCCCCACTTTCTACCCCTTCCCTCCTCCTCCTAAATAATCTCTGTTAGAAGTTCAAACTTGGCAAGAATGTACCTATCCAAATTAAAATAATTATTTTATACCTTCTGATAGCAGATCCCAAAATCCTTTTCACACCGAAGAAGGTACTTTAAGGTTGCATCTAATTTAGTAATTATTTTAATTTTCCATCCACTACCACTTTGCTGCAGAACAAAACATCAGAGAAGACATAGTCCTTTAGAGGGGATGTAAAAAGTGATACAGCAGCTTTTCTCCATGGATTTTGTAATGCTAAGCAGTTCTTCTGCAGGAAAAGGTGGGGGATGTTGCTGTTGATGAAAAACTGGTTGTTATGGATCATCTGCTGCATTGATGCTGACCAAGTAGAAACTTCAGAGACTGCAACAGAATTTCTGTAATTCACCTCTCCCCTGCTGCCATCACAAGTGTGGATCTCTTTTCCAAAATGTGACAGGTTGTGTACTTGGGTTTGTGAGCTCTGTGTATGCTAAATGTCTATGTACATTTAAAGTGGAATCAAACTGAAAGTTTCTTTAGCATAAAAAATAATTTATAGTGTTATACATATAGCCATACACATAATAGGGCACAGTATATAACAAAGCATGGTCTATTTCCTTTGCAGCATGTAAAAGAATCTTGCATGTGAAACTTGTAAAACACTGCATCTCAACTCATCTAATGAACTTAATTTCCCTCTATCTGCAACAAAGCTGCTCATGTCCCACAAAATGTGTAGAAGGTATTAATCCTGTATATATATTTCTGCTCAGTCAGGCTTGGAGGTGGTGTAGTATCTTTCATTTTTCTGAGCAAATGAGATAAATGTAAATAAGACAGTCACCTGCCCAGCTGGGTCTATGAACATCCTGTGGTTTGACAATTCTGTACTAATGTGCATTGTGCATATGATGATACAAAGTTTTGGCCTGGCAAACTTTCAAAACTCAATAGCAATTTTTTTTGTTTCCTTTGGAAGTTCCCAAGCTTCTAAAAATGTATTTCATTGACAATATTCTGCTGTCACTTTGGAATAACTTCTTGGTTTCCAGTGGTATAGATTTTATCATATGGCTTTCAGGCAGCCAGCAATATCTGGGTATTAATGTTTGTGTTCAATTGATCAGAGAAAAGTTCTTTCTAATACTGTTGGGGTTTTGAGGTTTTTTGGTTATTTTTTTTTTAGTGTGTATTAATAAGGCTGCTGGTGTACATCCTGCTGGCTTTAAGGAGAGTGATGAGGAACATAACATGGTACAGGAAAATCATAAGACTCTTTTAAGAAAACGTACATCATAAAACTCCAAGAAAACAGTATTGAGGCAGAAAGTTTTTTGCAGCAGGAGAAAAAAACATACCAGTGTTCCTTGAAATAGATTGGCCAATTTGTTTTTTATGTTGAAAGGGAAAAATAGATATATGTGCCCAGCTATGCATATATTTTACTAAAGCAAAAAAATGAAGGTTTTCTAAATTGCTGGGAACTTGGAGGTGAAAAGTTTAGAGTTTCTTGTAGTCTGCTCATGCAGCCCGACAGGCTGCATAATAACTTTTGGCACCCTCATTAAGCATGCTGAGCTAGCAATAAATTATGGAACAGGTTGCCCAGAGAAGATGTGGATGCCTCGTCCATGGGTGTATTTAAGATCAGGTTGGATGCAGCTCTGTGCACGCTGGTGAAGTGGAAAGTGTCCCTGTCCATGATAGGAATGAGATGATCTTTAAGGTCATTTCCAACACAAACCATTCTGTGATTCTATGATTAGAATAAACATATGGGGTGAGATTTTTCATCTCTTAAAATGACAGTGTTATGTACTCACCTCTGTGCCCATTTCATCAGGGATGAAATTCTGCAGCAGTCCTGCCTATTCAACTTTGCACTTTAGTAAATGCTGTAGAAATTGTTGCTTTTTAGCCTGCCAGTCCCCTGGCTCTGTTCCCAGGATCTGGCAATATGGTGGCTGTCACATCTGCCCTTGTCTCAGCTCCATGACCTCTTTAGACACAAAAATGCTGTGTAAGATATCACTTTTCTTTGAAAAGAACTTCTAGGGAGAATCAGATGCAAACAAGTACAAAGACAGCCTGGTGAGAAAAAGCAAATGCCAAAAAAGCTGGGAGCATGCATTACTTCAAAAGCACATTGTCAACACACTATCTCAGTAAGTCTAGTATGTTGACAGGTAGAAAATCCCTCTCAGTTTACAGGCAATTGAACAATTATTTTTCAAGGAATGACAAGCTACTGAACTGCATGATGTTCTGCAAGAAAAAAAAACAGCACTAACCTGAAGATTATGCCTGAAAAAGGGGCTGTAAGGGAACAGAGTGTGACAGACTGCAGGAGACTATATAGCAGGGGGAAAAGGAAACTTTCTGGATCATAACTCCCAGCTCTGGATAAAAGAGGTAAACATGATACTGAAGAAATACATCACATCATCAGGACAACCAACTCAATCCGGAATATTGAATATTTTGGGTTCTGACTGGAAACCAGGTTTAGCTGCATCTTCTGAAAGTTTGGGGGGAGGGGTGGTTTATAGCAATAATTAGCTTAAAAATGAAAGCATTATCTTTGCATCTTAGTTTATTGACTGATGAGACTGAATGCTAAAACCCATAAAATCATACTGTGATTGACCAGTAGAACAAAAAAGCTCTTGGCTTCTGGCATGATAGACTATTTTCATAAAAGTAGTTATTGGTAATGACTTATAATTCTAAACAATATTTCATCATAAAATTTTCAATTATCTGTCCTGGGTACAGGACCAGTTCTTGTGAAAGAATTTAAGAAGATGTTCTCTATCAATCCAAGTCAATATGAAAATTCTTGCATCCCTGACTGAGGCATTGCCAGTCTCTCTTGGGCCATACTGGAAAACGAGTTAGAGAAAAGGTCCAGGATTAAAATAACAATTAGAAGAAAAAAAACTGCTTATTTCTCAAATCTGCCTTGCATGGAAGTCCAGCTGAGAAATAGAGCCAACACAGAAATTTTTTTGTTCCAAGATATATGGAAAAGATACACCCTGTAAAACTAGAGGGAAAAGCACCCTCTGGTGACTCCTTTAACATCAACATGTTGAAGTGCTTTTTGCATCCAGAGAGTGCCTCTTGCATCCAGAGATGATGGTGGTAATGCCCCAAACCTAGAATACCATGCAGCATCAACAGGAAGGCTCATGTGCAGCACTCCTTTCCATGTGAGGCCACCTTAAGTCACATTAATTAGATGCACATGATGTCCAGCTGGAAGTTTGATGTGTTGGCAATTTGTAAAATTAGGACAAAAAAGATGAACAGGTGAAAAAAAGGAAATATGTAAAAAAACCCCAAGAAATGTCAAAGAAACAGCCCCCAAATAAGAAATAATCTTTCCAATATGGATCTATTTGGAATGAACTGTTGAAATCCTATGTTGGAGGCATTGAAAAGTGAAAAGCAGTGGAACAAAAATTACCCTTTTATGGCTGCTTCTCCTAATTTGTGTTTTAAAATGTTCTCACTCATATTTTTATTAATTTTTTTTAACAAACCCTTTGCAAGTGGAAATTCCACTCAAAGACCCTTAATAGCCCTGTCAGTGCAATATTAACTCAAGAGTTTGGCACCCTTGGCAGTAAGGATGAATATGAAAACAGGGTCCTCACTATGGGCTACTCCTGCCTCTTAGTGAGATTTGTGAGGTTGAGGAGGGTTCCTAAGAGCATTAGATATACATGAAAGAAGAAAGACAGGGGATTAGCCAGAGAGAATGCAAGGATAAGGTTTGTCAAGTAATGAAGCAGATGACTCTCAGGAAGACTGCAGAGCTTCCTGTAATTCTGACAGGGAAGGGCAGAAGCAGGAGTTTAAGATGTGTGTCACCACTTCCCACCTCCCAGCCCAGCTGATAAACCCCCAGAAAATAATGAGCAGATTTAAAATTAAAACACGCTGCCAAGGACCTGAACTGGGAACAACTTGTAGGCTTTATATAAATCTTCTTAAGACCTTAGCAGAAAGTAGAACTTAAAAGTCTGGAAATATTATATGTGAGGATTTTTTTTCCCTCTCACTTAGATCCTGAACTCTTTCAGGTTCAAAAGACTTAAGTTTTCAAGGAGAGTACTGGGCCAGTGGAGAGGTATGAAAATGATCAGAATATCTGGTATCCTTTAAAACACAATTGTTCAATGTAGTTGAAATAGTGAATATGCCTTAAGTCTTAGTGATTTAGGATGCTTATTGATTAATGTGTTGGACTGTTGGCTACTATAGCTTTTTTCTGCTTTTTGTAATATTATTAAAACAAGGCTATGTTGACATGGTCAAAAAGCAGAAAGGTGTGAGCAAAAAAAATATTTTTTAAGTATGAAAACAGCAAATTCTGTGTAAAAATCAAAATATTTTCTAGGATTATTATCTTCAAATTTTTTTGCTCTGTGATATTGGAAAGGTAAGGAGTTCTATTACTTAATTCCTATTACTTATTATTACTCCTAACCACTTAATTTAAAGGAATAAATGGATTTTAGTTAGAAGGTAGAGCAGCCCTCATCTATCCTAGCATCTCCTGGAAGTATCCCAGAATCCAGCATCGTCCTTTCAGCACAGCTCCCTCAAAGCCTGTCAACCTGGAGACAGAATTTAGCCCATGTTCCATTATGAATTTCACTATAAATATCACCTGTGAATTTTCCAAAAAACTAACAGTAGTTTTTATTTATCAAATCCACATGTATGGATGTATGAAAAAATAGGGAATTAATTATGTTCCATCATTGACAGAAAATTCAGGTTAAAGAATGGGTTTTTGTTTCCTCAAAGGCTTGTCCTATTTGAAATTTTGGGAGATGTAACTTTGGAAATAGCACTGAGGTGAAAATTTATCTTAATTTTTCAGGAGACTCATCAGCTTAAAAAGAAAAGGGATAGAAAAGGGCCCTGGATTCACAGGACAGTTCTGACCCTTCCCTTCAGCTCCAGGTTGTCTCAGACTTTTGTGACGTAGATTAATCTCCAGACAAAACCCCAGTGAAAAAGTCTGGCAGCTCAGTGAGATTCACGGAGGTAACATTCCCATATACTGAAGGATTGAGCACATTTTTACTGACCCAGCTGCTGAACAGGCAGCTCCAAGCACATAAAGATTTCAGAGACCTCCAGAGCTCCTGCAAGAGAGAGGAGATGTGTGTTTTCCCCATAAAAACTGCAGTACCATGAAGGGCAGGGTGTTCAGAGAGTTTTTGGAGAGTTAACAGAGCCCCATTTTGCATAGCTTTGCTTATGGTCTCTTACATTCTATATTGCCAATAAGAAAACTGTGCTTTCCTTGGAAAAGACAATGGGAAATGACACAAGAGGCTCTGAAAAGAATGCTGTATCCCTCTTCTGCAATGAGCAGAGTGTTGTGTTCAACCAAGGATCACATTGCTGTGAGTGTAAAAGAGCTCTTTCCTGCACCACTAAATTCTTTAGTGCCTGTTCAGGAGTAGAGTGAAAAAAGTGAAGCAGAAACCTGAGACTGGCAGCTATTTGGATGCTTCTGGCTGAGAATATTGCCTTCAAAACCCCCTTCATGCCTCTGTTAACCATTCCTCTGACTTTCACTGGCCAGTCTCTTTCTGCTGAGATCTATTACCAAATTCAGTAAGTTGTTATTATTGGAAACTTATACAGTCTTTGCTATGATAGTGCTGGTGCAGTAATACAAACATAATGCAATAGAATTTTTAAATTAGTGTTTAATGGATTACCATTCCAGTCTGTATTAATTCATAGTGCAGGCAAAAAAAAAAAATAGATGGGGAAGACATAGGTTTTTCTGTTGTAAAGATATAAGAAAATAAACTGTATTTGTACCATGTTTGTTTTACTTCCTCTATTCTTTCTGGGCTTTTTTTTTTCTTTTTGTTTCAACTGCCACCAGTCAGTGGTACTCATAAAACTCTCACTCTATCTATTTGCAAGATATGTAGGCAATAAAACATTTTATAAACAAGTTTTACATCAAAATGAAAAGGAAAGATAGGAAGGAACTGTTGCTTTGCAGAGAGATTGTGGGAAAGTTAGGAAGGTAGCAGAAATTAAATTGCTTTCTAAGGTTTCAAGTCAGGTTTCTTCCTAAACTTCTGAAAACCCACTCCAGACCTGCCAGTGAACATGTCAGAAGTGACCATATGAACATTAGGATTATTATGGGAATGTGTTGGCAAGAGCTGGAAGCTGACAGTGAATTCAGACAAATGAGGAAATATACAGGTGAAGAAAAAGACAACCTTCTAAAAATTCCCTTGAAGCACTACTCCTGTATGATATTATTTTTACTTTTGGCTCTCTGGAGCTTTGAGAAGAAAACACCATCTGCTAAGAGCATAAATGGAGCAGTGAAATAAAACTGTATCTGGAAAACAAAAACCATATTCTGTAGCTGTGCTTGTCTTCAAACAGTTTTTCTGATGCTTTCAGCTTCCCCTTTCAAATTATGTCCATAATAATTCCATGCAACAATTGGCTGCTCCAGAGACCTCACAGTCATTCTCCCATTGCCTCTCTCTTATCACTTAAATAAAAATGAATCTGTCTGTTGCTGGATTTTCTCTCACAAGTTTGCAAATCACCAGAGAGGTAGATAGCCTCTATCTGCCATTTTTTGGGTGCATGTTTTCCCTGTCTTCTGGACAAAGGTAATTTCTCAGGCAAAGTGGAAGATATGGCACACTGCTTTTATTTATGGACCTTGCTTATGTTGTGTATGCTTACAGAGGCAAAGTTTAATAAATGGCAATTACAAGATGTATTTCTTATACATTAAGGCAAATAAGAGTTGCCAGAGAATTAAATGCTTCCTTCATGTTAAGAATAGAAAAATGGCAGGCAGTTGTCTGTTGCTCTCTGACCCATGATAATTCAACTGGCATATAGTGATGCTTTTGCCTCAAGGACTGTTCTTGAATGCCACATTTAATTGCTGTGGCAAACTATGAATAGCCCAGAAATGCCCCAAGGCGTGCTATGTGCACTGCTCCAAACACACACAGTTCTATTCACTCAGATACATCAAACTCAGGAGGCCAACCTCACCCACCCTTCTCTTCTCCTTGTCATTTATAACACTTTCTGGTGAGTTTTTTAATCTTTGGATTGTTTTCTGGACACACTTTCTCCCTTCCCATAGCCTGCCTGTTATTCTCCAGCATTGTTTCCTCACCAGTAATACCTGAAGTGACATGGAGCAGTGGTGCTTTGGGAGTACGTGTTGTTTTTCATCAATAGAGATTTTGAGACTTTTTTTTAGTTTTGTTTCCTTACTCTCCTCTCCTCCTTCACTAACTCTGTTCATCTAGCTATCACTGATTTCAGTTTGAGAAGGAAAACTGTAGGACAATATGATCTCCCATTCTCTCCTCCTGAACCCTACCTGAAACTGCAAGCCCTAGCTGTTTGGAAAACAATGTTGTAACCCCACTTTCCTCCAACTCTTTTTCTTTTACCCTCACTCTTTGCAGAAGTCTGAGACATGCTCTAAACTAATGCTGCCATGGCATTGTCTCAGACTGGATCTGGTGTTCTCCCAAGGAGGCGTGTGAACAGCTCTTTTCCTGAAATTTAAAGGTGCACCACTGACACCCTTCTCCATCATGGACATTTCAAATGAGCAGAGAAGAACAATTAAACCATCAGACAGATTTCACTGAGCAAGGGTCAGTCCAACATCTGCCTTGTGTACACTTGCCTGGATAAACACTGATATCTTCAGCACTGATGGATTCTGAGGCTGCCATTATAATTTCATGTATTTTACAAACAAGGAGCTCATAATGCAGGGATTAGCAGGGCATATGGATTTTTTTTTCTTTTTGATGCAGGTGGTTAATCCTCCTTTTTCTGGATTTTTTTATTTAGCTGATCCTCCTCTGCTTAGCCAACATATATTTTCCATAAAAAGTTTTTTTTTATCTTTCCTACCCTGGAATTATAGAATTTCTGCATAGTTTAAGCAGAACTATTTATAATAATGTAAAACACTCTAACTGTTTAAAGCACTCTTACAGACTGCTTACTTTTCTGGGCAATATGTTGGGTTTTCAAAAATATTGTAGGCATTTCAATTTCATGACAAATCCTAAGATTTTCAATCCTGTTTTTGGAAAACAAAAAGTATTTTACCTAATATTTTTGGAAAGTTTTATTTTAATAGGAAAAAAAAGCTCTAGGTTGTAGTCCTTCTTAAAATGTATCAAAATAAATATCTAGCAAACACAAGATAATAGCCAAAACTTTGTTGTTTAGTGTCATCCACTCCATTATCCATTCCCTTATGGCATATGCATTAAAATATCGGCTTATTTTTGTAATTCAATCTAATTATACAGCAGCTTCCTAGGAAATGTTTTCACTGAGTGAATTGTTATGGAAAGCAATTGTTGGCTATCACCAGTATTTCTATCCTCAGTGCTGTTTTACATTCTTGTCTACAAACAGAATTTGTAAGTGAAATAATGTAAGGGAATCTTCCTGTGCAAAAACATGTACTAATCCAAGAAATGAGAAAATGTCAGACTTCTGGTATTATATTTGGCTTCTGCTGTTTTAACTTTTTACCCTTGTATTTAAACATGTCCTGACTTACCTGATGATACTGATCTCAGGCTTAGCAAAAAGGCAGAATGGGTTTAATAAGATTTGAATGTTTGAATGTGTTGGGGGTTTTTAAAAGTAAGTGTGTCTGCAAGTAGGGGAAAATGCATTTTAAGGAAAGTAAAGATTTAAAAATTCTGCAGGCTGTAAGCAGCACTTTTAAAGCTGCTGGTAGGGGAACATGATATATTTGCATTTTTATTTATAAGACAGGTGAGAGTGAAAATTCAAATCCTGCAGGCTTTTGATAATATTTACTGATGTCAGAAGTTATGTTAATTTTACATTAGCTCACTTCTAGCTTTTTTGCACTTCAGTATAATCACTGAACACAGTTGCCAGAGGCAACTGGCAGCAGACCAGGTACCTATCCTCTCTCTCTGCCATAGTTCCCCTCCTATATGGTTTTAATTTGGGTTTTTTAAGTATTTTGGAAAGCTAGCTAACCGAGGGATATATACAACCAATTTTTGGGCTGGTTGTGAGCACTCAGAATTTAAATAAGGTGTTTCCCAAATCCCCCACCTCTAAAGGCAGTGTTAATCCAGAGAACAGAGACTCTGACTTTGCTGCAGCCCCTACTGGGTCATGCAGCTGTATTCACTACTTTGTTTACAAAGTTTTTTACAAAGAGTAGAGAACTGGCAGGGGTGAGAGGTGTTTATCATGTTCAGAGTCAGGATTCAGGGAAGAACTCGATTTGTTTTGGAGCCTTTAGCAATGGAAAAAAGAAAACCAAGACAAACTTTGCAGGCAGATTGTTGAAGGACAACAAGAGAAAATGCATGGAGAAGTGTTTGTTCAATAGTTTACTTTGAAATTAAACATGAAACCTGTTCATATGTATAAATAGGCTTGAAATAGGATGGCTGCTGATGGACATCTCTTTTTGCTTGAGGCATTCACCATAAAAGATTGAATTGCTTTATGCATTTATTTTTTGGATGAAAAGTTTATAGAAAGGAAACCAAACCAAAAATAAAACAACAATATAAGCATAAAAAAGATGAAAGGACATAATTGAATCACTCATTGTTAGTTTCCCAGAATCTTTTAATCTTTCTGAAATTTGCATTGCCTGATCACATAATACTGTGGTGCCAGAGCTGAGAATGTCTTCAGTTTTCTTAAAAATATTTTCTTGCTTTACAAAGGCAAAATGCAAGAGTGTGTGAGGTGTGGGTGGCAAGGTGGGGGCAGAGGGGGAGCTGCAGGGGTGGCCTCTGTGGGAAGGGAGCAGGGGCTGCACTGGGTCTGACACTGCCCCAGTCAGATCCAAGTGGCAGAAAACACCTTTCACTTCCCATGGCATTACAAGTGACAAAAGTTTGCTAATGGATCTATGGCTTTAAAGGCAGTCAAAACAAGGATGCACCTGTGAAAGGTATTCAGGCTGTGATAAATTTTGAGTGGTCCAAAAATGACAGTGAGTATCATGATTTTCTGGCTGCAGCTCTGTACCTGTTCTTGCAGCATTTCTTTTGGAAAGAGAAAGGAAAAATGTTGGTCTTTAGTTCAAATTATCTTATTTTCTTCATTTGTAATTTTCCACATTTAGATCTAATCAAGCTAAAAGTGGCATTGAAAAAGTAATTCATTCAAATCACTGCTTTCTTGTTACCTAGCTGGGTGATCTTTTGCAAAATTAATGTTTCTTTAACATCTACATAAAGAAACTTAGAAACTACTCAAGAACTCATTCACTATTGCAAAGGGAAAATCAAAGAATCACAAAGATTTGGTACTTATCCTACTCCCCATTGCCAAGCCTACCTGAGACATTCCTAGCCCAATTTTACAATCAACTGAAGAACTCCCACATCTGGTTCCAGGAAATATTATCTACATTAATTAATATTATAAAATTAAACACAAGTCTCAAAATCCATATCTTTGTTCTGATTGTAACTTTTTGTTCAAAATCCACATTTTCATTTCTAAATGTCTCTGTTTAATGGCCTAAATTAAATTTTTATATTCAGTTAATCAGAAAAAAAGTGCTCATCTTTTAAACCAGAGCTATTTCAAATTCTGACAGAACAAAAATTGCAAACAGCTTTAAGAGACCAGCTCTCTATTTTTTCCATTCACACAAGTAGATTTGACTAAGTTTAGTGGAACTGCTCATAGAATTAAGAATCTCATGAATCAGATACTACAGGTCACAAAGATGAAAGCTCGTTTAAATTGTGGGTTAGGAATCTGAAAAAATTTTCCAAACTATGTTTTAGGAAGGAGTATTTTCTAAGAGGCCTTTTAAACTGTGTTATAATGCCACTTCTTGGAGTTAAAAATGTGTTAACAATTAAGAGCAGAAAAGCACATGGCCCTGGTACATTTTGTTATGAAGCAATTTTAAATATTTTTAATTCAAATCAAATAGTATCTTGTACATCAGGAATAATTAGTCTGCAATTGTAACACATATCTGTTATGTTGTCTGTAATGGAAAAGTAGTTTGAAATTGTGTGAAATATATAATGAGCTCTGCTCACTGAAGAGCAAGGCAGCAGTGTTCAATCACTTAGTCTTTCCAAAAGGACCTTTCACTGTAATATATTTACTTTTTTTCTTTTATTTATTTTATAAGCATTTGTTTGTGTCAGCAATCGTGTTATAGATGGCATAGAATTATGTCTTTTGTCTGAGCCTCCTTTTGCCCAGGGTGAGCACCCCCAGATCCCTCAGCTATTCCTCACAGGGTCTGTGCTCCAGATCCTCCCCCAGCCTTCTCTGCACTCACTCCAGCCCCTCAACGCCTTTCCTGCAGTGAGAGGCCAAAACTGGACACAGGATTTGAGGTGTGGCCTCACCAGTGCCGAGCACAGGGGGACAATCCCTGCCCTGGTCCTGCTGCCACACTATTGCTGATCCAGGATCAAAATAAAGTATCTCTCAGATATCTTATTTAGCTCCAGAATAAGATATCCAGAATTCCAGTCTTGTGTCTGTACATAGTTACACTCTTTGTCTTGCTTTGTTTCTCATCCAAAGCAGTTGCTTTCTACTCCCCCACAAGCTCAGGCTTCTTTCCTATGGAAACCTAGACAAAATAGTGAGTGGGATTTTCTGCACGCCCTGATCTTACCCAAGTGTGGAGACAGGGGCTTTTCAGGATATGAAAGCTCCTGTGTGCTTTGTGCTCACCACTCTGGTTACAGCCCTGGGTATCTAAGCACTGCAGACAAGTGCCAAGACCTTGAATTTAATTTGATATTCTATGGGAAGCAATTGTAAAGAGCAAAGGATGAGCTTAATGTGCTCCCAGTAGCGGTGCTGCCAAGGAGACGTGTGGTTGCATCCTCTATTAGCTGCAGTTTCCCAAGAGTTCTGCTGCTTGAGAGAAAAAACAAATCAAGGCCTCAACACTTTTAGGAGGTGTGTGCACAGGCACATGGCAGCTGTACAGTCACAACACTTTACCAAGGGGAAATTTCTCATATTTTTCCACTAGCCACAATTCTTTTCTGCTGAAACTCCATTTTTTAATTTAACCTTGTACTATTTGGCTTCAAAAATGTGACTAAACCCACTGTGTTTTTGCTTAACATTGTTTCTAGTTAAATCTTTTGAAACATCAGAAGCAGAACGAAATGTCTGATGAAATTAATACGTAGGATTATGTGTGTTTTTTTGTATTTAAGAGTGATATTATGTTACCTGTGTGATTGTTTTGCAGTGTGTGATCCTTGCAGAGCTGCAAATGGAAACACGCACTGCCCAGCAGGATCACAAGGAACAGGGAATGAATCTCGGAGTAGCTGAATTAAGGCCTTCGCAGAGTCATGATATATGAGGCAACTTCTCATTTTCACTAATATTTCCACAAATTCTTGACATAAAAACAAACAAATTCGTAGAAGTAACTGCTAGGCAGTCCTACCAAAGTCATTCCAGTAGCCTGCTTTTCCTTCTGGGCTTTATTTCTCCAAACAGCAAACTAAAGAAACCCAAACCCATTACGGTCATAAGAAAGCAGTCAGCCCTAGTGCCACCACAGTGGTTAGACAGAGGAAGGGAATGTAGCAGAGAACAGAGAAATTGATTATTTGGGTTATAAAACTCTGGTATACTTAGCATCTATAAGCCAAATCAATGTGTTTTCTACATTTGAAAGCATATAATAAGTTATTTTCAAGTTACAGAAATATCAGCTTTAAGTTACTGAACTTTTCAAGATGAAAAACATGGTGGAGATTAATATGAGTAATATAATTAATAACTTGGAAAAAATCAGTCTAACAAAAAAAATATCCATGTTATCACACTTATAGGCCAGAAATATTTGAATTTAGAATTATAGTGATTATCTTTGGGTTAGGGAAAAAAACAGACTCCTCAACTAATATAATGTTGCTGTTCAGCCTGCTATAGTTAACTGCTCTGACCAGAAGGATATTTGGCATTGAAATTAGCCTATCAAGCTCAAAAATCAAGAGTTTTATCTGCCAGGTGACAAATGGTAATGGAATGGAAGAATATCAGAAGCAGCCCTGGAAGAAAAGTAGCTGACACAGGGAGCTGAGGCAGCGCTGACATGTTGGCAAACATAGGCTTGCAGTGAGAGTGAATTTAGGAACTTAACTGCAAAAATTCTTCATTCACTCCTCAAACATGTCATGGAAATATAAATCAGCTCAATAATGTGGGTTTTTTTTTTCCTTTGCAGTTTTCATCAGTCTATAGAGAACAGATTTTAGAACACCATTCTTAGCTCTTCTATTTTTCTTTCTATTCTAGAAAAACAAAATGCAGTCTTGTTTCTACCACTCACTTCTGAAACATTGTGTGCATCCACTAATTCTGACATCATGGTCATATCTCATTTTTGTGTTTACAAGGAAGGTATTAATTCACTCACATTCCTCCAGGAGCATTCGTTTAACTTTATTCTCCCTTGACACTCAGCCATGCACTTTCTCCAAGTTGCTTTCAGTTTGCAAGCTTTTCCCTGAGCTCACCTAGACATAGGCAGAGATAAAACATACCCTGTTATTAAATAATTCCCCATAATAAAATAGCCCATAATTGTGGCATAGAGATTGATTTCTTCTGTCAGTTAGGAGATCTGGAGTAACTGAAAAATGAGAAAATACATGATAAAAAGAAGACGAAAAAAATCTAGAACTCTCAGGTAATAAAAACTTATGTTTGTGCTATTTGGTATTCACCAACTTCTCTCATACTTCTGCTCTGCACTGCCAGTCAGTAGCTCCTTTGCTCAAAGGTTTCCTTTCTTCCCCAGCTCTGCATATGTGAAAAGTTCTCCATGCTGTAGCATTTTCATCAGTTTCAGCACTAATTTTGTAGCAGTAAAAAGTTCATAATATGAAAAGGGAAGAGTCTAGTAACAATGCTTTTTTTTATTTTTTAAATCTTGAATATGGACAAGACTCAAACTTCTCAATGACTAAAGTACTTTCTGAACAAGCTCCAGAGTTATGTGACTGCATTTTATTTTTCAAGAGATTCCAAGGGAACCTCTGCAGTTAGAATGACACCCACATATAACAAAACCATAAATAAGTAGAAAGGCTTTGGTTTTGTACAGCTTTGATTGTGTAGTATGGCTGGTAGGTTCAAGAAATGATGGAGTGGATGGAATCCCATCATGGCCTGGACATAATGGAAATGTCATAACTATCAGGATTTGCCTAAGTGAAAACTGAGTACAGATGTAATTTGCTATTTGTAGAAATGCCTGCACAGAGACACTGAGGAAAAAATGTTTCCCATATAATTCAAAAAACATAGCATTCTGTAATTGATCCTTGTGGGTCCCTTCCACCTCAGAATGTTTCTGTGGAAAACTCTTCTTCTAGATAATTAAAGAAAAGAGGAAATGTTTTGAGAACTCCACCACAGTGCATGGGTGTGAAGAAAAGGTGCAGAAAAATGAGTAGTAATTCACTAGCGAAAGAGAATGTGATTGCTGTGGAGGTCAAAACATTTGGTTAAAATTATTGGAACATTCCACATTTCCACTTCAGTGTTACAATCTCATATATGGCACTAAGGACAAAGAAACAGAAACAAGTTGTCCTTTAACTGTACCTTTGATGCACTTTCACTGGAATTCACATTTCCTCTGTGGTAACCAATCCAACATTAGAAGATACATTCTCTTTACTGTCATCTTCTGCACAGAGCCTTAGGGAAGCTTTTCTTTTGAAAAACATAATGGAGAGACAGGCTGATCTCTTTGGGGCATTTTCACTATAGAAACTATGGAATTTTTGATGTCTTTCCCAGGAAATTATCTGCATTATTTTAGAAATCTCATTTAAATGGCAATATTTAACAAAATCAAATGCACACTTTCTAGTTCAGCAAAACTAGAACAAAATTGATTAGATTGTTGGAATATGACCTATCACATCCCCCAACTTTTTATTATGCTGAACTATTCAGGGTATAAGATAACAGGGCAGATGGTAAGTGGATCTGATTGCATTATGATGGGGGAACACCCCACAAATTCTAATTAGACCTGGCTTCAAACTTTCATGGTTCCTCCTTTTGTTAGTTTTTGTTTGTTTACTTATTTAATGCATGTCTGTGTTTTGCTTTATTTTTCTCTTTTTCATCTCCATCTCAGTAGTCTTTTTATTTGGAACTAAGGAGAAACTGTGTGACCTCTTAGCACAAGCCAGAGTTCCACCTTCTGTGCTCATACCTGCTGTTTGTGCTGTTGATCAAAACCAAAAGGAGTCACTTTGTTGCCAAAGTTCAGGTTTTTGTCATGAGTCCTGTGACATCTCTTGTTTCTACTTCAAAGCACCACAGGATGGAGAGGGAGCTCTGTGGCCAGGATGCTTTTGATGCGTCAGGCGTGGCTGGTGGCTCTGTGCAGGCTGCTGGCAGGAGAAGTGCTGCCCTGTGAGGCACCTCAGCCCCAGAAATTCCAGCCTCTGACCTGCGGAACAGGGTTAGCCCTTTTCCACCACAGGGCGATGCTGGAACTGCTCCAGGAGCAGCTGTTGAGAGGTAGAACAGAGCCTGAGGCTCTTCAAAACCTGGGAACTCCTCCCTCATTACTGTGCCTGAGATTCCCAACCTCATTCATGCCTGCAGGGCGAGAGCTGAAGCCTCTCAAGCAGAGGTGGCTGCCCAGAAGCACAGGCGGTTTGTGCAGTTGCCTGAGCCTTAAGAGTTTTTAATTTTGGCTGTTTGCTCATCTCCACCTAACAGAGAAATATGTTTAATAATAGAGCTATATGAATAGAGGAATGAAGAATGGCATTGACATGAAAATGAACAACATAACATAAAGGCAGGTTTTTCCACCCTCTAAGTAATTTGCATTAGTGAGAATTTATAGCAATACAGGTTTCTGCTGTATTACAACAAGCATTGGTATGCATGCTGAATATTTGTGAAATAACAACATCTTCAAGGGCGTACCATTATACTCTAAGTGCTAGTATTATTTTAAAAGAAACCATATTGCCTTTAACATTTTCATTATGCATAGAAGTCATAATGAGACACAATGCTATGTTTGCTAATATGTGTCATTTGTATTTTCACAGAGGAGAATTTTAAATATTTATAGCAACAAGTGTTTATGTTCAGGAGTTTTGCTTTGACAATGCAAATGCCTTAAACAAAGTTGAAAGACAATTCAAAGCCTAGGAGTAAAATGCCATTATCTGCCAGCCTTAGATTTTTTGGTACCTTGCATGAATCTACAAAATTATATCTGTTTTCACCCTCCTGTGCGTATTTCTCTGATCCCCATCTAAAAAAAGCCTGACCCAACAGGGCACCTCAGCAGTGTGGCAGTGAAATGATTGGTGTCCATTCATGGAAAATGCCTGAAAGCTCAAACTCTCCAAAACTGTGCTCAGTATCAGATTTGTAATCCCACTCTGCTGACAACTTAACTATTGCTTCTGAAAAGTCCCTTGCAGCACAGGAGAAGGAAAAGGCCTCATGACAACCTGCACAATCCTACATTATTTAGTACCTATCTGTATAGCACAGCTTTGGCTGGCAGGGAGAGTTAGGGCTGAGAAAGGGAGATGCGTGCTGCTGCTTTGAGAAATGCAAATAAGATTAGAGTTGCCAGTGCCTGCTGAGAGGTAAATTTCTTTTCCAGAAGCTGAACACACCTTTTTTTCTGAAACAGCATCTTTGTCCGTGGGAGCTGCTAGCCTGCATCCATCTGCCACACTTAAACCCTGGACCTGGTAAATAATCTCTGCACATTGAGTGCAGCTATGACAAAATATGTAATGTCTTCTTTTTATACATGTTTAATCTTCCTTTGGCAGTGAACCTGTGGTTTGTCAGCCTGAGTTCCTTTTCATTTATATACTTGTTTTGCTCAATGCAGATGAGGGCAAAGAGGGGGAGGCAGGAGGGGGATTTCAGGGAGTAAACAAACTGTACCCAACAGCTGGGGTGATCAATTTGTGAATCCAGATAAAAGATGTCATCTGCTACAGCTCACCTGATGCACAATTGCTGTTCCTGCACTGCTGGCAGGATTCATGAACCAAGTTTTGGACATATCCATACAGCCCAGGTGAGATAAATGTTTGAATTGATAGAGCTATTGCAACCAGACAATTGCAGAAATTATCTATTTGATGATGTGATTTCAGATCTAAAATTTGCTATGGATACCCAAGGCCATGTTCTATTATGCTTTGCAAATGGTTAATGTTGAGAGCTACTCAGTCTTCAGCTAGATCGGAAAATTCTTGGCCAGAGTACATAATACAATAATTCTCTGGTAAATGCAGGTTTTTCTGGTTTGGTTTTTGATGCACTATGTATCTTTCTTTCTTTTCACTGAAGAACAGCAGGTTTTCAAGCAATCTAAGAGATTACCACTCTCCTAAAATACATCATGCTGAAACTGTTAAGTTGAATCTGAAATGTGTAATAAATAGGCTTGCTTTGAGGACACTTAAAGGAAGATGGAGATGCTGTATCTCTTTTCAGACTTTTTGGGAAAAGAGGGTTTGTAATGGTCTCCCAAGATGCTTGTTTGAGGAAAGTTTCTATTTAAAAGTCAGGCGTGCCAAGAATTTTTACATAATCGAGACTGACTTACAAATACCTCAATTATCAATCAATCCAATGAGAATCTATGTTCTGCAGCCAGTCAAATAGATGGCCTTTACTGCAGAAGCAGTTATTGAAGGAATGGAAAGAAAATAAGTAATGGCTGTTATAAATATTCTCTGCTGGTAACACTTTTTTTTTTTTTTTCCCTTTCATGGCCTCTTGGGAAAACAGTGAAACTTTGCAGCTACTTCCATCCTAGTGGTGTCAAATGCCAAGATCAGGGCTTGTCACTTCTCCTGCCAGAGTCTGGCTATGAATCCATGGAAAACCCTCTTTCCCTGTGTCCAACTGTGTGTCCAGAGTTGTTGTGCAGCCCTGGCTGCAGGCACTTGGGCTGTCCATAGCTGGATATCCTCCCTCACAGCCAGGTGCAGATCTCTCTCTCCTTGTTCCTCAGCTCACAGTGCAATTCATGGCTTTCCTGACAGATCAGCATCACCTGCTAGCACTGACAGACAAACTGCCTCCTGTCTGGCAAGGACTCTGAGACCCTGGACCTCCTCTCAGTGCCACGTTCAAGGCAGCCCAACAAAGCCACCAGGCCATTAGGCTGTGAGCAATCAGAACAATATTAGTAATAATTATTACTCCAGTATTAGTCTGGAGTCTGCTTCCCTCCTCCTGTCCTCGGGAGGATTTCACCTGCTCCTCCTGCAGCCTGCCTTGGAGTGGAGCTGTGGCTTCCCTTGTGCTTCAGCTTGGGGTGAATCCTCTGCTGAGGCATTCGAAGATGCAGAGCAGAGTGTTCTGGAGAAAGCTCACTTTGTACCTAAGGGCATGAAAATGTTGCCATTAATGCCTGTCTGCGTTCCAAATATTTATAAAAGAGTAGATTTAAGATGTGCTAACAGCTTCTGAGAAGTATTGGAATTGCTCACACTGATCAAAACCACTTCCTATGGTACACGATGTGCTGTCTCCAACTTCCCACACTCAGTGAGTGTTCCTGTCTAGGTCAGCAATGTCACTGACCCGAAGCAGATGATTTTTTATTCTTCTTAGAATGACTGAGACATTACCACAGGATACATTTTCTCTCTTCTGAGAATTTCTGTGCATTTATGTGTGAAACACTTGTCCAACAGATAACAGCCGTGCACAGCCATCGGGTCGTGCATCAGGCCACTGAAAGGAACGGGGCAATCTGTGAGTCACTCAAGGAAGGTCCCCACATCCCTAGGGAAGTTAAACTCTCATGACAAAGCTGAGGAGATGCAGAACGAGCCTCTTCCCTTTTGGCACCCAAAAAAAGGCAGCTTCACCCTAAGGGAGAAACCTGTGTGTGAGCTGGGACCCACTCTGCGACCCCCGGCGCCTCCCTGGGGTTCTATAAAACACCCAAAACCACCGGGAGAGGGAGCGGGTCCCTCCCTGGGGCTCATTAAAACACCCCAAAACCACCGGGGAAGGGAGTGGGTCCCTCCATGGTGTTCCATAAAACACCCAAACCCAGCGGGGAAGGGAGCGGGTCCCTCCCTGGGGTTCCATAAAACACCCCAAACCCACTGTGGGAAGGGAGCGGGTCCCTCCCTGGGGTTCCATAAAACACCCCAAACCCACTGTGGGAAGGGAGCGGGTCCCTCCCTGAGGCTCCATAAAATACCCCAAACCCACCAGAGAAGGGAGCGGGTCCCTCCCGTTCCCCTGCCCAGGATGTCGCTCCAGGTGCGCGGGGGACTCTCTGGCATCTCCCGCCAGGTGGAGCAAGAAACCAAGATTAGACTTCCCCATTTCCCGTGATTTTTGGTTGTTCCTTCTGGATTTTCTTTTATTTTATTGATGGTGTCGTCGCCGTCCGTCCCCCCCACCCTATCCCCCGCCCCCCTCCGCCGCCCTTAATTCTGCCTTTTTCTCAAGCCGGGGTTTCAAGGGAATGCTGAGGAGAAAGGAAGGACTGGAATTTCCTTCTCCTTTGGATGCCCCCGAGAGCGGGTGATGCTCTCTGCAGTTTGTGTCAGCGATAGAGGGTGGTGGGAGGGGGAGAAGGCAGGGAACACAATGAGCTACATAAATCCTCCTTCTGCGTGCGTACCGATTACAGCAGGAAAATAAAATTTAAAAATTTAAAAAGGCAGATCGCTCATTTTGCATTAGTGGGAAAAAGAAAGGTTGCAAAATCTATTCCTATACGCAGCGGCATAAAATTCACATTAACATCTCATTAAGTCTAGATGCACTTAGGGACTGATCCAAAGGCCATCAAACTCAATGGGAGATTTTCCATTGCCTTCAAATGGGATTTGGATCATGCTGTTAGAGATTGGCAAAAGCTCATATTAACAAAACAAAACAAAAAAAAATTCTGACATCACCTGAAAGGCTATAAAATCATTTCCATTCCTTTTTCTGGGAAATCCCTTTTACAGTTGATCAAATGTAATGACAGCAGCACCCTTTGTGGTGAAACCTTCCAGTTAGGCTATCATCAACATGGCAGAGGGACAAATTCAAATGACACCACAATTTCACCAAAATTGAAATGGAAGTTTCTTTTTTGACTGTAATAAATTATCCATAATAGAAGAGGTAAACTTGCAGTGTTCAGAGGTTAATTAAAATGCTATGTAAAAACCATTTTAAAAGGGGAAGAGATAAAAACAACTGAAATCTAGGTTAGAGAAACCATATGCTGGTTTTGATAATGTTTTACACAGGTCTGGTGCCCTAATATGAACTAAAATAACTAAAATGAACAAAAAAGTACAAAAGTAGACTTTCTATGATCAGAACCAAACCAGTTTGTTGTACATAGAGCATTTAGAGAACTCAGTATATGATATCATCAGTAATGACTGTTTTCATGTGTGAAGATGAATAGCAGTACATTAAAAAAAAATAAATTATCTGCCTTGGGCTGCTTCAAATTCCTTGAGCTTCACTTACTCTTTTAAAATGCTGCTTCTAGCAAAGACAGTCTGGAGCTCCAGCTCTGATTAGTTTTCTTGTTCAGATGGCCTTAGCTGGGACTGTGTTACTCGGCTGATGACAGAGATGGGCTGAAAATTTCCTGTGTGCATTTTGAAAGAAAAAAAGAAGTAAAATAAGAAATATCTAAAAACTTTTGTCCCAAGTATTTAAAAATTGAAACTGACATGTCAAACTGGATTGATAGAATGCTATTGTAGATTTGAAAGACTTTCCTAGTTTTACTTCCACTGTGGTGTTTTAAATCTCCTTTTCCTCTTTGTTTTCTCCTTTGCTTGTTTCTCTGTTGAACATCACCTTCTTGTTGCTTGGATCAGATGAGAACTACTTCAGGTATCTTCATGTCTCTGGCAAACAACCTTCTGGTTCCTCGTGTCCCTTAGAACCTAAATTAACTCTTCAGTTTGAACAATCTCTGAATTTTTGAGTGCTAGGAAACCCTAGATCTAAGACATGGAAGTGATGTTCATATAGAAGTTGCAACTCTTAAAATATTGCCAACTACTAAATTTCCAAGAGGAGAAAGGAAGCTGTAGGTATTGTCCAAAATTTTAAAAATGTGTCCAATTACTAAATGCAACAGTTATGGCAGATCCTAATGCTAACATTAAAATTAGGTGGCAAATGAGAAAGGAATTCCCATAAAGAGTCATGTAGCTGCACTGATTTAATTTTCATTTTTATTCTCCTGTCTCACTCTAAAATCCATTTCCATTTTTCTCCTTTTGTTCTTCAAAATATATATAGCCCTACCATCTTCTCCCTCTCCAACTTTGATTTTTCACCTTCATACAGATTTTTTACCCCTTCATACCATGAAAGGGTCTTGTAACAATAAACTATATTTTGAAACACACATTAAAAAACTATTCAGTGCTTATTAAAAAACAATATACTGCTTTGAGTATCACTTCATGCTAACAGAGATCAGAAATCTGGTCCTTGGTGAGTACTTTGAATAACTGCCAGGAGCTACTAATCTTGTACAATGTCCCCATACATTCTTACAGAAAAGTGATGCCAGGGAAAAAGCTTAAACTGGCATCTGTGTCTGGGATCATATTTTCACCTGTCTTTCTTTTCTGGTTGCACTTCACCTCAGCTTTCTTAATCTCATTTCACTCCTTCTTCAGTCAAAGGGGATGTGCCATCGATAACAGCAAGAGCAAAGTGTTTTGCATTTGTTTCTTCCTTTTACTTCTTTCCTCCCCTGCTGAAAGTCCATGAACAAAATGAGGGAACTATCAGAAGCAGAATTTCTTTGTTTATGGGTAAACCATCGATTTTGGTGTTGTAGCCCCAGAAATGTGCCATCCCTGGAAAACAAAGCAGGAACCATCTGAAGTGTCAGGCACCTCTTTGAACGCAGCAGCTACTGAAGCTCTGTGAGCTCCCACCTGCCATACCAGCCCCAAATCCCCATGAGATCGCAGAGAGACCCCTGTGAGACCCCTGCCTGCATCCCCAGCCCTGCCAGGCCCTGATGGAGGGAAGCAAAGCTGGAAGCTGCAACATCCACAGAGGATAAGCAGACATGCTTTTTATTTCTCATCACCCAAGGAGGCCCAATGTTTAAGTGGAGATTTCTGTGGAGAACACTTGCGGATTTAGGTGTTGAGTGCTCATGTGGAAGCTGAAATCCTTTTGTGAATCTGGGCATTGGTTAGAAGCTAGCTAAACTTTATACTGTGTTTTTTAAACCAGTTATTGCATGGCTTTATTTTCCATAAATCTGAAAGAAGATTACCTTTCCTTTTAAAATTCCAGGATGAATTGTTCAGAGATATCAAACTTTTCTCTAGATTTTATGTCCCCTGACAGAGAGCTACACTAAAAAGAAAAAATGAATGAAAGTGCTACAGCATCTAAATTCATTCTCTTAACAGGATAGAACATTTCTGTTGCTGGTAGGTAAATCAGAAAACTGGTAATTTAACTGCATGCCCAGTCTTTTAATTTACAAATTGAATGATTTGCAAGGAAAGCCCAAACCAAAAAAACCCACAACATTTTTAAATGCTGCTGTTGCTCTCTTCTGTGGCCATCCAAGCACATGCTGGGCTTTCACAACAGTGGTAATATTAAATGAGAAATTAATTACCTAGCTAGGGTGATGATGGCATGCTCTCCATGGCTGTGGCCATTTTCTCTCAAAACACAATGAACATGGAAATGCAGCCCTGATAATGCCAGCTGTTGTCTTTACTTAATGTGAAGCACTATTAGTGAGTCACCCAAGCCTCTTGTAATTATGTTCAGTTTCTGGTTGTGCTGGCAAACATACAGGGTTTTCAAATAACAGTGTCTAAATTTCACACCTTGAGAGGTAAATCTCTGCCTCAAATAGTTAAGTGGTAAGTATTGCTTGCTTCTATTAATGTCTTACAGTTCTACCCTGCCTTTGGATGCCAGATAATGGATACTTAACCAGATCCTCAAATACTTCTCTGGGAGAGATAAATACCATTATTATCCAGAGCAGTGTAGAAAGGAGAGGTGATCTTTCTAAGTCCATTCATTGAAACAATTTAGCTTGAGAGGCCTGATAACACAGTTATAAACACACAAAGGCAGCCTGGCCAACCTCCAGAGCTTTTTTTTTCCTCTAAAGCTAATTTAAAGAAATGATGACAATGACTTAACAATATTATTTTTCTACATGACTCATAGTTTATGAACATTACAAATACCCATTCTTATTTGACTTGAAGACCTAGAAATTTCCACTCTTAAATTTCATCTGATAATCTCACAGTTTGACAAACTAAGCCTAAAATCTGTAGATAGATCAGAAAGTATTACAAAATGTTGGAGATAGCTATTAGACTTGTGTAGGCTTTGAGTCATTTTTCCTCTAAAAAACCAGCAAATTAAATTTTGTAGTGATCAATGAATTAAGCCTATTAAGCTGCCTTCAGATTTAATGCATGTGAAATTTTTAGTCTCAGCTGATGAAGATAGAAGGAGGTAGTGAGTGGGTGCAAAATGCTGTGGGCTGTCAGTAAGAAATCCTTAGTGTCATGCTGAAAATCCCATTGCTTTAGCAGTGGGGCAAATAACTGAATCACATATGATTCAACAGCACTTAAAACCACTCAAATAATAATTAAGGGTTTTTTCACTTTTCATTAAAATATATTAATATAATTTCCAATATAAATAATTAATATTAATTTATAATTAGACACATTAAACATAAAATCCCATTAATTCATCAATATATATTTTATTAATTTGAAAAATAATGCAAATTACTTACAGGTGCTTACATGCAGGCCCAAACACAGCTTTTCCCCAGACTGGTCATCTATGGATTTAGCCATTCATAGGTAGTTTATTGGGCAAATGGTTTTCCTGTGCTTTCAAGTGTGCCTGTTAATGTGAATAAGTGTGTTGAATATATCACTTTATTGTGTGGTTTTTGTAGAGGGGGACTGAAAGCCTGCCGACTCCTTTTATATTGTCAGACTATAATGCTTTTCAAAAATACAAAGTGTTTTCAAATACAGAGATTAATAGGAAGGCATGGAGGAAACTAATATTTCAAACCAGTTTGTTATCACAGAATCATAGAATCACTTAGGTTGGAAGCTGCCTTAAAGACCATCTCATTCCAACCCGGCTGCTGTGGGCAGGGATATCTTCCACGAAACCAGCTTACTCAAATCCCCATCCAGCCTGACCTTGAACACTTCCAGGGGTGGGGCAGCCACAGCTTCTCTGTTCCTGTCCCTCACCACCCTCACAGTGCAGAATTTCTTCTTAATTTTTAATCTAAACATGCTCTCCTTCAGTTTAAAACCATTAGCCCTTGTCCTATATGATGATATTCTTCATTATAATATAATAAGATTGTTCATTTTGACTTGGGTAATTTCACTTAATTCCATGAGCACCCTTCAAGTAATGAGGAGCTGCTCTTGACAGAGGCAAAGTATCTTGGGGAGCAAAGTGATTAATGGCCCTTCTCTGCACTGGGCTTTCAGGAGAGCACTGAGAGGTCCAGTTCAGTGGTGCCACAGACAAAGGCACCAGGGTAACACTGCAGCAGGGATGGGTGCATATTAATCCCCCCAAATGAGTGGTGGCATATCCCATCCATCCCACTATCAACCAGAGGAAAGAGCATCACCTTTCATGAGTTTTAGTTCCTTTTTTTCTGTAATGAGATGAGGAGCCTTTGCTTCTACCTTCATGTCTGCCCTGCAAGGGCACAGCCCAAGCTGCTGGAGGGCCCCAAGGCAGGTGTGAGGTACTCAGGGCCCACAGTTCTGCTTGCCCCAGTGAACTGATGGTACAGCTTCTCTGGAGTGAAACACTGGCCTTTCTCCAACAGCCTTAGTCAATAATTAAGTGATACATCCTTGAAGAGAGGATATGTAATTTTAAAACCTCAGCCAGTTGCATAGTTTGTCTGTGTTCATGCTCAGGAAGGCAGCGGATGAGCTGACTTGAAGTATGGAGGCCAAAAGCAGGTTGGGAGAGGTGGGAAAAGGAAAATTTCTTTAGAACCTTTACAAGATTCTGTTAAGAATCTCTACAGTCTCTTCATCCGGAAACAAATTTGACATCTCTAATAAAAATAATGTAATGGTTAGCTCAGATAATCAGATGTGGGTTGCTGCCAGGGAAATATCCTGGTACAAATGCAGCTGGGCAGTCCATTGCCAGCACAACTATGTGTGTGAGTACTTTTGGGTTTTACCATTCCCTGGGCCAAAGTGTGTCCTTGTTCTGACACACAACTGATTTCCTAGAAATGCAATTTCCTAGAAATGCAAGGACTCCAATTAGCATTAATTGCTGCTGTTGCCATGCTGCCACCATGTATCACCATTGTGGGAGGAGACCAAGTTAGTCACAATTGTTCTGTGGACAGGAAAGCTGAAGCCTAGGACAGATTGTCAATGAAAAAAGAGCTAGGCACATTTTTTCTGTTGGCTTCCCTTTGGATTTACTCTTGTTTGATTGTTTGGTTATTCATGGTAGAAGAGAAAGGTCACCAGCACTGCTGTTAAGAATAAATTATCTTCACTGTTTATTCAAATATTGTAAAATATATGTTGATTTAATAGGAGGACGTATGAGAGACAAAGTGAGCACCTTTTTCATTAGAAAAAAAGTTGATTCTATTTATGACAAGTACCTGAGCTAAACTATTCTCACAGCAAAGGAGGATGTTTTCTTAGTCTATATTTTAATGAAGTCATGAACTGGGTGGTTCTGCTCTAAGAAAGTGACTAAGATGTTAATGTGCCTAGGGTAGAAAATTGAGGAATATTAATCCATGAATTTATGTCCTTAATTGGATTGAATGCTTGCAAATAGATGAGTAAATCAACAGAACAAAGCAAAATCAAGATCCCTTAGAAATGCCACAAAATTATGTAAATGGAGTTTCTACAAAATTTATGTCTTCTTCTGCGGATAGCAAGATTTCATATCCTTTGTAGCTTCTTTTTCTGTTTCTTCAGTCTGAAAAATCTGAACTTTGAAGGTCTTTCAGCAAAGAACAAAACCAGTTCCGGCTAATCTTTGTTACAGTATTCTTAAGGAGCTTCACTCATCATTAACAGAAACTAATTGATCTACAATTATGTCAATACTGCAAATTAAAGTGCACTTTGTGGTTCTGGATTTTATTAATTTATGTGATTCTGTTTTTTTAGTAAATTATCAGTAGGAAAAATGCCATGAAAATAATCCCATGAAAGTTAATCAGCATTGCAAAGGGGATGGTAGTATTTTCCTATCCAATAGCAGAGAACAGGACATGACACATACTTCAATAAAAACTGCTGTTCTTCTTGAAAGAAATATTCTGTAAATTATCTAGCAATGTTATTACTGCAATGGCTTAGAAAATATTTCAAGACTTTGGCTTGGGGGTATGTGTGGGAAGATGGGAAGACAGAGTAAGAATTCACATGTGCATTATTATAGTACTTGAAGAAAATTGTTAAAAGGAGACAAAAATAGGATTAAATCTTCTAGAGATGATTGTTGCTTTCCCCTACCGTCATAAATGTTTTGTACAGCTCTCCCTTACCTGAAGGGAAAGTTTTTCCTACACAGAGTTAACAATTTGGTCTCTGGACCAGATTCAGCCTGACAAAATTGGGTTCAGTTCCATTAGCTTCTGAAGAGTTTTGTTCACTCTGACAGACTTGGATTTGGATTTGAAGTTTTGGCAGTCACCCGGAAATTATAAAAACTGTTCTTTCATCATTTCTTGTGATCAAGCTTGCATAAATGAAAACACTGACAATGTGTGAAGAGGTCCTCAAAATTGAATTTCACTAGCAAGACATTTCTGTGATTGGTTACAAGCTTATTCATCATTCTAATGACTTATTCATGTGGTAATTAATTTTGAAGACCAAAAGATTCTAGATTTGATAGCCATATAAATTGCAGGAAATATGAATTTTTAAATGCACTTTTTCTAACATGTGCCATGATCTTTTGAGTTGACATCACACTGACTGCAAATTCTTCACAGAAATATTGGAAGTTGCCAGTCAACATGCTGGCTTTGAAAGAATTTATCTGTTTTTTTCCACCCTATCTAGTGATTAGCATACTGTTCCATCCATTTTTGTATATGTATCTTGTTTTTCCAACAGAATTGAACAAAAGTATGAGTCTTAAATATTTTATGATTTATGATTCTAATGATGTGATGTGAAGCTAATGATAGATTTTCCTTCTGTTAGTACAGAAAACTTTACATATTCACCTGCAGAACATGGAGCAGGGTTGAGTAGAGAAGTGGAAGCACATTTTTGTTTAAATTTGAAAACTCTAACAAAAAATAAATCCTTAAGAGAATGTGTGGTATGAGAAGAGAGGAACAATAGTTATCAGATGGCAATTGGTTCTCTTTGAAGGCTTTTCTTTTAGTATTGTCACCACTGTCTGCAAAAGTAGAGATTCAATATTTCCGTTACATGCAGATAATAGTAATAACAGTAATAACTATTTATAGTAAAATTGAATAAAGATTTCAGGTGGCTTAGTGGTTCTAAGAAACCATCTCAGGAATACAAGAACTATGCAAAATCCACTCTGAAATGGGTTCTCCACCAGAACTATAGGCAAATGCTCAGGTAGGGTAAAGCACAGTGCCATTCTCCCAGAAACACACCATGAAGGAAATCAGCCATTGTACTTTTCATTATCATTCAGTTAAATACTCAGCAAGCTATATTAAGGACAAAGATGTGGCAGGCAGAAAATAAGAAATTAAGTATGCCATAGAAGCACCTTTCATTGCACTGAAAGAAATGTCATATTAAAAATGCTTTGCAAAACATGCAGTATTTGTGATGTAGGTGAGCTGCAGATATTAATTTCCCCTTTTTGTGTGCTTCAAATATAGAACTCTAAATATGGAATTAATAAAGGAGGAAAAAAAATCAATATATTCTTGCCTACAATCAAAGGAACAATAAACTGATTAACTAATTGCATTAGGTTTTCAGATGCCTGCACAGCCTTTGAAGCTCATGTCCCATTGAGATGTGCAGTGTAGAAAGTTCATACCCCTCTTCAGTGCTGTTTTTGGCAGCCTCCAGCTAAAATGGGCTAAACATGGGAACAGCACATCCTTTTAATATTAATCATGGCTCTATTTAAATATACAAAAATTACTGAGACTGACAGTTATCTTCATATTTCTGTATCTTAATAAGTAGCCTGGTCTTAATCTTTGCAGCCTTCACAGGGGACAGGAAATGCTCAACACATCTAAGACTGCATTAGCTTCATCAAAGGCTTTAATACCATGCTAAATACTCATCACCAGGACCTCAGATTTGAAAATGTTGACTTTTTCCTCCAGTCCAGTCTATAAATTTGGGGGAAATCAGTGAATTATATGGAACCATGCCACAAAAACACAGTTGCCAGGTCTTGGTTTCATATTCTCATCAAACACAGAGAATTTAGGGAATTTGGGGAACAGAGTAGTTGGGGAATTTTTGTACTTCACACAAGAAAGATTTTCTCAGGGGTGCAGAGATAGTGCATGAATATATTTATAGCCAGGATTTGCATCCTATGGATGTGGTTCATAACACTCAAGCACTGGATATCCTGAGATACTGTGGGATAGCCACCACTGGAGATGCTTGAAATCCAACCAGACACTTAGCAAATGTCTCCCAGTAACTCTGCTATGAGTGAGACCTAACTTTAAATATTGTGTGAGTGGCCTGGGACACTTGTAAGCATTTTTTGCAATACTTATGACTGAAATCTAAGGCAACTTACATTTTTATAGTTAGACTCACACAAAAGTAGGTATGTGTGTGAATGTCCTAAAGGATGTATGATGCAGGGGTGGACCACAGCTGTTTTGTAAAAATCTACATATATTCAGGTAGGTAAAAGCAAATTTAGATGGATGAATGGGGGAAAGGGTGTAATTATTGGTAGCTATGCATGGGCACAAACAGGCAGGAAGAGACTTTAATCTCCTTTTACAGCTTTAGATTATGAGAAATACTGGGTCAGAAGGAAATTTACTTCTGAAGGAGAAGTATAGAAATTGAAGTTTCTTTCTGGATCTCTTTCACAGGATTAACATTTAGATATATATCCAAGAAACACATCATTTTTGAGCTTTGCAAAGTGAATCAAAAGCCAAACAGAAAAGAATCGTGCTTTGCCCATAATAGCAAAAATTGCCTTGTTCAAATTCTTTTCAGCAGCAGGATTCTTTCAAATAGCAGTAACTTTTATCAATATTAGTCCAAGAGAAAATTAGGTTTTGTTCTTCACATGTGGAATATGGTGTCTGTGCCAGAAGGCTGTATAAATTCTGTTAAAGAACATATTCTTTGGGATTCTCATGAGGAATCTTGTGAAAGGCTGATGTGTATTGTCTTTATCACAGTGTGCTTTGACAGTAAAATGAATATCTGTCTCAGTTCATTTGCTGCTTCCAAAGGAAACTGATTTGCCAATCTTCCTGCTAGCTCATCTCTTATTTAATCTAACTGCTTATAATTATTATTTTAATTAATTTATGAATTATTATTAGTAGTAGTTTATTTGTATTTAGAGATGGACATTCTGACAGTTCCTGTAATGACATCTGGCATATTCTGTGTCCCAGAGTGATCTGTTTGCTGAGTTTGCTATAGCTTTGCAGTCTGGCCTGACTGGTTTCTACAGCTGTATATCCCACTATGATATTTTGTGAACTTTATTGCTGTAGGATGACATGAAATGCGGCTGTTCCACTTGTAAACATTGCCATTTCTCTATTTCACTCAGCCTAAGGTCATGTGCACACTCTGTTCATCCCCTGGGAGTAATCACAGACAGGGAAATAACCTCACAATCACCTCCACTAGGGGACAAAATCTTGGAAATTAAAAGTAGGACTGGCCAATATAGATTCCTTACATCTGATTTTTAAAATTAGTTTTCCTAACCCATTTTTCCTGTTTTGAAATGTGAAGCAAATGTGGAGAATTTCTTCAGTTTCAGTAGTTCTATCACCTAAGGAAATATTCAGACAGGGAATCCCTTTGTTTCATTTCTCTATGTATTAGAAAATGCTGACGAGCAATGAGGTATTTCTTGGGCAAGGGATCAGTGTTGAAGCTTTTTAATGCACCACCAAAAACTCCCAGATGGCAGTCTGCCTAAAAAGCTGAATAGGGACAAATGAAATAAGAAGATTTCAGAGGCATATGCTGTTGGAAGAGGAGGTGACAGGTACAGATCCTATGAGAGGCCATGAGATTTTATTTCATGTAAGATGCACAGGAGACCCAGCCAGGAGTTTCCAGCCCAAAGTCTTTTATGCCATTCTGGGCAGGAAGAGGCAAATGAAGCTCAAAGATTCAGCTCTCATTCTGCAGTAGCACAGTTGCAGACAATCAGTGATATACTTGGTGTTTCACAGCCATTTATTCCAGTGTCAAAATCGTCCCTGCACAGTTCCTGCTGACAAACACAAAGCACCAAGTTATGTTGCTGCCTTTGTCTCCTGTTTTCCACAATGGCATAAAGGACTGTGGTCTGCAACATCTCCTGGGTCCAACTGCCTCTTCTCTCATAATAAGATGTAATCAAGGTTTCAATTTGAATTAAACCAGAATATATTGTATTAGGGATATATTCCCACACGCGTACACGTGCATACTAAATAATGTATAAATATTGATAATTATCACTTCTCTAACACAATTTTGATGTTCTTACATAACTCTTTTTAATTGTTCCTGTTAACTTACCAGAAAAGAATATAGCAAAAAATAGGATGGAAAGCAAATAATTGCAGATTTTCACAGTGAGAAACACTGAAGAGACTGAAGGCATGTAGTTTACAAAAGAGATGGATGAGAGAAGCATGATAGATGTCTTCAAAATTATGAGTGATATAAAAAGAAAGCAAAAATAACTCCCTGCTTCCTTCATCCCATTGGCTTGCTTTCCCTTCCATTGAGCAGCAGGCATGTGCCTTGCTCAGGATATGAACACTGCTGACTTTGAGTGATCAATCATACTGTCTCCTTTTTCCTCCCACTCTGATCTTTGAGGCTTTTGCACAATTACTTGGTTTAAATCTTAAGCAGTTCTTGATGGAAGTTCCTTTGCAATGGGCCTAAACTGCGTAAGAATGCAAGAAATAAATTGTTCAACTAATGTATTCCATTTGAAAGTTTAAAGCAATAATTTTTTCTTAAATGGTCCAGGCTCTTTAGTTTGTGTTGTTTCAGAGAGACAGCAGAAGCTGAACAGATATTTCAATGAAAACCAGGATTTCTGAGTTTGGATTGCTACAGAGGCACTGCTGAAGATGAAGCTGTGTGTTGCACTTTGTTATCATGAGAACAAGTCGAGTTTCATGACTTTTTTTTTCTCCAGGGTATTTCTAGTGCTTTAATATAATTTACTGATGATGAAAATTAAAACAAATTCTTTTTTCTTAAAGCTCGATTATCAAAAATCACATTAAATCCTAGAATTGAAAATAAAAGCTGGATATAAAAAGGTGACATTTCATGAGTCTACAACACTATTTAAGGATCTTTCCAAGTGCATTAATCTTATTCCTTGACCTTTTAGTACAGACACCTGCAATGTTTGTGACATAGTAAATACCACTGGAGCTGAAAGAAAATAAAAGTTTATGGTCTTCTGCTGGTGAATAGTCCAATAGTTTTTCCACTATATTGTGGAGGTCTTTCTGTAAAGGTGAGACACACAGCCACTGAGGGAATCTTTTTTAAATAATGTTTTTCTCATAACTCTCCCCTAAAGAAAATAAATTCTAAATACTTCAAATAGCTTATTGTAAGTCATTTTGTGCTTAGAGTGCTTTCTTGCACATTTTTATGACACAAAGGTGCAGTGTAAGTTGTACAGTAATTTCCCAGTGATTTTCAGAGGGACTGTATGGAGTTACAAATGCTGTTGAACATGATTCTGGATTGTTGAGTTGAGTCTACATGCAGATTAGCTTTTGTGTTGGATTGTAATTGCCTTAAGCCAATTGTACAGTGAGTAATAGCCCAACAGGGACTACCAGCTCAACATATTTACATAACCTTCTTGAAAAAAAGAAACACAACACCTTTATCTTTCTCAGGGATTGCCTGGTAAGATTTGCCTGACTTGCTTTTCTCTCAGGGTTTTGTCTGCCAGTCATTCACTGAAAGGTGTGTCCCTGCAGTGCAATTCTGCCTGCTCAAGCAGCTCCTGAGTTGTGTGCAAGCCACCACCCTGCAGCTCCCAGGTGGTGTTGACACCACTTGGGGTGGATCTTCCCTCGGTGGTGGGTGTGTTTCTGCTATCTGCTGTGTTTCTGCTCTCTGCTGTAAGCTGAGATCCCTCTCCAGTCGCTCCTTTCAGCTGTGAAGTCATTCCACTGGTCAGGTTTCAGTCATGGTGGCTCCTGTTACAGGTGGCTGGTTCTTCAATCCTCCTTCGTGGTGCATTCTTAATATTCCTGAGCAGATGAACATTCTTTGGGCATGGAAGGTTCCTGCTGACTGAGAGCAGCTTTTGATCAATTCGCTTAGGGAAAAAAGCAGTGCTTGACTGGGAAGGGGATGCAGTTGCATTCTAGGGGTCATGGGCTAAAGGGATTTACAGAGCAAGGTTTGAAAGTGAGGGAAAATGGGAACAAACATCAGGCTTGCTTGGATGTTTGCGCAATATTTTAAGGGAACCTATTCTAGACGTGATGGGAATAAAAAAAAAGAGGTGGAAAATTGGAAAACACATCTGACTCTCTCCTGTTTATATTCTAAAGAAAACAATACAAGATCTGACATGGGGAGAAATTCTCGGGTGAGCAATTTTCATCTCGCACTTTTTGAGTGTATAAATGAGAATTTCTGGCTAAAGAAAAAAAGAGATAAATAGATGATTTAAGAAAAGATGAGCTAGAAAATTTAGTGATCTCCCAGGATGTTTTCCCAGAGAAGCACATTACATTTTACTGTGCACAGAGTATGCCCACACAACTTCTTTGAAATTTCTATTCACTTCACTGGTACTTTTAGTGCATATGATATGCATCTGTTTATCTTTTTATCAATACCTGAACTGTGTTTATACCCAACAACTTCGAATGAAAAAGAATGATGTTGTCATCTTATGCTTCTTTTTCCTAGGATACATCTGACACTTACATGAGAATGCCAATCTTTTTTCCACCTCTTAATTTTAAATGCCCCGAAAGTTATCAGGCTTCTAGTGCATCCTCAGTGGATCCAGGCCTTGAAAATTTTTATTTTTTACTGTTGGCTTATTATTATTATTTAGTCACACTTTTTTCATATATTAGCTCTTATTATTTTAGCCTTTTTTTCCCAAGAGCTGATATTCAGCTATATATTCAAAATTAAACTGCTTTCCTAGCATTTCCCTTGTCATATTTCCTATTGGTTTGAGGCTTTTTCTCTTCTTGAGTGACAGTGAGTATAGTTTAGCTACACAACTATCTATAATAACCTGTTCTGAACAGAGAACTGTTCTCTTTGGAAATTAACATCCGCAGGCAATAATTCTATTTCATAAAATCATAAGATAGAATAAGTGACTTGAATTATAATGCTGGATTTAGGAGTTAAAAATACCCCTTTTTATTCATGTGGGTCCAAGGCACCAGAACACATGCTATATGAACTCTGAGCTGCATCTCTGTAATATTGATCATCTGAACTAATGAAAATCAAAATATCAAGAGATATACAGATTAGGATGACCTTATTCTACTTCTTAACTCATTTCAAGCTCTGCTTCAATTATTTCACAGAACTACTCAAGGAGTGAGATAACTCTAAAGATACAGGTAAACTTGCTCAGGAAGTTTATCTTTCAGTTTATCATCCAGCTCTGCTGTAAGAAAGGCAAAAGAGAACAGAAATCAATATTTTGGTGCTGCTTCTGGACTGTGCTGACCCTTCTGGGCCAGATTGCTTGCAAATTGTTCTGCTCCCCTTGGAGAACCTGGCATCAGGGAAGCTGATATGAAGAGTTTGTTGCTCTTCCTCCTTCTCCCTTGAATTCTCAAGCCAGGTGCAACATAAACTTGATTATCCATGTTCTGATATTTACACCTTCACATCAAAATTAAATCATGACATTATAATTTAGTGATTGATGAAACAAACTGATTTTACAAGTAAAGAATTACCCCAGGTGAAGCAGTCTCTCAATTGTAGCTTTTAAAGGCTTAGTATTCATTGTACATGGAATAGATATGGATTTATGATATTCTTTCCCTCTTCTTGAAGACCCAGCTTAAATTGTTACATCATCCCTTCTGAAGCTGGTGCAACGCCCAATCTGAGGTTCACAAATCTCAGTAATTGCCAGGCTATAGCGATGTGAAAGCAGTCCTTGGTTCTCTAGTGGTGGTGCACCAAGGCCTCATTAGATAAATGTTTCTGCTGACCAGTATTTCTTGGGACTCTGGCCTGCAATGCTCTGCCAAGCAATTTGCTAAAAATTTCTACTCTTTGTTTAAATGACATTGTTCACTCAAAATCTGACATTAAAAATAAAGGCCTTAAGTGGTTACAGATACTTTAACCTCAATCTTCTTTTGACATTTCAACAATTGTATTCCTTTACCATGTTACCTTCCACTTCTTTTTTCTATCATCTGTCCTTTTCTTCTGTTGTTTCTCAAAAACATGTTGATGTGAGAAAAGTCAGTTATTTATTGTCTTTATCATTATTCTTATTATAATTGTCTATCTTCTTTTTCAATATTCTCAATTTCTTGGTGGACATAGTTAATATGTTTTCCAGATATCCATTTTCGTGCCACAGTTATAACACTCATTCTGAAAGCTACTGAAAAATATAAACGTTACATGTTGCAAACTATGTAGTGATGATCACTACCTCTGACTAGAGAAAATGTATGTATATTTTATATATGTTATCTTGTTATATATTATGTTATATATGTTATATTGTTACATATTGTTATATATTGTTACATATGTATATATTTTATCTATATTTAGGGGGTTGTTTTCTGGTAACTGCCAAGGTTTTTCCTGACTACACAAGCACCCAAAACTTTTGTGTGCCTTGATGTTTGCCCAGCTGTAAAGAAGCAGAGATGGCTGCACCTTCCCCTGCTTGATACATTTTGTACATCAGTAAAGGTCGTGCAGAAAACACATTGGGGATGGGATGGGATAGCACAATTTCAGAGGTCACTGGTCAGTGCACCAGGAACATGCAGAGGTCAGCTTGGAGAGCTGAGTAGAAGTGTAAGCTCAGGACACTGAAAAGTAGCCTGGATCTTTAATAAGCACAAACTGTCAAAGCATCAGGTTTATGTTTTGTTTGAATGATGGCTTTGTTGGGGAACTGAGCCCTCAATGACATCCTGGGGCATTTCTGATTTGAGATGAGAAGCATCACTTCTAAATCACTGAATGCTCATTTCCTCGAGTTCTGATCCATGCTGACTCTTTTAAGTTTATGAGATCACAACCCAATGTGACCTGGCTGCAGGCCAGTGAGCAGAATAGAGTTCCAGGTCTTTCTGACTGCAAATTGAATTACTCCTCTTGACATTAAAGTCAAACCAAAGTCTCACCAGGACAGCACTGCCAAGGCAGTTCTAGTGTGACATGTTGACATATGCCTGAAATTTGTGTTTCAAATACAATATTTTTTGCTCTTGCTATGCAAATACAGTACACGAATGTGAACAAACAGTTAGGAATGCAAAAAGTATCACAAGCACCTTGGGATTAGAGAATTCTGAACTCCTTTTACTGACTTCTGTCTTCTTGAAAGTGTGTCCTTGTCAATTTGCAGGATTCTTTTGAGACCTCTAAATACTAATAGCAATCTACTTAGAAACCTAAGTTCTGCACAGACAGTCCATCCCCTTGGATACCACACTGGCCCACCTTTTAATGTTCACTATCCAGTGTTTAAGTGCAGCTTATATAGAAATCTTCTACCTTTCTGCCTGTAGACATCATTTAATTATTTATCACTTAATGTTGTGCCTTAGCTCTCCATTTCTGTGACAGGGAATCAACTTTTTACATTTTTTTTTCTTTGTTTGAGGATTAATTACTAATGCATCTTTGTTCTGAAGATGTAAGACACTCAACTAATTTGAAATGAAACAATTGAAACAATGTCTGTCATGTACATGGTTGCCTAGCAAAGAGTATACCATGTGGAGTTTGTGGAGTGCATGTTGTTAGTGACTTTGAAATATATACTTGCAGCCTGGGGATAAGGATGACAGTCAAACATGATCCCGGGAGTAATCAGAAGGCCACCTGGAACAAACAGTATAAATGTAATCTTCTAACCAGCTAACCCCTTTTCACCTCTGTGCTGGCCACAGTAGAACAGCAAGTACAAGAAGAATAAAATGTAAAATATGTTGAAAAATAAACAGCCTGAGAATCTGGACTGTATATCTCTGTGCAGTTAACTATTTTCTCTTTCCAAATGTTCAAAGTATATATTTGGCTCTGAGAGTGAGAAGAATGCATGGAGCTTTTTGTCTTAGTTTTAGTTCCTTCTATAACAACAACAACAACAACAGTAATATTGTGGTTAGATTGTGTCAGAAGCTTTTGCTTCAGCACAGAAAACAATGTGTTTCTCAAATGCAGTCTGAACAGAGAGAAGAAATACTTCACTCAAGTATTATTTTCCAAGCATTCAAGTAATGGTTTCCATTGCCACAGGCTTCGGTTTTAACGAATTGTAGTCTGAAACAGAATTTTGGTCTTCATGGTATTACATAAAATCTAGGTGAAATTTTTAGCAGATAATGACTTCACCCAATTTTAGCTCTTGGCAGTCAATATAGGATTCATTCTAGGGTATCTTCCTTTCCACAACAGTTTCCCTGGGTGAAAGCTTTGCTGACAGTGAAGAGCCCTTTCCTGCACTTCAGGATACTCTCCTCTCTCTCCCACCTTTACTTCATGGCATCATACAGCAAATTCTCTTTCTAAACAAGCACAGGAAGGACAGAAACCTTATGAAACAATATTGCCTCAAGAAATGAAGTGGACATGAGCACACAACACTATTTCAGTGATTCAAACCCCAGGAATCTGGAACTGCCCGGGCTCCCACAGGGCAGGCACAGCAGCAGGGCTCCTCCCTGGCTGCTGCTCACCAAAGCTCCAGGACACTGAAACTCACCCAGCCAAGGCTCCAAGTTTGCCAGGTTATTTCAGCAAGTGATAAAGGATGGAAATACCACATTAAGGGTGAGTTGTTGGGATCTCTAGCTGGTCAGAGTGACCGCAAAAAAAGTTCGAACATCTCTTTTCCCAGCCCGGCACTTGAAGGAGTCAGAGCTCTTCAGTTCTTGGTCTCAAGGTTGTTTATTGTATCTTATCTATAAAATTCTTTCTCCCGCCCTGCCAAGATCCATCCAGCAAGACAGTTCAGGCACTCTGCCTGCCCCCAGGGCAGTGTTATGTCTTTATACTAAAAACTACGTGCACAATGTTTACAGTTACTTTCCAGTTCCTATCACCTATGTTAGACAGTGAGCTTCTACTCTAAACCAATCTAAAAGTGCCACCATCACAGCAGAAGATGGAGGCCAAGAAGAAGAAGAAGAAGCAGAAAGGCTGGACACAGCCAGTTCCCTCCATCTTGCCTCCTGAGCCCCCATTCTAGAAACCCCAAAATCTACTTTTTCACTTCGTGATAAATTCACTATTATTCTACCTAAACTGTTGTGTCTTGCTGGTCTTCATCTAAGGTTGGAAACTTCCTCCATGGGTCATAATCCAACCCACAGGTGTTCTGGGCTTTGTGCCAGGGTCTCTGAGCCCCCTGGCAGGGGTCCTGGCCATCCTGGACAGCCAGAGGGATGTTCTGGGTTCCCACAGTGAGTCATTTGAGCTATTCCAGTGAAGGAGTCACCTCAGAGTAAACTGAGTAAAATGGAGAAGTAACAGTAAACCAGTAACCAGTCAAAAACTGCTTCATCTTTCCTGCTTGAGCCTGCAGTGCCTGCTCTAATACTGCTGTTCTGTGGGGAAAGTCATATTTGTCAGCTTTCCTTTGGATGTTGATGGTATTACAGGATTGAATGCTTCTTGTGAGGATTTAGCAGCTTCATTTGGCAGCACCCAAGCAGTTAACAAAGCATTTTAAAATTAAGTAAAACAAATCCTTGCTTTCAATCCTCTCTGAGGATAGTCTAGTTTCCAGAATTCAGGCATGACATAGCTGAGATACGTACGGAAACACAGTCATATAAATTCTGTTTAAAAACTCACAATGAGCTTTAATAAGAAAAAAAAATTAGTGTTTTTATATGGCTCTAAGAAATGAAGTGGATAATTAAGTTAAAGAGAGCAAATTGAATTACAATGTTTTCTGTTTTGTGAGTTTTTATGTGGTGTATAGGAAGAACTATAGATTTAATTGCTCAAATAAGTCTCCAATGAATTTCATACTCTTTTCCTCTGGCTGTAAAATACAAGCTTTAATAATTTTATTACTTAATATTTTGCTTTTGAATAAATATTTTAAAATTTTTAAAATATATTTTACTTTAATTGTTTTACTTTATATAATATATATAAAGTAATATATAATTTATATATAATATATTTTACTTTAAAAGTTTTTCAGATTAAGATGAGGGTTTTTTTTCCCAAGTCTGCTTATACTAATCAGCAGAAGAGGATAAAGAGTTGAGTGTTGAAACCTTTAAAGCAAAGTGTTTGGAATTAAGCTCATTTCTCAGAGTTCAGTTTGATAATCTGCAGAAACTAAAAAGAAATTCATCTATACTTAGTGACTTTACAAAAGAATTTGAGGGTATTACTTGCCCATGGAAAGAAGCCTGAGGAGACATAAATCCACAAGCTGGCCACCAGTTATCCAAGTGTCAAACTCAAGCAAAAGCCAAATGAGACTGTAGCTCTGGGGTCTGTCTGGTGCAGCTGCAGAGGAGTGGTGGGAGGTGAAAAGCAGAATATGTGGGAGATGCAGGATGTGTCAGCTCTGCTGTGACCCCAAAGGTCACCTCTGTCTGTGCTTCGTGTGACCACTGAGCCTGTAAAGAGAAACCTTTCTAACAGAACTCAGTCAGAGAAGCCACAAGCAGAGAAAGATCACACAAACAAGGATCTTCACCTGTTTAATATTTCTGGTGCTCCTCTAACCCCTTCTGAGGGACTCACTGGCTTTGAACTGAATTACTAATAAGGAGTTCTGGTAGAATTTTCAGCTTGTGTTGTGGCCTACAATTCAAGGATTGAATCTCATTCTACCTGAAAAAAAAAAGGAAAAAAAAGAAAAGAAAAAGAAAAAGAGAGAAACAAACAAACAAAAAACCCCCACTTTCTATCCATTTCAAAAGACCTCTCTTCATTTCCCAGCTGGAACCAAACCTATTATTTGCACTGCTCTATCTTTAGTGATGTGTGTCACCTCAATCTCAGAGTTACCTTAGTTTGAAGGAAAACAGCAACTGACAACCAAGTTTTTAATTAAATGGGTCAATTCCATTGTACAAAACGCTATCTCCAAACTCATCTATTTTAGACAGCTTTTCCAATTTGAGCTTCCTTCCAGGAACTGTGACTGAAGAACTAATTTCTATTTCAAAGAACCAATTATTCTATTTGGTACTGAATTATGCTAAAAGGCAGATGGCTATTTTCTCTTAAATTCAAGCAGCATGTCTAGCCAGTGGCGTCTTTCTTGATAGCATATCTGCAACGAGATAAAACACATCTTCCAATTCTGTTCTAGGCCTCAGACAATTTAAATTCACCTTCCAGTGCAATTATACTAATGAAAAGTCAAGTATCAAGCTGGAAATAATTGTCTGTATTTATTTACTTCTGCCATTGTAACTTTTGCCACACACTGGAGTGGTTGGCAGGTGTGTGGGAAGAGCACCAGCCCTCTCATGAAAAGGAAGGTTTACAGGAGCTTCATTGATATAATGGTGTCCTCTAGCCAGATCTTATGAGCTCTTGGAGAAATATATCACACCTGAGATAGCTCAGCTGCCTCAGATGGCATAAAATCAGCAGGATGGCTTCTGTGGTAGTGTTAGAAACAGAAAAGTTTTAATAAAAGGCAAAAGAACAAAGTTCTTTACAGAGAAAACCTGAACCAGGGCAAGAGGGTCTTGCTCCTGGTAAAACACCCCCCAAAAGTGATGAGTTACTTTGTTCTCTTCTTTTTCTAGTAAATTGCTTAGGCAAGACCTTTTGGCTTCTGTCCAATTGGCTATCCTTAAATTTGAGGTGAAGCCCCCAAGGTCCTATGAGGTGTCTTTTTACCCAGTTGAAGAGAGAAACTTCTGGGCTTTTTTTTTCCTTTTTAGGAGACAAAGGATAATTTGGTCACTCCCTCAACATTCCTACACTTCATTTGGGAGTAAAACCTTGAGGATTTTGTTTGCCATCAGTGTGAACAATTTTTCCTTTACAGAGGCAGTAGAGTATTTAACCCCCAGACTCTGTCCATGTCTCTGAAGACAGAGCACCTGCCCCCATCAAACAGAACCACCTTGCCTTCCCTCCTGCCAGTGAAGCTCTGTGGGCTCCTGTGAGCAGCCCTCATCCCATCCCTGACCATCTCATCACAGTGCTTCAGAATCAGAAGCACAAAATTCAAGGATAAGTATGTGGATAAAAGTAGCAAAATTTCTTCTTGGGAGCAAAATTTTTTTCCGAGAACTCATCTTCCAGAACTAAAAATAGTTCATCCTGGGATGGACATGAAGATTTTCTGTACAATAAAAATGACTAATGCAGCCAAAGAGGGGATGTTTTTATTTCAGGTAGGGAAGCAGAGGGAAGTATGCTAAGTCCTGGTTTACAACCTTCTAAAAATTCTGTTTGATTTTTTTTAATTGTATATAAATCTCAGCAGGAGCAGGTTCAGAGAAAGACTACAACTATGACCACAATAACTGAATTCTTGTCTCATGGGATTAGAGCAAAAAAAAATTGAGTTAATTTTGCAAGTCAGAACAATTCAAAGGGGAGTTTTGAGGACCACCAGAAGAAGGAGATGCAGTTCAGCTGGAGGGAAGAGCTGTACAAAGAGCAATGGGCCCACAACCAACAATGAACTCAGGCTGGGAATGTGTTCTGTCATCTGAGGGTAAAGAGCCTTTTACTTTCTCTGTGCTAATAGTGAATAAACTTTATTTACAGTGACTCACAGTTCTTTTACAAAAACAATACCTAATGTGATTGTCTTGCAGTGGAAAAGGAGACAGGAAGTTACAGAGCAGAGCTTCTGTTATGTCTTAAATTCCTAATGGCTTGTCTATGATATTTGCTCTCCAAAGTTAATACAAGTATCTCAACTCCTGGGCTGACCTGTTGCAGGTAGAGGAGATGTAGCAGACTATGCACATTTCCCTGTCTTAGTACTTTTTTCCTTTTCTTCAGCATTGGGCCCCAATTTTACATAGAATTGCCACATCAAGTCTGACCCTGGTTTCAAGAAGAGATGAATTTTTATGAAGGGAAAGGGCAGGTGAATGCCACTGTGTTTTCCCTGAGAGGCACCTCTGTGCAAAGCCCACATGTAGAAGGCTGCTTGAAAGGAAAACCTCTCTGCTTCTCAGGGCAATGAATACTTCCACATCTTTCACCAGAAAAAAACACTGTATTTGTTTGAAACAAACCAATGTAAGAAAAGGAAGTCCTGAGAGATTTAGAACCATCAAGATCAGGAGGATTTTTCTTTGCAATTGTTAAATTCTAGGTATTTAGGATTGCTAAATGTGGGTGCCAAGAGAAAAAAAAAAACTAAAATACTCAATAGCTTGTTGATCATTAAAGAATACAATAGGTAGTGGAGTGAGTTAGAAAAAAATCATATAAGCATACATAATCACTGCTGCTTCTTTCTATATGTCAATCTCTGAGAATGGTGCATCTCCACCTCCCAATGAACATAATATTTGAGCTGTCACAGTACTGAATAGAAATTCTGAGCAAGGTGTCAAAGCACAGTGTTGAAAAATCTATTTTGCAACCGAGAAGGAATGATTTCTGTAGATATACAGTAAAAATTACTCTTCAGTCAATTCACATACAACCTCATTTCCGAAACACTATAGTAAGAGCCATGTATTGTTACAGGTAAAGGAATTCCTGTTCTCTACCACAGCTTTCCTTCACTGAGCATTAATTGAGAAAAATATGTATAATTATTTTTATATGCGCACAAACACATATAAAAGAAAAGAAGCATTGCAGTATCTTAGAACAGAGGTAATTTCCTGACTCCAATAAACTGACAGATCCACATGGTCAAAACTGCTTGCATTCCATAAAAAATATTATAAACAAATGCAGAATATGTCTATTAAAAATACATTTTGCAAGCAGGTAAAAACATATCACACTGCTGACTTTCAAAGCTCCATTACTTTAAGATAGATATATAAACATGCTAAAGCATTATCCTGACTGATTCCCTGTGCAGAGCTTAGCTAAAAGTTTATTGCTCAGGTAGAAGAGAAAGATCAAGCCCAAGGTTTAGGAAATGAACATTACTTTTCTCCCTCTCCTGAGCCAGACAGAAAGATCAAATTCTTTTATTTACAGTAAGTGAGGTTCAACACAGACAGTGACTTCTCTCTTTGTGCATAGATTTTTATGCTTCTGTCACCAAGCAGAATGTGGCACGACTGAACATTTGAAAGAAAGGAATTTTCAAGTTATAAGAAAGAGTGCATTCAGTCCCAGCAGTCTTTAATGTCACACGTCTCTGGCTTGACTGGTCAAGGTTGTTTTATGTCCCAGCAGTTTTCAGGAAATACCTGGTCTGACCTTACTGCAGCTTCCATTTGCACTGACAAACTCCTCACAGGACATAACCTGATTTCTGTGTAGTAAGAAGTAAAATAAACTGCATCTGGACCAAGGTAGTAGGCGTGTTGTCAGTTTATTTAAAACTAACCTTTAGCCCTTCGCAGGAGTTTCTCGGGCTCTGAAGAGTTATATCAGGAATGGACCTCTATAAAGCAAAAGGGAAAGTAATTTAGAAATATGGCAGTGTCATGGTGCTGGCCAGGTCCTGAAGCCACAACTGCCTTTGGAATAGTGTGCCCTGAATTAACAAACTCTCTGGCTATTGAAGGTGATTAACAGCTGCTTTATGGGTTGTCTGCTTTATCCTGTGCATATGTGGGCTGAGGGGCTGCTGAAGTGATGTAGGAGAATAAATAAATAAAGTCTCTGGGACTGAGGACTCTGTCGTGTTTTAAAGGAACCTGAAATTCATGTAACATTTTGATCAATTACTTTTAAATGTGCTTCAAAAGAATTAAAATGCCCACCCTTTAAAGTGGCCTTCAGTGTGACAAATCTAATAACATGGCAATAAAGCAGAAAATTGTGACTTTGTTGTTCTGCTGTGTTATTGTTCAGCAGAGAGCATGCTGATGAGCACAAGAATGCATAAAAAAGACTGGAGAATCTTGGGCTGAGCCTCCATTCATAAAGCTTTATTGAAATACAAACATGTCCTGGAAGTACAAAGCCAGCTAAAATACCACACAGCTAAATCAGGTAGACAGAAACAAAGTCATTTCAGTGGATATTATCTAGCACTGCTAACTCACATGGCCAAAGAATGAGAGTTTCAGTTCACCTGCACAGAGGAGTTAACTGCTCTCCTCTATTACTGGGGGCCTGTCAGCCATGCCATGAAAATTAATTGAACTCCCAAGATTCTTAAACACAGCTTCTCTGGCTTTGTTCTTTTCCTCACTTACTCTTCAATACAAGTAAGGCTGAAATTGAGCAGGGGGAATCAGTTGTTAGCAAATGGTTTTTATTCAAGAACTTGTTTCTTAAAAGGGAGATTTCTATATTTTTTTCCTAGTTTCTCTTCTTTCAGTGTAAGATTCTGACATCTGTTACTCCTGTCTTAGGCTTCAAAAAGAAAAAGAAGAGTTATTATTTTGTAAAGAGTTTTCATTTACTGTAATTTGCACTTTCAGCTTCTTATAAAAAGACTGAATTCTATTGCCAGGAGACTGAAATTATTCCTTTTTTCTTAGAAATACAGATAGATTCAAGCTAAACATAATTCAGGGAAAATGCATTCCTTTTCTTCTTTTGTCCAGTTTGATCCTGAGGGTCAGAACTGCTGTCAATTTCTCTTTGAAAATTATTTTATCATCTTTAATTATAAAAATATGTGCATATATTAACCAGCCTAGATAGAAATATAATCTCTGTAAATTCCACAGCCTGCCTTATTTTATTCAGAAATCTAATCCAAAAAGCCTCAAAAATCCCATTTATGCTATTGTAAGTGGGAAAAACTCCTGTAATTCCCACGTTCTTGCAAGAAGAAGTCTCTTCTACCATACTTATTTGTTTGTTTTGCTATTATTTAATTTCAAAGGATGAGAAATCAGTAGCACAAAGGACTTAGTTACCTCTTTTCTTCTTTGTGTGGGGAAAAAGTGTCTCACAAGAGGCAGTGGCTGTTCAGTGTCAAGGCACAGCGGGAGTTCAGTCACAGCATAAATCAAATTTCTGTTTGACACTGAACATCTCATGGGACAGAACCAAAACCAAAGTGTGAGCACTGTGTGAGGGAAGGAACTCACAGTAGTGGGAATCTTCATCAGGACTGACACAGTCCCTGGGATGCAGGGAACAGCAGAGGAGTGTGCTTCACCCTGTGGACATGCCCATAGGAAAATTATCTGGGGCTCACTGTACCTCAGCCTGGCAGCTCAAGACCTTCTGTTTGCCTGACTCTCTGTTTGCTTGTGGTTTTTATCACAATATTTGGGAAACTGCTCTTTTTGTGCCTGCTGGAACCCCAGGGGGGGTAACACAGCCAGTTGAAAATACACTGGGATTTCCTTTTGTCAAAGGAAACAGCCTCCAGGGAACTGATCTGGGTGTGTTACTTGCCTTGATTTCACAGCCTAGAAAGAAGAGCATTGCTTAAGACCTTTTTTTGGGATGGAAATTGTTGCAGTTATCCTTAGTGTATACATTTATTGACCCCATATGACATAGATTAAATGCATACATGACAGTAAGTAGCTGTAGACCCACTGTGGAGCTCTTCTGAGAGCAGGGAAAGTGTGACTGAGCCTGTGTCTCCCCCAAGGAGCTCAGGGACACACAGAGAGCTGAAGTACAGCTCCACAAAAGCACCTCAAGTAAATAATCTCAGCATTAATGACAAAATATTTCTTGCTCCCTCTAATGCTGTTTTCTGCACCGAGACTGAGCAGCACATGGTCCTGGCTGACTTCAGGACTTGGCAGCATCTGCTGAGGTTGTTAAAATGTAGTTTATTTTATGTCCAATGCATCTAATAATGCTTTTGTTGGTACAGCTTTATTAATGTTAAGAGTTGTTAAAAAAGAAAATTACTGAACTGGAAAATGATATTGTTGCAGACTGGTCTTGTTAGTTGAGTGAATGTAAATAATATGGCCAATTGCATGTGACAATGAAAAATTATATTGATTCATACTAAAGTGTACTCCCTTCTCATATGTCATGATAATGCTGAAAATATTTTAGTTTTAGAAACAGACAGTAAAGGGTTGATCTTGCAGAACTTCTCAGGCAATTTCTTACCCCTTTTTATTGCACCAAGTTATTTGAAATTCATATGGATTTTACAGAATATCTAGTTTTTAATCTTTGCATGCACTCGTACAGGTACATTTAGTTACTCTGGGAAACTTCTGAGTGATGTTGAAGGGAGTCATATTTTCCTCTAAGAAAATAAGCCAACCACAATATTGCCCCAGAAACATTCTAACAGTTTAAGAAACTATGATCTTTACTGCAGTAATAACCTGGCAGTTTATGTAAATGTTCCTAACCTGTTTCACTACAAAACCACAAAATTAAGTCTAACTATCTTGGTTTCCCAAGAGATCTTGTGACAATATTCCAAATCATGTGAATTTTTCTTCTGGAAAAACTCTGTAGGGTTTGACCACCTAGAATCAGACCACCTTTGAATCTAGAAAAGTTCTTAAATGATTTCAGAACTTCTTTCTGGTAGTCAATGTACAGCAATGTCAATGTAAGCACTGACTTTACATATCCACTCGAACATTCTAATTCTAATAACTCGGCTTGCTTTTAAAAATTCAAAATTATGGATACCGTAGTTGACTTCTGTATTTTAAGCAAATTATTTTCATGTCATAATGTAGCAGATGCCATGATAATATAGCAAAGGCTTGTTTGAAAACCAATAAAAGTCAGTCAGTGTCTGCCCCTCTGCCTCCAAGTACACTGCAGCAAAGCCAGACTGTTTAAACACTTAATGATTTCCTAACTTAAGTGGTTTCTGAAAGCAATCTTTAAACTTCTCTAAAATTCTATTCAATAAAATTCTTTTATGAGAGATATAAATAATTTAGGTGGAAATGCCCTTTTCTAACTGAGCTTCACTCTGTCTGGCAAGAGGGCAACTGTCCTTGCAATGAAAGGGTTGAATATACGCTTTCAGAATATGGAATGTCTTCTTGCAGAGGTGAAAACGGCCCTAACCATGAGGCAGAAGTTTAACTCCTGACAGAAACATGAAATACTGCCTCAATTGCTAATAAATTAATTCCTGTAAAATCCTGGGAAAACCTAAGTTTTAGGTTAAAAGCCAAAAAGGGGAAAAAAAGTAAAGTAGCTCTAAAAAATTCACATGTCCTTAAAAATCTTAAGCAGGACTTACACTCAACACTGCTAAAACTTACAATCAGATAGAAAGAAGACTGTGGGGATGACCATAATTAGAGGATGAATGTGTGGAAGCAGCACAAGACTAAGCTGAGAAAGGATGACCCATGTAGTGCTGATCTGCACTGCAAACCAGGGCTGAAAAATTGCTTTCCAGTGGGGCTGCAGATGGTGTGCAATGCTCTGATGTGCTAAGAAAAGAAAACCTAGTAGCAAGTAGAGAAAGCTGATACTCCAAGATCTGAAGAATTCCCTGACAGGGAAATTTGAGGCAGTGCTCTCTGGAATTGGTGCTATACTTAGTTAATTAACTAAACTTGTCTCACCATGCTTGCTGCAGCTAGCCTGTTATAAATCCTGTCACAGAGCACCTGCTGGGGCTCAGCTCTGGTGAGCTGGTCTGGGAAGGGCAATTGAGCAATTTGTATTGCTTTGGTGATTGTGGACGCTTGTGTAGCTGTGCTAATTTATGCCACTGCCCTTGGAGAAAAGCAGAATAAGGAGAAACAGAAACTGTTTTGTTCTTTTGTCCTTTGGGCTTTCAGAAGCTTAATGTGCACCGTGTGCAAGAATTATTTTGTGGTGACAAAGACATAGGAGGGAACTATCTCGAAGGCCCTGTGAATAGTTGGGGGGAAGTTAAAACACAGTGAAATATGATAATGACATATTAAGTATTCAGACACAATTTATTTATATTTCATTCTTTCTTCTGTTTGAGAAGCACTTTCTAAGGACCAGCGTTACAAGGAACAATTTGTGTTTCCTTAAATTAGGATATGTTTAAAAAGGCTTATCAGGAGTGCAATTTTTAATGTGACTTTAATGTGACTTTTTGCTTGTGCAACAACTTCAAAAGCTGAATTTAGGCTTTGTGCTTATGTAGGTCTGAAGCCATCAGAAAACAAGTTACATAGTAAGATGTTTTTGTTCCTGCAGAAGGGAAAAATAATAATATATTCATCGATTGTGTCCAGCTCTGACCACTTCAGCTCAGCAAGTGAAGAAATCATCAGAAAGGAACAACCAATTTTTCAAGGCAGGAAAAAGAATCACATCACAGCACTTTAAAAACCTGCATAATTCAGATAATAGAGTGAATAAAAAGGGACAATAGGAAGCCATATGAAGATATGTGAATGCTCTGAATAAGTTCCATGTGAGTCGTAACATGGGTTGGATTGCTCGGTGGATAATATAAACAATTATTCTAGTATAAATAACATTTTATTTTGAAAGGAATAAAGCCAGTTACATTTCTGGGAATAGCTAGTCTATATATGAAAAGAGTAAAGTACAAATCTCCCTTGGAAACATAAGTAAATTCTATTAGTTTCAGCCTCATAATTTCAAAACTATTCCCAAAATAGGGCAAAAGATATTTTGCTGATTATGTTTGTAAGGTATTCTTTTTGATAGATGGATCATAGATCAATGCAAAGTTGCTGATTTATGTACCTAATAGCTTCCATTATCACTGAGTGCACTGAAATACTTAATATTTACTCATATGAGAAGCAAGGAACTATTTCATTGCACAAACAGGAAGATAAAATTTTGGATAAATATTTAAGTGACTTACCTAAGCTCATGTAAAGATTCATGTGGGGCAGACTGGAGACTCAGTGTGACAGACTTTTGCCTCACAAACCTGTTTCTTTATCCAGTTGATGGGCTGGACTGGTGTGGAAGCACCCAGTTTTTGCTGTCCGAAATTAGGGGAAGGCCACAACACTCAATGGCAGACCTTGCCCTGAATCTCTAGAAAGGTTTCTTAAATTCTCCTGGTGGGAACATGAAGAGTGTGCAGGAAGCAGAGGAACTCAGGCAGGGACAGAGCTCCTGCAGAATGCCAGGGCTGGCAGGAGACACTTCCATGGGGAGCCACTGCAGTTTGTCTTGGAAGCTCTGCCTGAAGAGCCAAAACTCTTTTTATCCCTCAACTCTCTCTGCATTCATCACCTACAAATGCATCCCTGCATGAGCAAGGATGAGGACAGGGATTCAGTTTGAGATTATGGATCATAAATTTAGTGAAAGTACATAGAACCCCCTGGAAATCCGTTTTATAAACAGCAATAACTTTTTTAAAAGCTGGTCAAGCAAACCAAAAGGCAAAGAAACAAAAAATTATCTCAAGGAGTTCTGCATCTGGAAATTGCAGAAATGGCTTTCAAAATTTGGTTATAAGTTAGCCAGAATACCAATAGAGTGAGTTCAGGTCTCTAAAACACCCAAACCAAGTTTTGAAGTAGCACAGGAAGGTTGAGAACACTTTCAAAGAATTACCTAGTGCTCATTTAAGTGGTTTTTCATTAATTACAATTATGTGTGTCTCTAAAGACAATTTTAGTCTCAGTATGTGCAAGAACTCGGGAATACTTTTATTTTTTCTCTGTAATTATTTTAGAGATGTAAAGTGTTCTGTTTTCTGCAACTACTGGGAAAATAAGATGAAAGGGACCTTTGGAGAATCAATTTTTGTAATCTTTGTGTTGGTCTTCAAAAATACATCCCTTTGGAATAGCTATTCAAGGACTCTTTTTTTCAGTTAATTGAATTCAACATATAATTTTCAAAAGTTTTCTGTTTTGAAGCATTTCTGGGATTTTTGTCTCTTGATTCTAAATGTGTGTGCAGTGTGCAGAAATATTGCAGCCATTTGGATATGGGATAATATTGGTGGAAAATGAAAATGAAGTAGAGGTCAGAAAAGTGAACAAGATAAAACCTGGACACCTCAGAAGAATGCAAATGCAAACATTACTGACATGTGTGTGCACCTTGTGTCTGTGTTTCTGCATTTTGGGATGATTTTGGTATCCTTCTCCATACCTAGGTTTTATTTAAGAAAAATCTAGGGCAGAGGTGGATTTATGGTGCACACTAATAAAGGCTCTCTGACTACAGACCACAGGGGGGCAAAGGACAGGCCCCACTCCTGCCACAGGTGAATTTTTCTGCAGCTGGTGCTCTGCAGGTCTCAGGTGCTGATGTTCATTGGGGTGGTTATGCACCTTGTTATGAGTAGAAAAGCTGCCCATTTTTTTTAAAAGGTTGCAGAGTTCACAGGTTGGGCCAGTTGCTGCCAGGGTGGAGTTCTAACTGTTTGTTGTTGTAATCACCTGTCGCTTTTGTTAACCACCTGTTGTTGATGGTTAAGAACTCCCCCTTAGCTGGGCATTGCCCTGCTGCTCCCTGGAGAATGGCACCAGATGGTGAAGAGGAGGGGACATTGAGTTGGCATGCAAATGACATGAGATCCTGCATGCAATGGGAGAAACCCCTCACCAAACCTAGCCAAAAACCCCTAAAAACAATGAGCCAACATGAAATGGACAAATCAAAGTGATTTCTAGATGTGAGGAACAGAATCCAGTATCTGCTATGACCCTTTTTACCCCTCACCCTAAATTAAGGATGGTGGCTAGACAGAGGATATCGAATATTAAACTGTAAAATGAGGGAGTCTCCTGATGCTCTCCTGAGGATGGAATCCCCAGCTCTGCCCACAGACCAGTGGACAAAGCTGCACTCTTCCTTCTCCTCCAAGTCACTCCTGGGAGCAGCAGTGGTGTGAGCACGGATCCATAGGTTCTCCCCACCCAAGCTGATCACTTTTAATAAAGGCATTAAAAAGGAGAAAGGTCTCCTGCCCATATTTATTTCACACCTGATGATTGTGGGTGTAGCCCCTTGGCATTGGTAGAAGCAAGCAACAAAAGGCAGAAAAGTGCTTAATCACAAGCAATGAACAGGTGATTTAATTCCACTAAAGGCAGAAGGAATAATGTGATTAAGCTCCAGACAGAAATTTAAGCATGTGTTTATGCATCTCCTAGAAGAATTTCAGTAGGCAGCTTGATGTATTATAAATCTGAGTCACACAGTCTTCCTGTATTAGAGCAATTTGCTTTATTTTAATTATTTAACTGGGCTCCAGACCTGGGGACCTGGTCCATTGCCAATCAAGCCTTTCAGCAAAGTTTAAGAGTCCCTGTATGATAAAAGTTTGAATAGAACAAAGAATGGACAGGAGAGAATTTCAGGCTTAAATGTTTGAGGTAAAGAACAAATGGTCAAAATTTTGTCTTTGTGACAAGTCAGAGACAAATGGCTTTTTTCTTTAACATCTCTCTGTCCTCTGCTTTTCACAGCTAGAGGCAGAGAAGCATGAAGATTTTGAATAAATATGACTAAGAAAACATTTTAAAATAGTGAATGAAAATAAGCCTGCCCCATTTCCATAACTGCTGCAATGCAAATTTACTAGATCAGGTAGTATTTGTTTTTTATTAAGAGTGATGGCTAAGTATTAGGGTTTCCAAGACTGTTCTGTTATCTCCATTACTTCCAAATATCTTCAAAATACTTTTGTGATCTGAAGCAGCAGGGATTTCTATCTTTTTCTTTTAAATTTGTTTTCTGTGAAATCCATGTCTATAGTTGCTCATGAAAAAGAGATTTTAGAGACTTGGAGGATGCCAGGCATAATAAAAAATGCATCCAAATTACTCTGTGTAGTAGTGTTTGTAATATCTTTTTAAAGGCATGAAAAATGATAATGGTATAGGCCTCATTTCTAATTTTGTTTCCTTAAGCACATTCTCTTGTGCATACTCCTGATAGGAATTTTGAGGACTCTGATAATGAGTTAGCTTGTGCTCAGTTACAGAGGAATCCCACAGTTGCTGTTTGCATGGGAACAGCCTGTGGCATAACTCTGCCCTCTGTTTTCCACGTTCATTAGGAGACCTTTCAAAGCAGGCACAAGCAACAAGGAATTTGTCAAAAGAAACCTGAAATCCAAGAAAATATCCTTCATTTCCATTTCTGAAGCAACCCTGACTTTCAGAGGTCCCAACAGTGGAACTTTTGCTGCTTTATTGGTTCAATTGCAACATTGAAAATGGGACATTTATTCTTGTTTGTCTTTAAAAATAAGGAAAAAATCAAACAGGTGAAGACATTTTAATAAGATTTTTCTTGCTTAAGGAGGAGAACATGCATGAGATCCTCTTGTACTACACATGTGCTGCCACTTTGAGCTACTGAGAGAGAATCTCTGTTTAAAAGGTGATTCATAATTAGGCCTTTTGGTTCATGAAGTAATCAATATATTCCTGATTAGAAGTGCATGAAAGGGCATTTACATCAGTCTTCAGATTCATACCTGCAAACATAAAAATACTTTCTTACCACACACACGCTAGTCTAAATGTGAATTGTCTTAATTTCAGTTTTGCTGTTGATGGTTTTTCCTTTCTCCCATCTTTCCTAGTTTTTCCTCTGCTATGTATTACATCAGATTCCAAGAAAAAAACCCTTTCATTATGAAAGGAACAGGGTGCTTAGAACTTCACAGGCTGGAAGAAGCACAGGCTGGAGGAGGACTTGCTCCTGCCTGTTTCCCTGCAGCACCTTGCTTTCATGACCTGAATAGCATCATTGAAAGTCTTCTCAAAGCTCAGAAAGAAGGAAGAAAATAACACTGTGTCTCTTCTGTTTTTCAAATTGTGGCCTTAAAGAAAACTTTTAGTCCTTAGATAACTGTTGCTTGCTATTCTTAACCATTGTGGTGTCTAGCAGAGGTAAGATATGTCAAATTTCATGCAGAGATGGTCTTGAGCTCCTACACAATTTTTTAATACTTGTCAGCAATGCTTTTTCTCTATTTTTTTCCCTCAAGTGACATTTCCTTAATATCTCCCACTCATATTTCACAAGAATACATACTCATAGGACAAGGAGAGACAAAAAAACATCTAGCAATTTTGAAAATATCTGTACAACACACTAAAAACTACACCACAAAGAGAAAAATAATAAGCAGGTCCCTTTCTTCTACACTTTGACGGAGAAAACACCATAGTGTGGGGCAATTCAGATTTTAAGGCTCACTGCATATTTGATTTAATTTAAGTGTGTTCTTATGGCCTTGTGTCATTAATGAGTGGTTTCAGCCTCTTAAAGAATCCCACCAAAGATATTGGCAAAAAACACTTTTTAATATGAATTTGTGAAAATGCAACTTTAACATAGTTTAGGGGTTAAATTCACTTTATTACTTAATGCATGGATGAAGCGTACAAAGGAAAATCATATGAGAGTCAATTTAAAATTATTTACCTGTTAAAAAAAAGCGTAAGGTTGCAAACACAAAAGACAAGGGTGCAAAAGGATTTAGCAGCATTTAATCATTCACTAATTTAATAATTTTAAAGTGATTAAATAGGATTTACTGCAATTATAATAATGACTTATTATGGATTCATGATAACATCAGGCCATCAGGGATAACTGATTACCCTCTGCTCCCCACTGTGGATGGGCAGTGGATGTTTTAGTTACACTCAGTGTTGTTCCCACCTGTGCCATGTACCTGGTACAGCCAGAGAAGCTTCATCCCCCAGCTGGTCTGGTCAAGGCTCTTCAGGAACTTCTGAGGTCCTGGACATGCCCAGGGATTGTGGAGGGATTGTTGTGGAGAGATGCACCACCACATCTTGTCTTAATGATGTAATATTTCTCTTTTTTACATTTTTCTTTTTTCTATTTTTGAGATCTCAATGCTGTTCAATTTTGAATAGATGAAATAAATTGTTGGCCAAAGACAATGAAGAGATCACTTTATGTGCCCTCAAAGAGGGAAAGACAGAAGTGCCAGTATTTGCTTTATTTGATATCAGTGACTCAAAACATCACCATCACTTGGCTTCATGATCAAAGCCTGCTTTGCTTCCTGAAAAACACCCTGGGGGAAACAAATTAAAAAATTGTACCTGTACAAGTAGAGTTGGGGCAGAGCATTTTCAACAATCAGTTCTCAAGGCCTGAAAACAGCTTGTTTAATCAGGTAACATTTTCTACTTGATGTAACTGTTGTTAGGATTAGAGGCCCATTTTAAAAAAATGCATGCAGACACTGAGAAAGCAATTTTACAACTGTAAGAAACATTTATCTTAAAAGTCAGAGTACATCTTTTATTGGTGCTGCCAATCATATGAAGAAAAATTAATTTCTTTTGTGCCATATCTAAACACATTAAAGGAGTATGTTTTAAAAGACTTGGCACATTTTTCACTCTACCTGGGAGATGAAATTTAAGATGCTAATAGTTTGGAAAATATCACTTCAAGAACATATGACTTTAATCACTTCTGGTCTTGGCTTGTGCTTAGGGAATTTTGACTGAAAAGCTTGATTGTTCTCTGGCAGATTTTTATACTTATTTCTAGGGTTTTTTTTCACATCAGTCTTGTGGCTTTGATTTGCATTTCAGACCTTGGTTTTCTGATTTACACCTGCTGTTGTCCAATCAAATGTTGTACTTACTTGTCAATGTTATTAATAATTCATATTAAAAAAAAAAACAAACCTGTATCTGCTGGAAAATGTAAAGAAAACCCCAATTTTGTTTCTCTAACTGAAGTGTGTGAGCTATAGGAGAGCTCATGTTGTGTCACAAACTGGTATTCCCAGCACTCTGAGGTGAAAGGCAGCTCAGGTATAGATGAAAGCTGTGTTGTCCTACGGCACATGCAAGAAAAATGCATTTAGAATCAGCAGTCCGATGCTGGTAAGGCAGAGATAAAGTCAAAGTTAGTATAAATCCATAGAACATTTGTTCTTTCAGAGCTGTAAAATTGTTAGGTCATTATACTGAGGTGCTTTGGACTGTACAGGACCTATGAAGTGAGCAAAACCAACCACCTGCCTCCACAAATAATGCACAATACAGTGACTTTCATAATCTTACAGAGGATAGTATTATGGATAATTAGGGACTTGCTTTGGCTTTTGTAAAATCTTCAGTGTTGGCTTCTGGAAAGTTGTTTCTTCTACATCCCAAATAACCAAAACTCTGAGTCAGAGGCCTTTTATTTTCAGTACATTGCTCTTAAAAACATTTTATATATCTTTTGAATATTAAAATTATTTCTTTTTAAATACATCTTCTGTCTTATTAATATGTTTTTTTCTGTTATATATGTATTATTTCTTCTGATAGGCTAAACGCAAAAATATTAAACAAAATCTAATAATTGTTAATAGCTCAAGTCTAATCTTTCCCTTTCAGTCCCAGCAGTTACATGTTATAGGCCTTTGATTTAGCACTTCCTTATCTTCTTTTAGTTAATTGCTTGCATCTTCCTCAAATGGACCAATATTTGACCACTTTTCACTAGACCAAATATGTAGAAATACAGAGATGGAAGAATTTCAGAGGTGGAATCAAATTACCTCTAGGTAAACTATGTTACATTTAGGTGAACTGTGTTACATTCCATCCTCGTTTCCCCTTTACATCTCAGTTCGCAGTATTTTCTTCAAAATTTATTCCAAAAATATGCATACTTTGGACATCCTATTCACAGATTTCTCAATCTCTTCATCCTTTTACATCCACTAATCCCAAATTTGAGTTTGTTGACATTTTTGTTACCAGAATTAACATTTATTCTGCTGCACCTTGCATGTTCCTGTAGAGTTCTTGGAGTTTTCCTTTCAGTTCTAACATGACCATTTCAAGCACCGCTGTTTTCATTTTTGCATCTTACTTTTATATCTTTGAAGCTTTCATAATGAAAAGTGAGAGTATTAACTGACCTTATCACTCTCTACAGCTCCCTGCAAGGTGCCTGTGCTCAGGTGGGGTTGGTCTCTTTCTCCAGGCAGCACTGACAGAACCAGAGAGCACAGTCTCAAGCTGTGCCAAGGGAAATATAGCTTGGATATCAGGAAAAAGTGGTTTTTTTTGCAGAAAGAGTGATAAAGATCTGGAATTGTCTTCCTGAGGGGGTGGTAGAGTCTCCATCCCTGGATGTGTTTAAAAAAGACTGGATGTGGCACTTGGTGCCAGGGTTTAATTGAGATGTTAGGGCTGGGCTGGATTTGATGATCTTGAAGGTTTCTTGCAACGTTTTGTGATTCTATGTGATTCTGTGACTTTGGAGACTTGTTTAGATTATCCCTGCTGGTTCTGTATTTAGGAACCTCACTTCTTATCATCTATTTTTGTTTCTTTAAATGTTTCTTTTATTTCTTTGCAAAGTCTCAGCTCTCAGCTTGACTTCTGGCAATACTTGCTTCAGCCCTACATTACTTGATAGCTAAGATATAGCTTGCTAATTGTTGTTTTCCTGTTCATAAAGTTTATTCCTGGTATCTTTACTGGAGTGACTGGCAGAATGGTCTTTCCTCATCCCTTTTTTCTCCTTTCTTGACATAGAGATTCTTAATAGCCTTAAATCTTAGAGATTTCAAAATTCATGAAGATTTCGGTTTTCCTTCTTGTGTACGTTTGTCAGTTTGTCCTAATGCTCAGCAGCACACAAAAAAGCCTGGCTTTATCCTCTTAACACTCTCCCTCTAGGTACTTAAATACATTTCTTACTTAATAAAATTTAAGTCATTCAAAGTACCAAATGTATCTTCTTTTATATTTCACATTGAGCCAAGTCATAATGCATCTATCAAAACTTAAAACACCTTTTGTAAGTTTTTGAGTCTCTTCAGTATTTATGAATTCAAAGAAAAACTATCTTTTATTATTTTAATGGGAATTTTGGCCCAACCTGACAGTTTTTTACTTCAGACAAAACATGATTTTATAACCATTGGATAAAATTCTGTTTGTTGCAAGTTGTTCAAACTTCAACCTAGTTCAGGGCAGGACAGCAATGGCAAGGCATGACACAGCATTCCTGCTTTTAAGACAATCAGTGACCCACTAATACAGTTCTCCAGTTTCATTGCTATTATTGTCCAGTATAAAGGAAAGAGGAAAATAATCAAACAACAGCAACCAAATGTCTAATACATATTCAAACTCCTTTCCAGAAGGTGCACAGACTACATTTATAGATGATAGGGAATGAAGAAAGTAGCTTTATCCTCATTATCAATAATCAATTCTACTATTTAATCTTCCAAGTGTGCAACAATAATTTTGAACTTATACTTCCTTATACCTATTTATCTACCCTCCACTTTAAAAATTCTTTTGTTTATTATATGGCATTATTGACATTCCTGTTATCTGAAAAAGAAAAAAAAAAGCATGTCATCTTCTATCTTTTTCCCTATGTTCAGATGTCTTAAAAAGAACTGATTTTTAAAATAGTTACTTCCTCTTTTAATTAAAAGTCAACGCCTATTGTAGTCAGCTTGTTCTGCAAAACTTCAATTCTTTTATATTTCAACAGTGCCAATTGCTTCCCTATTCTATTTTGTTTGTTTCAAATCCAGCTAAAAATTTAGTTATACTTCCCTGGCTGGCAGTCTTCCAGAATAATAGCAATGCTCTGAAATTGATTGAATAGCTCTGTCATTCCAGAGAGCAAATTAAATCAGAAATGCACCTTTCTAACTGTTGCACCCTTAATTTCCTTAATCTGCAACCAGTGCACAGGAAACAGTTCCCAGTCCAATTACCAAAACACTGAGATCTTTAAAAAATGCACAAGGAGCTCAGGGGACATTTAACTTGTGGCACTGCAGAGTGCTCAAGCCAAAACAAACATCCCTGCAAGATGTTTAATGCATGAAACTAACCAAGTAGAATTAAAGTTAAAAATTTGACAGTCTGTTTTCAATGTTTTGATTAAGAAATTAACAAGTTGACGACAAATGCTTCATGGGGCTCATTTGCATGAATATTAGAAGAGTAAGAGACATCACACAAACCTTATGACATTAATTACAGGGTGATAGCATCATTAACATTATTTAGCTATTGTAAGCTGTTAATCAGTGCTCAAAACTTAGGAGTTATCCTGTTTTGCCACACTTCGGGTGCTGAGCATGGGCCAAGGCCCACCATGTACTGATAAAACCTTTCTGCAGAGGAAAGTGTGGGTGACACATCCCCTGATGCTCAGACTGCTGCTCCTTGGGGTGACAGGACCAGAGATGACAGAGTGTCCTGGTGGGGACACCTGCCCTCATCACCACAGGGTCATCCATACACACCCAGCCAGCCCCAAATGTCAGCAAGAGGGGTGCACTTTGGATTTCTGCAAGGTTTTATGATTAAGACTCAAACAAAACAATTCTATTTTGTAAATCTCAGAAGTTCTTTCAGCTGAAATGCTCTTCTTAGCTGTGTCCAAGGAACATAAAAGGGAAAATCCCAAATGGTGAGAAGAGTATAAAAACCCAGTGTGGTAAGTCCTTAACATTCACATCATCATGCCAGTGTTTACAACTTCTCCCGCTTTCAAAATGTGGTGTTAGAATAAATGCACAGTATCTCTTTGGTTTAAAGGATGAATATACACCCATCAGCATGTATCAGAGGCTTTTTCTGTCTAAAGAATACTGTTCTTCTATTACAGTGCCTATTAAATCTTTTATTTTGCCTGTTTAAAGTCTGAGTCTGAGTTTGTAAAGGTTAGAACTTCTGGGTTGTTTCTTTTTCCCTTTCTTTTTCCTGCACTTCATATATAGATCTCAATGTCTTCTGATTGGAGAGACTAGTCCCATACTGCCTGATAAATTAGAGTAGGAGATTTATTTCTGTCACCTTCCAAGGAAAGTTCAATAGCCTTTTCCCCACAGCTCTTCTTTTGAATCATACCAACTTTGTGATATAAAAGATATATTGTATTTATAGCACTTTACTTCATGCCTCTAGCTTATTTTAAATTCAGTTTTGCTTTATTTTTTCCTCCTTTCATAGATGAGAAAATGCTGTAAGTGGATACATTTACAGCACTTCACAATACTGAGGTCAAAAGTCCTGAAACTCCATTCTGCCTTAGGAAGGGAATGTTTTTTCTGGAGCTATATTGAAAGCTTCAGTTTACCATGCATGTTTTCATGTTTTTGTTCAAAATTGGTAAATATACAGACTCCTCCAAGTAATGAAAGTAAGAAAATGGAATGCAAGCAACCATGAAGATCACAAGAAGTCTCATTGCCTCCCAGGAGACTTAACTTTCACCTGTTATGAAGAATCCTCTGCTTTTCAGCAGTTCAGCAAAATAACCTACATGGGGGTTGGAGGGGAAATGTCATTTTCTTGAATCAGTCTGTAAGGCAGTCCTTGGAATGGCTGTAGTTGAATACAGTGATATTGCTGCAATGCAGCATGCCTTTGTTTTATATGTTTGCCTAATTTTCAGTTCATGTCATAATTCAACCTTCTCCATGTACCCCTGTTCAGGAGTAATCCATGCAGAAAAGGCTGAAATAAATAATTTAACCTACAATCCCAACAGTAGAACTGGCCTATTGGATATTTTAGGTTGGGCATCAGGAAAAGGTTCTTCCCCAGAGGGTGGTTGGGCACTGGAACAGGCTGCCCAGGGCAGTGCTCACAGCATCAGCCTGACAGAGCTCATGAAGTATTTGAACAATGCTCTCAAGCTCATTGTGGGATTCTCAGGGTTGTTCTGTGTGAGCCCAGGAGCTGGACTTTGATGATCCTTGTGGGTCCCTTCCAATTCAAGACATTCTATGATTCTGTGGTAGAAAAGAGCATCAAAATGAGAATTTTCCTCCCCATTTAATCAGAAATTATCACCTGTCTGTCTTTTAATTTTTCTCCTTCTTTTGTAGGAATTAGGTAGCAGCACAGCCAGCTGAATTTTAAGCCTTTCATTCAGCAGCGTGCTCTTCCCCATGCAAGGTCTTGCACTGACATTTCTGGTGTTTTCTAAGGGAAAAAAAGAAATAGAATCATCTTGGACAGGGTTTTTTCTTTATTATTTTTGTGATGAAGAACTATACTTTAAAACAACGTTTTACAATTCTTTTGAGCGCAGGGTGTATTTGGGAACATCCATTGATGCTGATTTGTGTACCAGCCCCCAGTGGACTTGGTGTGAATTGTACGTGCTGATGAGTGACAGCACACCTTTCAGAATTGCCTTTTAGAATTAAAGGGGAACAAATTATAAGGAGGCAAAGTGTTTCACCTCAGGTACAGCCCTTCTGACTGCTTCAGAAAGTTCAAACAGTTCTGGCAATGTTGGAAACACAATCTCATTACTCTGAAACTCCTCACAGCTTAGGAAACTCCACGATTCTCCTGTCCTAAACCTGACATTTCATTAAATGAAGATAAACTACACACACATTAGCAGCTTGTATGAGCATTACTTTACCAGTCTGTTTCAATTAAAATAAAGATCAGACACAAGACATTTCAGAGAGTGTTTTTGGTGACACGCTAAAATTCTCAGAGACAAAAATACTGCACCCAGTGTACTTCTACAGAAAAATAAATTATCATGTCTATGCATGAAAAACAAGGATAGTTTGGTAAAGGGGAGATATAGTCTACTCCAATGAATTATAATATAAAATTTGTTCTGTAGCCTTTCATCATGCATTTTTATCCATTTTCTTCATCAATACAGAACAGCGAGGTGATTTCACTGAGATACATTTCTTATTTGTCATATGCCATAACCACATACTGGTGGGTGCAATGTTTTCTAGTTTAAAAATAATTTATAATTACTCTTTTCTGGAATTTTATTTTATGTATTCCAAATCACAATTAAAATAAAATAAATAATTTTAATTTTGAAAATTACTAATTAGGAAAATATATTTCTGTGTAAATACACATTATTTCCTTCACACATATGCACAGGCTGTAACATATTTTGAAAGAGAGTATTTATGTGTACATCCACAAGTGACAGCATATCCAAATGTACAAGATCTTTCTAGATTTTAACTTGTATACTTTGTCTTTCAATTTGCCTTTTGAAAGAACAACAAAAGATTTTAATGCCTCTCTTTGCTAAGTTCACACAACAGTAACTACATTTAGGTTTTGGATTTGAATCTGGAAAGTGAAATAGAAATGAAATGCATTGTGGAGTATGTGTTTACAACCTGCATTTTATGTTGCATTAAAAGCTCTCTGTTTTAGTTTAATGACTATTTATGTAATGAAATTCTGACATTCCTTTCCCCAAATAGGGCATTTTCTATACTTGGATAGGTTTAAGATTGTGGCGTCTCTTTTCTTGATTAGAAGTTAATATCTTATTTGTGAAATGCATCTTTGAACACTGAATTCCTTTGCTCTGTAAAGTTTATTTTTACATCCAGAGTTCCTCAGCAGCACTGCAGTCTCAGCTGTACTCAGCATGTACCTAACCAAGGCTGCACATAGTTTACAGACAGCGCTCTGTCTTCAGAGCAAGCTGCAGAATGTTTCTTATTCCTTATTTTCATGAAAAAACCTTCATTGTAAAATGCAATATATTATTTTCAGATGTGCTTGAAAAGCAGGAGTTGAGAGCTCAGTGGTCAAGCCCTGTCAGTGGCAGAGCTGTACCCTGGTCCCAAATCAAGAGGTTCAAGACTGGGGAGACAATGGTTACAGCACCCACATGGGGCTGGCTGCTCTTCCAGCCACTGTCCATTGTCCTCGCCCTGGGAATTGTCATTTGGGGCTGTGGTCATTTGGGAACCTCTTGAAAGGGTTTGAAAGAAAGGTGTCCTGGTTTAGGGCAAATTTGGAAGAAAACCTCCCAAAGGGGGCCCTCCAGAAAGCAAACCCACAGGGCCCCTCCCCCCAAACCAGTTCAGGAAAGATTTCTCAGAGAGAAGTGGAAAGAACCTGTTTATTTAACAGGCACAGCATCCCCAGCACACAAAATTAACAGTACAGGATGACACCACTCTTTCACTATTCTGACAAAGACAACAAATTCAGAAAGTCTCTCTTGGTGGTGGTCCCTCTGTTCTCAGTCCCTCCGGCGCTGGGGCAGCTGCTGCCCAGAGTAGGCCCCGCTGGGCCACTGGGTGCAAACTCTCGGTGTTCCCAGGGCCCAGTCCAGAGCAGGCTTGAGTAGTTCCAAAAAGGGCAAAGGAAAAACAGTCCAGGGAAAAATTTGGACTGCTTAGCTAAACTAACTAATGAGCAGAAGCAAAACGCAAGAGCAAAGTAGGAGCAAAGCAGAAGCAAGAGCAAAGCAAAAAGCAAAAAGCAAAAGCAGCACCATGTACTGCCCCCTCTGTGTCCTGCCAGCCATGGGGGAGCAGCTGAGAGCAAAACCAAGCAAAACTTTCACTCTTCAGAGCCAGTCTTAAAGGCACAGAACATGATATCCAGCATAAGCCGAACACACCAATGGGCATACAAGCATCACAACATCTCCCTGGGACAAAAAGTAAGGACAAAAAAATTTTAGAGGGAAATGTATGACCTCAGTCTTCAGTATTAGAACTGAGAACCAAGAGATCCTCAGGACAAAAGTCATCACACCCTGTATGGGTGGGAGAGTATTCAAAACCTGTACATACTGGATTTAAGGTAAAATCCAGTGTAGACACAACTAAAGCAATAGTTACAGAAAATTTGTTTCCATATGTGAAGAAAAAGTATTATTACATCATTGTGTAGCAGGTAGAGAATACATATTATACAATTTAATAGTGAATTATTTTATATTTGCTACATATGATAACAATATAATAACATATTTTTATAATATAAAGCAAAGATTATTTTTCTTATTATATAATATAATCATGCATTATTATACATGCCTGAAGGGGAAAAAAAGCCATAGCAAAAATAGTCAGTTTTTGTATATTTGGATTACCACAAAACCAGCTGGAAAAGAGTTCAGCTTTTAGAAATCCCTTCAGGCAAAGGAGTATTGGAAGAGGTAACGGTGCTGAATCAGTTCTATTTCTGATTTCTGAAAGTTTTATCCCAGTCAATCTCCACACTTAGACATGTTTTTTTAAATCTTGAAACATGTTGGGAGAAGTAGAGTTTTTGTCAGCTTTCCTTAGTCTTGAGTGAAGATTTTTCCTTTTGTGGGACACCAAGGCTTGTTAAAATCCTAAAAATTAGGGGGCAAAAAACTCTCCTCCCAAGAGTCTATGGCAAAAAAAAACCCCAAACAAACAAACAAACAAACAGGGACCAACTCCCTATGGACTCTGTGAGGAGAAAAGGTGTCCTCCAAACCTTCCTCATTATTTTCACCTACTGTTGCCCATTTTTACCTCCCTGCTTCTCTCAAAGAGCCTCTGGGAATGAATGTATTGTACAAAATGTTTCAAACACCATTGATCAGGTTATATAATTTTAAAATGATGCACTGAAAGTACAGCTTTCAAAAATAAGAGCAGTGTCATGGACTTTTGAAATAGTGACTCTCTTACCAGTGCTACTTGACCCTGATAATTTTATTCAAGACTCACAGCAGCTTGAACAGCTCACTGCTAATTTCCTACATGGGAAACATCCACAAGTTGAGCAAGACTTAATAGATCACAGAATCATAAAATCATAAATGTTGAAAAAGACCTTCAAGATCATCAAGTCCAAACTTGAACCAAATACAATTGCAGGGATCACAGCAGAAAGGAGCTGAACTTTTCCCTGCAGGCAGGAAAACAAAGGGGACCACTGAGGACCTGCCTTCCAGGGAATCAGGGCATTTCCTCCCTCTCTTTGTGCCTCTCAGGAGGGTGACTCCCCCAGTGAGGGGCTCTGCTGTGGTGTGCAGGCTGCAGGTCCCCAGGGGTTACCAGTCCTTCCCACAACAATAGAGCTTCTCCACTTTCTCTCCCTAACCTGCAGCTCCCTGTCAATCCCTTCTCTCTTCAGTAAGATGACCCCACCAGCATGTAGCATCTTATTCTGGAGATGCACAGAAACACAGCAGCCAAGTAAATTCTGTTTCAAGAGATATTTGAGAGGGATGAGAGGAGTTCTGTTTCTCTGCACACCACAGAAAGCATTTACTGCTCACTTTATTTAGGTTTCTCTCTCCCTGCTTACAAGAATTGGAAGTGAGATAAATTAAGACAGCTCATAATCTCATTCTGGCCTGAAGTCAACAGGAAAGGATTGGCCTTTGAATGCCCAGTCTAAAATTCAGGGGGTTTTTTTCAGGTGAATGTAATCTGGTTTCAACGTGCCCTTCTTCATTACACTGACAGATGGTGCTTCGGTGCAGCAGATGAAGTCAGATTACCTGTGTCACCCTTCCTATTTAGCCTGGCATGAATATATTAAACACCAGCTCCTGAAAAAGCTCAGCTCCTGGGTTAAAGGTTCCTTTGACATTTACTCTCTTTCAGGAGCTTGGAGAGCCAGCATAATAGGACCAGACAAATAACCAATAGTTATTCACCACATCATCAGCTGAGTCATTCTGTGCTGTGATTCCCTCTGACCTCATAAGGTGAGTGAGACTGATATTTGTATTTCTTGAAGAGAAGCATCTAGCAAACACCTTGAACATTCCCAGAGTGGCACAATTTAGTACATTCCTGTTGTTACCAGACCACTCTATAACTGTGCTTTGAACATCAGTGTTCCTGAGCTACCCAGGAGGTATAAAATGAGGTTTATATGGAGTTTGTCTGCAGACAGACACAGGTAAGAAATAATATTTTTAGTTGTAGGTCAAGTCTTTTAGAGGCTGTAGAGATTAAACACAGGATCCCAAGGGAATGTAAGGATCTGGTATTTTATAGGTCTTTGAAAGGTCTCATCTACTGCCATCTGCAGTAAAATAAAACACATATTGTGTTTCACAGAATCATAGAATAGCTTGGGTTGAAAGGGACCTTAAAGCTTAGGTAGTCCAAGCCTCCTGCCATGGGCAGGGATGGCACTCACTAGATTAGGTTGCACAGGACTCCACCAAGCCTAGCCAAGGAATAGATCACTTCCTGTTCTGTTTGTGTTTTGGTTTTTTGGGGGTCTTTTTTGTTTGTTTTGTTTTGTTTGTTTGTTTTGTTTGGGTTTGTTTGTATTTGTATTTGTATTTGTATTTGTTTGTTGAAAAACCCCACAAAACCCAAACACAAATTGCCAATCCCTTCTTGGGAGACCAGGGTCCATCTTGCCATGGTATTTTCACATTTCTTTTGCTGTGTCTCCAAACTGTGCAACCCACTAAGACTGGATTTATCAAGCCAAACAGCGCTAAGGCTGTTGTGGGTTTACCCCCAAAGGGAAAGGTTTACTTCAGAGTCACTTTGGTGTCCTCCCATGGACTGAAACCCTGTAATCAGTTGGACCAGATTAGGAAAACTTTCAGGACACAGTTTCTGGTTTAGGCTCATTCAAAAGGAGCAGATGCCCCTTCCCACTGATAACCCTTCTGCAGCACGTGGGGATAAAGCACTTTAACAATCCTCTCCTGATCCAAAAGAGGCCCTGCAGATGCCAGCAGTGAGCAGGACCACAGCAAAGCTGCCTTTTTATGTGGTGCAAAGGCTGGGTTATGCACAGTGGGTGCTGGTTACTCCTTGCTGCCCCTGAGGAGCCCAGGACAGTGATGCACAGGAACACAGTGAAACACAAACACTTGCTGTTTTTCTTTTAGTGTGTGCAGAATAAATTTTACTAATACCATTTTTAAATGAGTAATTTTGGGGCTTTCAGGCAAAAAGCAGTTGGGCCAAGTTATGATGTCTTTGCTGAGTGAGCATAGCATGACTGCATCAATGAATCCAGATCTCATGTTTTCTGTGGAGATTCTCTTTTGCTGCACATATGTTCCATGCCATGCTGTTGCATTCTGAAATAATTATTTAACAGAAAGTATAAAATAGACCTGCAGAGTATAATGATATTAATAGGATTAATATCACTGTCAATCTTCCTGCAGGACTTTTTGGGGAAACCCAAAGATTACCTCTGAGGCCGTATTTCTTTCCAGATTTAAAGTCTATCGTAGATCTGCTTAGAGGGGAACACTAAAAGCTGCTTCTTCTCCCTATCTCCAGATGAATCTGAAGCCAGAGAGTAAAGTAAGAGCAATTAAAGGAAATGTTTTCTTTCAAAACCAGATTTCTCCGGAAATTAGAAGATCTTGGCAGAGGGTCTTTATATAATATAGCTGTAGGCTGAGGAGTATGAGATGCCTGAGGCTGAGAAAAACTTGAAGAAAACTGGTGGTTGGCCCTGAAATAAGTCTAAAGGAGAGTCTCTGAGCACATAGTACAGACTGGGGGAAAGAGCTGGGGAAAATCACCTAAACTGTCCCAAGGTGCTTATTTGAAGGGACCAATCTACTTAGTTTGAAAAGACCAATCTGCCATCACTATAATGACAGGCCATAATCTGAGTCAATATTATCAGTTAGCTGTCAGAATTACAAAATTCCCCTAACTCGTCAAAGTCATAGTGCTTTAAACTAGGCATGACACTTCTCTTATTATATATTGTCTTGATTCCTACTGCAGATAAAACATCATTTTGTTGAACAGCAGTTAGTGGAAAAAAAATCTTTCCAATTTGCATGCCCAGAATCTTGTGGATAAAACTGTAACCCATACCATTTGATGTAAAATGCCTACAATATACACTAGAATCATATGTTATTTTGCCTAAGAAGAAGCTGTCTTGAAATTTTCATTTAGAATTTCAATCAGACTTCATTTTAAAATGTTTTTAAAGGTACCACACTAAAGAATTTATTATCAAATACACCTGCATTTATATCTGCATAGATATCAGAAATCAATCTGTGTAATTTCAAATTTATTGGGGAATTTGATGTTATCAATATATGTGTGTGTATATATGTGCGTGTGTGTCTAATTACTAAAAAAATTATATCTATATAAGCTGATTAGATATTGGAATGGGCTTCCCAGGGAGGTGGTAGAATCACCATCCCTGGAAGTGTTTCAGGAAAGGCTGGACGTGGCACTCCGTGGTCTGGTTGACACCATGGTGCTCAGTCAGAAGTTGGACTCTGATCTCAGAGGTCTTTTCTGACCTGACTGATGCTGTGATTTTGTGATTCTATTAGCAATAACCTTGCATGACAATCCTGGCTATATTAGCAACAAATCTTGTTGCTAATAAAATACAATATTAGCAACAAATTTGTATTAAGCCAAAAACTTTTTACTTTCCTGCTATAAATACTTGCCTAAATTCTTATTCTGCTCATAGACACCATGGTCTCTCTTACAGTGTGCTTGCCAGTGGTGCATTAAGTAATGTGTTTACAGGTTTCCCACACGCTGCTTGTATTTTCATCATTCTATTTCTCCTGTCCCCTCAGAGTATGCAAAGAATGTGCTGTTTTCATTCTACTAGATGCTCTCACTATATGTGTTGAGCAATATCACAAATATTTACTCACTACTTTTATTTTAAAGCTCCTGCAGGAATTGATTGGCAGTCTCAGACTCCACTACCTTAAGATAAACTCTGGCATATTATTTAGTAATAAAAAGTTCAGCTGTGCCAGTATAAGGTTATTAAAGACATTCTTCAACTTGGACCTTCAGGTTATGTGCTAGACTCCTTTATATTTAAAGGCTGGCAAATGTTAGTTAATGAGAAGATAATTAGGTCAGGTTTGTATATTCCTGTTAATGCAATTTCCTAATGAACTCATAGGCAAGTTTATCATTGAAAAATGACACTGAAATGATGAATAAAGCCAGATATGCTTGTTAGGATAGCATGGTGCTTTGTAACCCTACCAGCATTTGGTATTAGTGTGACCCTTACAGAGATTTTAGAACAGCAAAAACCCTTGATTACAAGTGACATGTATTTTCAAACAAGAAAGACTATGGCTTCTTTAAAGTTTCCCTTGAGCTATAGCCTTTCTCCTTGTGTCCAACCTCAGCAACCTGGATTTCATTTATGAACTCATCATATAAAGAAACGGGTCCCGGTAACAGTGGGATGGCAGAGGGGCATTGGCAGGGCTGTGTAATACCCAGCAGATGTTTAATTTAATGCTTTTTATCTGACTAGGCTCACACAATGTCACCAGTTCTTCCCCTCTCCACAGGATCTGGTTTTATACCCCATGCAGTAAGGCTATAGCACTGGAGGTACAGCTGGCTGTCACTGCTTCTTTTGTACGTTCCTGAAAAAACATTCTGATACATTATGCATGGATTTTTTTCTCTGTGTCAGATAACACTAGGTCATCCTGAAATAGTGTTTCTAAATGCTGCAGAAATGTCCAACAGGATAAAAATATCCACTGTCCTTAATGAATAGGAAGAAATTATCTACATCATTATTTTTACTTTCCAAAGCTAAGACTGAATGCAAATTGTTCTCAACCTAGAAGAATAAGATGAGCTTTAATTGCTTTATGAATATGTTCATTGGTGCTATTTTACCTAAAAATTGTAGCTGGATGAAGTTGTTGGCTAGAACTGGCAGAACTCGGGTAAGTAGAATGAGTATTGCTCCACAGCTGAGGAACTGTGGGTACAACTTTCTCTCTGTGAATTTGCAGGGCTCATGGGTCTCTTTGCCAATCCAGAAGAGAAGGATTTGTGATTTAATCTCTTCCTTTTGTCATGGACGGAAGGTTTTGGTACCTGAGCTCCAGGAGGGCGAATGAGCAATTTATGAGTGGCTCTGCATTAGGCACGTGCCTGCTGTTTGGTACAGACCATGCCATGGGTGTGTAGAGGTGCATTTCAACCTTATTCTAGCTCATTTTACTCTCTTCCATGTTGTTTTCTCTGTATTTTTTCCATATGATATTGAAAGCCAAGAAGAATCGTGTGGGTAATAAGGAGAAGCTGTTGGTAGGATTGTTGGTTGGGCTGTTCAAAGGTGAACATCCATCTAATGGCTCATTTTAGAAATGCTGAAATGCTTTATTCCAGCCTTTTGTAAAAGCAGTTTTTAGCATATTCTGTTTACCTTTTAACAGTTAACTAAAATGTTATAAAATGCCCCAAAAATATTTCCTTTAGTTTATAGATCACTGAACTGCTTCAATGAGCAGATATTTTTCAAAGATTTTCAACATTCTTCTTAATTTGAAAAAAAATATAAAAGTGTGAATTGTCTTTAAATAATAGTGTTGAATTATCTTTTAAGCTGTTTACAAGGTATTTTCACTTCCTTATTTGCTTATCTTTTTTTTTTAACAACTCAAGTTAGATGGCTGATTTCTAACATGTTTTACTTAAAACTAAAGTTACTCACTTGACCTTCTAGGTAGGAATTACAATTTAATTTTTCTTTAATTTGTTTTAATTTATTGTCTGTGGTTACACTGCAGATTTTTGCAGATGTTATAGCCTTGGATTAGAATAACTAAAGCTGCTTCCTTTGATCTGCCAGTCCAGGGTGAGAATAAGAATGCACTGGTTTTCTGAATGCATTTTCATCTCACTCATTCATGTGCAGTTTAGAATCCATCATAAAGTTATGCTCATTTAAATTCTTTACAATCCAAAAAATGTATTTCCTCCTCTATCAGGGTTATGAAGAGAGGTATAATCTATAAATCAACTTTGAGGTTTTTTATTTGAGGATTTTCTGGTCTCTCCTTCTGAGGATTAAAAATCATGTCTCAAGGCAGGCCATTAAGTATCATCTATCTATCTGAGAGACTTGTAGGTGCAAGAAAAATGTGGTTAGACCTGATCAAGGAAAGAACTACAGAAAAAAGAAATTCAAATTCTCTCTTATTTCTGCTGGTAGCTATTCACTGCTGCAGTTTTCATTTAAACTTAAATACATTGCATTTCACCATATGAATCATAACATTTAGTGTATCTTTATGATAAATTGGGAAGCAGAGAAGAGCATGGCAATGTGCTTTCACAACTTGAAAATAGCTTCTTTTTTGACTGGCTTAAAGTAGAAGATGGGAAGTAAATATTCTCTAGGTTAGCAGTGTTTTGCTGGCAAGGCAGACCTAATAACAAAATTGAGGTTGTCAAAACAAGAAGTTTTAGATGTTAAGTGCTTGATATGGACACTACTAGGACCTAAGCAAATGCTTCCTGATGTTCCTAGGGGTTAACAGGAAATAATAAATACATATGAAGAAAAATGCATAGAAAGAAAAAAAGTAAGATTCAGAGTTTTTTATAAAGTCTCAGTGATCTATAAGAATTATTAAATATTTATGTCCACTCTTCTTTATACAAGTGAGAATAAAAGAAAAGAATAGGACTTCTATCTTCTACTGCACAAGCTTTGGATTGGCAATGATGCAAAACGTGTGTCCAGAATCTGTGCAAAGTGACAACTCAGAGCCAAAGTTGGGTCAGAAATGAAAAAAATGTTAAAATAAGTTTTATTAAACTTTCTAAAGGCAGACACAGTGTATGGACCAAGTAATATACATAGTGAATTGTTATTTTACAAATGTCTGTAAGATGAATCTTCAGTTACTAAATCTCCATATTCAAATGAATTCTCACAGCATTGCTAAATAGCAGCAGTATTATCAAGCATTGTATTTGTGTATCAAAAATTATTTTGAGCTCAATATTCAGCCCCTTCCTCCTACCTAGTACTAGCTGATGGGTTCTGACATTGTAGTCTCTGAAGAAAAACGAATACAGGAGTTTCCATGTACAACATTCTCAGTCGTGCCCTAATTGTGTTTTAGTCGTATCAATATAAAAGATATTATTTCATTGTGAGTTCACTGTGCAGCTTTTTTAGAGTCTTGGGGAATGAATTGAAAAATGAACCTCTGGGTGTGAAGTGAGGCTTAGAGGTCGGTTTGACTTGAGAATCTGGAGAAGCTGTCAGAGGGAGAGCTGTGCTGAGTTATTGGTACCACTGAGCAGCTCTGTGCTCCTTCCCGAGGATGGCAGAGTGCAGGTTCAGCAGTACCTGGTGAAAGCACAGGAGATGTGATGCAGTCTCGGGGGCTGAGATGACCCCAACTTGTTGGAAAGTCTCCTTTTCCCAGCCCCGAGACCAAAGAAGAAGACAGAATTCCTTGTCTCTGGTTCTCAAGGTTGTTTATTTTCTCTTATCTAATACATTCTTTCTCTGACCTGCTGAGATCTGTCCAGCAGGTTGGGTTGAGGCACACTGACTGTCCTCAGGGTGGTGTTATCTTTTTATACTAAAAACTACGTATACTTTATTTACAATAATTTTCCAATACCTATTATCTATATTAGACAGTTTGTCTCTACTCTAAACCAATCCAAAAGTGCCACCATCACAGCAGAAGATGGAGGCTAAGAAGAAACAGGAGGAAGGACAGGACATGCCCTCCTCCATCTTGGCCTCTTGAACTCCCATTCTAAATCCCCAAAATTCTACTTTTTCACCCTGTGACAAATTCACTATCATTCTATTCAAACTCTTGTGGCTTGTAACTCCTCACACAAAGTAGGTAATTGTTTCCATGGGTTAAAATCAAAGGCACAGGTGTCTTTGACTCTGTGCCAAGGTCTCTGAGCCCCCTGCCAGGGTCTTGAGTCCTCCAGAGCAGCCAAAGGAATGTCCTAGGTTCCAACAGGGAGGCTCTGACACTCTGCTTTCTGCTGGAGCAGCAGGAGCTTTGGGTCCCAGCTTTTTTCCGGAAGCAGCACAGACTGAGCTGTCTGCAGTGACCATGCAAGGCTCAGCTGTCGGATTCTAGGCTGTTTGGATAGCCTGGAACGGACCGGGGTGGCCTTGGGGCAGCCCGCGCTTCAAGGACGAGAAGAGGCTTCAAATCTTTTCTCGGTCTCGGTGTTTATTAATTGCTTATCTAAAAGATTTTCTCTCGGCCCGACAGAGGTCTGCTCAGCAGCCAGCCATGAGCACACTCCTTGCCCTCCGGGGCGGTCACCTATCTTTACACTCAAAGTTACGTATACATTATTTATCATTTTTCCCCAATACCTTTTACCCTTATTAACCAGTGCACCTTTAGTAATAACCAATCCTAAAGTGCCACCATCACCACAGAAGATGGAGGAGAAGAAGAAGAAGAAGAAGAAGAAGGACAGGACACGCCCCAATTCCTCCATCTTACTTCTCTAAACCCCCCTGTACAGAAATCCTAAAGCCTGTGTCTCACTCTCTAATTAACTTATCCCTTCACCATTCACCCCGGTGAAATCCTCCTATCCTCATACAGGTGTCGTCTCCTGTGTAGGATCAAAGTCCAGCCACCAGAGACTTCTGGCAACATTCCAGGACTCCCGAGCCCCCCAGGGGTGATCTCGGTGACTCGGCACCTCAGTCCTGAGGTGCTGAGATCCCACACTCAGCAGGTCCCAGAGGCTGAGCCAGTCTGACCTTTGCTGTCACCTGTGCTCTCTCCTGACAGCCCTGTTTTATAGAGGGCACCACGCAGTGCAGGCTCAGCTCTGACACCTGCAGCACCTCCCAGGCTTCACTGTTTGGGCATTCTCACAATGTTCAAGGAAGAGAGAAGCTGTCAAGGGGACAAATGGATGTGGGGGCCACATATGCTTAGGCATAGGCCATGTGACTCTTTCCAGACTTGTGATGGCTTTCAGAAGCTCTAAACTTGAGCTGGCTGGCTCATCAAGCAGCTTCCAATGACATTCAAGTGATGAGCTGTCAGCCGGGTGGGCACCATTTCTGCGAAAGAGGAAAAATTAAAAGTGCGCTTTCTTGCTTCATATTAATTGAAAAATTGACATTTAATTTACTTTCAAGGAGACTGTTTTCTTAGCAAATGAAATGTGGATTTCCCTTTAGCAGGGAGAGAGAAAAAGAATTTGCATATTGGATACTTACCTCTCAGTCTAGTGCTGGGTTATCCCTCCTGGCTTCTTTCAGAAACACAATCAGCAAGATCAGGCTTTGGGTGGAAAGGAAGTACAGGTCTGCCTGGTGGGTGTAATAAAAAGTGCTTAAGAAGCGATGTGGTATATAGAATTGAATTTTTTTCTATCTTATTTTTTTCTTTCACAAATGTACAAAAGCAGGGCATGGAAAACAAACAACAAAATTCAGTTGCATTGCTTCTGTGAACAGCTGCCTGTTAGTGTGCTTGTTTGTTGGCTCAGTTCATTAAAATGCAAGATTAATATAATCTAGATTAGAATCAGAAATAGGCATGACATCTCTTAAAGTTAAAAAGTTTCATTTCCGTTCTTGTTATATGATTCACAATCAGCAGTAGTTATCTACTAATACATACTTTGTCCTGACATATGTCAGCTTGGGTGGTTTTAATTATGCTTATTTTGGTATGATTATATTTGGAATAGATTAGGTCGTAAACTCATAACAGTGATTAATAAATTGTATGAATATATTCATTCAATACTGGTCCAATTTTTCTCAGATGATCTTTCCTAATAATAGAGGAAAATTGTTATAGTGAAGGAAGGTAATGTTGGCATCAGTCCTTGATGATCACTAGTGCATTCAACCAGTGATAGGCCAGCTTGGATGTTGGTAGTTACAAAGTGGAGGGAGAAGGGATTTCCAGTCCAGGGTCTTCAGAACTCTGTGATATTTCTAAGACCACAGTTTCTTATTTTAACTAATATTACCCAACTAGTTTTGAAAGTGGGACTTGTAGAATCCCTCTGCCTTATCTATCTATCTATCTATCTATCTATCTATCTATCTATCTATCTATCTATCTTCTGCAATCTCTTGGGGAAGGAGATTATCTCTCTGTTCTATGACTGTGCAATGATTTAAAAACACAGATGAGTAAAACCACTGTTAGCACTTGCTCACCCCTGAATGCAGAGAATAGATTTGTGCATCTAGCTGATTTCTTTTGTCTTCTTGGGCAGTAAAAAGGATCTGAGTGTTCACATGGTACCTGCTGTGGATGGCCTCTCATTCTGCACAAAGCCTTCAGTTCCCCTCTTGCCCTCACACAGAACAGCACCACCAAGCAGAGTAGGGTTTTCAGCTTATAAATGATGTATTATGGACAGGAAGAGGTTGCATAAGGGTTGCATGAGAAGCACTTTATCCTATGAGTCTCCAGGAGTATCTAATCAATCCTTTCTGCTTCCTCCTGGCATGACAATCTACCTTTCCTCCCTGTTTTGGAATAGAAGCTTCCAGCCTCACTTTGAGTCTTGCACTTGCTTAGCTTTGGATGTCCCTCCAAAGGAGCATTTTGCTCTTGCAGACAGGCCCAGAAGCAGTGCTTCCTGTCAGTCACATTTACCAATCTGTCAGAGTTTTGCTGTAAGAGAGAAATCCTTTCCTCAGCTTGGCATCCATTTTACATGAATTTAAGTGAAGGCAGAGAAGTTGCTAGGATGCTAACTCTTCTCTTACCCTTACTCAAGGAGTATCATGTAATGAAAGATAATAATCAGCTTTTCCTTTATTAGATGTCTGATCAGACCCATTAATACTTGATGGAAATAGGATTGTTATATAGTTTATCCAGATATGCAATGGTTCTCCAGAGGTTTATAAGTTGCTTTGAATCCTGGATTTTTCCAATTTCAGTGGTATTTCTGCAGTTCACCATAATGATTGAAATTGACAGAGGCACTCATCCTAATTGCTACCTAATCAAATCTGAAAATACTTTTTCAAGGATGTAAGATCATCTCTGAAACTTGCTTCCTTCCCTTTGGGATATCACTGCCAAAAATCGCTGGCCTCTGGTTGCTCAGCAAATTTCATTTGTTGTCCCAAGCTGTGCTATTGGCAACTGAAGTGATGAATTGATTGGTGTGAAAGTCTTATGATTAGTGTACTAAGAAGAATTTACATCTCAGATATGTATATCCTTATTTATCAATCTGTGTAATGCATGTGTGTGTGTATTTTTCTTCTGGTCTGTAGATTTTATAAAAATATATCCCTTGATTTTATGTCTTCTTTATGTTAGAAGTATCTTTAACTCAATTTGAATGAAAAAAATTAATCTCTAGATAAACTGTACTTCTGAAGCTGAAATCATATGGCTACTTGAAAAATATTCTTTTTCATAGAAGAAAAGCTGAAGAGGTTTATTAGACCTTGAAGCTAGTTATGAAAAGACAGAAAATATCAGACTTGCATTCCTCTTCTGATTGCTTCCTCTCTCCAGCAGGTCTGGTCTTCCTTGGCACTGCAGTAATGACTTGCAGCTAATTCCATCACAGTCATCACAAAGTTCCTTGGCTGTTCTGTGCTTCAGTCTCTATCTTCAACATCTGGTTTGGACTCCATGATCTGGGTTGGACTCCATGATTTTGAAGGTCTCTTCCAACCTAGTCCTTCTGTGTTAAGGGGCTGAAAGACTAACAGGATGGAGGGCAAGATACACAGCACTACTGGCAGTCCAGGGCAGTCTGGACATTCTTCCTAAGCCATTGATGCTCTACAAGAAAGTAGGAGCAAAGTGACAATGTCCAGCCAGTGCAGCCAACGCAGCTGAGCAGTTACATTTGATACAACCCTGTGTCCCTAACAGGACTGTGATGCCTGATCAAATAATCAACTCTGAGGGAGCTGAACCTGGTGGACTGTGGGACCCAGGAGATCTCCCCTCCCTGCAGCAAGGCTCAGCTGTCTCATTTCATCCCAGATCCCAGCTCCAGCCACTCCTGAACCTGATCCCCATCCTCAGGGAAGGTCAAACCCCTTTCACAGCTCTTCAGTTTACCACTTGCCTGCTGCTCTGGCCTGAAGGTCTCCAGCTGCTCACACACACCCATGCACACCCTGTGGGTGGTTGCAGCAGCCCTCACCTGTGCCCCCACCCCAAGGTGCTCATGTCCTGCCCCATGTCAGGGTCTCTGGCAGCCTGCACCTGCCCCCCTGCCCTGAATGGGGGCATGCTCATCCAATACTGAGTTAGAAATAGGATTTAATAAGAAAATAGAACAGGCTATAGCCATCAAATGTAATGTTCTGCCAAATAAACTGCTCAGCTAGCTGCTTACATAGGAGTGCACCGTTTGATCTTCATTCCTCATACTTTTCCTATACTTGTTCCTTCCTGATCTGATCTCTCCCTTTATCACCCTGTCTTCTCTCCCCTAAGCATCCCATAGATATTGCATGATCCCAAATGGCTCATCTGCTCCAGCCCACAATTTTCTTTGCCCTGCATCTCACCAATGAACAGACGCTGTTTTAAAAGGAACTGGCTTAGTGTGTCAGGCAGAGAGCTTCTTTTATGGGTTTCACACCAGGGACAATGGTATCATTTCTTGCTGTGCAAATATTTGGTATTTTCTGTTCTTCACTGGTGTGATCACTTGGGTTCCCCTACCTGGCAAAGTAGGACTGCAACCTGTTGATGTTTGGCAGGAAAAGTATGTAGGTTCCCAAACTATAACCATTTACAAGGTGATGTATTTTCATAAAGCATTATTTGTATTTCCATTTTCAAATATGATTTTGGATAGCATGAAGAGAAAATACAGATCTGAAGCTAGGAAGGCAGTGCTAGGCAAAAGTGCTGTGCATATGCAATAGCCTGGGAACTATACATGTTTTCTTGGCTGTCTGGTTTTGAACAGATTGGTGGTATGCTGTTGACTTTTATTTTTTTACTGCACTGTAAATCTGCTAAACTCCTATGTTTTGCTGAAGTTTAAGCACCTCTGAATTTGAACAATTTGAAATGGAATTTGCAATGCAATGGAGGGGGAGATGTTGCATACATAAAATACAGAATTTTATTTATGGAGACCCATAATAATGCACTGTAGGTTACTGAAGTATGCAGGATGAACAACCGTTATAATAATAACATCATAAATTTCTAAATTGCTGTTAGGGAGTAAGGCCTGGGAAGGCTGGTAGCTAAAGTACAAGCATTTTCCTGTAATTGCTCTATAGGCATGTAAGTCAGAGTCTTTTCTTCCTTCTTTCTCTTATTTTTTTTCTCAGCAAGCAATGCCAGTTCCTTCAAGCCAGCTTTTCTTGCCTGTAATATTCCTGTTGCATGTGTGGAAAACTTTGAAAAATACTTTCTGTCTATGTGTGCAGGTACACATACATGCAATTTTATCTGTTATTATGGGGAAAAACAAAAGAAACCATTTTTGTTTTGAGAAAATTGAACATGAGCTTTGAAATACATGCAGCTTGTACTGTCACAGCACAAGGCTTCCCTGTTTATAAAATGGGATTGTCAGAACTCGTGAAAAATTTGTGTTTCTCCCTTGTTGCTGTGAATCAAGAAAATTGAAACAAAGAAATAATGGATTTTTTCAACTATTGGCAATAACATTCTCAGTTTTTAAGCCTCTCACTCATGTACCTCCCCTCCACTCACACCTTGAACATACACCTCGTGGCTCCTTCCTTTCTCCTTTTCCTCCTCTTTCCCTAGATCACTTTCTTTAGTCCCTTTTGTGTACAGTGGGAGCTATTTTCTCTTCCAGGCTGTCTTTCCAGAAGGAGAAGCCTCAGAGGGTGACATGTTCTGCTCCTGATGGTGTTTGTTGAGCTGGATGGTGACGTGGGTGAGCTGATAGTTCTGCAACTGGAAAATATATGCAAGGCCATGATCAGTCTACATTCCCCTCCACGAGCAGCACCAGAAATGATTTATGAATCACATATTAGTCAATAGCCTCTTCAGCACTAAAGAAGGCACAATCTCCTAGCAGTTTTCAGGGACTGTACTGAAGGGCATTTTCTTGCATACTGAAGGGTCAACAGAGAAACAGTTTTCTAAGTTATGTGGTGTCCCAGCCCTTAAAACTTCATGCTGCTGACCTATATGTCCACACATTGGTATCGAGAGTATCCTTGTCAATTGTTTGATACTGAGAGTATTTTTCTAGATCATCATTTCTTCAAATTTAAAAACTTTTTTTTAATAGCTCAATGCTGACTTGTTCCTTTCCATGCTCAGTACATCTTAAAACAGTATTTGACTTCTGAGATATCCAAAACTGACAGAGAGTTTAAATGCAAGAAAAATGCAGTAAAAGCTACTGCAAATGGTTTTTATGGGCACACATAATTCAAGGGGCTTCTGGCTGCTATAATAGCTTTTTTCAATCAAACCTACAGCTTTTCTATATGTGGTAAACCACTGTGTAATGAAGATAACCTTGACAAAGCATTGGAATAATAAGGCAAGTTCTATCAACTTTGCATTCTTAAATTATTCAGAGACTGTAAAAATATACATTGAAATATTTTGTGCTTCAGTAAAAGTGCCCCAGTGCTATTCTTTTTTTAAGGGATGCAATGGTTTCAAAACCACATTCTCAGGCTATTCTCTAATTTATACAGGACAAAGGCTTTTTCTCATTGTTTGTCACTGCAGAGTCTCCTGGTGACACTTTGGAGGTCAGACTTGGCTGCCATCCCTGGCACACGAGTGCAGGTGAGCCTGCAGATCACAGCTGGGGTGCCAGGCTGTGTGTGTCTGTGCTTGGAGCACTGTGGTTGGCACAGGGACACCTCCTCCAGCACTGGGCTCTGCCCCCAGGGCTTTCTGCCTGTTGTGGTGTGATGTAATGGCCTGTTTTAGTCATCCTGGTTCCTTCCCCAAGTGTGCCAATACCCTCTCCTTTCCCCTCCCTTGCCCCCTTGCTGAGTGCTGTCCCTCAACCTTGGCATTCCAGCAACTGTGTCTTTGATTAGAGAAGTTCAAAAGATGCCTCTCAGCCCTGGGGACATTGGGCCATCCAGGTGGCATTTGTCCCCTGAGACTTCCCCCCCTTACCTGGTTGGTGGGATCCCTACCCCTGCCCTCCCCCTCTCCCTGGGATTAAAAGGAACAGCAACCACGCAGTTCCCGTGTTCTGTTTTAGCTGGTGCTGGATTCATAGGCCTGTGTGCCAGAAATAAAGCTCTGGATCAAAACCCTCCTGCAGAACCCAACTCCTTTTTCTTTCACTTCGCCTAAAGCCTTTTGACCAGAGGTAAACCTGAGCTCCTGCATGCCTGGACTTGTCCCAAGTGCCAGCTGCAGCATCCAGCCAGCCAAAGGTGTCTCTGAGGTGAAACCACCACAGCTGCCACCCTTGGTCAAGCAGCAAGGCCCAGACGAGCCCAGGCACATTCCATCTGGCAATATTGGTATCTAATTCCAATACCTGCCAGCCCCTGGGGCCAGCCTAGACTCCTTCCAACTCCAACATGTTCTGGCTGTGGCAAATCTCAAACTGCCCACAGCTACAGTCCCTGTGGGATGGAGACCAGAAGGTCCCATTGCCCTACAGTGGCCATAGAGCCAAGCTCTGGGTCCTTCAGCCTGGTACTGGCAGAGCTGAGTGGTCTCAGAACGAGTGGGCAGGATGGACAATTGTAGCACATTTTTAAATTCTGTTAGGGAGAAAGGCCTGCTTGAACAAAGCTTTGCTTGTATATTCCCTGAGTAGTGCTCCTGTTTTCACTTCAAGCCTTCCTCTTTGCTCCTGCAGCTGATCCATGCCCCCCATCCCAGCTGATGGACATGGAGATGGTGGAGAGCAAACAAGCACCTGTGTTGGTTGAAGCTCCAGTTGCTGCTTGGGTTAGTGTCAACCCCCAGCAGAGATGTTAGGTTACAGAATAGAGGCCTAGACACCATTTCTGAAGAGTCTGCGAAGCACCTGTGCCACAGCAATCACTGTGACAAATCAGTGTGTTTTGTTGCTGTCTTCAGGAAAACTACAATTTGACACATAGAAAAGAAAAAAAATATAAAATGGGAGTACTAAATATCTAGAAGATTATAAGAAACTATGGCAAAGCAATGAGAACTATGAAAATCCCAATATCTACACTGAAGATTAAAGGTTCAATAGCCAGTAGGTCAGCTAGGCAGATGAGTTAAGGAGAAGAAAGAAAGCATGTTACTGAAATGGCAAATTATTTTAAAGTACATAATGATTTCATATATAAATACACAGGATAAAATGTCTCTTTGCCATAGATAAATATAAAAAGACCTTATTTAAAGCTGCCATTTAATCTTTGTTATTCTACTTCTTAATTGTGTGTAGGCAAAGGTAATATCTAGTTAAATGAATTAGAGCTTCTGAAAATTAGTTTTATCTTATTGGTGCCTGAAAACACTGGTATTATGCTATTATTATCCCTGATACAGTAAGCTCTGTTCCCAGTCCTATATAATACAGAGAAATACAGGAAGATAGCTGAAATTCCCAAAAGCTTATGCTCTAAGATAGTATGAACTGTAATGTGCATGCAGGGTGTTACTGTGCATTTGCCAAGGTGAATTTTATTTTTAAACTCAGATGGGAAGAAAGAAAAAACAGTGACTTAGCTGAAAAAATAAACAGAAAAAACAAAAAAAAAAGAAGAAAAAGAGGTGATACAGGAGGAAAGAATATGAAGAGATTAATGGAGAAAATGTGTTAGGGTTGACATGAGAAAACAGAAGGAATAGCTGGAGGTAGCAGCTAAGCAGAAAGACAAACAGCATTCAGAGTAAATACTATAGAAAACAGCTTTGTCTCCTTATCAGTGTTGAAGGTCAAGGTCTAAAATGTTTCTTCAGCTGTTCTTGCCAATATAAGCCTCTGGCTGCTGCTATTCAAAATAAATCCCAGATGCTATTTAAGTGATGGCTGGCATATACATTTCAGAATTCAGGGAATGCTAAGCTTTCTTCAGACATCATCTTCCAAAGTAATTTTCCATGGAATTGGGCTTTCAGTGACTCACCTGGTGGGATTATAATCTTATTCCTCAGTAGTAAATATAGCAGAATGATTAAACAACAACTAGATTAAAGTAGTGCTTACATTTTTTATTACATTTCCTACATTTTTAAAATTTATTATTCTTATTTTGTTGTAGTTCTTTCCAAGAAGATAAAATGCTTATAAAAATTCCAAAGACTTATTTTTGGAAAGCAGTGGGCAGTAAAATGTCTGTGTCCAATGAGCCTTCAGCTGGGGGTCTGACAGACATATGGCAGCAAATTTTGTCTGTTGAATTAAATCTAATTTAAATGTCTCCACTGCAGTCACTTCTCCTCTGCTATCAGTGTCAGCATTAGATTGTTTAAAGCAAAATCATATATGCATAAATTAGTTGCCACCTCTGTAATGCCTTTAGGACAGGCAGTCACCACAGACAAAGTGAAGCCAGATGGTTGGAACATCCCTCAGCTGAGAGACAGGAAGAACAGATCATGGCTTCACATTCAGACAGCATGGGCTGGCCAGCTTCATGGGCTGCAGCAATTCAGGGTTGAGCCTTGCAGTGGGTTTCCTGCACAGAACCACTGGTTTGTCCTGACCTGTGGTCCTGTGCCCCATGATGCTCTTCAAGACCTTTCTTTTCCTCTGCCCCGCCTACAGAAAACTCAGGAAGAATCTCATCTGCTTTGCATTTTGTTTCCTCATGCTGTGGAAGTGAGCGGTGTCTCTTTTGTTCCTGTTTGACTCCATGGAAAACCTCCATGCAGGTACCTGTGTGCTCAGCCCTTTCCCCACTGGCCACAATATCACTCAGCCAGCACTTCCAGGATCTCCCTTAGATGCCATCAGCAAACTCAGCTGTGAGCCAGACTGCCTGAAGGCAGCAGGCAAGCCCTGCAGGGACACCGGGGTTGACAAAAGTGCAGCAGCAATCCCCATGATTTAGAGATGGAAGCTGAGAGGAAACCTCCAGGTGAGCATACTGCACACAGCTGGGAGCATCTCTTGGGCCTCCTGAATGCAGGCAGAGAATCTCTCTCATGCACAGACTGCTTCAACAAAGCCATTTTTACCATGTTGTCATATTTGCTGTCTCACTGGGGTTATAAAATTGTTGCAGTACCAGAAAACTGGGAGCTCTAGAGACAACTATTCTTTGCTGACTAATATATAAGAAAACTTCTTTATTCCACTTTACTCTGTTCTTGCTTCTTTCCAAACAATTGTGAAAACTTTGCAGCTTCCAAAATTTCAGAGATATTTTCTGTCTGTAAGTAAAAAAGAAGAAAAAGAAAATTCTTCCTAACAATTAGAGAGCTTTTCTAACAGTGTCAGTCCCACAAGCCTGTAAGATGGCAAGGCCATTTCCTCACCTTGACATAGGAGATGAATACTGCTCACTTTAAAACAGGAGAAAAGCAATCAGCCACTCTGATAAATACCTGTAAATAAATAAAGAACATCAGAAATTTTATTTCAAAGAGTCCAACTCATAGTTTCATCCTCTTTTAGCTTTGCTCCATTGCTAACCCTTACAGAGCAAAGAAAACAATTTGACTCCACTGACCACAGCTCACTGGCTTCAAGCAAGGTCTAGTTTGGCTGTGATTTATGTTCTGGACCTGCAGGTCACAGCACTTTGTGTTCACACTCCTATGGATTTGTGCTTCCCTGCTAAGGTCATGGCCTGGCAGCTCCTGCTTTAGAGGTGTGTTCTCATCTATCTGTTGTTGGTTGGCCTCTTTCCTTTTCAATTGATGTGCAGCTTCACCTGGACTGAAGATGAAAAAATTCAGCTTATCACCACCAATGTCATATGTTCTTTCTTCACATATAAGTAAAAAATGTCTGCCCTCATAGAAGAGTGACCTAGGGTATCTTAATTACACTGAGAGTTGGTAGAAAATGCAGAAAGCCTTTCCATTTTTTCTGTTTTCTGCTTGATTGAGAACTTACAAATCCATTCTGTTCCAGCAAGGTGAGAAACACATTTTCCCCTCTTTTTTTTTCTGTTTTCATCATCTGATTGAGTGATAAATAAAATATTCTATGTCTTTCATGCACAAATCAACTGCTTTGGTTGTGACTTTCCCTCACATGCAGGACTTAGGGGATTCCAGAGATCCCTGCAACTACTCAAAGAGGCACTGAGTATCACCAGCCACAAATGCAAGCCTTTTGTTCAATTACTCTTTGTTAAAATGTGTGTGTTCCTACACAGTTTGCCAGTCACTCTGATATCATAATGGATATCACATATGCTGGCTGTCAAAACACCAGAATTTACTATAAAGCATAAATTCAAATCAGGCACATAAATCTTAACCTGTGTATTGTGCCTCTGCCATGTCATTTAAGAAAAGAAGAGAAAATTATGTTCTTAAAAGCATTTTAAAAAGACCCTAGAAAACCTGAGGCTCACCTTAGGAGCCTGGTCTAGAAAATGAGCTATCAATTTGCTTGCAGGTGGTCCTGACAGCAGATCTGACAATATGTTTGTTTGGCTGCTGTGATATATGTTAAGCTTCAGTGCATCTCCCTAAAGGTTTAGAACATGAATGATTTCTAAATAAGGGAGGAACATCACACACCCCTGCAGCCTGTGGCCTGCATAGGCAAAGATGCAAGAGAAAAGCAGAGTCTTGAAAAGTCTGGTGAAAAGGGCAACTTTAATCTGGAGTGGCTCTTACGCAGCTGTGCCTTTGTAGTCAATAACTTTGGCACATTTCTTTGCACATAATTATGAGATTAGGTTACTGTAATTTAAAAAATAAATAACATATATTTTAATGTAAAAGAACATCTAAAAATATACATCCAATGCTCTTAAATTAATGGGGTTTAAACATGTACTGTGCATTTTTATAGTATTTGTTTCAAAGGTTTGTAGGAATATTTTTCCAGCTCTTTCTCTTGGGAATCTTGAAGTTCAATGAGAATATTTTCTCCACCTCTATTGAGGAAAGTAAAATATTTTTTCCTCCCACTGTATTTCAGGAATCTTGCTACCCTTCTTGCCTATTACTGGTATTAACCAGCTTACATAATGCTCAAAACGAGGAGAAATTAAATAATTTCTTATTTAAAGAAATAAGCTAGCCAAAACTACTGAGCAAAACTAGGAGGACAATTAAAGTTTTCTGACTCATTTTCATACTCTTTAGACTAAATCCCACTGCTTCTGGATAGCCTGTCACCTTAGCATTTATTGTACAAAGTTGAGAGCTGATAAAGTAACTAACATCTCATATTACATTTAGAGAAAACTCATAAAACTTTCATCTACTTTTTTTTTTTTGAGACAGTCTTGAAAAGAAGCACAGACATTAATCCAACTAACCCAGATCTGATTATGCCCAAGGAAGGAAATTTTTTATCTACCTTTTTTTTCAATGCACCTTAATTCAGCTCTAAACCTCTCAACATAACTGTGCAGTCTCCTCCCTCAGCTACCTTGTAGGTTTCAGCAGTTTGTAAAACATTGCAAAGTTGCTTTCAAATTCTTGGAACCCTGAGCTATAACTCAGGTCTTGAAATTTGTTTTCTGTACAATATCAAGTGAAACAGTATTTGCTATTTCTGCAATTTCTGTCACTTCTGTATGATTTTAATAGTTGGGATAATTTTTTTCTTTTACAAAACAAACAAGTCCCCTAAAAGCATAGTGGGCAGCAGGCCAGAAATTGCCATAAGTGCTTTCTCAGCAGTGTGAAACTTCTGAAATGAAAGACAGATGTGGTACAGTGCCTGAGAAAGGAAGGGAGAGTTGACATGATGGATCCTGCAGAAATACAGAAGATGGATATAAATCAATGGAGGAATGCAATGTGCAGCTATAAATGTAAAGGAAGGCAGACTAATCCACAGAGATACAGGGCCAGCTGAGAAAATTTCATTCTGGATGCCAGAGGCTGAGGTGGGCACATCTAAAGTGGGCACATCTAGGATGGAAAGGACTAGGAAGTAAAACCTGTATTTGTGCTACATTTGTGTGGTGTTCTACACACAGACCTGGAAAAGGGTGAGAATGAAACTGTAGATGGAGAGCAGAAGTTAACAAAGGAAAATAGAGATTGTGTTTATGTGACCAAAATTTACAGAAGACAATAATTGAAGATGTCTTTTAGAATCTCACTGCTGCATCACTGGTTTCAATGGGATGGCAAAACTTTTATTCATTAAAGACTGAAAAATTATCAACTCTTGCTTTTGATTAATAGCATGGTCATCAGCTAAGCAGGAGAGTCATGCTAGATCACAGCCTGCATAAATTATTTGTGAACAGAAGCAAGTAATATATTCTTACACCTGAGCTAGTCACTATTAGGATTTGTGAAATTTAGTTCCTCAGTTTATATCATCTCACCAAGCCACACACAAAGTGAAATTAGAAAAAAAAGTCAGGCTATCATCATCCAGGCATTTGTCTTTTGAAAACATACACAATAATGCTTGTAATGGGGTGTGCAGTACTTTAACATTTAAAAGACTCATGTACAGATTGGAAATGTTCTGTAAATAAAAGGAATGTGCAAAAAAATCTAATTTACTGCCTCAAGACATCTTTATTTTTCTCCTATTTTTATAGTACCCATTGGCTTGTGTGGAAAAGGTTCTTGGTTCACTGTTGCATTGAAAAGTTTCTGTGCCCAATTTTGTCATTCTCATTTAAACTTGCAATATGGGAACAATAGCAAAATTCGTATTATTCTTAAAAACACATTCCCTCTTTTCTTTTGGTAATAAAACACTTCATTGAATGTAGATTTTCTGGTCTGAATAATCTATGCTTTCTCATCTCAGTAGTTCAGTTTTTGAATGGAAAGGAATAACAGTTAATTTTTTGATGTTAACTCTATATAATGAACATGAAATGAGTCAAAGAATGAGTGTGAACTAATCAGGCTTATACCTCAGAATAATCCTGGTTGAGAAAAGGCTTCTCCATTAATTATACCTGGCCTTGCTACCATGAAGTTTTAATGAAAAGAAAAAGGTGACTAAAACTATGAAGGGTTTTGATTAATTCTCAGTCTGTTATTTTCATCTGATCTATGCTTCTGGCCTTAATGGGGACACCACTGATGATCTGAAAGCACACATGAGGCTGTGCCTGCATTAGCAAGTGGGTAGCTCAGCAGGAGCATAGCACCAGATCAAAGCAGTTGCTGCAGGAGCCCCAACATTAAATGTAATTTGCACCTTTTACTCTGGGTTGCATTCAGCCTGGCCTGCAGAATTGTGTGCCCCAGCCTTGTGGTTTGGAAATGTCCTGAGCCCACATCACTGGTTAAGGCCCATTAGGGTTTGTAGTGCATTAAACCTGCACCTGAATCAGGGTTTCCTGCCCAATTTAATCTGAAAGAAATTGTGTTCTCTTGTGCCTGAATTGCTCTGCAAAATGGTCCAAAATGCTAATGCAGACAGAGCCTGTGCCAGCCAACAATATGTGTACTTTTTTCTTATCTTTCTGCAAATATCATGTTGACTGGATAACTTCACAAGTTTCTAATTTGAATTTACAAAACCAAAGATATTTCAAATTATGTTATTTTCTGAATACAACTTGAGCTAGCAGTATTATGCATAGATATTCTATGCATAAATTGTAGACCAAAATCATATTGCCTCCATATCATAACTAAAGGATGGATTCATTTTGTACAAAACACATAGTCAACGGGTTGGTATTAACAATCAGTGCAATAGAGCTCCAAAATTTCACTTTAAATGCACATAGAGAAAGCTATTTATGGAGTGGCTGAGAGAATTCTGAATGCAGTGCAAGATTGTATACTGTCACTTTCATGGAAGTTATTTGCTTCTTGATATTATAGCAATTTGAATATTTTCCTTATTGTATTTACATTTTTTTCTTCAAATTACAGATATTCTCTTGCATCTCTATAAAGATTTAGCAGACTATTTTAAGTGATGACCACTTTTATTTGTGTGCCTAGATCTACCAATATATTCCTAAACTCTCCAACTCTTGAATCATCCATATCAAACTTACAATATTGTGCATGTTTGTACTTCTAAAAGTGTCTTTCTTCATTGAAGTCTGAGATATCTAATTTTACAAAAACAGTGCTGTTATATGATATATAACAAAAGAGCCTTTTTATTTTAATGTGATAAAAACTTAGATACACTGCAAGGAGCCACATAAGTTATCATTTAAATAAACAGGGGCTGCAAGTAGTTGGCATTTCACAGAATTGAGGCAATTCTGTTGGAGAGTGCTTCCCTTAGTAGTTTGTAGCATTTCTCGTTTCACACTATGGAGTCTATTTTCTGGGCATATTTAAACCAAGCACATGCAAGATTCTGCAAGTGTCCCTTATTCCTTAGTTAATCTCTTTCTTTACACTCTGAAGTACATCATGAAGCCTGTTTGTCATATTAGCATTGCATTTCCAATTAAAATGTTATTAAAAAAAAAAAAAAAAACTATGATAAGCTAATGGCCAGATGGACAGATAAATTACCTCCAAGATAAAAACTATTTGCCAGGCAGAAACGTAGTTCACTTTTGTTAGGACATGCAATACATTCAAAACAATTAATTTGAATTGGTAATTAATTCATATTACAATTAATGAATTGTAATTTAATCCATTTTAGTTTAGGGCATAGAAAACCTCCACACTGCCTGTAAAATGGAGCCATTGAACTGAGACAAAAAATGCATGTGTCCAACAAGGACTGTTTCTAATAGAGAAAACTCATCCTTTCAAATTCAGCAGACACTTCTGCAGGCTTTCATTCTAGACTGTAGCTTTCCCCATATGCTCTCAACTGTAACCAATAAATCTAAACACATATTTACTCTGCATGCTCTACCACACTGATTTTAGGAGAATACAGGAGTTCTAACAATTGTATTAATAGGCAATAAACCAGGACCCTTTTGAAAACAAATCACTCTTCCTTTTCTTAAAAATTACTACATGCTGTCAAGATAGATGAAGAAATAAGGGATCAATATAAGGTATTAATCTCTTCAGAATTACAATTATACATAGTCCTTTAAGCACATGCCTAGAGCTAGTGAATTATTGCATTTGAAGTCAAACTGCAGATTAAACTTGGAGCATACAGAGGGAGGCAGACAAAGAGAGGGAGAGATGAATCTATATAAGGGGGAGGGGAGGGACATTTTGATTTGACACATTAGAATCTTTATTTTACTGTTCTGCCAGTAAAGAGCCTCTCTGGAGGTGTATGAAAGATTTTGCACTTTAAACTAAACTGGAAAAATAATCTTCTTTGCTGTGTAGATTAATGTTAGGAAAATTTTCTTTGCTTGTCTCGGGCAGTTCTGATTCTCTCTGCATACATTTAAAACTTCTTTTGATTTTTGCTATCTTCCCTAGGTTTGGGTTCCTGAAATGTGCTAGTCACTATGTGAGGTAGGAAAACAGGCAAAGGTTTGTAGCTTGTTTTTTTTCTCTAATTGAAGCATGCTCCACGCTTGCTACAACCTCCAGACAGAAGGAACAGGGAGGAAAAGGAAACTTTGTGTCAAGCAGGCAAATGAAAATGAAGCTTCCAAAGACACATCTGAGAACAAAGTATTAAAGACTTGGTCTCTTTTGTCTGTATTTCTATCCAACCCCAGACTCAACTTCTTCTCCCTAACTATACAACTACTTGTCATTATCTTGGGGACATGTGGTATTTTTGGGGTCCCCAGACGAGGGAAGGATTGATGAATCTGCCTCCATGCTCTTAGAAGGCTAATTTATTATTTTATGATCTATATTATATTAAAGAATGCTATACTAAACTATACTAAAGAATAGAGAAAGGATACAGACAGAAGGCTAAAAGATAATAATTATAAACTCATTACTCTCTCCAGAGTCTAACACAGCCTGATTGTGATTGGTCATTAAGTTAAAACAATACACATGAAACCAATCAAACAACCACCTCTTGGATAAATATTCTCCAACCACACTCCAAAGCAGCAAAACACAGGAGAAGCAAATGAGATAATATTGTTTTCCTTTTTCTCTGAGGCTTCTCAGCTTCCCAGGAGAAGAATCCTGGGCAAGGAGGTTTTTCAGAAAATATGACCGTGCCAGGGACATTTTAATTATGCATTATTCCAAATCTTGGGTCCTTCCCTGTCATAATTTGCACTTTCACAGTCCCATGTTTAAACATCCCTGCTTTCTCTAGGCACTGGTTCCTGCCTTACAAAGTTTTATGATTATCCTTTGGTAATGTTTCTATTGCTTCAGCAATCAAATTTAAAATTAATCTTCCTTCCACTCCCCACTTGCTGTTTCTCAGTTGTGGTTGCATTGGTGATGGCAAGTGCTGAATGTCCTTCAGTTAGACAGTGAAAAAAGCAAAAAAAATTAACCACTCTCTTAACTCTCTGAACTGTTTTGACTTTGCCCCTCAGTGTTCTACAATTTGAACATATGAATCTGAGGAACCAGAAGAGAAGCTGAAAAAAATGTAGATGGCAAAAAGTATTTTTAGATCAAGAAACAACAGTCTGTTTGCAGAACTAGTAGCCACATTTAAGAATGTAAAACCCAGCCACTGGCACATTTACTAGTTTAAAGACAAGTGCAAGCCAACACAATGTTAAATCTCTTAATCTCTTTGCTTCCCTTTCCCTAGAATTAGTCATTATACCTCTGTATGAGCATTAGTTTCTTGTTTTCATAAAATGCAAGTCAGAGTCTCTTTAAATTCTCAGCCCTGATGACTTGCAGCAGCAAGGAGTTCCACAGTCTACTGAAAAATCTCTGAACAGATATTTCCACTTATCCATTTATAATATACCATCTCTCATTTTCCTTGCATTTGCATTCTTCCTCCCTGAAGCAGTAGGAAAATTATTTAATACTGTTTGAACTATAGGAAGAATATATTTTTTTTTCCCAGGTGAATACTTTCTGTGCGTCAATGTATTGTACCTAATGACAGCTTCTGTGAGCTCAGTGTCTGGTCTCCCTGAAGTTCCTTGCAGTCCACTCTGCACTTCCACAACCTAAATAACTTCTGCAACCTGCTTACTTTGCTACTCAAAAGCAGAAAACCTTGGTCTCAGGTGTGATTTTGAGGCACTCTGTGTTTTTCCCCAGCAAAACCTGACAGTTTAATTCTGGTCTTTCTTTTCTGTCTCTTAGAGAATTTTCATCCACAGTAATACTTTCGTTCCCAAATACTCGTTTTCCTTACTAATTTCCTGTGCAGGACCTTGTCAGAGGACTGAATAAACTAAATAAATGCCTGCTGTCTATTGCTTTGGAGACACTGAATTTCAGCATATCAGTGAGACCCTTCAGAAAACTCAGCAGGCTAGGCTTTATCACATCCTGGTCTTTCGGGTGTTTACTGTTTTACTTTCCTGATATAGATGTAATGTTTATTCATCTGTAACTTTCTGGATCACTTATGAAGCCTTTTTAATTAGAGATATAAAATTTGCCAACCTCTAAGTTACTGATATAGCAGGCATTTTTAATTAAAGCCTGTGCAGTTTGTTAGCTGCTCTGCCCTGTCAAGATGTAGAATTCTGTGATCTCAGGCCTTTAGGTCTGTTGACTTGAAGCTTTTGAATTATCAGTTTCTTTCAGCATCTTTCCTTATGGCAGCTCAATCATCACAGCTCATCATTCCCATTGACAGGCAAAGCAAGCTGTGAAATCCACTCATTCTTTGCAGCAGATACTGGTGCAAAGAAACACCTCTTTGAGATATCTGCATCCTCTTTATTTACTCTTTCTATCAGAAGGACCCTGCCCAACCCAACCAGCAGCTGTGAATTTGAAGTTTCACACATGTCCATGCACTGAAATCACACCTAGAATGTCCATTCTCCTCAGGCCTTTTCTCTAGTGCTGCCCACAATAGGTTGGTGAGCACACTCCCCTCTTAAACTCTTGGGTCTGAAAGTTTGTAACCTCAAAAAAAGAGCTTCTCCCATTGTTTTCCATGTTCCTCCCAGCTGAAATACAAAATTAACCATGATGCATGAATTTCCACAATCTCTGATGCATTCTTTGAGAAGAATTGTGGTGGTGCTTGCAGGGGTCTCAGGATGAGGGAAGAGACAAGAATGTTGACTCCATGTTTCAGAAGGCTGATTTTTTATTTTATGATATATATTATATTAAAACTATACTAAAAGAAGAAAGGATTTCATCTGAAGGCTAGCTAAGAATAGAAAAAGAATGATAACAAAGGCTTGTGATTGACTAAGACAGTCCAAGCCAGCTGACTGTGATTGGCCATTAATTAAAAACAACCACATAAGACCAATCACAGATGCACCTGTTGCATTCCACAGCAGCAGATAATCATTATTTATATTTTGTTCTTTAGGCTTCTCAACTTCTCAAGAGAAAAAATCTTAAAGAAAAGATTTTTCATAAAACATATCTGTGACAAAGAACTATGTGAATTTCACCATACTCTATTTGCAGTCATATGTTCTATTATAGACATAATAGAAAAATGCAGCATAAATATAAAGTTTTTTTTAAATATATATCAGAGAAGGAAGAAAAAAAAAACAGGAAAAAAAAGAGAGAGAAGATTGCTAATTCTATGCATGACAAAAAATGTTACTCTTTATTGAATTAAAATTCTGCCACCCATAAAATAATAATTCTTTTTTCATGTGAGAAAGAATTTTCTAGTTACATTAATGTAACTTAATAACTTGCCCAAGGGGAACACAGCTCTCAAAAGATTAAAAAAATCCCCACTCCAGAGTTATAACTTTCAGATCCCAAAAACAGAATCTGATTGCTAATTTCATGACCAAGACTTCCTATTAAACTTCTCCCAGAAGTCACGAAGATTTGGTCTACTCTTAATATTTACAGCAAAGTAAAAGGCCTGTTAGTACATTGTCTAATAATGTGCAGCAGAAACTCTTGATGGAATGTCACCATCTGTGTCTGTGCCTAAAATGGAGCTTACTTTTGAAGATATGATTTAAATTATTCTTTACCAATTAAAGTACCAGAGTGCCAAAGTGATGACAAGATTTTTCCTGTCTGCTTCTTAAAATTATGAGAGTCTTTTTAAATTTTTTTCCCCATCCTCTAGAAGTTCATGGGAAGTAAATTTTCAAAGTAGTGACATTAATGGGACTCATGCAGTTAAATCCCTATGCATCACTTTGAAAATTTACTTGCTGGTGTACTAATAAAAATTTAGGTCCTTGAATATTTATGATCCTCTATGAGATATCATAAATGTTGCTCTTATTTAAATAAATAGGTGGAAAATCTGCCATGTGTGCATAGTTTACTGGCATTCATATAATTGCAATCAAACTGCATTGTCCAAGAGTGTCAGATTAATTTCCATTGTTCCATTTGCTGTTTGACCCTATCCTCCTTGATAATTGCAGATTTTCATCTGGATTCCATTTCCAGAGTTTAATCTCCCACTTAGAAGGACAGTGAGATAAAGACCAAGAGCACGGGCAAGGAAAGCATTTTAATTGGAAAAGTGTAATTGAGGCGCTGAAAGCTGCTGGTTTCCTGGGAGCTGCACAGCTGATGACTTCTTTGGGTGGCCTTGGAAATTTCCATCAGCCCCTGGCTGGCAAGGGACCTCCTGAATGGCTGCTGAAGGCGGGAAGGGAGGGACAGGGACAAGTGGTGTAAGACTGTAGTGGAAGATTGATTTAATCCTAAAATTTGGCACAGACAACTACAAAGCTGTGATTACTTCTGGGCCTATTCAATGCCCACAGCCCTAGATGGGCCATAATAAATATCCAGAAACAGCTTCTGCAGCAGGACTGCTACAGTGTCTTCGTGGTGCTGGATATTAATCACACGTTGTGAGAAGAAAAAATTCAGATTCACTCTGATATGATTTATCTACATGATTTAGATCCTTATGCACACCACATCTTTGCAAGCCTGGGTCTCTTGCCTTGAGGTGCTTGTCTGGTGGGACATGAACTCTGCCCCATCATACACGAGAGAGGATGGTGCCCATGGGGCTATATCTGGGGATAATATCCAGAACCAAAGTACTCCTTTACAGGAAATTGTGACTCTGTGCCTCAGGTGCCTGCTCTATCTTCTGTTCAATACTTCAAGCACAGTGAGAGGATTGTCATTTTAGCTAAACCATCTCCTGCTGCCCTAGAAATCACAAGTCAGGGTATTTCTACATCCATGTCATCCTCTAGGCTCCTACAAGTCACCATGTCTTCTTGTTGACCTAATTAGTTATTTATTGCTTTTGTGTCTGCAAGACTTCTAGAACAATACAAGTCCTTGGAGAATGAGATGTTTTTATAAAATGTTACCAGTTGAATAGTGGCACCAAAATAGAGCAATGACAGAGCATTTGTTCATCTGAGGATTCAGCGGAGGAGGAACCACGAGCAGAGCAAGCCATGGCAGCCTGACAGCTTGAATTGTCATGCCAGCAGAGCTTAAGTCTTCATCATTTTTATCCTTTGAGAACATAATTAGATCTACCTATTAAAATGATATCTAACAAAATCAAACTTTTCATACTAATTATATAAAAGAATGAAGAAATAGCATATGACTAAGGAACATTGATTTCTGTCTTGTTACTCAATTACTTATCCACCCAGAAAACTGTCATTTTCACAATGCTTAAATGCATTTCTACTGATACAGAAAGGACCTCACAGGGACAAGAGGAAGTTTAATAAAGGGGGGAGGACAAGAGTGAGAAACAGAACCTGGGGAGCACAGCTGGAAAGTTCTCTCTTAAAATATTAAGCTAACAGCTACCTTTTTTCTTTTTTTTTTCTTTCTTTTTTTTTTTTTCAGGTACCAGAGTGTTGTATCTTTTCTAAAAAGAGCCCCAAATCAAAACCACAACCCATGGTCCGTTCATTGGTCTTCATCCAATTTATGCAACTCTATCATAGCCTAGTCCTTGTTCTTTTAAAGACTAGTTTTCTCTCTCAACATATGCATGTGTGTATGCATATTTGATTCATCCAAAACTTGGGGGGGTTCTTTTGTAAAAATAATCACAATTCAACTATCTTTTACTGCTTCAAGACTGCTGAAGTTTGTGCTTTGAAAATATAATAGTTCTTGTAATGATTTCCTGTGAGCTGAAAATCAACTCATCTGACTTCATGCTTATCTTTAAAGGTCCAACCTGCATCTATTATGTGTCAGCTAAATTGGAGCAAGTGTTTTGTGTAAGTGTGCATGTGAAGGAAAAAAAAAAGATAAACAGAAAGGAAAAAAAAACTCTAGGATATGTTGTAGTTCCTCTTTCCTTATCATGAAGCAAAAATGGCAAAAATAGGAGCATTGTTGCTATGCATCTCATGGTCCTTGCTCATGTCCCCATGGTAACTAGCAGAAGTCATTTGCATTCTGCAGAAGCATCAGGGAGATGCATGTGTGCAGCAGTTCAGAGGGGTGCATGGTCCAAAGGACAGGGTGAATATGGCCAGCTTTGCAAAAACTCTAAAAGGTCACCCTCAGGAAGCTAACAGAGGTCCTGTTAATATGTAAACTTTGCCAAAAGAAATTCTTATTTTAAGGATAGTTTGAACATTCTGTAAGGGGCAAAACTCTGAAAGTTTGTGGTGGTCTAACATACAGTTCATGATGCAGGTCCTCAAATGTTATCAAGAAATTAAACTCTTCTGAAATTGGAGATACAGATTTGCTTCAACTTTACATTTGGTCCTTCTTTTACTGAATTAAAAAGTTTAATTAATGTTTTCTTTCATCATTGCCTGCCAGTTTTCCTCCTGCCAAAAATGTCCTTCCCTCTGTTATGGATTTTTAAGATTTATAAATATTTTTATCTACATGATTTATAATTATATTTAAGTATAAATATGATATGTACTTTAAATATCTAAGGAACAATTATGATATATTTATAGAAGTACAATTATATGTCAGTATATACTATAAATATTATTTACTTATAAATATGTTTCTTTAGAAAATGTCTGTTTTCATAGGAAATGCCACTGATAACTTTTATCTATATGTGTGTTGGGTTTGCACTATAAAGTTTTCATAGCAGGAGTGCTGCTGAAGTGCATTCTCTAAGAAGTTGCCAGGAGCTTCTCCTGTGTCCAACAAAGCCACTGCCAGCCAGCTCCAAGGCAGAGCTGATGCTGTCCAAGCCCAAGCCCACTGGTGATGGTGGGAGCAGTTCTAGGGTAATGTATTTTAAAAAGGTGAAAAAATCCTGCTCAGCTGCATCAGGAGAAAGGAGAATATGTGAGAACAACAGCTCAGAGCCCCCCAGGGCAGCGCAGAAGGAGGAGCAGGAGGTGCTCAGGCACCAGAGGTGAGGCTCCCCAGCAGCCCTCGGTGCAGACCATGGAGAGGCAGCTGTGCCCTGCTGCCCATGGGGGAGCAGGGATCCACCAGGAGCAGGTGGGAGCCTCAAGGATGCTGTGATCCCATGGGAAGTCCATGCTGGAGACAGTTTGCTGCAGGACTTGTGACCCTGCAGGGGACCCACTCTGGTGTGACGGTGTTCGCCGGGGTCTTAGGATGAGGGAAGAGACGAGGATTTGACTCCATGTTTCAGAAGGCTTGATTTATTATTTTATGATATATATTATATTATAACTATACTAAAAGAATAGAAGAAAGGATTTCATCAGAAGGCTAGCTAAGAATAGAAAAAAAAAGGAATGAATAACAAAACTTGTGTCTCAGACAGTCTGAGACAGCTGACTGTGATTGGCCATTAATTAGAAACAACTAACATAGGCCACAGATCCACCTGTTGCATTCCACAGCAGCAGATAACCATTGTTTACATTTTGTTCCTGAGGCGTCTCAACATCTCAGGAGAAAAAAGCCTAAGGAAAGGATTTTTCAGAAAATATCATGGCTACATTATAGAGTGATTTATTCTTGAAGTGCTGCACCCTATGTGAGGGATCCATGCTGGAACAGTTTATGAGGAACTGCAGCCCATGGGAAAGACTCATGTTGGACAGGCTGGTGGAGGACTCTCTCCTGTGGGGGGAACCCCATGCTGGAGCAGGGGAAGAGTGTGAGGAGTCCTCCTCTGAGGAGCAAGGAGCAGCAGAGACCACGTGTGATGAACTGACCACAGCCCCCATTTCCCTTTGCTTGCACTGCTGAGGGGGAAGAGCTCAATAATTGAGGAGTGAAGTTGAGTCTAGGGAGAAGAGAATAGCATGGAGATGTTTGTAAGATTTTATTTTATTCTTATAATTCTGCTTTGATTTGATAGGTAATAAATTACATTAATTGAATTTCCCTGAGTCAAACTTGTTTTTCCTGTGATGGTAACTGGAGAGTGATGTCTCCTTGTCCTTGTCTCAAACCACAAGTCCTTCAACATATTTCCTTTCCCCTGTTCAGCTGCAGAAAGGAGTGAGAGAGTAGTTTTGGTCAACCCACCACAATATGCAATGATATCTCCTAAGAGTCCTATTTGGAAAAAAAAAATTCAGATGAAATGCAAGGGAAGTAATAAAGAGAAAATAACAAAAAAGTACTAAGAAGAAAATAGCAATTCTACACGTTGAGGAATTCTGACCTACATTCCACATGCTTTGTATGCAGTAGCTTAGATGAGTGCTGAGAAAAGGCTGAATGTTTTATATTTCTTCTATTTTTTTTTAATCTACTTTCTTCTCTCTTGACTATTCTCAGTGCTGAAATTCCAATTTCTTTTCTCTTCGAGGTCTTCAGGTCTAACTTCTTATTAGCCTTTAATGATGTTTCTCTCAGAAAATCCCACAAGAGTCTCTCTCTCCTAGTTTTTAAAAGCCAGATTTTTGAATCTAGCGTGCTGCAGAGTACTTCACTCAACTTCAGACTGCTAACATTGAATTATTATTTTTAAGAGAGTGTGTATGTGTGTGTGTGTGTGTATATATATATATATGTATATATATATATACATACATACATATATGTCTCTTTTGTGCACTTGCATGCACAACCTCACACACAGAGCTGGGATTTACTCTGTTTCTGCCCTGGAATGGCACTGTGAGGGTACAAGGCAGTATGAGGGTTTCTCTACAATGAAGAAGTGGCCTTTTGCCTTCAGCAAATGGCCTCAAGAATGGTGACTACCTGGTGATTCACCACGGGGAAACATGAGGATTATCATTATAGAAAACCTTCTGCATGAAAGAAGCTCAGATGAGATGGGACAAAGCTGATGCTGCAATGCTTTAGCAAGAGGAACTAACCCACACTCTCACAGCCACAAATACCCATATATTTGCCTCATAAAGCCTGAGGCCACGTGCACCTAAGTCAAAAGATATCATTATATGACAAATACAGCAAACACAGCAGTTCTTTTCAATATAGTAATATTTGAACATCAGAAATATTCATATAATAGGGATTAAGAAAGAGAGAAATAATTTTTGTAGTCTCTCTCAGGATTAGCCATGCATTAGCACACTGAGCTATCCAAGTTCCGCAAAGCAAACTTATCATTCAGGCACACTTCCCTGGCTTTAAGTTTGCTAGAAAAAACAAGTTCACTGAACTATACATAGAAACTTTGCAGAACTGGGCTGTATTCTGAGCTGCTTCCTTGCAGAGTTTGGAACTTTGATTTTCAGCATTTGCCTAGCCAGTTTCACACCTGAGTTCATACTCTGTGTGATCACATCAACTCAGCCTGATATATTTAGACTTTACCTGTGTGAAGTTTTCTCTGTGAACCAGAGTGAAGCACATTGCTCTGTAGAGCTGTGCAGATTATTTGCACACCAATAACAACACAAAAACAATGTATCTGATTTATCACCTTGCATTTCTGATTTTGCATGTGTTGCTGTGAAAGAAATTAAAGAAAGAAAATAATACTTTTCTTTTGGTGGATCAAACCCTCCCATATTATTGCAAAAATAGCTTTAAATATTATATAAGACTTTCAATAAAAACATGTATTTCTGCCACCTGTGGTTTATTGACAGCTCAGGCATTCTTGATATTTACTTGAGGTAGGCTAAAAACCACTGTGAGGTGAATGAAACTGTCATGGGCTAGAAAATAAGGGTTCCAGTGCCATATATGTCTCAGAGTGCGTCCTTGGACAAGAGGACATGTAGATAATGCAGAGATACTGTGAGATTTCATTGCCTAATGTTTACACAGCACTTTGAACTAATGAAGCATTACAGCGCAAAGCTTTACTTTCAGCCACGGCACTTCAAGGATGCACAAAGGATCAAATATCCTTTTCAGTTACACATTGAGGAGGACATCTGGTTTTGTTTTGAAGTTCTAACATCCTTTTGGCTTTTCATGTCACTTCAAGGTTGTTTCTTACCTCTTATTGACTACTTACTTCAAATTACTTTTTCCGTGTCCTCGCCTTTGTTATAAAAATTGATTCAAGGTTTGCACACAGCTGCTTAACTGGATGCTTGGAGGAGGGAATAATTCATCCTCAAAAGGAATGTTCCTTATTTCAAGAATATTTTACACTGCAAGGATATCCTAGTCCAGTGTTCAATTTCTATTGTTAGAGTGACATAGGCTTGGCTAGCATTATCTTGAGTCGACTATTTCATAGTACAGAAAAATTAAAAGTATTTGTATCTCAGGTAACTTACAGTGATATGTGGGCAGTTTTGCATGATTTACTGGTTGTAATGAGAAAATCAATGTTTGCTTTAAAAAGGAACCTGCGAATGTGACTCGTATTCCATTAGTTTTCAAAGTCTGTGTTTTAATAATTTGATTTTTTTCTTTTTGAAAGCAATTTGCAAAATTTATGAGAGGCAGAGGGTTTTTTATTTCCCAAATGATCCTCTGCTCTCATCAAAGAGTGTGTTCTAGCAAGTAATTTCTGCAAGATGAAAGGATAAAGTTTCACCATATAGTGCAGAAGATACGTAGTGAAATTTACTTGCTGCAATAATGAGATTTGACTTTGTTGTTTTTATTTATTTCTATTTACTCAAGGTTTGATATGAAGAAGCTATAAAATTTAAACATTGTGGGACAGTTTTGTTTCCTGATAGTTCAGGGATGTTTTTAGGGTATTTTCAGGGATCCAAATCATGCTTAAAACAAATTTCACCCATAGTATAAGGTCAGTGAGATCACAACCTTTTTTCCAAATTGGTCATGAACAATTTGACACAGTAATGAGCAGTTTAAGAAGATTTTCAAATATTCAACTTAATTATTCATTTCATCTCAGATCCAAGCCTGAATTTTCAACAATAATTTCTCAATTTTCTTCCTTTTTGTCCTCCTCTCTATTTCTCTGTATCTTCTAATGAGGAAAAAATTACTTCCTACTACTTCTATGCTATTGATATCCTGGCATTACTTTAAGAAATTATGAGGGCAGGTGACACAAGTCAACTCAGCCCCAAAAGGAAGGAGATACAGACTCTCACAGCTGAAAAAACTGAGGAATCACAGGGTCTCTGGAAGTAAAATTGTCTGGAACAAAATTCAGGGACAGAAGATGCCAGGACAAATCTGGATGTAAGGGAGCTGAAGGGCTGAAATGAAACAGGCAAAATCAGATATCCAAGACAAACAACATCAGCAAAAGTATGAAAAAAAGAGTTCTTTTATACCTTTTTAAACAAGGAGCTGTGAGCATAAGGAACACCAGGAAACACACCACTGAACACAGCTTGGAGAGATGAGAGATGACTCAGCTGAACTGTAACTCAGTGATTTGTCTCTTTCCTGGGCTGGCAGCAGGCACATTTTAACCACACCAGGTTCAGTTATACAGAACTTCCTTTAGGGAAAATGGGTGCTGTAAGAAAGCCAGCCTGGCATTAAAGAAGTTTGTTCTGTAAAGAAAAGGAAAACCCACTTGTGGAAAGCAGCTAAAGTTTGGCCCATTGCAAAAACCAACAATACTTGAATTTGTCCTGCCCAATGATGCATTTGATAACAGCAATTAAGAATGAAATCTCTGCCACTTTTTGCAAAATGCATCCGTTTAGCTTCTAGGAAACATGTCTTACCTTTGCTGTGGCACATTGATTATGTCAGTAGAAAGCAGTGCCATGACTTTGGGAACTAGACAGCAGAATAGCCACGCCTCCTGAGAGGAGAATGCTAAAGATGTATTTTAAAAGTTTCTGCTGAGATTGGAGTTGGACATTAACAGACCATTTTTGCCACTGCGCTGTTTTGATAATTCTTAAAACAACAGCTGGTTCTACATCCTTAAATGTTATTTTTATTTTGGTGAGCTTAGTCTGCTCCAGCATTTTTTACTGCAGATCATGGAGCTCTCACACTTGTCCCTTATGCTGTGCATGGCAGAACTGATTTGGCAGTGTAATAATTACAGACCATACTTGCTCCCATTTCACAGGAGGTGTGACTATGACACTTCATACACTTAAATACTCACAATAACCTCATGGAAGATTTGCTTTAGAGACACAAAAAGAAGCAGGAGTGAGAAAAAGGAACTCCCCTATGCATCTCACCAAGTATCTGTGTGGTATGCTGGGAAAGGTCACTGGGCTTTGCAACTGCTTCAAAAATATTACTCTGCTTAGGTGTCTAACACCCTTGAAAATCCATTTCAGAACAAAAATTGAAATATGTCAATATCAGATTTTTTGAGAAGATGGTAAAAATGAGCTTTGTAAATGTTTTTCATTTTCATGTTTGACTGAGCCTCAGCTTTGCTGGATGGGAAGACAGTGAAGTTCCTTTCCCAAATAAAACAGCAGGAATCAATCTTTTGTCTGCCCAAAGATGTAGGTCTTCACAAACAGCATTTAAATTTGATGAGTTAATATAAATAAAGGTTATAAAAATATAAAGGTTAGAGAAAATATTTGTAATTTTTTTTTACAAAAAGAAGAAATCAAACCTGTTTGTACCATCTAAAGCTTCATGACTTTTCAAGCCTTGTACAGGAGTTTAGGCCATGTACAGGGATGTGGGAGTTATGGGAGTTTTTTCTTGCATAATCAGAGACTTCTGGTCTCAGCTGCTGAACAGCTTTATCAACACTGTTCAACATTTTATTTCCATATCTAAAATTTTACTTACAGATATTAGTCCCATGCAGTCTGGTTATCAAGACCACTAAGAGATTTCTTGACGGTCCTATTTAATTCAATTCTGTGTGTAGAAGATGTGTTAAAGAGCCAGGATGGACTCCTACACTGCTCTCCACACCTTCTCTTCTATTCATCATGTCTTTTTCCTTTTCTCCTTGGTTAGGGCACAACTTTGTGGATTATATGACAGGAAAACATACTGAGCTGTGGTTTACATCTGTGGCATTGCATGCTTTCCTTAGATATTAAAGGCTGTATTCTTATAACTTATGGATGTTTTCAAAAGAAGTGATAGCTTTTCTTCCACACAAAAATGTTCTAAATTAACACCAGCTTACAATGGTCCTATCAGAAAAAATGCCTAAATGTAGAAATCCATTGACTGGTAATTTGTAAAATTTCCATCCATTCTTAACAATGTTAATTTCTTTAGGCATCTTTATTTAATTATTGTTGAAACCTTGGAAGAAAGTGTAGGGTGAGAGTTAGGTTGCCACTGTGGAACTCACTCTTCCATATCATAATTTTCCATTGGTAAATTAACTATAGTGTTTTACTGATCTTTGCATGCTTTTCTTTTGTTCAAGCAATACAATAAAGATATTTTTAATGAAAACCTTTTAATGACAGTTACTTGCTACAGCACCTTTTGTTGCCATTATCCACATGACTGATTGCTTTTGTAAAGGAACAAATAAAAGTTATCAACTTATGCTGGGAAATTGTGGTAAGCATCAGGGTCAGGCACAATGCAAAGGGAAAGGCCTTATAAAAGAAGTAATTTTCATTTGAAGAAATTAGAATATCTTGAAAATGTATTGTAAGCATAATAGGCAGGAAAAAAGTAATTTCTAATAAATGCTAAAATAAATTAAAATATGATGTAGCTATTAGTGAGGCAAAATTAAACTAGCAAAATGAATGAAATATATAACCATGTTTTCAATATTTCTGTGAATTAAGTAACATACTAAAATTTTGTTGATTATATATTATGTTGCAATATGTTTGACCATAGGTTTTCTTCCTTTAGAAAATAAACAGAATGTTTGAATTCATAAAAAATTTATAATGGTAGATTCAATATAACCAAAAAATAGATTTTTCTCCTTGGTTACCTTTTAAAACCTTTAAAACTATTCTACACATCCCCAATGTTCTCTATCAGCAGGCTAAAAACCAAGACGTAATCTTTCTAAATTCAATTTTAGTCTGATGTTTAGCCACCAGAGGCTCTTACTAGGACTGTATGAGTTATCTCTTTGACAAATATATCATCCACAAAAAAAGAATGAAAAAGAAAAAAATAAAGAAAGAAAAAAACTTTTGGACCACCAAAAAATGCTAATAGGAAAGAATTAACACAATGCAATTAGTAAATTGTTTGCCCTGTGTATTCAGCAAATTCTAATGAATAAAAAATATTGATTCATGAATAGTCTGCAACTCAGCTATCCAAAAAAAGGGAGATCTATAATGTATATTTTTAATAATGAAAAGTTAAGTCGCAGTGCTGCACAGCACTGTTCACTTTTGACAGCTCTCTTACAGCAAATTTAATTTTATCTGTTCTATCTCAGTATTCCTGCTGAGAATTCAGAATTCAGTGGGCTAATTCTGCCTTTTAAATTGGCAGATTTTATCCAAAGAAAAAGTAATTTACATACTTCTTCTGTTTTGGGCAACAAATAAAGTTTTGTGAGTCTCTTGAAACAAATCCCAGGGGCACCTCACTTTTGGCTTCATATATATTAAACTAGGAAATATAACATCTACTGTTTATTTCTTTTAGAAAAGCAAATTAATTTAATATTTGCTTTTGACATAGAATATGTGGCTGTAAGCAGTTCAACTGATGTTCAGCCCTGGTTTTTTTCCTATGTAACTGCTTGACTTTGATGAAGATGTAATACAGGGAAGAATTGAGCTTTTTTTTTTCTTCTTCAAATTAGCATTTTCTTGATATATGGCATTTTATTATTTGGAGAATACATTGCACAAACTGACAAGGAAGTTTTCAGAGTTGTGATGAAATGTGAAAAACTGTATGTTCTGTCTCTTGGGTTATTCTCCAAGCTGCTAACCAGAAACAGAACAGCAATGTACAGAAATAGCTATGTAGTACATAGCTACACTCTGTTCTGGAGCCTAAAATGAAAATTAATTCTATGTTCCTGTGCACAACTGTTTCCTTATGATTATTAATGCAGCTCTATCACTTGTGGGAATTTCTCCAAAGTGTTCATCTTGTTAACAATTCTTACCCGTGTTAATCTGCAGATATCTACCAAACAGCAGTAAGCACCTGGGAACCCCTGGCTTTAAATCTTCTTTCTCTTTAATGTCTGCACTCTTTCAGAGACTCCTATAATGTGCTGGAATTTTAGGTTGCTTCAGTCTGTCTTTTGTTCCAAGGAGATGACAAACTCTCTTCTGTAGAATGTGGACTGCTGGTGTTGTCAGGACACATCTGTTAATGTTCAGACAAGGTCCTGGCCAGTGCAAGGGGCAGGATAAGGGAATGGGGCACAGTTCCTGTCATCTGAAGCAAAGCGGAGGTTCCTCACATGGCAGTGCTGTGGGGCTTGTTCCTGAACATCTCTGGGATCCTCCCTTCTCAGGACAGCCCCAGCTGAGCTCCCAAAACTGGAGGTGGCTCTCTGTGACCATGTTCACAGGGGTTCCAGGATGAGGGAAGAGACAAGGATCTGACTCCATTGTTTCAGAAGGCTTGATTTATTATTTTACCATATATATTATATTAAAACTATACTAAAAGAATAGAAGACAGGATTTCATCAGAAGGCTAGCTAAGAATAGAAAAAGAAAGAATGATAACAAATGTTCATGGCTCGGACAGAGAGTCCAAGCCAGCTCACTGTGATTGACCATTAATTACAAAAATTCAACATGGGCCAATCACAGATGCACCTGTTGCATTTCACAGCAGCAGATAACTATTGTTAACATTTTGTTCCTGAGGCCTCTCAGCTTCTCAGGAGAAAAAATCCTAATGAAAGGATTTTTCATAAAAGATGTCTGTGACAGCTCTCACCTTCCAACAGCTGGTACTGGAAAACAGTGTCCATACACAAAAAATTAACCTCAGCCACAAGAGGGGTCACTTCTAGATACAATTATAAATTTTATCCTACACTTCCAATCCTGTTTTAAAGTATTTTCCTCTATAATAAGCATATGGGATATCTTCCCCAGGAATCACGTACAATCCATGAGTAAATAAGGGCTGTGAATGCTGAATGTTGCCAGACAATAAATTATATATTTGGCATCACTGAAAGAAAGACACAGGACAGCTAGACCTGAGTAAATCCCCACCCAGGTTTAGCCACATTTTACAGCTGTAACTTTGTGTATTTTCTGCAGGGGGACTGATCCAGCAGGTCTGCCAGACAGCACAAAATTAATCCAGAGATCTGCTACGAAAGACATCATGACTGGGAGAGAAGAAACCCTTCAGAAACACTGGGAAGTAAGGCTGCACACTAATGCAGTACTGCATAAATCTTTGTAAAGCTGTGGAATCCCTCAAAACTGATTTGCAGACAGAGAGGAATCTAGGAAGAAAAACAAAATTACATTGTTTATTAGTGCTTATTTAAAAGGAAAAGCTAGCTATGCCCTCAGTAGAAGGAAAGGCAACTCTTTCTTTTTACACCCAGATTTCATATCAATTATACTTGACCTTAATTATACCATCATATTTATAGTAGTGTTGGTATGTGCTCATTTGGTGTCAAATATCTCATACAAAATTGCCATGATATATTAGTTGACCTTTGAGCTTCTAATTTTCATATTCATGGCTATGTAACATATAATGATAAACAAATATGGCACTACAGGTTACTGGGAAAGATTTACAAATGGATTTTTCAGCATAAATTCTACACATGCGATCAATGAAGCTGAAATTTAGGATTTTGCAATTGGATTTCATTTAATTTTTGTCAGCTTAATTTTTTTCAGCTTAATTTTTGTCTGTCTTTTTGTTCTGGTGTATGCAGCAATTGACACTGGTTCTATAAGGATTGTGGCAACTTATTAAAATCTGAGGAAATTTTCCAGAGTGCAAATAACGATGTCTGCATTACAGTGGCCTTCTCTCCTTTCCAAGTGTGTATTTCTGTGTTGCTGCTAGGAACCACCATATTTTACTTTTAGAATTGCTCCCCCAGGAGCACTTTTTTATCTGTCTGTTCTGGCCTGTTCACAGGCAAGAGAAAAAGCAGCACACTTATAAAATGCACATGAAATCAGCAATGAAAGAAATGAACAATATAAAAAGAAGTCATCGAATTCTATGGTGAGGATTCCTTATTTCCCAATATGACAATTTTTTATTAGTAGTAGGATTCACAATAGCTGCTTCCCAGTAACTTCTGTGGGAGTGCAAGTTTATCATGCTCTCATCTGCAGTGTTGCTGGGATTTTTCCCTAAGAGTTAAGAATGGCACAGACTTTTTTATTAGCTAGAAGTTGCTGCATAAATAAAAAGCTTTCATGACTTAGTCTAAAATAACTGGTTTTATTTGTACTGCATTTTATTCACAATTTGCTCTATCTATTCTGTCTTTCCAATGGAATAATTTCTTACTAAAAGGAGGGAGAAAAATAAATTGAATTTCATTATTGTACCAAAGAAGCATTTCATGAATATATTCAATCTGTGCTAATGGATTTTAACACATTTTTACTATCCTACAATGAGCTGCTCATAAAGTTTTTAATTACTAAAGCAGTATCCAAAAGTATACTGCAGAGAGGTGCAGCGTTGTAAAATAGATTATTCCTTTATATACTTAATCTTCACTTACTATTGCATCTACAGGTGTCTGTGTTTAAATAATATAATAGCTAATTCTATAAATATATATAACTCAGCGAAATTGCTGTTCCATAAACAAGTTAGTCTCGTTATTTTTCAGTTAAAGAAATTAAAGAATAGTATGTAGCTCATATATCCCTGATAGCATCACCCAGTGCTGTGGGGTGCAAAGTACAGCCAGAGCTGTGCACAGTGTATTTGCTTAAAACCAAATAACATGCAGATAATAAAAGGATAAATTCTTTCCTGCTTCCCTTGGTGGTGCACTGCTCCATAGTGGGCTGGTATTTTACTGAGTGACACAGGACATCCACTGAGGTTTAGAAGTCATTCTGCATTTGCTGAACAACATTCTTTGTTCATATCATGCAGGCTTCAAGCTGTGCTGCTTCTAAACTGATCAGTAACATTGCCCTCCCCTTTATCCTGTAATACTCAAGTTAAAATAGTCACTAAATGATGAGAGGAACACAGGTCTTATATCTCTGGGTCATCTAAATGAACTTTAAATATTCTCTAATATCTAGGCTTTTCACCATGATATCTTCTGAAAAATCCCTTTGCCAGGATTTATTCTCCTGGGAATCTGAGAAGCCTCAGAAAAGAATGAAAACAATAATTATCTGATTGCTTGGGAATGTGGTCTGGAGATTGTTCACCAACAGGTGAATATTTGATTGGTTCCATGTGAATTGTTTTAACTTATGACCAATCACCATCAGCTGTGTCAGACTCTCTGAGTCGGTCACGAATTTTGATTATCATTCTTGTGAAGCCTTCTGATGTAGCCTTTCTCTTTCTTTAGTATAGTTTAGTATAGCATTCATAATATAATATAATATAATATAATATAATATAATATAATATAATATAATATAATATAATATAATATAATATAATATAATATAATATAATATAATATAATATAATATAATATAATATAATATATCAGCCTTCTGAGAACACAGAGTCAAATTCTCATCTCGTACCCCATCCTGGGGACCTCACAACACCACGTGGGCTCTTTGACAGGTGTTGGTCACCTGACAGCTGACCATAAACCCAGGTGGCCAAGGCCAGTGGGATCCTGGCCCTATCAGCAGCAGTGTGGCAGCAGGACCAGGGCAGTGATCATCAGCACTGGTGAGGCCACACCTCAAATCCTGTGTCCAGTTTTGGGCCCTTCACATAAAGAAAGGCACTGAGGGGCTGGAGTGAGTGCAGAGAAGGGAAGCAGAGCTGGGGAAGGGTTTGGAGCACAGGTGGATGGATTGGATGATTGGAGAAATTTGTTCACTGAAAGGGTTGTCAAATATTGGAACATCCTGCCCAGGGAAATACCATCCCTGTAAGTATTTAAGAGACATGTAGATGTGGCACAGAGGGACATGCTTAATGTTTGAACTCAAGGATTTTTGGGATCTCTTGCTGGTCAGAATGACCCTGAGAAGAGTTTGAAAGTCTTTTTTCCCAGCCCAGTGGTCAAAGAAGGAGACAGGGCTCTTCATTTCTCAGTCTCAAGGTTGTTTATTGTTCCTTATCTATAAAATTCTTTCTCCTGTCCTGCTGATTTCCATTCAGCAAGACAGTCCAGGCACTCTGCCTGCCCCCAGGGCAGTGTTATGTCTTTATACTAAAACTACGTATACAACGTTTACAATTACTTTCCAATACCTATCACCTATGTTAGACAGTGAGCTTCTACTCTAAACCAATATAAAAGTGCCTTCATCACAGCAGAAGATGGAGGCCAAGGAGAAGGAGAAAGGCAAGACATGCCCAGATCCCTCCATCTTGCCCCCCTGAATCCCCATTCTAAAAACCCCAAAATCTACTTTTTCACCTTGTGATAAATTCACTATCATTCTACTTAATTTGTCTTACCTAATGGCTTGCAGATCTTCATCTAAGGTTGGTAACTTGTTCCATGGGTCATAATCAAAACCACAGGCATCTTGACTCTGTGCCAGAGTCTCTGAGACCCCTGGCAGGGGTCTTGGCTGCTCAGGACAGCCAGAGGGATGTCCTGGGTCCTGACAGAGAATGTCTTCCAACCTGAATGATTCTATTCTATGAAGCTGGCTCCTGCCCTGACCCAGGCAGCCCTCTCACATGTCCTGTTGGTACCTTAAAAGCATCACCCAGGCTTGGGCTCTGATCAGACAGGTAAGTTCTGTGTGCACCTTCCCCAGCTGTCATTCAGGGAGGCCACATGTTCTTAATGCTCCTAAAAGGGGACCATATTTCTGTCACAAAAATACACTTGAATGGTTCCCTGCCTTTGGACTGGTTGCTTGCTAGTGTGAGGTCTGGTCAGAAGTGGAGTTGTACCTTCCAGGTAAGCTGAAGAGGGTGCTCACAGTTTGCCTGAGGCACAGGGTGCATGTGAGATATAGGAACTTTTCTCCTCTGTATTACAGTTCTGACTACTACAGTTCATCCACTTTTCTCTCCATGAAACCTAATTACTCATGTGGCATAAAGCATTTCTTACAGAAAAAAAAATAAATGTATATATAAAAACACACTAATACTTCTAGAATTATTCCTTTCAGTAAAACCTTCACAAGGGGGTAGAAGGATCATATTGGATGATGGTCTCAAAGATGATTCATACAGAATCAAGCTAATGTTATTTTATCTCTTTAATTAGCTTATGTGTCCTTCACACCTTTGATATTTTCTTGTTTGGTCTGGAGTAGTATTTAATAATCTGAGAATGAAAACAAGAGAGGCAACTTGTGGGGAAATGTGGATGGAATATCATATGTGTTTGGACTTAACAATACAGAGCTCCTTGCTTCCATATAAATCCCAGGAAATCTCTTCCACAGCCAGGAACAGAGCAGATGCTGGAGAATGAAGGAGGCTCCTTGAAAAAACAGCAGCATCTTGAAAGAAAAGACAGATGAGCTTCTTGCTCCCTTGGGGGGAGAATAGAATTGTTTTCTCACTGTATAAGCCTCAATTTTTAACCGATTCTCTGAAGCAGATGCCTCTCTGTGAAGAAACTGAGATACAGCACAAAAGTTTTTTCCTCATCATCTGCAATGAGTCAGATGTAGTTTGGCTCTCTCAGCTTGAAGTGGAGATGCAGCAACTTGAAGGCTCTCCCCTAGCAGTACACTCAATATTGCAGTTCTCTATATGAAGGAAACTGCCTTCAGGTTCCTCCATTTCAACAGAGTACAGGAACTCTCCTTGAGATGATGACAAAAGTCTGCAATACCCAAAACCTGGAAATGCAGCTAGGTGCATATTTAATATTGAGAATGATGATATCTTAGAGACTGTATATTATGGGTTTTGTGAGTTTACATGTAAAACATCAGCAATAAATTTTCATTGTGATCTGACTCCTTTGTATTGTAATTGCTGCTCCCACCTTTAGCAGCTCATGGTTACTTGTACAGGTCAGTTCCAGGACCAGACTCCTCATCCTCTGACCAGAGAGTGACAGTCACTGCCAGCTGCCCTCAATGCCCAGCAAAGGGCTGGGGTTGATCTTCAGTCAGCTGGTGAAGGGGTCTAACCTGCTGGGATGCCTGGGATGTTTTCTCTGTGCCTCTAAGATGTAACTGATACCTCTAAACACACCCATGGTGGATTCAGTGCTGTGACAGTGCCAGGGAGATGCCAGACAACTGATGGGGACAGCACACAGGGGTGCAGCTGGAGTCAGCTGCCGTGGATGTGTCAGAGATCAGATGGCAGCTCTGAGTCACAGCTCTGGGCACTGGGAATGGCTGAGCACTGCATTTCCCCCGTGCAGCTGCACAGGGACAGGAGGAGCTGCTCTGCTCTGCTGCAGGGACAGGCAGCAGTGCTGCTGGGTTTAGCGACCAGCAGCCAGGTTCTCAGTGATAAATCAGTGCCTTCTCAGATGAGAATCCCAAAGCAAGCTGCCAAAAAGGTGTTGCAGACATCCTTTCATGAAAATCCTTTCCTTAGGATTTTTTCCTCCTGAGAAGCCTCAGGAACAAATGTAAGCAATGATTTTCCACTGCTGTGGAATGCAACAGGTGCATCTGGGATTGGTCTCGTGTGGTTGTTTGTAATTAATGGCCAATCACAGTCAGCTGGCTTGGACAGAGAGTCTGGGACAGCTGCCTTTATTATTCATTCCTTTCTATTCTTAGCTTAGCCAGCCTTCTGAGATGAAACCTTTTCTTCTATTCTTTTAGTACAGTTTTAATGTAATATATATCATAAAATAATAAATCAAGCCTTCCGAAACATGGAGTCAGATCCTCGTCTCTTCCCTCAACATAAGACCCCTGTGAACACTGTCACAAAAAAGTGAAGACTGAAAATGCTGACCCAACCTTCCTGCTAAAAAATGCAGCATTTTTTTGCATGTTTTTGCATGCAGCACCTGACCAGTGACAGGATGGCAGCAGTAATGAACTTGCTAGTCTTTAGGAGGTTAAATGGGACACTTGACAGCCAGCTGAAACAGGAAAAGGTCAAAAACTGAGCTAACGATAATTACCAAAATGGGAATTTGAATAGAGCTCTGATGTTAATGCTCTTACACTTTTAATAAGTGCCATAGGATTTCTAATTACCACAATGTCCAGGAGCTCCTCTTTTTCTTTTACAGTGGTAATGACTACAGCAGAGTAGTCCCTACTAGCACTATGCCAAGGCAGATGCTCAGAAGTTAATGATTGGGGTAAAGTGCCCCTACTCCTAAATTCTCTGTTTTGATCTACTCTTCAAATATGCCAAAGTTAAATTTTGTTAGTTTTGTTAGCACAGATTAGAAGGAATAAGTCATCTAGTACGTATTCATTTTATAAAAAATATGCCCAACTTTTATTTATTTCAACTTCTGTTCAGTGGCATTACATTAAGAAACTACCTGATTTCCATTAGTGTGATGTCATCTTGTACTACTCTGAACCATGTGAGGATTTAAGTTACTTTGACCTGAGCAGAAAAATAAAAGAAGATACTTTTGCTTAAGGCTTTGCAGTTGCTGCTGTTTCTTGGGTTCTTTTAAGTCTGTCATTGCTGAGGTGTGACTTAGCAAAGACTTGTGATGCTCTGGGTTTCCATGGGAGCTATGTTTTATTTTGGCACAATGAGCAGCACTAGTACAATGCAAGGAACAATAATCCATGGTTTTAAAGAAGATGGCTTGTTCCCAAAGGCTTGTTTTGGGGGAAACATTACCACGAGGAGAGGGATTGTTTCTCTTGTTAACTACAGAGTTGTCTGCATCAAAAGTTGTCTAAATGTAGTTTTTGTTTACCTTTACTGAATCTTTGTCGTGCTAGCTGTTCCCAATATTCTGCATTTTCATGCTGCTAATGTTTTTATGTAAGCTTTGCTATTTTGGGAGCATGAAAGCAGTGCAGTTCCGGCTCTGTAATTAAAGGGCTTCAGTGATCTCTTTTCTCTCAGCTGCTGCACATGAGACTGAGAAAGGAAGGACACAAGTCACAGATAATACAGAGCAAATCTTCAATTTATCAAAACCACCAGTGTTCAGGGTTATTTGGGTGATAAAGTTGAAGTCTGTCTACAAAGCATGGTGACCTAAAAGTGAATCTGTGAAGTTTTCCATAAACTATGGTAAGAGTTGCAAATATAATTTGGCAGCTCATCCTTCTTGCTTTTCTAAGTGAAGAGAGTGCCCATTACAGGAGGATGCAGGAAGCAATGAAAAATATAGTGCTGATACTGGTGGCATAATATGCTGTGTAATGTAATGTCTGTGAGTCAGCACTTCTGCTGAAATTGATTGATTTGCATACGTTTGCCAATACTAACCTGGTTTGCCATGTAGCCCAGGAGAATCAGAATCCTATTGTGATTTGGCAAATTATTATTTTTAGGGGGTATGAAGCAGACTCATGAAACGTGGCTGACTAGGAGAAAGGCAGCCATACCATTGCTGTGTGTTGCAAACTGGTTTTATACTTTTGAAACTGGAAAATCAAATTTGATTACATTGGAGGTCCACTAAGGACAAAAGAAGTTCCCCGGCTATGCATAAGTAAACCGTGGAACAACTGTTGCAGGATATTTTGCTTGTCAGAGAGATTTGCATACTAAAGGCACCTTTGAAAACATTCTCAGAAGTGAGGGGTTCATCAGCACAAAGAACCACAGCTGGCTTGTCAGTGAGCTGCAGGCTGGAAAAATTCACTATATAAATGTAGCACAGGTTTAGGCTGATCTATGCCCCCCTAGACCAGCTGCCCTTACTTCCCAACTGGGGCACAGTAGTAGACTAGATGGACCAGCCACTCTTGTGTTTAGAAGATGGTTTTTCTGCACAAAGAATGGAAAAGCTGAGCTGATCTGCCTTCAGAATGAGACGTGAAACATTATGTCTCTGCAACCTGTTAGCTTTGTGCCCAGGATGGGATTTCAGTGTTCTTACACTGATAGCAAGGGTTGACTGGTAGGGTTGAATGAGAAATCAGGCCCTATTACCTGTGCCTTTTGAACATTTATCATTTAAATTAGCAAACCTCTACAAAGCATTCATAAATTGTAAAACACTGAAAAAAAATAAGATAGCGGGTATGTAAATCAGACACTGCCTGATAAGAACAAATAAAAAGAAGAGTAGGTGACTTCTGATAAAAAAGTCTCATCACCCTATTCCATTTTAGGAGGAAAAATGGTAAAAATTCTGAAGGGAAAGGAAAAAGTTGAGTTGGTGCCAAACACCTGCCACTATTTAGTGTAGAAATAGAAAGACTATAATTAAAATAAAAATTAAGTTAACACTTTCAAATTAATAGCTTATCAGTTTACTGGAGGTGAAATTGAGGCATAGGTAGAAGAAAAAAGGGACTAAGATAGATGAATGTGCATGCACACAGACAACTCCACAAACCAGGGAGGGAATGAAGCAAAAAGTTCAGCATAAGGTAATGTGGGTTGAAAACTTGTCTGCTACCCAGGAAAATACAGACTTAAAAAAGATTATAATGAGGATTTTAAATTTGCATGTCTTCAATTTTTTTTTTCTTTTATATCTAAATACAAATAGTGCTTTCTGGTGATGACAAGCACACTTAGCATGGTGTGCTAAGAGCAAACTGAAAACCCTGATTTCAGCTCCTTTGGTCATTGTTTTTATGGGCTGTAATTTTACTTTGTGTCCAATTGCTTTTCTGGTCTCATGTATAAAAGTAAGATATAGCTGTGTTTTACAACTTCAGGTTGCCTTTTTAGGTCTATGGTTTAACAGTATCTGCAATATTTATTAATATAGCACTTTTCCATCTCCTAAATGATTAATAAAAAGATATTGCACTTTTACTGTTAAATTGGACCACAAATGTCTTGTAGCTTTTGTAATCTGTGAAATCAGAGAGTAACTGAGCATTTTCAGTGAGTAAACCTTGTGACAGCAAACTTGGCTTAGTGAAGAGTAATTTGAGATGATCGAGTAAAGATCACATCTCATAACTCTATAAAAACATATTTACACAATTACTGTAATGACTCAAGAGAGGGCATTAAGAATCATTGAGGAAATTACATGTGTTTTTAAAGTTTCTAATTTTAATTATCTTGTTCTGTAATGGACTGCAGCGTCTGCAAACCAACCATAGTGTACTTTCCATCACTAGAAAGCACACGGAACATTTTGGTAACTGCATATGCAGGTTTATTTATTTTAGTGTTGAAAAGTGAAAAAAAAAATAAAAAGAGCATAAATGGAGCTATAATGTTTAGAGTAACACTATTTTCTTAACTAACATCCTTGCGAATGAGCATAGTAAATTTGAACAGTATGTGTTTTCACCATCTGTACTCCAATAATGAGAGCAGCCACCAAGGGAGAATAGGGTATTAAAGTATAGCAGGAAACATCACTCTGCTGCTCTTAGCCTGAGCTGAATTTTCATCTTTTAGGTGCCTTGGTCTTAATTTATGCTCCATTCTTAATTAAATTGTCTCCCTGACATGACTCAGAAACCTGGCTTCCTGCGCCTCAGCCTTTATTTCTTCACCCTTGATTGATAATGAATGTGCTTTGCCATCATATATTGTTTGGGTCTTGTGAAAGACAAACTGAGTTACTATGGACTGCTGCAGTCAGATTGCACACATGAGCTGCATTGACTATGAAGAGACTTTCAGTTAGTGTTATCAACTATTATGTCATGCTTGAGTTTTATTCCTAAAGTTTTTCATTAACTCCCCTTTTAAGCAATCAACATCTATCTAAAATTAAAGGTAGCTGACTAGTGAAAAAAAAAATCATCTGTAGTCATTCATCAGTGGGGAAAAAAATGGCAGCAAACAGCATGAAATTAAACTTCTGAAATGAAAAATAATATTTAATTTAATTTTGTACACAAGTAATTACTTTTCAGTTCTTGCCACTCTTGAAGCAAGTTTCATTTTTTTCACTGCTGATTTCAAAGAACAGGCAAACAGCAGGCTGCTGAAACACCATTCCAGCATTTCAGAAAAGGTTAGGGTGGATCAACAGAGGTGCAGGAAAACCTAAACGTTACCAGCAGAAGAAGAAGAAATGGTGAATGAGAGAAAACTCTGAAAAGATAGATTTAATTTAAAGTACAGCATGTATTGTGCAAGACAGGCTAGCTACTTTACAGAAAAATTATTTTTTCAGCATATGGCAACTCAGGAATTACAGGTTTCAGAAATGTTGTAGGCCTTCTAATGAGTGGATATAAGGCTCTGGACAATGGACATGCCTGGACATTAACTTTATTACACTTGCTTATTATTATCATCAGCAGAATGTTCTGACATTTTTGACACTGTCACATCCAAAATATGCTGCAACATGAAAGTGGTTTGCAATTTTCTCTGGGTGGCACAGCTCAGTCCAAAAAGATATGCTGTTAGAATCACTCTTTAATAACTTAATTCCAAAATACAAAAAAACCTCCAAAACAACCACTCAAACAAAAAAACCTGCCAAATTAAATCACAGCTGGCAAGAACTGAAAAATTGTTGTTGGAAAATAAAATATTGAATTATTTTTTTCAATAAAAGTAATCTTTTACAAACAGTTTTATTAAAACAACTTGATGCTGTAGTTGCTTTGCTCATATTTGCTATATCACGAAATATAAATGATAAGGACTGTAATGCCAATTTGTGTATGTGTTTAAAAGGACATGAATGAATGAGAGAAATTGTGTGTCTATGTCTGTGTATGTAAATGAATTCTGTGTATGAAGTATTTATTATATCTGGTGAAAAGTAACAAACCAAAACTCCATCATGGCATTTTCATATCATTCACATGGGTCAACTGCAAATGTGAAGCCCATAGCACCCAAGCTAACCAGAAAATGGCTTTCAGAAATTTCATTCCCAGAGTGGAAAAATGACAGTGCTTTTGCTTTTCTCAATGTGGGAGAGGAGAGGAGAGGAGAGGAGAGGAGAGGAGAGGAGAGGAGAGGAGAGGAGAGGAGAGGAGAGGAGAGGAGAGGAGAGGAGAGGAGAGGGAGGAGAGGAGAGGAGAGGAGAGGAGAGGAGAGGAGAGGAGAGGAGAGGAGAGGAGAGGAGAGGAGAGGAGAGGAGAGGAGAGGAGAGGAGAGGAGAGGAGAGGAGAGGAGAGGGTGCAGGGTTTGAGGGTTGGCTTTGGGACAGGTTGGAGGCATGTCCTAGTCACTGCTGTTTTCTGCCCTGCATTTGCCCAGGTCAAGCCCGTTATCTATGACCATCCATGTCTAAACTCTTGTCTTCTGAGATCTCAGAAAATGATGTGGAATACCTCTGCGTCACTCACTAAAGGCTACTTTACAACACCCCAATCTCAAGGTATCTGAGCCAAGTTCCTGGATCCTCAGCTGGAAATGCAGGTCCTGCTGCTGTAGCATTCATCTACACAGGTTTTCTTCATACAGAATAAAAAGCAGATTTGCAGAAGGACAGTTAATTCCAAACACAGAGTTACTCCATGACACAGATGCAAAAGGCATAGAAATCCCAGAGGTGGGCGATGTTTCTACCCATTCTGCCAGGCACCTGTGCTATCTTCAAGGCTGCTATGAATGTTCAGAACACTGTGCTTGGGAAACCTCTGCCTTAGATTGACTCTATGGCTGAAGGAAGATCTGCTTATGTTTGCTGGAGATGTGCTAGAACAGAAGTTGTTTTCTTTTTAATGGAAAACTGCCTAAGATTATTTTGTGATGTTGTCCTGGCTTCTGATGTTTCTTCATTTCACCCATTTTATAGCAAGGAAGAATAAAGTCAGTGGAAGGAAGAATAAAGTCAGTGGAGATGAGATTGCTTCTCACAGGCCAACTTTTACTATGACTCAAAAGATCAGGAAATGACAATATTTCTTCCAACAAAATTGCTGGTAATGTCATGGGTGTATAAATGAGTAAAAAGGAAAAAATAAAGACAAAAATCCTGCCCCAACTAAAAAAATAATTGCTTAAAATAATTATATGTTGTGACTAGAGAGAATGAGGCAGCTGTAAAGCAAAGAAGAGAGGATCTGTCTCTGCCCTAGCCTGCTTTGTGAACTTGGCAAGATTATCACATTTGCTGCTTTTACTATCTGTTTAAATGAGAAGCTATTTAGGCTGTTCTGTTTTGCTGTTTGCATAAAGCCTGCTGCAATACAAGAACAATCCTAGAAGTGGCCCTCTAGAAATAATGAGATAGAATAATCATCAGCAGAGTCTAGTATGTTCTGCTTTATAGCAGCAAGCTTCTTCACAGATTTCAGACATTGCTTCCTTTGCCCTCTGCAGTCATTAATAGTTTTTTATTTTGCAGCCTCCTACATGCTCAGACAGCTTTTAGTGTCACAGACCACCACCTAAATGTTGGTGATGCACAGTAACCATGATTTTCTTTATAATTCTCATATTTCTTTCCCAAATATGTTACTGGAATTGCTCAGGCATGGTTTGATACTGTGTTAAATTTGAAGCAACTTTTGTTTCAGGTGACCCATTTAAAATCACATAAAAGTACAACATGTTTTATTATAATTAAAATTTTCAGTCATGCAAGCTTTGGAAGTAGTCTTTTTTAAAAAAAACACCTAAATTTGGCTGCTGATGAGTATCATCCTTTTTTAAAATTATTTTAAAGAAAGATCTTTGAATATTTCTCTCAGTTCCAATAGCACTATAACTTAAATTTATAGACTATAATGTAATTTGTTAGACTGTTTTTCTTCTTTTTTTTATTCTAAGTCTTGGGAATATTAGTCTTTTATTTTTCTTTTTTTTTTTTTTTTTTTTTTTTGCATAGGATGCAAGCCCAGATTAAACTGTTTAAGAGGAATAAGAATTTCAAACTGCTATCAGAATAATGAAATAGAGATTGAAAAACAAATTTTTCCTGCTGCTAAATTAAGAAATAAAAATGGCTTCTACAAAGCTTCTATATGATCTGGTAGCTGCTGCTAATTTTCCTCTTAGCTGTGAAGTCCATCATTGCTGAACAGAGGAATAAAACTGTAACAGACAGTGTTTGCCAGAGCAAATGAAAATACAAGTGGGATGGTAGTTATGCATGTATAATGAGTAGACAGGGAATTGTCAAAGTATGATGGCAGAAATTACTTCTCTGAATTTTGAGAACATGTAAGTTACATAGATAAATACCTACCCTTTACATGGAGTGTATTTTGAAGTAAGTCTGCCTTGTCTCTAAAATTTGAGATTTTGTCTCTAATTCAATATGTTCTCCTTGACTACAGATTATGCCCCTGGTATCAATATGGGAAGAGCTCTCTCTCCTCTGTGCCTTAGGAATTCAGGGAGTGAGCAGCACTAACAAGTGACAAATCTGCTGACATTGCAGCTCGAGACGCGCTCAGAACCCATCAGCGCCTGAAAACTGCAGCAGCCACTGCTCTGCTGCTCAGAAGGTTCCAGCATGATGCTTCTGCCGGGTTTCTAGGACTGGCCTTTCCAGGTGACTTTGTCACCTGATTTTTTAAGATTTTCTAAGCCTTCTGCTGTTTAAATTCTTGTAACAAACTTTTTCATACACTTTATGTAAATAACTTACTGTTTTGCATTCTTTTATGGGGGAGGAGAAATTTGATGGACCATTGGTTTGTCCAGTGTCATTGGAGAGGTGGCACTTTCACCCTCTAACCCACTGTCACTTTTGGAAATCTATAAATGTTGGAGTGAGAAAATAAAAATTCCCTTTTTTACCTTGGAAAGAGCAGCCAGTCCACGTTGTGTTGGTTCATATCCTATAGTGAGAGGACTTCCAAACAGAGACCAATTATTCTGAATTGAGGCTCCTAGCTCATGGGAATGAGAACAATCCTGTTCAAAACACAGTTTCTCCAAACTCTAAGCTGGAAGCAACCATAGACCTTTTGGACATGGCTACGACATCATTAATAAAATAAGGAAAGCAGAGCTACTTGTTTTCATAAAAAGAGGTGACAAATCTTGTATAAAGCCTTATCAGGGTAGGATATTAGGCACAATTCCTTCTATTGTTGTTCAAGGGTAATTTTTTTTTGAGGGTTTTAAGGCATGCTTCTGTTTTTTTAATTACTTCTTTTACAAGTGCTATAAAGAATACAAACAATTTGGCAAGATCAAAGAATCCCAGATGTTGCTATTGTAAAATGCACAGTAACTGATCAAAGAGTACCCCAATGAATTGAAATACAGAGTGGAGGCAAAATAAGAACAAGACTAAAACACTCTTTTATTTTATGGTAGCTTTTAGTGTACTTGAGAAATGGCAGAAAGTGATGCCAAAAGATAACAAAAGCTGCTGCATTCTGTCCATAAAAACTCAAAGCTCATCAGAATTTGGTTGTTTGACCCCAAGAGCAGAGGTGTGCATTCTGTAATGAAGCAATTGCTAACATTTTCCATTTGACATAAAATTCTGTAATATAAGCAATGTCACCTAACATGAAGAGGTTTTAATTAGTGAACATGACTATTCCTGAACTTAATTATAATCTAAAAATATTATGTACACAGGAAAAAATATATAGAGGTGTAAAGCTTAATTGAAAATCATAAAAATAGAAGTTAATTTAAATTTTAAAGTAAGGCTGTTATTTTCTTATCTTAAAAATGAACATTTTAATTCCACCAAAATTTGAAGTTAGCTATGTCATCACAGTCAAAGATGTGAATAAAAGTTTGCTTAGAATTTTCCATTATTAATATCTTCTCAAAGAAAATCCCATGTCTTAAAATTAAATGTGTTGAGAAATACAGTCTTGCTGTTCAAAAACCATTTTCCAAAGGCTTTGCATCTGTTGAGTTTCAATTTAAGTCATTTGGATGGACATCTCTGTGGAAATACGCATCACATATGCTGAATATTGTAACACCTCATCAAACCTCCCCCAGATGAGTGACCAAGTTAGTTAAGTCGGATTTTTTTTTCAAGGAGTGCATCCACAAGAAAAGAGAATATCCAGATTTATAAGGTCTACTAGGTAAGAGGAAGGCTGGTTTGAGATATAATAGAAAATGTGTTTTGAACTGCCTTTCATATTAATTCCTAACCTATTTTTTTAAACTCCTTAATATGTTTTATAATGCTATCCTCTTTAGCAGTTCAAATTTTTGAGTGGTTTTATTATTTTACACATGAAAAAAAAAACCCCAAAACCAAAAAACCCCAAACCAAACCTACCAACCAACCAAACAAGCAGCTAAACCCAAAACCCCAAGTGATGCAAAGGCAATGGCTCACCACCTCCCACCACAGACCAATGGCAGTCTCCTGGGAAAACTGCACTTGGGAAAACTGCATTTCCCTCCACCCAGCTCTGATGTGACATCCCATGGTCTGGGACATCCCTTTGGCCAGCTGGGATCAGCTTTCCCAGCTGTGCCCCAAGTTTACTCTCATGCAGGGCAGTGTGAGAAGTAGAAAAGACCTTGGCACTACTCCAGAGTTGTTCACCATGAGCCAAAATATCCCTGTGTTACCAGCACTGCTTTGGTCACAAATTTAAAATCCTGCATCATGCAGGGTGCTGTGAAGAAAATTAGCTCCATGCCAGCCAGACTAAATGAAGTAATACTACTCAAGATTCTCTGTCAATCAGCCTCTGTCTAAAGGTGGATCTATTTTTCTGCAGAATTCAGAAGAATCTTTCTAAATATTTGCCTTCAAAGGACTAAGTCTTTCAAGGAAATCAAAATAATGTAGATGGGTTTCCTCCCCCACAATGGTGCCTTGTACATAATTTTTTTTTTGCCTTGAAGACAAGAGATCAAATTTGGGTTACCATGGATAGTATCATGGCATACCAGAGAGATGATAAATTCTGAGGAACTGCTGACAAATTATATCATTAAATTACAACTGCAGCTACCAAGGAACAGCAAATGAGTGTATGATCATATTTTCCATGTCAATAAACAATTAGAGGTGATTTGGACACACCAAAAGAATATTCAAGGACGTCAAACACAGAAAAGATAATTAATGGCCATTATGAGAATAATGTTATTGGGAGCAGGAAGGCAAAGTTTGTGACAAGCAGACTTTCAAAGCATCCAGAACAGCAGGTTCAGAAAAAAAACTGAACAAGGTGTTCAACAAGGCAAGGTGTTCAGCACATTTAGTAATGGAAAAGGGGATGGAGAGCCAGAAGAAGCAGTTAATTGCATAACACATTAATTAATACATAAAATAATTTAATACATAAAACAGTGTTATATTAAGAGGCAGAGGAAGAGCAGACTAATTATTAGGGAAAATTTCAAAGCAGAATGAAAACAGGGTCATTGTTTGAACCAGAGAGGGGAAAAGACAGATGTAGGCAGGATCACAGGTCCAGCTCAAGGTAAAAGGACTATTTCTTTGGGAATGTCTCAAAATAAATGTACTTCTGAAAATAAAAGGGTGATAGAAGACCTGAAAAATGATGTTCCAGCTGTTAATCTGGATTTTCTTTTATGTGTGGCTGTCCTAAGTTTTGTCAGGGATACAGTTTTGTTGGGCAAGCTCAGTGATGGATGACAATTGATGTTTTTCAGTATGGTTTTCACACTGTTCTTGATTGTACCTGCAAGTGTAATACACCGTTTTCTTTATTTTTTTAAGCACACAGATAAGCATCATATAGTTTGAAGAGTAATAAACTGTCTCATTTGTCTGCGTATTTCAGTTTTCTTTAAAGAATGATCAAAAGAAACTGAGATCACATCCTTCCACTTCTACTTTTATGAAAAATGTCTCATACACATCATTCCAGGCAGGAAAATGTACAAAAGTCCTTTGACAAAGCATAAATCCCTTCTGAAAACTTTTCATCCAGTCAGTAGCTTATACTCTTCATTATGGCCCAGCATTTGACCCCCTATCTGAGTAACTACTTCCATAAGTAATTCCATTTTTTTGGCTGGAATCCCATTTAACTCTGCTCCTGACTCACTTGTGAGCCTAACTGCTTACAGTTGATAGCAGAGGATTTAACATTTCAGCTCAATATGTCAAATAGAGTTTGTCTGCTTAACTTTTTTCTTCTTAAACACTGTGAAATAACTCCCAGAAGAAAAAGTTTCACATGGCAAAAACTTTGGGCAGGAAAAGAAGTCAAGAACTCACGGTCAATTAAATAAATGAAGTACTTTCAAAACCAGTTTTTTGTTTTAAAGATAAATTTGGCAACAATGAAATTGACCTTCAATAATTCAATAAAATCGTATTCAAGCAGCTTAGTTAGAAAAATAGCAACAGACTGGCAAACTGACTCTAACCTGTAAGGAAAATCAGAGGAAATGGAACTGTGAAAGTCCTGGGTGAAATGCCATGAAGATGAGCTTGGAAGGTACATCAGGGATCATCTGGTCCAACCTTTCCTGGCAAAAGCATTGTCTAGACAAGATGATGCAGCAATTTGTACAGCTGAATCTTAAAACTTTTCAACACTGGGAATCTGGCACTTCCCTAGGCAGACTATTCCAATGGCTGATTGTTCTCGTTGTGAAAAACTGTTCTCTTATGTCTAATCTGAACTCCCCAGGATTAACTTGTACTCCTTGTCTTACCTATGGGACTCCTTGTGAGAAGTCAATTTACTCACTCTGAAATGTCCATTTACTAATTTTTGATTAACTGAAGCTAGCAAAACAAATTGCTGTCTGAATGAAGTCTTGAGAAAAAAATTGTCTTTAAAGCAAAGAGTCTGGAAAAGTAAATAAAAGAAAGAAAATTATTTGAAAAAAAAAAAAAACAAGAAAAAGTTAATGTTCTAACACTCGTCTGGAAAAAAAATTTTGATAGCCTAAATTGTAGTTGGAGTACCTAAAAGTCCCAGTTTTCCTTCCCAGAATGTGCTCAGATGCACAGTGGCTCTAATGATAGCTCACAAGAGGATCTCCACTTGTGATGCCAGTGATATATTTAGGATTCATTCATCCCTAACAGATGCCCATTGATTAAATCACCTTTTATGCTGTTAACACCACTGAACCCGAGGACTACTTTTATCTGCCAAGAAAATCCCATACAAAAGAGCAAAAACCATTCCTTTATCTTCATGTGACTTCACAAGATGCTCTCAGGCAACATCTACAAATCCAGCCGTACCCTTCTGTTCCTAACCTACTGGTGATGAAAGAAAGCTGATGGTGCTTTAGGCACAGAAAAAGACTTTTCTTATCAGCAGTTACAGCTCTGACCCATGCAGCTGCCACTGCTGTCTAACTCTTATCCTCCAGGGACTGTTGGGAAAATGCTGCCTTTCCCAGATATCTTTTTTTCCATAGAAGTTTCCCACCTCCCAAGCAGATGGCTAAGGGATGCTTATCATCTTATTTGCCCTGGTACCTGGAAAAAAACCCCAAAGCATGATAGTACCTGGGTCCCAGCCTGGACTGGAAAACTGTTACCAGTAGAGGAGATAAAAACATTTTGGTTAAAACCATTAATTGTCTGAGTTGTTGAATAAGTTACAGCTCTTTCATGTCTCATCCAGAGATCACTGACAAGAAAACCATGTGCTAATTTTACCAGGTAAGCACGGTACAAAGGTGAAATGAAGACTCTACATAATTATGCCTTGGAAATTTTCCTTTCTTATTTTGCAGGTATATTGCTCATTTTTCAGTGATATGTACTCTTCATATCACTTATCAGGTTGGGAATCCTCATGACAGACTTCTCCTTAACTTCTAATGTTTTTCCCATTCAGCCTAAAAAGTCTCCATAAACAACTTTGTTCAGCATCTCAAACTTGGGCAGATGTGTTCCTGAAGATGTTGATTAGAATATATTATGGTCATTAGCATTGAAGCTTCCTAATGTTCATTTTATTGTACTTACTTTTTGCTTTCTGAGGAAAAAAAGTAAGGAAGATTCAATGAGACTGAAGACAATATTAATAGAAATAATAAAAAGTAATCCTCTAGTATATTATGTCTAATAATTCTCACAAAATATTATAGATTATGTGTTTTTTTCCCTATGAAAAATGTTTATTGGGCATTTATTTTACAAGCACATAATCATTTTTAGTTGTTAACAACCTTACATATGAAAAAAAAAAAACACCCAAAACAAAATCAAAATATATCATGTTTGTGGGCATAAACCAGGCTCACAGAAGGCAAAAGAACTATGAGTGTATTAAAAATAGTTCCCTTTGGCACTCTTGGCATTTGGCATTATTCTGAAATATATAGAGTGGCCTCTCTGAGAGCCAAATTTAAAGCTGATGAGCCACTGATGAGGTAACTGTTATGTCCCATCTCTGCTTCCCTTCAATGATGCTTCAAATGGGAAATGTAGCATTTTGAGGAGTTTTTTGATCCAAATGAGATGTTGACTGTCCAGTGGGAAGATAAAGAATCTATTACATGTACTTTAAAAGCCATAAAAGATAACCTTAATTTCCTAGCTTACATTTATTTGCACTCACACAATGTCTCCCATTCCCAAGGCTGAGTATGAGCAATTGCCAAGTACATAATTGAAGGAGAGCAATGTCATGAATAAGTGTCAGGTCTAGAACTGGTGAATTCACAGAGAATGTACTGTCTACAGAGGAAAAAAAAAGAAGAAAAAAAAGTTGAATCCTAAAGCATGGAGCTGTCAAATGAAGCTGAGGATTTAAAATTACCAGTAATTTTCTTACTGTCTTCAAAAGTTGCTATGAACTTTCAACAAAGTGGCACAAAAATGCCATGTTTCAAGGGAAAGCTTGCAGCTGTTAAGCTGAACTTTTTAAAGTGTTGCTATTTCATCACACATTGATTGACTGGAACCTGCAGCCTTCTCATTTTATTCATGTGCAAAAACCAGCACAGCAAAGAAACATAACCTTTAGCAAAGCACCTTTAGTTTATATCTCTGCAGCTCCTCTAATAGTGAAGTAAAAGACAGAAGGGATTTTTTTTCTTTAGGAAAAAGTTGGTTAAGCCAAGATCTGCTTTACATTCAAGTTTTAAGTGCCACAAATAGATATCCATCAGATCCATAAGGAGTTCTGGGCCTCCCAATTCAGACTACCAATATGGAGGCATGACTAGCTATATACTATGTTTGATCATCAACAAAATGCAAAGAATTGGAAAAAAACCCAAAACTTGGCTTCAAAGTATTTTTTCTAGACTCAAAAATTGTCTTTGTGTTGTACACAATGGGCCATACTTTCATGTTTAATTATGTAATAACACCAGTAATAATAAGTATTACTTCAGAATTGGCCTTTAGTTACTATTTGGATCATTTCATGAAGAGTCCTCAAATTCTCAGCAATAATGACTACTGGTAATTATAGTTAGCAGATTTTTCTGACTGTGTGGCTTGAAACTGGGAGTTTCTAAATTCTGTTTCATTCCCTGAACTCTCATCTTTATCCTCTAAAAAAACTTGTGAAAAGCAGAGCCTATTAAATATTGAAAGCTACTAAACTATAATAGAGCACATCTCTGAGTAGTTGCCTTGCATCCTTCAAAAACATTCTAACTCAATTAATTCAAAATGAAGACAAGTTCTGTGAAACCTGTATGGGAAGGTCATAACCACAGCTTAATAACAAATTGAAGGAAAAGAAAGAGACTACCTGTTTCCTTAATATTTTAACTGAACTGTTAAATCTACAGAATAAATGCATAGTTGGAACTCAGGCTCTGTTCTATACCTCCTCAAGCAACAAAAAGCTGAAAATAAAAATAGAAGAAGTCTTGAATTGACATGCTTAAAACAGTAGGAGACTTTTTACAGTTCCTCTTGCATCAGTTACTGGGATTTTTTTCTTCATCTCTCTCCTTTTTTCACATTCATCAAGGTCATTGTGAGTTTTTTCCCCTTTGATTTTAATTTGATGTCAGTACATTCATTTTTATGTAAATTTCAGCAGAGGTGATTGTATCTTCATTTCTCCAACCATCTGGCACACTGGGAAATACAGCAGCATTCAACCCTAATGATATAAATAAGAAAAAATATAGGGGATTTCTGAAGAGACTTAAACCCAAAAAGCCAACCAACCACCAAAGAGATGTGATTATTAACAAGAGAAGCTTGTAAATATTTTTATGAATATTTGGTGTGAATTCCTGTAATTAAAGATTTCTGAAACACTTCCGTATTCAGTAAGCAATCCCTTTCATGCCACGAGTATGTTTTTCCTGTTGATAAATTAATAAGTAGAACTATCTGCTGCCTTTGATGAAGTTAGATGTATCATTGCTCATGATTGAAAACGAAAACACAAAAGTAAAAATTGATGATATGCCACAAAATTTACCACAATTAAAAAAAAAACCCAAACAAGTTTTATATTATTTTACATATATTGTGTTTAAACTAAAGAATTGTAGTAGCTAAGAAATTACATTAGTTTTCAGCAAATAAACTAAATGAGGCTAAAAAAGAATTCACAGTGAGGAATATATTTGATTTTCAAGTTGATCTATGATTTTGTTTTAAACAGTTATTTAATAACTTTTGCATAAACTTTTCTGATAGTAGACTCGCATAACCTTTTACATTCCTTTTAATTTGAAATTTTAATCCCATATTTCTCACAATATTTAAATGAGTGTACGAGATGTTTTCTTTTCCTAAGTGAGCCAGTGTTAAATGATTTAGAACATGAAGAACTGTGATACCACAGAGTCCCTTGCAAATCTCAACTGGCTTCAATTTCCACCTGGGTAGACCAGCATCATTTCCAGGCTCTGGTGTTATTATTCTGACCTCTTATAATAATGGCATGCCATCTAATAAATGCAATGCTAATGTAATTCTTTGTGGGCTAGACTCAGTGAGAATGCTTTTGGAAAAACAGTGCTGAACAGAATACAAACATACACAAGCATATAGCTTGGAAATAGCTTTTCTGAAGGTATTAGTGAAGTTATTTTTCTGTAATCAATTAGAGCTTCTCAATTGCTGTGGAACTTTAAAGTGTCTAGAGAGAAAATTCACTTTCTTACCTGGAACTGACTCTGCTCCATTCAAAATCTTAAGATATTTGACTATAGAGTTAAAATCTGTTTTAAACTTCCTTCAATAACAGCATGTGTAGGTTTTGGTTGGGAGCGAGTTAATGTTCTTCACAACAGCTTTCATGGGGCTGTGCTTTTGTTTTGGGCTGAGAATGGTGTTGATAATAGAGATATTTTTGTTATTGCTATTTCAGCTATTGACTTGCAGAGAGTCAAAGCCTTTTCTGCTTCTCCCCTCACCTCAGCAGTGAGCAGGCTTGGGAAGCTGGGAGTTCCCAGCTGGGAGAGCTGCTCCCAACTTGCCACAGGGATCACAGAATTCACAGAATCACTGGGTTGGAAGAGACCTTCAAGATCATCAAGTCTAGCCCATGCCTTAACACCTCAACTAAACCATGGCACCAAGTGCCACATCCAGTCTTTTTTTAAACATCCCGGGATGGTGACTCCACCACCTCCCCAGGCAGACAATTCCAATATTTTATAACTCTTTCTGTGAAAAACTTCTTCCTTAATATCCAGCATATATTTCCCTTGGCACAGCTTCAGACTGTGTCCTCTGGTTCAGTCAGTTGTTGCCTGGAGAAAGAGACCAACCCCACCTGAGCACAGGCACCTTGCAGGGAGCTGTAGAGTGATAAGGTCACCCCTGAGTCTCCTTTTCTCCAGGCTGAGCGCCCCCAGCTCCCTAAGCTGCTCCTGGATACCCCAGAGCACATGGGGCCATGACCAGCTTATAGATCTGGGGGGAAGGAAAAGGAAAGGGGGAATATTCAGAGTTATGGCATTTGTCTTCCCAAGTGACCAGTGTGCATAACAGAGCCCTGTTGTCCTGAGGGTGGCTGCACACCTGCCTGCCCAGGGAAACTGGGGCATGAATTCTTGGTTTTGTTTTGTTGGCAAGTATGACTTTTTGTTGTTTGTTTTATTTATTGCCTACTAACCTGTCTTTATTTCAACGCATGCATCTCCTTTTACTCTTTAAATTCTCCCTCCCATCCCACTGGGGGAGGATGAGGGAGTGCCTACACGACTTATTTGCCAGCTGAGGTTAAACCATGACACAGTAACATACTGAGCTGTTTCACAGCAGTATTTTCCATTTCTCTTCTGGGAAAATGGCTTTGTCTCATATTGGCTTTCTTCCTAGAAAAATAATTTAAATTCATCTATTAAACCAAGGCTTTTTAAAAAATCCTTAAAATAAAATTTTAAATCTACCCAATTTTCTCATTAGAAATATATGAAGGGTCTAACAGGGTAAGTGGAAAATATAGGGCACAAGAAACAAGATATGGTAATTGAGACCATCTGTCCCACTAAATATAAAGCACATTTGCTTGTGGTTTACTCTCTCTCTGATCTTATTGCAGTTCCAAAATCTGACCATTCAAGTTGAAGAAAAAAATTTTGAAGCATGACAGGGAAAATTTAGATGCACTCAAGAGGAGTAGAACATGTTCTGAAATTCTTTCAAGCATGTGGAGAAGAAGAGCAGAGACAAGTGCCAGAATAGCTGATCCTTTTTGGCTGTCACTGATGTTTGACTATCCTGCCACCTTACAGAGCAGCAGCTGACCTGACAGCAATTTGGGTGACAACCTAGCCTATGGACTAGAATTATTTTCTTGAAGCATTTATTACTGTTATTGTTGCTTTTATACCCATTAAGAGAACTGTAGGTCTTACACAGGCAATCACAGCTGACCATTCTGATGCCACCAGAGTGCCAGAGGATTAATTCAGTAAGGAACTGAATTCAAGAGAAATGTTGGGAATGTTTTCCCTTTCTCTAACATTTAGTTTATTATAATTTTGGTGAAATGATCGATACTATACTATACAAATCACAACATTCAAATACTCTGTACACATTATAACCTGTGTGTTTCACTAAAGATAATATTCACAGTGCCATCATTTAGAGTTGCTGCTTTGTAAGTCTGAATACAAGCATAAAATCCACACTGGAGTTACTTATTGTTCCTGGCAGTGGGTATGGGTTTAATGCTGGTGTGTTTGTTGTTGGTTTGCTTTGATTCCATTTGGTTGTTTCCATCTGTTCCTACTTTCAGGAAAAGAAGGAAACAGAAAGGGTTATTTGAATAGAATGTGTATAAGTGCTTACAATATATGTGTTGTGCATTACTAAATAACATGATATTGAAGCATAGAATCATTCAAGGTTTAAAAAGAACTCAAAGATCATCAAGTCCAACCATTAACTGAGCACCAACATGTTCACTATTAAACCATATCCCCAAAGTCACAGCCACATTTCCAGGGATGGGCATTCCATCACTCCTCTGGGCAGCCTATTCCAATAATATCTGAAATAACTCACTAATGTATAGATACCACACATGTAATGGTTACTCTCTCCATACACAGCACATACTGTATTTATAGATTCAGCCTACATGGATATTGTACTACAGATGTATGCTGCACATAGCACAATATGTGCAGAATGCACCTATGGTTAATAATAGTCTATACCCAATTGTTACAGACACATCTGCTGTGTCCCATCCCTGTAGTACTAACCTTGACTACATGATAGTACACAAGATTCTTAATTGCTTTTCTGTGAGAATACATTTAGATTCAATATATGTACAATATCAACCTGACTCTATTACCAAGGATAATTTTATTCAAAAACTTAATAGAAATGTTCTGCAGCCTTGAATTGCCAATGATTATGTCACAGTTTAAAAACATAATTTTTTTTTTGGAAAATCATCATAAGTTCTCAGCAGATCCATGAAAGTCAGTTTTAAGTTTGCAGAGGTAAGACAGAACACTTTTATCCAGAAACATTTTGTGGTATGACAGTTCAGTGAACAGCTTAGTGTTCTGCCAGCCATTTGAGAAGTTTTTTTTGCAGGTGAATACAAGGTCTTGTATTCCAAGAAGGTCTTGAAAAGTAAAAGAAATATTAACTTAATGGAAATTGGGACTTCCAAAGCTAGCAAATATGCATCTGCAATTCTTGCTTGATCTATTTACTTCCACTGGGTTAATCAAGTCAAACACTACAAGTTTTCTTGTGCTGTATGGAAATCAAAGAATGCTGATGGAAAAAAAAAAAAACAAAAAAAGCCAACAAAACAAAACAAAAACCAGGAACCAAAAGCTAGATCAGTCTTAAGGCTGAAAGTGTGCTGTGCTCTAAACTTAGAAAAAATGAATTGTGATGTCAATACTGATCCCAAACTGCTGCTAAGGAATCAGGGCCTACAGGCCTGGATACAAAGAAAATGAACCAAAAGCACTGTTTTTTAGACTAAGTCTTCAAACCCTGTTGAACAACAGATTTTCCCAGAAAGAAATAAATATGTCTTTCATTTCAGATTTCTAATGAAAATGAAAAGAATGCGTAATAATTAGAGCTGCTCTAATGAGTCTCTGCAAGGAACTCAACATAAAAATATGCGATGGTTGCCACATTAAAATTTATAATTAAAATTTTATAATAAAATTAGCTTCATAATTATACTAAGATATTCCTTTGCTCTGAACACATTAAAATATGCAACAGCATGGTAAAGAAGCAGCAGCAAAAAATTCTAAGATATTACAAAAGAGGGTTACTTGATTGACAAAGTACTTTAACATAATTTTATGTGATATGCTTTCTATGACAAGAATGAATATTGGTCACAAACCTAATTCTGGCATACACAATTTTGCAGGTTTTGCCAAAAATTATGTCAGAAGTTACATTTATTCAAGCAGGACCTGCAGACTGTATGTGATTAATGCTTCTATCTTGGCAGGAGAGCCCAAAATTTATGATTTATTCTCTCTGCCACAGGTTAGGCAGACAGGAGGCTGATATACTAGATACGGTTGCTATTGTAAATTTATTTGGCATTTCATTTTTCAGTCACACTGGTGGTTATTTTCATACATCTTCAATCCATCATTTCCTGCTAAATCCAATTAGTTTGATTGGCAGATTTAGCTTCCCAGTGGGTCTTTGTCAATATCGTGTAGCAGTAAATACCTTGAGACACTTTTTCAAAACTTTCCCCGGTTATTTGTTTTTGCTCACCCAGAAAACTATTGATTATCTGGGTTTGTGCAGCTCCCACCCATCCACAGAGGCAGAAGGATATGGTGATCAAAACCATGCATGTACTGACAAAACCTTCAGTCTTTTGAAGAGGAAATCCTGTAAGGGCTGGGGTGTCCTGGGCTCACCAGCCCCTGTTTGGGACCAGCTTTGACAAAGGGATTCCATGGGCAGGGACCTGGTGCTTCGGAAAGCTGTGGGGCAGGGAGGTACAACAGGTGTTAAATCTCTTCAAGGCACCATTTTTATTATTTGTCCTCATAAACTAATTAACGGATTTACATACAAATGATCAGAAAATTTATTCTGCACTCCGCGACACACATGCTGTCTTTTCATACATAACAATGAAGCTAAATCCTTGCTTCAGTCTTAATTAGAAAGGTGGAGTGAGTTATCTACAGTGTTTTCTTTTCTGGACATATAGTGGAAAGAAAGAGGTATAATAATTAATGCTGAAGTACTGTGAAAGATGACCACTTTATAGAAAATGTCATTAAGTGAGTTGAAAAAAAGATTAAATAGGAAGAGAAAAGAGCTTACATTTATTGAAAAAAAAAGGAAAGCCAGGATCTGGTCTAAGATGGATTTCACCAGACCAAATTATTTGTATTTACATGCTGCATACTTCAATGGCCAGGGGGATCAGTCAATATTTTTCTCTCTTGAACTGGTAAAATACTGTGTTCATAGATCAACTATTCAACAGACACAGACATTTAGATTTTAGTAAGGCTTGCTAGCAGAACAGATTAATATATTACTTTTTCCTTAAAGACTGAACTCCAGATTTTCATTAAAGCACAAGAAAAAACCATTAGAGAGACTCAAATAGAAAGATAAAGTACAGTATCAGATCTACAAGGTGAAACTTTATTAGCCCTTCCTCCTGCTATAACAAAGCCTCTTGTTTTTTCAGTGACAGTTTTGTATATATTGTAAGAAAAGTAAAAACACTTTTTTAATTTTTGCAAGGAGTCAGACTATGCTATGTTCTATCTGGATAAAGTACACAGAAAAATACTGATTTATTAATTTTTTCAAAAATTTTTTCTTCATCTTGTCTAATTAGTGAACTGTACAGGTAAAAAATGTATGAGATATTGTAAAAAATTGAGATGGAATAGTGTCATTTTTAGAGTGCTCTTTGGTATGAGTTCTACTCTTCACAGTCTCAGGTGGAGTGGAATTATTTTGAATTTTTCCTGGTGTTGTTTATGTTTAATCCAAACACTAACACCAACATCACCATGACCCCCCTCTCCTATTACTGAGCATGTAAATATATTTTCTAAACTTGGGACAGTTTTATCCAGAGACAGCAGCATCTATAATGGAGAAAAATCCACTTGCAAATATCCAAATAATGGAGAAAATCTTCATTATTACTTACAAGGGAAGGTTATCAATAATTTGTGGAGAGAAATGCATTTGATGCAGAGTTAATGACATTTAGAGTACACTGAAGGTTGTACTAAAAAGAACTATTTTGTTTGGAACCTGATCACTAATGAAATTCTTTAAGAAGCAGCTATTGGTCTGATCATAGTTAATCTTTTGATTGATAAAGGCAAAAAATTACTGTTTATGAAAAAATCATTCTAGTGATGCAAAATGAAAAAGCAATGTCAGTGTAGAGGAGGGCTAGAAAATGAAATAAAATTATCTGGAATATCTACCACACTAGAATAACAGCATAAAATCAAGGTTGGGCACTGGATTATTAATGACCAGACATTCTTTTTTAGTTTGCTAGTTGGTTATGACTTAAATGGGGGACACAACTGATGAATTAGCCCAGCATGCCTATTGAGAGCTGTCATGCTGCCATTTAGAAGAACAAACATAATCTGAGTACTTACCAAAGACATATGGCAAAGCTGATGCCATCATTTAATGCACTTTCCTTGGCATACTAAACTCAAAAAAGGTCTCCTGTGTCAAATCAGATTCAGGGAGACAGATCCAAAGAGGAGGTGTTGGCATCATGTCTAGACTGGGAAACCTGACAGCGCTTCCCAAGCCTCTTTCTTGAGGACAGGAGGTCACCTTGCACATCCTTCAAACCAGCCTGGAGTCAAGGTTGACTTCTGTAGCTTGTGAAGTTTGAGAAGGAGAACATCTTGCTCAAAACTTGGGACTGCAGGAAAATAGCTCACCCAGCTTCTGCTTGGCTTGGAGCTCAGGCAGAGCAGGTTCATGTCTGGATCTGAGCTGAACCTGCTCATGTACTATTAGTCCCCAAATTTACAAGACAAGCTTCACTCCTCACGATAGGAGTGTAAAAGATTTTGGGATAGATTAATGACAAGTGACAAGTACTCTTATTAGCAGATGACTGTTCTTTTGTGCATGTAAATATGGATATTCACACTGAGAGCAGCCATATGTATAATTTATTTCTGTGCTTCTGTGATGGATCACATTTTAATCTCTGGTGTCTCTTTAGATCAGGAATGAATGTGTTTTCCAGGCTTATACAGACAGAATTATTTCTGTGTGCCTCTTTTTAATTCAAACCCTTCCCTACCCCAAATCTTATCCTCCTTCCTATGTTTAACAGCAAAAGGCTGAACAGATAAAAAAAAAGATTTTTTAAAACATGACAGAAGAATAAATCCTTTCATCAATACTGCCAATTTAAATTACTTTTGTGAACATATGTATTTGGGTATTTGCTTACATAGCCTGTACCTCAGAAAGAATAGTTGTATGTATGGGCAAGTGAACGTGTCTTCAAAATGCACATTTCAGGTACAAAAAATGGTAAATGATTCTGCTGCTCCGTTTCCCCAATATTTTCTTAACTGTGGGTTTTTTTTGGTTTTTTTGGGTTTTTTTTCTGTGTATATTTGCTGTTCTTAGCTGTTCTCGCTCATTCTTGTAAAAAAAAAAAATTTCTGAATTGAAGAGCCTGGAGCAAGAAAAACACATTCTGAATTGTGTGGACGGGTTTTTTTGTTTGGTTGTTGGTTGGTTTTTTTTTTTTTTTTTTTTTGTTTTTTTTTTTTTTTTGGGTTTTTTTGTTGGGTTTTTTTTTTCTGTCTTATGGTTTCTTAGATGCTTAAATCAGAAATTGGTTGGTTTTCTTGTTGAAGTCTGATATACAGCCTGAAAATTGCAATAAGGCCTGGATGACTTATTGGAGTGGGTCCAGGAGAGGAGTCCAACAATGATCAGAGGGCAGGAACACCTCGCCTATGGACACAGCCTAGAGGGCTGGGGTTGTTCAGCCTGGAGAAGAAAAGGCTCTGGAGGGAGTTTAGAGTCCATTCCAGCACCTAAAGAGGGCTACAAGAAAGACAGAGAGAGACATTTTACAAGGGAAGGTGGTGATAGGACAAGGGGGAACAACCTTAAACCAGAAGATTACAGTTTAAATTGAATTTTAGGAAGAAATTCCTGACTGTGAGGGTGGTGAAATACTGGAACTGGTTGCCCAAAGAAATGATGGATGTCCCATCCTTGGAGGGATTCAGGTCAGCTTGGCTGGGGTTTTGAGCAACCTGATGTAGTGAAAGCTGTCCCTGACCATGGAAGAAGGGTTGGGACTAGAGGGTCTTTCAAGCTCCTTCCAACCCAAACCATTCTCTGATTCTGTGATTCTGTGCTATTCCAGAGATGAATCAGGCCTTTTCAATAGTTCTGTATCTGTAAGACAATAAAGAGAAAATATTATCTTTTACTCCACTGACACCATTCCTGGCTCCTTGAGCAAGAGGTTTGTGTTCCCAGTGGACTCCCTGAAGGAGAGAAAGCCTCACAGGACTTGTGGAGTATTTCAGAGAGGGCTCCTGCCATGGTTTTGAAACAAGGCCCAATGGACGGAAGCTGAATTTCCCAACAGTTGGAACAGGGGTGCAGCAGACTGCACAGCATGCAGGTAAAACCAGTCTGTATTTAAAACTCTTTGCTATGACATCTGCTGGTGCCCTTGGCAGCAAATGAAAATAATGACAACCATTTTCAAATGGAATATCCAAAGGCATCATTTTTAATCCCTGAAGTCTAACTTGAGTATGGTGATTGGTGTTCATTTTCTTTTTAGTAAAGGGAATAAGAAATAAGTGTCTGTTTTGGAAAAGTGAGCTCCATTAGGTAGAGTGATGATTTGATAATGCAAAAAAGAAAAAAGTTAATATATATTAAAAATGTTATAGGAAATTTCATAGTAGCTTTGTAACAGTTAAAGATTAAGAACTCACCCTAGCTTTTGTGAGCTTAAGCCTCATTTATGACTGGCAGACATTATTATTACTGCTTTTCTGAAAAGAGCAATTTCCACTTCAATTCTTTGTTGCTAGATAAGTGGTTAGAGAGAAATTATTATTATTTCTTAAAATTGAGACAATTCAGACAATGCTGTTGATCTGCAGAACTTTAATCTAAGTGTTAATTAACTTTTTAATCTTTCTCATCTACCAATCATTTAATGATGTATCTCTCCTAGAAAGAATAAGTACCTAACAAAATCAAATGTGATTTTTATGAAAGATCAATGAGATGTATTGCAAAGGAGCAATTTGAAAGAGAAAATGGAAGATATCCTTTGACAAATTAGAAATTTTACAAGAATTTATTTGGGTCCATCACATTTATAGGATAATCAAAGAAGAAGTGGACTCCAAGTCTGTCTTTTAGACATTTTTTGAGGTACTATTCCCTCTTAATATTTCCTAGTTGTGATGTTGCTCAGTGTGGTCACAATATCAGACTACAACATTCATGACTTATTCTCACAACCACAAACTAAATCCAGTATTCTTTGTCTTCCAGCAGAAAAGGATTTTTTTTTTTACTTCATCTGGTGGGCCAGAAGAGCCAGCAGAAGAAATTGTTTTGGGTTTCTTTCCAAAGTTTAGGACCAGCCTGATTTAGTTTCTATAATATAAAAAGGAGTGTAACTTTGAATGGAAACCCAAGAAACAGAAAAGTATGGGAATGCTGGAGAAATAATTTTCAGACAAAAGGCTTTCAAAGTAAACAATAAAAGTTGTGGTTTATATCTGCACACAGAAACTGCCCTAAACAATTACATAATAAAAAGGAAAAAAATATAAGAAACATTTAAAATCCTTATGTTGAGACTGAAACCTAAATTGCACAGCAACTGTAAGAGAAGTGCTTTCCAAAGAGATGGCAGTGTACAAAGTTAATATTCCCTGTGGCCCAAAACACTATTCACAAGAAACTGAGATGTCCCTTTTCAATCATCAAAGAACATCTACAAAACATCAAGAGCACTGGGATTTTTCAAAGAGAAGTAAATGTAAAAGAGTCTTGAAAGAGAATCTTGAAATGATTTCTAAGGAAAAGCAGGCCCACATTGTGTAGAAGTCAAAGTATTTATTAAAGTTTGCTAGAAAAAATGGATTTATTATCTCCGAAGGAACAGATTTAGGGATAAAAAGAATATTTTCTCAACCTCCAATTGTTAACATAGATAACTCTACATTAATGTACATAACTCTACACGGAATTCAGTGTGAATTACCTGAATTTTTTGAAAATGCTTTGAGATTGTGGGTAATCCCTTCAAAAGATATTCCTAGTGACTGACTGTAAGACACAATCATGCTATTTACTTATATAACTTGGATGCTGTAAACCGTTGCATTTTCAGGGTGCCATTGTGCTATTTACTTATATAACCTGAATGTTGTAAAATGCTGCATTTTTTAGGGTATTTTTGGTGGGGAGAGGATAAATGAAGAAGAGATGTGCATTAGCAGTGGGGTTTTTTTTGCATTTAAAGGAGGTGAACTGAAGGGCCCAGAAATATCCAGAGCAAAAAGAGCCTGTCATTGGGAAAATTCCAGAAGCTATCTGAAAGAGAATTCCCTTTGTGAGTGAGCCATCTGGCAGGTCGTGCTGAGTTATGCCAAAAAGCTGAAGCAATCAGAGCACAGCAGGGGGAACCTTATAAGCATGGGAGTGAAATGCAGCTTTATGTTCATAGCAGTCACTGATGCAATCCACTGAGGGAGCTGGATCCCTGCAGCACTGCTCTGGAGATGGACTTTGCTGGCCACTGCCAGGGAATGGAAAGGCATCTGGGGGCTCTGCTTCTTTTAGGAAACCACTCTAAGAACAACATAATGGCTCAAAGCTAAGATTACCCACTGTCTTTCCAAAGAGTAATCAATCTCTCAGCAACCAGGCTGTCTGGCTGGCTGTTAGCACGAGGTGGGCACAGTACCTGAGCTGTGAGTCCCTGCTGCTTCCTCATGGTGGTCCTTTGACTGGTGGTAAGGTCTGGAGGATCCATGTGATGGGGCAAAAAGTGAAACAGAGTTGTGAATGTTCTTTGTGAATGAAATTAAGGGGATTTAAAAAGGGCAGCACTTAGAAGCTAAAAATCTCCAAAAGCATTTTAAATGTGAATTTTAGTTATTTGATATTTTCTTTGTTTTAGGGAAGCAAAATAAGGTTTCTTATGACATTTGTATTTTTTTTTTTCTCTTTCAGTTGTTCTCCAGGTCTGCAGCTTAGTCCTTTACCCAATCAAGTTCATTGAAATGGTCAGCTTGAAAATATACCATGAATTCAACTGGGGCTGTGGCCTGGCATGAGGTGCAACTATATCTTCATTTGGGGGTGCCATTCGTTATTGTCTGAACCCTAAGAACTATGAAGACTATTAATAGAATCATTTAATGAAAAGAAAAATTTAAAAAAAGTATTACCCCATCTTTTCCAGCTCACAGTATTTTTAGAACAAGTAAGGCAAGGCACAAGTAAGGCAAGGCATTATGCAAAATTTATTTCTGTTTATGTTTACATTCTGGCTATTTTTACCTTTGGTACATGAAAAATGAGAACAATCTAGACTTGAGGATAACATATATTTGTATTTGCATGTATCTCCCAAGGAAAGACATTTAAACCATCTTTCTGTTAGCTTTGGAGCTGGATGCATCAGCCAGTTCCTACCAGATGTGAGTCTCTGCTGCATTAAGATTTAGAAACTTTGTGAGAATATGTGCCCAGGTAGAGGAGAGAGCACACTTAGTGTCAATAGTGACAAATCAAAAACAGCAGTATGGGCTACTAAGCAGGTTTTAAACACAGAATGCCTTGGGAAATCAGGCACACAAAAATCGGATGCTCACAGAACTGCTCTTTTCACTGAAGGAACTGCTCAAAAGATAGGAGGTTTCAAATAGGAGAAATCAGAAGAAATTCTGAGTCTTCTGCATTGAAAAATAAGAGGAGAATAGAAATAGTTAATATTTTGATAGTCTGCCCCTGCTCAAGCCTGCATGATTACAACAAAGATGGGAGAGTAAGTGAAACGTGTAGCTCATGGCTCAGTCTAATACAGAGTTATGCCAGATTACAGCATGAAATAAAAGTATTCATGCCCTAATGATAATGTTAGAAGATGCCAGGAATATCTGCAGTAATTAAAACCCTGAATGTATTTGAAAATCCAATATGAGTCTTTTGAAACTACATGATTGGGAAGGGCAGTTCCACTGCAGCGACCATATCAGCAGAGATGCTGGAACTCACTGCCTTCTGCTCTGCTTGGAACTATATTTAGTCATGAGCGTGATAGTCTTTGATCTGGAATTTCCTATTTGCCTGCCAATTTTCACAACACGTTTTGAAGTCTGACTAGTTTTCTGGTCCTCAGAAGAAATTAAAGAAAGAACAGGAAAACAGACAACAACATCACCAAGGGGAAAGAAAAGTGAAACTGCATGATCATTTTTCAAACTTAAGAGCAATTAGGATATTCATGCATCATGGTGAACAAAATGAAAGTTCCAGTAACAAAAATTATTTTAAAAGCAAGAAAAGTGAGTCTTTATAAGATTTCACTGAATGATTTGCATACTGTAAATACACAGTGCATATGAATCTGGTGAGACAGTTAAACAGATTTAAAAATGCTCTAGGACTTAAATAAATTAAATAGAATTTTAAAATTAATTTTAACTGATTTTAGACATATAAGTGAGCTTTTATGTAACTAAAGTTAAGATACCATCATTCATAGAATTTCTGAATTATGGTTTTATTTGGTCTAGAGATAGAAACTTTAAAAGAGAGATCACGGGTCAAGTAGAAAAATGAAATAGGAGCTACAGAGCATTAGTCATAAGAAGGATCAGCCATCTCTCTTTCTTTAATTTTTGTCTGTCTTTATGTACTATATATCTCACTCTTCCCAGCTGCCCAGATTGAGGAGCTGGAAGGTCCCATTTACTGTTAATGTGTTCCTGTGATGCACAGGCCAGTGCTGCTGAGCAAAGGATTTATCTACTGGCAGTGATCAGAAGCTTGACACACAGAAAATAAACAATAGCTTTTACTTGAAAAATTGATTTTTTTTTTAGTCCCTGAAACAACCCGGGGCTGATTCTGTCTTTATTTACTCTATAAAGATCTGGAGACCCTAATTCCTTAGATATTGTCACCTGATTATAGCTTCATTGTCTCTCAGTAGATAACATTTTAATAGTCTCAGATATTGGATTTCACGGGGCTTTTTACTCATAAAATTACCTGTTCTGCAGTTACTATGTTGCAATCTTTCTGCACAGTTTAAAAGTGAAGTCTTTGGCATCACATTGCACTGTTTTAATAAGTTTAGCTGTTCCAGATTTTGCTAATTAAGGGATCCCTGTCCACATGTTCATTAGTTTTTATTTAGTAAAGCACCCTCAGGACATCTTGAAAGCTGGTCACAAAACTGATTGCATAAAATAGCATAGACATGGTGTAGAAATAATTTGTATATGTTTGCATTTAGCATGCTTATGTGAGGGATGTTTCAACTGTGTTAGGCTCTGTTTTGGTGGATTTTTTTTCACTGGGAAGTTTCTAGGATGACAAATGGGGAGAGTTACTCATATAATACAGTCTAACCTGATCTTCTCTACTGCTCTTTAGGGATGATGGTCTGGAAAATCATGTCTTAAAGAAATGAGTCTGCTCTACTCTTTAAATGCAACCAGGGTATTTCACTAAGTGTTCTAATGTTTAAGGTTATTATTATTATTAATCATTATTTATTATTCATCATCATCACCAATACTTTTCATTCTGTTTAGCAGTATTGACAAGGAGTCTCCACTCAGAATTTTTCCAGTCTGTGAGCTCTGTACAAACACAAAATGCAAACACAGAACAAGTCCCAGAGAGTTTACAGCTAGAGACAGAAATGAAGTTAACCAGGAGGATGTAAAAGCAGGTTCCATTAGAGGGATTTCATGTAATGGCAACTTTAACATGACTAATTTAAGACTGCAAGAAAATACATACATTTTCTTTCCCTCTCTCCTGTTATTTTGCTGGCAATCTTTTTTTTTATTTTTCTAGTTTTTCATCCATTGTCCTTTGGTACATACCCTCAGCCGTTTTTATTTTAAAAAATTCCCAACATGCAGAATATTTCTGCATAAATCTTTCATGTCTTCTGCAAAACTACTTGATTTTTCTAAGACAGAGCTTACATAAGTCATACAAACAGAAAAGTGCATATATTCAGTGAGTTTTGTGATCAAGTATCTCCAGTTTGAATTGTAGTCCAATTAGTATGAGAACAAGAAGACCTGTGACATCTAGAATAGTTTATCTTTCCTAGTGTAACTTATTAAAAATCCTAATCAAAATGGCACTAACATGTGAACAGCACTCTAAGTGAAAACCCTTAGTCCCTATTCTTTATTAATTGATTTAGATGCTTGCTGATTCTGTGGAATTAAAGGGAAAGGAATATGGGTAATTTACATTACGTAAAGTAATAAGGTCTTGGTGATTGCAATTCAACTCAGTATTTTTAAAAAAAGCCAACTTATCAATTTCATTAGTAATACTCACCCATGCCCAGTAGATAATGAATTTACCAACCAATAAAACTCTGGTTGCAAATGCTCTTTCATCCTTTCTCCCTTCTTAGCTCTTTCTTGCATTAGCTCATTTTCCTTGCTGGCATTTCTGCTCTTATTTTCATTGCCACTGACAGCATGGAAAATGTGCTACTTGAGGATCCTACTATTCAGGTTCATTTACACAATCATTATCAACCAAATGGCTTTCTCCCTCTCCCTCTTGTTTTTGGGTTTGTTTTTTTTTCCTTCCCTAAACTGCTCCTTCTATTTGGTTCCTGGTCTCCATTCAGTAGCCTGGGTTGAAAAATGGAAAAAGATCCCAGCTAATGTTATTGTAAATTGGTACTTAACCCACTGAAGTGTGCACACACTGCCACTGCATCTACAATACCCTCCCCATGATGGCTCAAGGAACTCCATATCCCCTCACTGTGGTTCAGAGCCAAGCAGACTCATCACTGTGTTGGCCAGCAAAAGCCTCTCAGAAAACATTGAAGCCTGCACTGAGATAATATTGCCTCTGATACTCACCTGCCCAGCAGACAAACCTCAAGTCACACAGCTGCTCATTGGGATGCTCACACAGCTCCAGGGGCTCCCTTCCCTCAGCTCACATCTTCTGTAGCACTGCCCTGTGTCAGCCCTGCCTGCATGAACAGATTATGGGTAACCAATCTCACCCAGCACAGAGCTGGGATTTCACTTCTGCCCTGCTCTACACTTGTGCCATTAGATCCCATCTGGTCTCAGCTTTCCAGTATAAAGAATTTCTGGAAACAGCACAATGTTATATGAGTGGGGAATTCACTGCTTTTGAAACTTGCTGGGTTACTGTAGGTGATTTAGAGGACTCTCTGTGTGTTATTAGGAAGCAGCACTGCAGCTGATCTCCACACCCAGAAAAAGAAAAAGCATATTCTATCCCTTCCACACATTCACCTTCAGTTCACAGGACTGAAAATAGAATGGACTAATCAGCAAGGAAGAATTTGCTAAGAGAAGCAGTTACTCAGAAAAGTATGTCTGTGTATGCACTATCTTCTGTGCAGTAAAACCAGGAATTATAAAAACAAGAAAAATCATGTTCATAATTGTTTTTTCAAAAAAGTATTCTTTTATTCCCAGTTTCTTTTTACAGATTTTACACAGGGGAAGGGAAGGGAAGGGAAGGGAAGGGAAGGGAAGGGAAGGGAAGGGAAGGGAAGGGAAGGGAAGGGAAGGGAAGGGAAGGGAAGGGAAGGGAAGGGAAGGGAAGGGAAGGGAAGGGAAGGGAAGGAAGGAAGGAAGGGAAGGAGAAGGAAGGGAAGGAAGGAAGGAAGGAAGGAAGGAAGGAAGAAGGAAGAGAAGGAAGGAAGGAAGGAAGGAAGGAAGGAAGGAAGGAAGGAAGGAAGGAAGGAAGGAAGGAAGGAAGGAAGGAAGGAAGGAAGGAAGGGAGAGAGAAAGAAAGAAAGAAAGAAAGAAAGAAAGAAAGAAAGAAAGAAAGAAAGAAAGAAAGAAAGAAAGAAAGAAAGAAAGAAAGAAAGAAAGAAAGAAAGAAAGAAAGAAAGAAAGAAAGAAAGAAAGAAAGAAAGAAAGAAAGAAACTAAAAAGAATCAAGATTGCAATGCTTTTGATCAGTCAGACAAACAACCAGTGTCATATCTTTTGGCAGATAACAAAAGTTTCTTTTTTTTTCCACAGTATTAGAGAGAAATTTAAGCCACTTCCAGAGCCTCCAGCCTGAAGCACACAAGCTAGTTTACCTGTAGTCACTGTTGTCATAATTTCTTTCAGTTCATTGATGTAAACATGAATAAGAACCGTAGCATTCATAAAAGCTGTTATTAAAATTAGTGGTATTGAGTGTGCTTAAGTGAAATAATTTATATGTTAGGCATCATACTGTTAGGAAACATGGAGTATGATCCAATCTTTCTAAAGACTGTCAGCACAGCCAAACAAATTCTCTGAGTAACTCAAAGAGATTCAGTACATTTCAGTTAGAAATCCTTTTCTTGGCCCTGAACTGGGTTGAACTTGTTTTGGAACATTTTTCACCCTTTTCTATTCAATAATTTGCTTCTTTCATCCTTCCACAATATTACCCGGTTCCTGTGAAAAAGTGTAGGACAAACAACTAAGGCACCTTCAAAATTTTGCAGGAGCCAAAGTTGAAAGTCATTTGCAGATTTTGCTTTGGGCCTCAGGGACAGAGCTGGTGATTGCCAAAGGCTCTCATAAAATCCAAAATCTACTTTGAGAGTAAGGGAGGGGTTCTACCATGCCAAAAGAAAGTACATAAGTAATTGCAGAGTCCAGCTGTTTTCTCCTTTCATCCTTCCTGTGGGGAGGGAGGGACAGAAGGAGAAAAAGTGAGAATGAATAAATAAAAAAAAGAAAAACCATAGCACAGAGGAATCAGCTTCCTTTTTTTTTGTTGTTTTTATTCCCCTCCAAAGATGTTATTTTACCAAAACCCCTCTGAACAGGAGACATGTGGAAAGATGAGTCCAAACTGCTGTGCCCTTTTCTCTCCCTGTTCCATTCCTCCAGCAGTCTTCCTTCCCCAACTCCAGCCTTGTAAGTGCTGCATTTGCCATCAGAAGCAGAATAAATTCATCTCTCTGGGGCAAGAGGAAAGGCTCAGTAGTACATGCTAACCTTGCCAGCCTCTGTGCTAACACCAGAAAACACAAGCCCACTTACCTCTCTTCCAAGGAAAAGCAACCAAAGGATATGGGGCAGTCCTTTTTTAAGATTTGTAAGAGCAGTTTCCTATTCTAAAGTCCCTTCTGCCCTACACTGCACTTGGTCCACAAACACCCACATGAATTGACTGAAGGTCACTGAAGGAAGAGACAGGAGGGCACTTTTCAGTGGCTTTGAGGTGATTTTGGAAGTTAGAGAGTTAATTTTCTTCACAGTGGCTTTTATGGGGCTGTTTTGGATTGTGCTGAAAACAGCGTTGATATTTACAGGGATGTTTTAGTTACTGTTGAGCAGTTCTAGCACAGAGTCCAGGTGTTTATTGAGCCGGGGGAAGAAGGAGGAAGGGGGAAGCATTTGGAATGATAGATTTTGTCTTCCCACACCTAATGGAGCCAGGCTGTCCTGGGGATGGCTGAGCCCTGCCTGCCCATGGGAAGTGGGAATGAATTTCCTGCTTTTCTCTGCTTGCATGTGTGGCTCTTGCCTGTGAGTCTCCCATGAGTTTCTTCACTTTTTCACTTCTTATTCTCTCCCCTTCCAGCCAGAGGAGAGTGAGCAAGTGGCTGTGTTACAAGCTGCTTTAAACCTTTTTGGTGCCCAACACGGGGCCTGAGGGGTTTGAGATAACAGCAGATTTGACTTGAATGCATTAGGTCAAATTTATAACTGTTCTTGCTGTTTAGCAATTAATTGTGACAGCCTGATCCAAAGCTACCAGGGGTGAAGGAAATGGAAATACCTTTAAATTGTTGTATGTAAATTTGAGTTGAATGTTTTAGGAAGCACTATAGCAAAAAACCCTTGTTGCTTGCCAGGCTCTCAGCAAGAGAAGTTCATTGTGATGTTAAACCATGACACACTTTTATGACAGATTTAATGGGACACAATGCAAAGAAGTAGGACTCAAAATGTGAAACTACTGACTCTGCATATAGAATTCAGTCTATCCTGCACAAACTCACTGGCTGAAAGTGTCTTGACGTGCTATGTAATGGATTTCCCACCCTTCAGCATCAAATACCCTACTCTGCCTTAAACAATTCAGTGATTTCTTTTTGCTTTATTTTTTATATTAATGTTTACTAGTTATTTGAGAACAAAATTCAGAAAATCCCTTTTTTCCCTAGTTCTTATGCTTGCAGCTTCTACTGGCAGCTTCAATCTACTGCCTGGGAGCTGGCTCTAAGTAGGACATGACAAGGAAAGGTTGGAAATGAGAGTAGGAATTAAAGGCATAGAATTGCCAAAAATGTCTACTAAAGCATCTACTTTAGTGGCAGCAGGATTCAAAAAACTCTGATATGTGACATACAGTATCACTGAATTTATATTTTAAAATATTAAAATCTTACAGCCGTTCCAGCCACATGCTCACTACATACTCCATGTTTCATCCCAGGACTCTAATGGACTCTGCAGACTGTAGGATTTTGTAGGGGGATAGAACATGAGTAAATGAAGGTGGCATAGAAAGTAATCTTATCCCCTAAAGAGTTGCAGCTGAGCCAATTACTAGAGATTAGGAGCAGGCCTGATGTTAACAGGCCACAGCTGTAGCCAATAAGAACAGTGTTGTAAAAGAGTGGATTGGTGGGAACTGGAGTCAGTTGGCTGCTGTGAGGACAAGGAAGAGTTAGTGCCTGGAGAAGCTGCCTACAAGAAACATCAAGGACGTATGAAACTACCAATATGGAACTTTTGCAATGTAATGACAGTAGAACTCTTACACTATAATAAAAACAGGGTTTGAAGAAAATTGCCAAGAAGATCTACTTTAGAGGTGATGTTTGGTACCTCTTCCTGAGCCATGGGAACATTTGCTACAAAACAGCTTGGTTTGAAAAGGGATATAAAACAACTCTTTTGATTAATTGCTTGCTAATGACACTAGAATATTACACACGCATACACACACTCCCCACCTAAGCAGTGTCATCCCCATCATGACTAACTCTTTGAGCACCTGTGAGGGTGTAGAAATATTTTATCTATGTCTGGTTTATAGTGCATTTCCAGCCTGAAATATTTTCCTGTATCCAAACATGTGATACCTGATAAGGATTGCTATCCAAAGAGCATTCAGACATACTGTATTTTGGCATTTAGCCAGGCAATGACAAAAAGCAGGTGGATTGGACTATTACCCATGGCCCAAATTCATTATCTGTCAGGTCTTAGGAGGATTGCATGTTGTGTACCAAATATTGCTTAAGATTCAAGATATTTGAGATTTTTTTCCATGTCTATGAACCATAGAGTAATATTTCCTCTTGATTAAGAGGAAATATTAAGAGGTTTTCATCTCCAGTATTAAACTAAAATTTTCATGAGCGTTTCCATAAATCTTTGTTCATTTTTATGTAATACACTTAGCTTGGATAAAAACTAATTCACTTCTGTGTCACAGTAGAGATTATTGAAAAAACGAGAAGCAACACAAATAGCCTGAGTACTCACATCTCTACTTTATTTTGCTGGAATACATCTATGGAGGCAATCTGAGATACTCTATGAATAAATGGAAGCACACACTATAGACAGGAAATGACAGTGCTGTATGCAGTCATGCTTGGCTTTTGATATGGTGGGCTTTTAGCAACACTAGTTTAACTAAAATAGTGACATTGAATCATCATAAAAAGTACTTATTATACTATTTTTCATCTTACTTGATAATTTACAAAATAAAGAAAAATTTTAACAATTGAAATATATATATTTGCTAAAGTTAGGAAGCTATTTAAATGCATATTGGTAGATATCAGATGATAAACTCATTATATATCCCCCTTGACACCAATGCTGCTCTCTGATGGCTGTGATTGAAAGCATGAAAGAGGTGTGTGAGAGGCTGTGTGATGAGGAAATTGTACTTATAAAGGTGATGCCTGGAGCAAAATATTCATTCAAAGCCCCAATCTCAATTACCATCTTCTACAGGACAAAACACCTCTAACACTGCCTGATTCCCTGAAGTCTAAAGTGTCATTCACATTAATGATGGTGTTTGCAATGTGATATATCAATCTGGGTTACCACCCATCTCTCTGCAAGACTTTTCTGGTGAAGAAAGGTCATTGTTTTTCTTCATTTCAGGGTTTGTAATCTCCTGCATTTTATAATGCCAAAATAATTGCTCCCACTAGGATATTGCCCAGCTGTGCTCAATTTATAATTTGTAATATTTTCCTTTCTGTAAGTCAACTAGTGGTACATTTTTATGGCATTCTCCCAAGTGGATAATGATCCAAAGCAATGTATTTATTTAGAGGATTGGATAAACTGGATCAAAATTTAACCACAAAATGTACAGAAAATTCATTCTGTTTTCCTAGTGTTTTTAAAAACACACTTCTCTTATTTCTGTTAGTCATAATGCTTACAGTCTCTCTGATTTTCTGTCCCATTGTCCATTAACCAGGGAGGAAAAATGTTTCTTTCCAGTATGTGCTAAGAATTTTAAATATGGAAATGTCAAGATGCTTACTCTCATTGTCTCTAGGTCAGGGAGACAGAAAGGTGAAGTTGAAGCATTTTTTCAGTTTAACAAAACATGACTATGGTACACATCATGAGAAGGACACAGGAAAGTCTGAGGTTTTTTCTGGTCTCAGCTGTTAACTATTTTCTATTTTAATTTACTCAGTCCCAGTTTTGACAAATGAATGTGGCTTCACTTGAAGGAGCTTGAGAGCCACAGCACAGCTGTTAAATAACAAAGAATTAATAAATTTGACTCTATTCGCATTATGGATTGAGGCTAGAGATGTCAGTAAAAAAAAAGCTTCATATAAGGGATGTGCGCTGTCACTAAAAATGCAAGTCTTAATTTTAAAAATTAGTAATTAGGAGAGATAAGAGAGTGAGTGCCTGAATTCTGTGATGGGGTTGGCTCAGGAGGAGACTGTCCTGTGGAGGGGTTTCATTTGCCAAGGTGGCACACCATAGCAAACAGACTGTAATGTCATTTCTCTGCCAGTGGGCTTTCATTTACTACAAATGAGTTCACTCTCTGCAGGATAAGACACATACATTTAAATCTTAGAAAGCTTTCTGCTCATGCCATGTCTCTGAATTTCCCTCTGGATCTCAAAACCAGGAAAGAGCATAATGTTTTTGTAAAGAGATCCAGGCTGGCTTGGCTCTCCAGCTCATATTTACCAGTAATGCAGACTTTTAGCTCGACTTGGATCCTTCTCCTGCTCTAACAGGTTAAGTCAAACAGATATAAAAATTACAAACCATAGTCTCACAGGTGGCATTAGGAGGCATTATGCTTCCTGCCAGATCAATACCCCAGGGATGAGGGGTTCTCCAGCTCTAGCAGTACACAAAAGCACTTTTAAGAGAGCACATCAAAAGGTACACTATTGTAAAACTAGACCAGGCTGCACTGGGAAAAAACCAACAACTTTATATTTGAAATAGACAAATAATATCATCGATGACCAGATTCTCTCATGAGATGAAAGATGCAGTTTAACTTATTTTTCAAAATCACATGAAAGCCAAAACACTACTGCCTCATAAATGTCAGAAAGTGTTAGGAAAGGTGAGAATTATTTCAGAGTTTTTTTTTTTTTTTAATAAAAGCTAGGATTCTTTCAATAGCATATATGGATCATTTAAAGAAAAATCAGATTTCAAAAGTCTAGAAATATTGTGCAGAGGTATTCAATGAATATTCAATGACTACAGTACTAATTGGCATAAAGCAGCTAACACAGCCTTGCCACATCTCTACAACTTCCCTATTCTATCTAGTTAGCCCCAGCTGGTATTTGGTAAAGCCCAAACCCCAGCTGGTATTTGGTAGTATTTGGTTAAGCCCACTCAGTGATTGGTAGCAGTAGATATGGGAGTGATAGCAATAAAAATCTGCTTCTGATCTTACAAGGAAAACAGTTCTTTGATACTTCCATTGAACAATTATTAAGGTTCCTGTATCCTACATGTACAGAAAATCTGAGGTTTAGACTGATCAAGGAAAGTTGTGTCTAAATGAAACAGTCATGGTAGAGTTTGTTACAGCTTCTATGAAAGCAGTGAGTTCATTGTCACATATAACAAGTAAGAATAGCCCTATTCAAAGACTTTTGTGTGAGTTACTCTCTCCCTTCTCAAGTATATATATTATTTATTAAGAAATTGAGATAGATTTAAAATTGTCAAACCCATACAAGAATTCTAGGGACACTCATAACCCAACAATTATTTTGTAGCTGGGTCTCATTTATCACTTTTAGTTGTGCAAGCCTGAGCCCTAACCACCCATGGTAGATAATGCTTCCATGCAGCAAAATTCATTAACATTTCTATCTCTGCTAAATAAATATACCACTTTTTCCTTCTGCAAACCTTTTCTAGCTTTGGATTTATCATCCATCATCTGCATTTACTCAATTTTGACAGATCACAAAAATCCCCAGGAGGGATTCAATCCATTCTATTAGCTTTGCATTTTGTGAAGTTTTCTGTCTAGCAGACTTCAGAGGACTGCCTAAGAAATAAAGTGGTTAGGACTGCTTACAGTTTGATAGCAGTAATGTAAAGATGGTGAGAGATTAATCTATCTTAATAACACTCTGGTTATGATACACTTCTGGGAGCAGACAGAGCTGCTGAGAGAAGCTGGCAGTGATGGAGAGACCCCACCCTGTTAGTCTAGATGATGAGGTTATTCAGCATGACGTCCCTAGGAGGGAGAGCAGGCACTTCCCCTCATTGTCACAGCAGCTGCTGTGACTGGTGGCTTTATTTGCAGCATTCAGGACACTGTGATTGACTAAAGGCATAATATGGAGTGGCAGAATTCCAGCACCAATTACCTCTGTCAGCTGAACTCTCTGACTGTAAGTGGCTCCACAAAGTTCAGTGAGGGAGGTGTGCAGTTAATGCCCACTCACAGCTGTAGGAAGGAATTTAGTTAATATATTCTCACAGGCACAATGGGAAATTCAAAGTTTTTTAGGAAGTCTTCCCCTTATGAAAGGCAGAAAAGATCTTACTTTCTAAATTCCTCAGAGGAGAGTCTAGGTGAAGTTGGATCCAGTCTCAGCTCCAGACTTTTTCAACTCTTGGAGTCCAAAGGATTAAAAATGTGGAATTGAGCCTCTTTACAAGTCTATCCCTCGATTATGGATGACAAACTAACTATATTTATACAAATATAAATGGCTTACAGATACTTACGGATACCAACTACACTAGGCAAGTCTCTTTCACTCAGTCCTGAGGAGTAACCTTGAGGGGCATCCTCACTCCAAGCAGGAATTTCCACATCACTCCATATAAGAGTGTGTTACAAGACCCTGCCATTAAAACGTGTTGCTGAGCTGTTATGGCATAAAGTGTTTGACTGTCAGATGTCTCCAGACCAGCTGTGTCAGCTCAGCAGCTTTAGATAAATTATTGGTAGTGTCACTTGTTTGCTGCTTTGTTGGATACATTACCAAGTCAATTACATCTCCACCTCACTATGAGGATGTTTAATTTTGGGATTGATGAGTCAGACTAGTTTCAGCATTATTCAATACCAAAAGCAGCATGATGCCCCCTTCTCCACCCACCACTGGCAGCTTTGCAATTCAGCTTTCTTTGAGTTATTTTACCTCATTCCAGGCAGAGCATCTTGCTATACATAATTCATTAAAATTCATTTATTGATTCTAGTATCTAAGACACTACCTAAGATGTGCCTAAAATATGGCAGGTATAGAAATGTTTTGTAGTTATCATAGAGTATCAAAATACTGACATAAATAAAGGATATTTTCACCCTGTAAGTAAAATCACTCATTAAACAATAAACATTCCTTTTTTCTTGTTCTAACTTTTTCAGCTCCTAAGAAGCATTCATTTATAATGGGGCACTCCAGATGCTGTGCTGCTACCTTGCCCTTGCTGGGACCATTTTTATCTCTGTGATAGAGGTGCAACGTTTGTGTAGAGCAGGTGTATTTTACCCTTGTCATCTGGAAGTACATTAGTGTCTCTTGGCACAGACACTCTCCCAATAAAATGGTATTCTTATGGTCAAAGGTATGGAAATGAGACCCTAAAGCGGATTCCACATAGTTTAGGCAATTTCCTTATACAGGAATAAAAACAGAGGCCTGACTAGCAGTTGACCACATAGAGCAACTCCCCTTTTTGTGACATGATTTTTAAAACAAGATGTACGAATTGAGTCAGCCCTATTTTTGAAATTAATGCTTGCTCTAAAGTATACTTACTAGGTAGGAAATGCATTTGTGCAAGTTTATCTTTTGTTATGGAAACAGAAGTACTGTCCATGATCCTTTTTGTCTGGAAAGCATAAAGACATCTGGGTCCAGTTAAGGAATATTCACTGCTCTAATGATGTAATTGCCTACTTTTACATAGATTCAAAAAAGAATTAGGAACAGTTGACAGGTATGAACATGCCAACCTGAATAATTTTTACCAGCAGCCATATGCATGCCTCAAATGCTAAAATATGAGCATTTTAGGAACAAAAACTGTTAATACAAACAAGTATTTGTACTTTGTTCAATTATCAATTTTTCTTTTTCTGTGGGGTTTTTGGTTGGTTGGTTGGTTTTGAGGTTTTATTAGTGCAGCAGCAGGAGGCTTATGGCAGGAGGTGTCATGCAGATATAGGAGTGTGCTTCAGCTGATATCTCCAAAGCAACAAGCTTTCTAATATTATTCATAGTATCAGGATAATATTGTTAAAAGTTAATTACTACTGATACTTACCTAATTGAATATACATGTATTTATATATTTTTATATAGTTGGGAAGATTAATCATAAATGAGTGACTTTGGTTTTGGCTTTTCATGCAGTTTCCCACTTCTAAGAATGAATCTTTCTTATATAACTTCTTCTGAAAGGTTAGGCCAGCTTAGTTCCTATTTTTCTTGCACCAGCCACAATGCCTTCCTGGAGCAGCTTTCCCATGATTTGGCTCAAACTAACACTTAAGCTTCTGATGCTCAGATCCAGCCAAAATCCCATAAAGTCAATATCACTCATAAACCTTTATGGAATGGTTCTGTTAACTTAGGCAACTCATCTTCACTGCAGCAGTTATTATAAAGTACTCTTTCTGAGCCTCTGCTCTGATTAAATCACATTTTAACAAATCTTAAACTGGAATGAGCTCTTATTATGAAATGACTAAAGGTCACTTTTATTTTTCTGTGCACTGGTAATGTGCATATATACTTACACTGTCAGCTGTTATTCCTGACAATGACAACAGATGAAAAAAGAATAGACATTTGCAAAATATGGCAAAACTACAGCATACTATAAATGTTAATAGCTTTATTCATTTCAGATCTGGAATGTGACAAAATGACTCATGCTGGAGAACAGACTTCCTGGACCACAATGCGAGGTAGGAAATGAAATTAGAGATGGTTAACAGAAAGCATTCCAGCTCAGCATCCCACACCCACTCTTCAAACATTTGTCCAAAATGTGCCCCTCTCCTGAGGCTTGGAATAACATCTATAATATTTTCATATTGTCTTTCCTTCTCTCAACTCCTCATTTTTACCTGGTGATGGAGGTCTGAATATCCCTTTCTGTATCTCATGATAGTTGTCTCAGAGTGAATGAAAACAAGAGCAACAGAAATCCATCCTAAATGTTGCTCTTGTGGAATTTCCTTGCACGTTTTGATCCAATAGGATAATAGTTTGGGAATTGCTGTTCTGAACAGAAGCAGAATGAAAGCTAAACAGACACAAAGTAAATGTGTTCTGGCATGGAAATTGATCTCTCTCTGAATCTGCTAGTGTCATCATCTAATGGAATAAGTTAGACCCTTTATTCGTTATTTGATATCATATACTTCTATTCATACATATAATTTGGAATAAAATAGAATTATATAACTAAATAAATGTAAAACTTAAATTAAAAACTTTAATGTTATAAAAATATTTATTTACACTTGTTACCATAGGAATCTTCTATCACTGTTTTTTTTTGGTGTTTTTTTTTGTTTGTTTTGGTTTTTCTTTTGTGTTTTTCATTCTATTTTAGCATTTAAGGACTTTTTGAAGGATAAAACTCCCTTGTGGAATGAAAAATGTGAGTTTTCCTCTTCCTTACTGGTAACTCAAATTGTTTTTTGAATGGCAAAGATGTTTCATTGAAGTCTCTTTACATAAAAAAGTTTAGTTTCCATGTTCCTTTTCTGCTAATCACTGTCATTTTTAAGTATCTTATAACATATTAATATTCAAAAACAGATGACATAAACTTGGTTAAACTTTTCACTTCCAAAGGGTTGGTCACTCATCACACATAAAGCATGGAAAATTCCTTTGAAATATTTTTAGGGGGAGGGTTTAGCCACAGAGTTAATTATAGGAAGATGTGTTGTTATAGGAGGGATTTACAACTAATCTTGTAAGACTGAATCATTACTTTTTTCATGGAGAATGTTTTCCAATAAAAGAATGGAAAAAAAAAGTCAAAAGCAAGCAACTATATCTTTCTCCAAAGACAGAGAGAGCTATAAAGGGTATAAATGATGTGAGTTAGTACCATATCAGACAGATAGGAAAATAAACACAATATATAGGTCAGTTTGGCCCTATAAACCATTAGAGAAACTTTTCCTGAACAAGTACAGCAAACCATCAAAGTGAGGTCTCTCCAGGGTGTTAAAAAGCAGAATTCAATGAATCAGACTTACTAATTATTACAAAGCAGAAACAATGTCCATATTCTTAGCCCATAAATTACAAGGCACAGATGGGTTGCTTTACAGAAATGTTTTCTTGCTTACTCCAATGCTTTGTAAGAAAAAAACCCCAAAACTGTAATACAATGAGTCATAATAAAAAAAAAAAGTATTTTTTTTCTTTCAGAAGATATATATATTTAAATATCTTGTGCCCTTAAAAACTTTATGGAGGTAATTCTAGGTTATCCTGGGATATTGGAATTCCCACAGAATGGCTACTACTGTCTCTTGCCTCAGGCCAGGACATTCATCTCACAATCAGCTGAGATGGCACACACTGGTGACCTTACAGAGCAGAACTTGCATTCCCTCTTGCTTGATCCTGGCTGTGTTGAGTTAGAGCAGCCCATTACACCAGCACAATGCAGAAGTTCTAGAAACTGCAGCAGCTTTTCATGCCCTGCTAGAAAGCAGTGAAGTTGAAGCCATGATGATAAGCAGTGTGTCATAGAGCAATGTACCTGCTCCAACAAAAGGCAGTGGGAAGCATTTTAAATTGCATGACTAAATAGTCATTTCTACCTGTTCAAAAAAGAGAATGTATTCTCTAACAACTAATCTGATTTATTTGAATAGGATTCTTCAGAAGGATGCCAGCTTAATTACTTAGAAGAAAGAAAGACACTTCAGATTCATCAATATGAAGGTCCTTTAATATTAAATTTTGCCAACACAAGGTGGTGAAGGAAGTGATTTGGGCATGGAGAAATTCATAGTCATATATATATATACTTAAAGAGAATAGCACTGCAGGCTGCAGAAATTTTTCTGCTAAATAAAACTTTGTTAACTTGGGTTAGAATATGACTCATGCAGTGTCAAGAACAGATAAGAAAGTAGAACTTATAAAAATAAAGGTAAAGCCAAGGAATATATAAATATTAACTTTTCATCACATTTAGATGTGGTTTGAATGTTGTTATTGATTGAGACAGAACTTAAGACCATTGTTGGTTTGGGGTTTTAGTCAAATTCTGGATTAGCTCAGTGATATTCAGACTTACTACAGTGGTATTCTATATAACAGTGTGTCCATTAACAGCTCTACCATAACAGTTGTATATCACTGTCTGTCAAAAATATATATTGACAGTGGGAACCACCTTACTTTAGTTTGAGGTTTAAGTGCCTGGGTTAGTCAGTCATTCAGGCTCCTTCTGTAGTCAATAGGCAGAGGGTGATTCATCCCACACTAATACAGGGTTGGTTGAATCATCCCCCAAAGATGCCTCTCCTTCCAAGAGCTGTACTTTTCCTACTAAGAAACAAAAAAAAAATAACCACGTGGCCTCTGTTTTCAATTCTAACCAATAAATTTGGCTGAAATTTCAAACATGGGTCGCTGGAAGGAATTTCTGCACAGAGCCTGCCGACTGAAGAGTTTTCGTGTGAGCTGCCTGGCGAATAACATCAAATGGCAAAAGCGTTGGGGAGGCTCGTTGGCAGATCATTAGCCAGTTGCAAACAGAAGGGTGTTTGTTGAGCCATATGCAAAACTAGAGTGCTATATAATTTTAAAAAATGACTGCCATCGATTGTTGCATAAAATAAAAGTGCAGCTTGTGCTTTCTTAGCTCTGTGACAGCGGCTGTAATTGGGGTTTGGAGGGGAGAGTGGCTGCCTGCCAGTGCTATATGCAATCATCCAGCTGTTCAGACAGTTAAAGACCTTAAGATGTTATAGCAAAGGAGCTGGCAGACACTCAGTCTGCCTTCTAGAGACCAGGGAGCATCCTAGCAAGCTATTTAAGACTTTATTTAATATGACACTCATTAACAGTCAGAGATAAAAGGCAAAAGCACCATGTAATTGATTAGCTAAAAATGCACAAGTTTATACATATTAAGGTGCTTCACTATGCATGCCATTGCCTTCATCTAACAGCACCTTTTACTTTTTAATTTCATTAAACTACTAAAAAACCCTGAATCTATAAATATCTATTTGTTATCGACAGCCCAGGATGCTGAGAGATGAATTTTATATTGAGGCAATTATTGCATAAACAAGCAATGGATTTTCGAGCTTCCAGAGGGAAAGTCTTGGCCCTTCATCCATAGAACTTGGTGCCCTGGCTCCTGATGAACTGTTCTTTCATCAAAATGGTAACCTGAAGGATCAGTTTCTCAGAGAGAGAAACAATTTAAGGAATGTGTTATGAAGACTTTATATACAGTTATATCAAGACTAGGAAAAAAAAATCTCAAATAAATACCTAATCAAAACTGGTTTTTTTCCCATCCCTGCAGCTCATATACCATGTAAGAAAATATGGTCAACTTTAAAAAGAAAAAAAACTGCTTCAGAAATATGCTTATAGTGCAACAAGGTGGGGAGTTTTGTTATCTATTGATCACATTTTGACTTCAATTGCTCACTGGCACTATCATTAATTCCTATGGGCAAATAAAAGTTGAGCTATACCTTGCATTACTCTGTGAGTAATGACTGGTAACTATTGCTGTAAAAAGATCTGAATAGATCTGAATTTACCTAATTTTTTTAACATACTGAAAGAGAAGTAACAGGTTTGAAACAGTGACCATTGTTTCAGTAGCAAATCACATTTTAAAGAGTTATTTTAAACTGTTTAATATTCCTTTTATACACATTAGATTTGCTGGGTAGTTTTTGATATTTTGCATTAGGCTCATACCTGAGACCTTACAAACAGTCATGAGACTACTGTAATATAAGATGTGGATCAATTAATAACAAAGCATATAAAAAGATTTCATCTTTATCTTGTCCCATCATCCAGCACAACTAGAACTTCTTTCATACCCCTACTAATTTCAAATCTGGTTTACTCAAGCATTACTGAGCTGTTCAGGAGAAGTGATTACTTTCTTTCTAGCAGCAAGCATGTTGAGTTGTGCTCTGATGAGTTGTATTTGCAACCTACAGAAAAAGTAAATCCACTAAATCAAAAACAAAGATAAAAATGAAGATAGGTTAAAATACACTGTAATTGTATTAACATGTCCCTTAGCTTAGCAGTTGTTTCTTGACTTCCTGCTAGAAAAGCATTGAAAAATCTAATTTCTTCTCAGGTGGAAGCTTGCCCCAGGAAGTATTTTCGACCGTATTACAGCACCACCTCCAATTCAGCTGAGTTACTAATTGGTACTAATTGGATAATTAACACCTATGCCTCCTCAAGCAATAATACAAATAACTCAGTAGTAGCCCAAAGTCTGCAAGTACATCATTATTCTGGGGTCCCTGCTTGCCTGTGTTACCTCATTAGTAAGTAGGCTGCAAGGTCACACAATGGTAACACCATCCATCTTGTTTGCAAATACTCAAACATCTGCCAGTGCACAACAAATAGCAAATAAATCATAATAACGGCCCATATCAACCCCAAGAGTTGTATACACAAGGAAATTTCTGAGAGCTTTCTTTTACACATCTGGTATTGTATAAAAATGGAGATTTGTGTGAAAGCAAGGGTGTGTGACTTGATGAGATTTCAGAGTACCAGATTTCTTTCTTCTCCACTGTAAATTATTGTAATATTTTCTGGAAAAAATTCATGTGGTTAAGGAAGGCCTAGATTATTTTTTTAATAGGTCCCACAATACAAATAACTAGAGGTTTAAATGGCATTAAAACTACAGCTCCAGAATAGAACTGCTTAGGGAATGAATGCTAGGACTGTGATGTCCAGAGGGGTTGCTGGGGGAGGTCCCTGTCCCTCTGCCAAGATTCATTTAAGAGCATCACATAGACATGAGGTCATGTATGAATGCTGATCCTGGAGTCCAGGATGGGAAACACTACTTTAGTGAGGGGGAAAAAACTCCAACACAATCACAGAATTTTTCTTTTTTTTCTGTACAGTTTTGACCACACTTTACGCAGTAGAATGATCTAAACCAGTATTATTTACCAGAAACCTTAAGAAAAAGGCTTAAGTTCTGGTTCCCTTTTAATCAAGACAGCAAAAGAAAGATGTGGATTTGTTGTATCAACATATCAGTAGATTCTTTCCTTCCCTTTGGTAAACATGATTCAGCTTTTGATGTGCAGCTGCTGACTCGATATAGATGGAAAAAAAATTATGGATTCATGAATATGGAATTCCGGTTTCTTTAGGTTCCTTAATCAAATAAGGAACCTTCCTTTCAGCACTCAGCTCATTTATTACCTAACTCAGCTTATGCTAAGTGGCATTGTTTGTTTCTATTTTAAAGCAACTAAACATGATGATCTGAAGAAGAATTTACTGGTGAATAAAAACAGCAATGCACAGCAGTGCTACCCTACCTCAGATTTCTGCAGTGTAGGGCAAAGTGGAAGCTGCCTTGAAATCAGTGTTGCATTAACACAACAAAATTTCAGAGTTATATGAATGAAAGTCACATTGTGCTTTCTTAGGGTCAAACATGGAAAAGACATGGGTAAACTCTTTGGAGCAGCCTAGAAGGTGTTGCTTGTAATTTGGTAGCAAAGTTGATGACAAATTATAGAATTATAGTATCATTACCAAAACTTTTTTTTTCTTTTTTATAAGATTATTGTCTTAATTCATAATGAAAGAACAGAATTCTGTCTGTATTTTGGAGGAAGACTGAATAAATTCCATTGAAGAAAGTGCAGCAAAATTAATTCTGGACTGAGAAGAAGGAGTTTGATTACAAATGGTGTCTCCTCTACAGCAGGAGCTTGTCAGCAAACCATGTAGGTAGGAGCTTTTTCCTTTCTGCTTGGTGTCAGCTGGGAACCTGCTTCCCCCTCTGAAGAAGCAGCAGGGAGTGGAATTTAGCTCATGGCTATCTCTCTGCTCTGACGAGCCCTAAGCACAGGCTGCTCTCTCTGGCTGGTTCACCTGGACTTGGTAACCTGTCCCTCCAAAGTTATCCATCTGACACCAGAGCCCAGCAGCAGCAGGGAGGAATCAAGAAAATCTTGCACAAGTTATATAAACTCATATGTGTAAATCCAGAAATTCAGAGAGTATCTGTTTTCTTTATTTTCTTCAACAATTTTTTGTTACTGTACTCCTTTGTTCATGAAGACAGAACATTTTGTCCAGATCCTGGTTTTGCTCTAAAACCATTATATTATTTCTTTTTCAATATTTATACTCTAGCACTGAGCCAGTTACATAGTATATCCTACAGCATCACTGTAGTGAGCTTTTTCATTTTGTGTGAGTAGAGAAAAAATTGCCATATACCAAAATGTAGACCTAAGTTTTTCAAATAAAGCAGTTCTGAGATGGGCCCTCATGTTTTTATCTGCAGCAGTCTTGCTCCTTCAAATCAAACTTCTTTTATTTTGAGCAGAAACTACCAATCAGGACCAATTGTCTTTAATTTTACAGCAGTGACAAATGATTTTGGGAAGCTATGAATCATTTTACCCTAGCCCAGACAAGATTATTCCAAGCTGTGTAACTGGTAGGATAAACCCAGCTGTGCCAAATCATACCCATCTGTTTTGAAAATGTGGGACAAAAACTACTCTGGACACAACATACCAGAAGCATGATGCCAAATAACAAGTAAATAAATAAATAAACCTTAGCTGCCATGGAGAAAAGTTTTCTCACACTGAAAGAGAAAATATTATGGACCACACCCATGACTGATATCAGTTCTATGAAACAGCACAGAGAGCATTAGTACATATTTACTTTTTTTATATATTGGATACAACTGGCTTGTTTAACATTTTTAACACACTATATAAACCATTAACTGTAGTAGAGAATCACCCATGACTTCAAAGAAAAAATCTTACAAATCCATGCTTAAACTGCAACACAGGAAGAATTTATACACCAAGGTCCATGACAGCAATCTGCAAGAAATGCTTGGGTAGCAGAGGGTCAAGAGCTCTTCAATTTTCAGCTGTAAAATTTATTAAGTGCCTGAAGTTCTGCTCTGAGCACTTCTAGAGAGGTTAGTTGTGCAAAATGTCCTAGAAACTCTCCCTTGCCTAAGCCTGTAGAGACTAATAACTTGGCATCCCTGAAAATTGCTTGTATCCTGCTGCCCATGCCACAGTCTAAGCAGGATGCTCACAATGACCCAGACACTATTCAGAAAAGCACTCTGCAACTGTGGTTTTTTAGCAACACTCATAGGGACTCCTTTGCACCTGACAAAAGAACCACAATTCATATTTCTACTTCCCTACTTTTGAAGTAAATAATAATACTTAATTTCATCTCCTAAATCATCATCTTGCATTTGTGTAACTTCTTCAGGTGCTCCTGTGCAGCCTTAGTTAAATGATAGTGGAACTAAAATGCTTATTTCTTCCCTGTAAACACTTAATAATAAATATCTCTTTCCAATTTACATCCTTCCATTTAATTTTGTTATTAATACTATGCACTTGTTATACTTCCAAATGAATGAGGACTTGATATAATGAGGCTGGTATGAAGATGATCCAGTGCTGCAGGCTGTTAATATTCAATTCCAAATTAATAGAACTATTATCAATTAGATTAGCTGGCCTGCTGGTGTGAGTGGCACTTGCCTAGGTCCTCCCTTTGAGCACTAGCTTTCTGAATGGTGGTGGAAAACCTCATACCTCTCCTCTTAAAAATCTGATTAATAATAGCATTCACTATAACAACCTTTAAGATAATGAATAGACTCTCCCAGCTCCCAGCCCTGTTCTTATCAGGTATGAATGGCTAAAAAAGTTACTTGGAGACAAAAATAAATGAACATATTGTAGCAGGTAATTAAAGAGGATGCTTTGATATTCTGCTAATCCTGTTTAGCCTCTCCTCTTTTCCTTGCTTGCCAGCTACAGAATTGCTGCAGCCTGTTTATACCAGACAAGGGAGCACTAATTTAAATGAGGGGTGTGTTCATTAGTTAGTATGCAAACATGAACAGTGCTGAGGCACAAGGCATAGACACCAGGAATTTATAACAAAAGATTGTCTGAAACTGCCCTCATCTCTGTGTTCATTTACAATGTGAGTTAGGAAGTGTGCAGGCTTACCTCCAGTGCTATGTGCAATTTTGGGTGCCACAATATGAGAAAGACATTTATCTCCTAGAAAGTGTCCAGAGGAGGGAAGCAAGGATGGAGAAGGGTCTTGAGGGGAAGCTGTGTGAGGAGAGGCTGAGGGCACTTGGTCTGTTCAGCCTGGAGGAGACTGAGGGGAGACCTCAGTGCAGTCACAGCTTCTTGTGAGGGGAACAGGAGGGGCAGGCACTGAGCTCTGCTCTGTGGGGACACTGACAGGACCTGAGGGAATGGCCTGAAGCTGTGTCAGGGGAGGTTTAGGTTGGGTATCAGGAAAAGGTTCTTCCCCAGAGGGTGGCTGGGCACTGAAACAGATTCCCCAGCACTGGCCTGGCAGAGCTCCTGAAGCATTTGGAAAATGCTCTATGGCAGATGATGTGATTCTAGGGCTGCCTTGTGCAGGGTCAGGAGCTGGACTTGGGTGATCCTTGTGGGTCCCTTCCAACTGAGGATATTCCGTGAATCTGTGATTTGAATCTCATTTATGCATAGCCTGATTTTGGATTGTAACTATTTTTGAAACAGTACGATTGCTTCTATCTTTGATTTTTTTGTATATTCTTTTTAATCTGGGGAAACTCCAAATAAATCCTGATGTTGTTTTTTCATTACTGTAAAAAGACCCTTTAAAGTAGTCTCAGATACCAGGCAGTACAGCCTGATGACCAAGACATCAAAATAGAGTCAGGAAACAGTTTCCATCTCCATTGAGGGTGTATGCATCAATCCAGGCTCAAGACATTCTCAACTGTTAGGGGACATTCATACCAAATTTGCCAGTGCTAAACCACTGAAGAGGTGACAAGATATTAATGCACAGAGTCCTGATGTCAGTCCTTTATTAAAGGCAGCCCTGCACCCCTCAGTTTGCTGTCCTGTGCTATAATAGGGATTGCACTTATCTCTTGAGAAGTATCTTGGGTGTTCCTGATGGCAGAAGCTGGGTGAAGTAAGTTCAGTTCTTTGCACATTTGATACCTGAAGAGAACATGATAGAATCTTTATGGGAAATCATTTGGAGGATCCATCTCATAGGATAAAAGCAGGAAAAGCTAACATCATAGTAATGAGTTGTCAGAGTTCTAAAGGATCTTGAACGTTTTAAAAAGAACAGTCAACTAAAAGTAGTTTCTCACCTTCCTCTTTAAGTGGCCTGGGTAGCAAAAGAAAAATCAAAACTACAGTGCATTAAAATTTTGAAGAGGTTCCCATGGAGATTTGGGGACTAGTGATCAGACAAATGAGTAGAGTATATAGTGTAGAAGACAGAAAGTACATAGATAAATGCGGTATCCCTGAGAAAAATCAATGCGAATTTTATAGAAGGAAGTTTGGTCTTGCTCATCCTTTAAAGAATCAATAATCATTTACTATTGTGCACTTGTATTTCAAAAACCTTTCAACAGCCCATCAAAGACATCAATTTATTGTTTCTTTCCAAGATTCTCTCATGAGCAAATAAATACTCAAAAATTGGAAAGAAAGAGTAGGAATAAATAGTCAGTTTTGTCAATAGAGGAAAAACCACTCTAGGAGTCTCATAGTTTCGCACTGGGCCAAGTATTGCTACGTGTATACAAAATTATCTGGAGAAAAACTGAAAAGTGAAACAGCAAAATTTGTTGATGGTGCAGAGGGCTTTTAGAGCTGAAAAAGTTGTTAATACCACTGCCAATAAACTCTCAATACTGAGCTACCAGGTGTATTAAATCTTAGTAGGATAAATGACTAAATGTGGAAAAAGTAAATAAGGATGATAGCCATGTAAAACATAATTTTACCTTTAGAGTGAGGTGTTCTAAACTATCCATTGTATCTGAGGAAAGAGATTTCAGAGGTCTAGTAACAGGGCTTGTGAAAATGTTATTTCAGGAGTCAACAACAGTCAATAGGAAAAAAAAATGGAGTGTTTATGAGTTATTGCAAAGAAATAAAGAACAAAACTGAAAAATGCAATGGCATTTCATGTACAGGAATCCTGGGTATTGCTGGGAAATCTGTCTCCCTGCCACTGCAAGGACATAACAGAAAAAGTACAGAGAAGAGCAATAATGATGAAAAAATTTACAGAGCAACCCCCAGAGGAAGGATTAGACAGACAAGAACTCCTCAGCTCAGAGAAGAGACTGTAGGGAGCATTTGACAGAACCATAAAATCATGAGTGAAACTGAGAAGGTAGAGAGGCAACTGATGATTGCTCCTCATAATTCAAGAACTATGGGAACTCTGATGTGAAGTTGCAGACCAAACAAACGAATGAGGATATACAGAGGAGTTCATTGTCACAGGGAGCTGTGAAGACTCCCACTGACAGCTTCAAAGTGAGACCAGGCTGCTGGAAAATAAAGACTTCTTAAAAATATGAAAACCAGTTTCTAAACTCTAGCTTTGCATGTTCACAAGGCAGGGATTGTTGGACTGGTGAAAGGAGTAAGATTGCTGTGTTTGAAGATTGTTGTGTTTGCTGTTTCTTAAGACTCCCATCCAGAAATTGATTATTGGTGATTGCTGGAGACATACTGCTGGAGGATTCTGCAAAGCCAGATCGAGCTCTGAGCTACTAAGAGCATCCCTACACTTTTAGCATCACTGTTAATTTTTCACTTGTGACAAGATGAAGCCAAGCTCTCTGCCTTTTTTTTTTCAGGTTAGCAATACCACACTGTAGTTGTCTGATGTCGGTGAGTTCTGAGCCTTAAAGGAAGTGTAAAAATTTTCCTGTTTGTCCCCAGTAATTATGCTTTTCGTTACTCCTACAGAATAAATCTCATCAGAAAAGACCTTAATTGCTTCCTTATGGGTTTGTTTCTAATACCCACTACAGTACTAAACATGTCGTAGTTTATTCCAGTGCAAATGTTATTCTTCTAAACTGGAAATTAAGTCCTTCAAGTTGTATTTGAACCAAGTCAGTACAAAAAATGTGTACTCCCCCTTCTCTTGCCTCCTTTCTGTTTCTAATGGATAATTCTAAATCAGCTAAATTTTAAATTCCTTACATGAATAGGCACAATGGATAAAGAATTACATGAATTTAAAGTAAGTGAGGTAAAATGAATATTTATTCATTAGTAATGAGCTTTATGCATCTGTAATAAGCATTGCCCTCAAATTTCAAGGTGTGTTGACTAGATGACTAAGAACTTCTCCAAGTTATTTAGCATACTAGATAAGATTAAGTTTATTGTCTGAGTTGTGCAAAATAATGGGATATTACATAACTGTGTTTTCCTCTGTGACATTTTTTCTTTTAATTATAAAAATAAAGTGCTAAAACACCCATTCAGGAAAATAGTAAAGCATGTATTTAACTATAATGTAATTTATTCATTCAGATGAGTGTTTGTTGTAACTATAGCCTTACATGCTTTGCTGAATAAATAAGGCATGCTTTGCCTTAATAAATAAGGCAGAAATTCTAATGAGGTCAACCAAAAATAGCAGAGGACCTAAAAAGCTGCATTTTGATGCAGCTCTGTCTTCCTTTCCATCCCTATTGATTACACCTGGCCAGCTGGCTCCACCTGCTCAACATTCACCACAAGACTGAAGCAAAAATCACACTGTATGAATTAAGAGTTGTATCATGAAAAATGATGTTCCTGCATTTTATACACGTACTCCAATACCCCTGATACAGCTGGAAATGTTACATGGCTGTGACAGACACAAAATAAGTCAGAGAAGAACCTGAACTTTTCTGCCTGCTGAGCTTTGCAGTCAATTCACTGTGAGAGCTGGGAAGGGGCAATGTGCTGCGGGACTGCACCAGCTCTAAGGATCTGGTTACAAAATGCAGGCACTGTTCCAGGCCTGTGAAAAGTATGGGTAGTTTTAAGGCAGATCTACATATGGAGAAATATTGACTTTCTTCTTATAGAATATCTGCCTTCTGGATGAATTTATGTTTAAAATGGCAAACTTATTATTGAAGTACTGTCATTTTATACAAATGTCGTTTGCATTGCTCTTATTTTGATAATGAAAAAAATTACCTTAAAGCAACAATTCTCATTCTGCCATGGAGGACAGGAAGCAATAAGTCTTTTCTTAATTATTTCAACTATTGAGCAAAATGCTTTAGAATCAAGAAAAATATGAGTTGATAAGTTAAAAACATCACCAATGCACTTCATTTCTCAAAAATTAGTATTATTGTCTTTTTGCCCTTCCATCATAATTCAATTAAATTATTTTGTGTTACAAAGCTAAAATAAAACATTAAAGCATGTTAGGACAATTTTCCCAGGTTTCAGTGGCAAAGCATAGACATCAGTCAGACAGAGACTCCCTGTGCAAAGCATTCCCACCAGATCAGCCTCTCCCTTGTGCCCAGGCCAAGGTGGGCACTGAGAGATGAGTCGAGAGCTGAGGGCTCCATCCTGCTCCAGTTCTGCATCACAGACTCTGCAAAGCCATCAACACCACTCACCCCCATCCCAGCAGGAGCTGCATTCAACCCAGTGTTGCAAATTGTACAAATAAAGAGTGCCCAGAGGAACAGCAGTGTGCAGCACAGTTCTGAGTTGAATTACACATCAGTTATGGCAGGTTTTGTTCCCAGTATGGAGATGGCGCTCATCCTTCCTTCCATAGGGGAAAAGGAAAGGGCATAGAAACAGTGGAAAGATTTTAGAACCTGTTTAGTTTCCTTCTGTTTGGGCAGATGCCCTATTGCTACGACTTTGAATGACTACACAGAACTAACTTGATGTTGATATTTTATTGTAAAATTACTTTACTTTTTGGTGAATTTTTATGGGTAGCTCTTTGTAGTACTGACTCTTTCTTCTTCTCAGTACATCTAACAAACTCTAGTTCTCTCTTTGACTAGTTAAATTGCTCTTTTATAACACTTATCTTTATTGGAAATAGCTGTGGTCTATTAAGGGTAGGTTTGTTCCTGATTTTTGGTGATGAGTACAGCAGCAACTACTCAGGGGCGAGATTGCTTTCTGCACTATCTCTATTCTCTTACATTCTATCCCTCTACAATTTGACCTATGAAATATCTACTTTTCATTATAATTCTTTTCATTTCATGGACCTGGACACACATTTAACAATTAGAAAGAGCCACAGAGGGGAAGGTGCCTGGTGCCCATCCTGACCTAGCAAATCAGGTGGTCTGTGGGATGACATCTGTCACTGCTATTTGTTTGGATATGAATAAACTTGGGGTAGAGAGAATATGGGTCAGAAATTGAGCAAAGGGTGGAACTTGTGAAAGCATGGCGCACAAAGAGAGAGACAGGGATTGATATGCTTTTATTTATATTCCTTGGGAAGACACATTAACTACAAAGCTGAATTTCTTTTGGGCCCACATGAAAATCCACATGTAGGATTTTCTTTGCATTTTTTTTGACTGAGTAATCCCAAGGACTTATTGAAAAAAAATCTAAAGAAGCAAAGAAAAAAAGAGGCAAGAGAACAATTTTATGATAAAAATCACTGGGTTTTGTGAATGAAAATTCTATGTCGGAAGAAATTTTAGTATCTTACAAGTTTCAGGACAATTTATTTTTACTTTTGCATTTGAAAGTTTCTCTTTTCATCCCAATAATGTCAAAATATTTCATTATGGTATTGCTAAAGAGTTTATTTTGGTATGTTTTATTGCAATGTTTTGTCACTATTAAACATATCTGAATGATACCTAAGAAAAACACTTTGGTAATGCCACTGAAGTGCTTTCATACCAACATATTTTAAATGTTCCATTCCATGAAAGATGAAAATTGCGCTTTTTAGTACATTTCAGGGTAAAATTTTAGAATGTAATGAAATCTAATAACTATTCTAAACTGTAATGTCAATAAAACAATAAAGTAATACATGAGCAGATTCATGGTAGGGTTTTCTTTTCCTTTGTTTCTATTTTTCCTTGTCTTTCTTTTTTGTTTTGTCATTGCACTGAGATGTATCCTACAAAGATTGAGTTTTTTCATATACTTGTTTTAGGCACTTCTATTAATTTAAAGCAACTAATAAATATAGATTAAGTGTATGTGTAGGATGGGTATTAGTAGTAAGCACAAACTGTGGGGTTTTCAGCATGGAACCTTTTGAGAACACAGTTCTCAAAAAGCTAAAGCAAATCAAATTACACAATTATCTGATATCAGTGCTGATTTCAGGGCCAATCAGAGCCTGGGTGACAGTGAGCAGAGATGTAGTAGGGTGATAGTCACCTCAAAATACGGAGTTACTGGGAGCCCTGCTCAGTGTGGCTCACATTCTTTTTCAGCCAGTCTTCCCATTGGCACTCTACTCTTTAATTAGTCCCAGAAATACAGTTGGATTCTGTTTGCTAATGTCAACTCTATCCATAAAAACATTTCGTTTGTAGAGTGAGAACCTAGCTGCTGTTTTCCTCACCAGAAATACATAAAACTCTGGTAATATAACAGGTGAAAGGAAAAGGGTTATAAAATGAGAACAGAACATTGCAGAACTGAATGAATGGTACCTTCAAGTGGAGATGAGAACCTTTGCAGTTGTTCTAAAAGTTACATTGACTGCTGGATTTTTTGTTCTCCTGGGCCCAGCTGTACTTAAATGGTATAAATTAACACTGGAAAGAGTGATGTCTTTGTATTAATAACTTTATCAACCACTGCTATGGTGAGTATTGTTTTTGCAGCCATAATGACAGAAAACCATGAGTTGTAGCTGACAGGCTGAACTACAGAACACATAAAAGATAAATATGTCCTACATACCCACATTAGCATCCTGGGAGGGAAGTAAAACTGCTGGATGCTGCCCAAGTGATGTTTACCTGCCACTACTTCTTAGTTATACATGCAGCACCCATGCCTCTGTTTTTACTCATTTTATTAATGAGTAAACAGAAAAAAAAAACATCCCTATATTACGGAACAATCCTGCATTACAAAATACTTGTCTGGGACTGTTGTTTGGACTGTTGTTTCCTAGCTCTTCATAGACCCTACAAGGATCTAACTTGGCAGAATGGTGGTTTAGTATCAGTCTTTTCTGTATAAAACAGGAAGACAATCAGAGTCATTTTAATTTCCAGCTCTGTGAACACTTCTGGATTTCTAACAAAAGTTAATAGCAAGAATGAAGAATATGAGGATGTATATTGTGAGGTCATCTTGCTCCCCGTGAACACACACATGTTCTGTGTTTACCTCATTGCAGTGGGACAATTAATAGATGGAAATAAGCTATTTTATTTTACTTTCTGTTTGAAGGGCAAACTGATGTATGTTTGAGGGAAGATTGGTTATACATTCCCCAAGTTGCTCATTGCTCTTTGTTTGAATATCTGCTTGCACTGTGTGTGCATTATGCATCTGGCAGCAGCTCAGCCTTACAAAAATTTAGCTTGAAGCCTTCTGGTGGAACAGGGATCTTTGTGGTGCCAGCTCCAAGATCGCACTGGACAAGTGTGGCATTCACATTTTCTGAGAAATCCCTTTGCCTGGGATTTTTCTCCTGGGAAGCTGAGAAGCCTCAGAGAAAAAGGAAAACATTATGTGATTTGCTTCTCCTGTATTTTGCTCCTTTGGAATGTGTTTGAAGATTGTTTACCAACAGGTGGTTGTTTGATTGGTTTCTGCTGTAGGTTGTTTTCACTTTTTGGCCAATCAGGGTCAGGCTGTGTCAGGGCTCTGGAAAGAGTCAGGAGTTTTCATTATTATCTTTTTAGCCTTCTGTAAGTATCCTGTCTGTATTCTTTAGTATAGTTTAGTATAACATTCTTTAATACAATATAGTATCATAAAATAATAAACTAACCTTCTGAGAACATGGAGTCAGATTCATCATTCCTTCCAACATCTAGGGGCCCCACAAATACAACAGACAAGCTGCTCCCTGGACAGGCCACGGGCGCTCTGCACCTGCAGCAGCTTGGAGAGGGCAGGGGAAGGCTGGGTACAGGCCAATCCTGGTTGTGTGCTGTGATTCCTGTCCTTTGGTCTCTCCTGGGAGATGTCCACTGCAGATTTTCTCTCCAACTTTGTCTGTACCTGTATAATAACAAATGTGTCATAATACAAAACCCCTTTAACGTGGTCTGCCACTGAGGTGCTGTCACCCAGCCCTGCTGTGTGGCACCCCCAGTCCTGTCTGCCCCTGCCCAGCCCCCTCCACCTGCTGACAACTGGGGACCCCCTGTCACCCCGTGGGGCCACCAGCCCCTGCTCCAGCACCCCAGCAGAAGGACCAGCAGCCAACTCCCCACAGCCCTGCCCTTCCCAGCCAGGGATGCACAGAGCTGGGCACATCTGGGGGCTCCCAACCCAGCTCCAGACACCCTCCGAGCCAGGCAGGGGCCCAGGGCACAGGAATGGCCTCCCTGGTGCCCCCAGCACTCTGGGCTGGAACAGTGGTTGGTCCTTGTCCCTGCCCTGCTGATACAGGCATCACAAGGCATCACTGCCTTGGATGGGAGTCTCCAGGTTCCTGGCCTCTGCTCTCCCTGCACCCTTAGATGTCTAAAAATAGCCAACCAAATGTGTGAAATTAATCCTGAAGTGTTAAAGGGCCATAGCCATGCTGGGTGATTCTGACTTAAAGTGATTTCTGACTCTGCACATCAGGTTTGCTGGCAGGCACCTCGGTGCTCTGCAGAGACACGTCTCTAACTGGGTTTCCTTCAATGTTTCAACCATAAAATTTGGATTCAGTGTGCTGGGCACATGTCTTGTTTATAAATAATTGAAAGAGTAAAAAACCATTCAGAGCAGAAAAAAAACAATTGTTGAATTAATACATAAGTTGTTCAGACTTGCTAATATATTTTAATTATGAACAGATCTGACTAAAAGCTTCCTTTTAACTCTGCAGGTAACTGAAGCATTTCACAAAAGAAGAATGACCTCTTACTGTGTTTTTCCTTTGTTTCTGTGAGAGGAAAGATTCAAATGCTTATTTCTAACTTCTCCAATCATTTTTAGTCATTAACCCTTCAATCTAAGTGCAATTATTTAAAACATTTTGGTGGAAATTCCTCTACAATCACAATGATTTATCAGAGCAGTTGCCTCACAGCTGACAGGTCAATCTGCAGATACACTTGAAGATGACAATAATTAAAAAGCCCTTGACAAAATGTCATTCAAAAACAGGAGTTTGTTGCAAATATTTTGAATGTGAATTTAACGCTTGCTGATAATCCCTGACAGCCAGTCCAGGAATATGAAATCTGACTTCCTCCACAGAAAAGAACCTGATGGCAAAAAAAACCCAGCGCAGCCTTGCTCCAAGACTAGACCTAAAAGAGGCAGGTATTTAGCCTCCAGAGGTGCCTGGTGGTGATGGATTTACAGGGAGAGGCAATGTGAGAGTCCATAGCTCCAATTACAGCTTGGCTTGGTAAGGGTGACTGGCTGGAGCTGAATTGTGACTGCACTGATGTCACACAGACAGGTGAACAACAATATACTGGTAAAAAATATCAGCTGCTCCTGGGCTGTGCTAGACTTGTGCAGGGATATGAAAAGACTTTGAAAAGCCTTGCTAATTAACCTCATGCTAAAAAGACCTCTGTAAATTCATGCAAACCTGAGGTGACAATTACAGTTTTAACAATTATAGGGGTAAAGCTTTCTCTACTCTCTCTGCTTTTCAGGGGTTTAACCATTTCAGAAAATACCATACTTGTGTTTTGCCCCATTCTCAAGCTGCAGCACATCCAGTTTACCCAAAAATCTTTACACCACTCCAAGCTTTTTGCTTCTTTAACCACAGTTTCCTAAGTCCCAAAGGTTCAATTTCCTTAACATTTGCTCTTTAGAATGACATTTTCTTTCTTAGATAGTAGCGCTTTTAAAAGTAAACTAAGTGCTATTTTACCAGCAAGGTGAAGCAGAAGAACTTGATCACTGGCATGGTTTCTTTTGCACCCTTTTATCAATTTATTTAGTCACTGGTTCTCTACTTAACACAATGCTGGGTCATTTTGATGAGTGCCTTTGAATTTTCTGCTTCAGGTGTATGATACTCAGAGCAAGACTTTGCAATTTTGTTTGTGTACAAATATTTGTTGTCTAACTTCATTATTAGGCCAATTACAGGACAATTATCTGTATATTTTTTCTACCTCTACTCATGTTCCTTAAATTAAACAAGTGAGTTTTACACCTATGGAAGATTAGGAAAATGGAGAGTGAAACTGCTCTCAGTTTTTTTTTGACTGAAGAAAAAGCATTCTTCTAGGCATAAAGAACAAACCATAACCTATGCATATAGTCATGCAAATGCCACACACTTAGTGATCTATTCTTTAACTCTTCCTCTGCAAATGGCAGCCCCAGCAGAGGTGCCCATACACTCATGAAGTTTAAAGTATCATGTTTAAAGTTAGGTCAAATAAAGCTCACACTAATATATAAGACTTCAGAAACTTTTAGGGGAATCAGGAATATTTATTACAGGAAATGCAAACCTTCTATTCAACACACACACAAACAAGGATAAAATAAAATTTAAAAAAAATGAAGGCATTGTTTGCTGTTTTAAATAACTACTACAATGATGTTGAGAAGAACTGAATATGGGAGAAGAAAATTTTCCTTGAGTTTGGAGACATTTTATTTTAGGTAATGATGAGGTCTCTCAGGAACTAAACCACTCCATTCATGGATTGAATGTTCCTTGGATGTGATGGGCAGTTTTGTCCAAGTGTAGATATACAAGATTATTTGTAATGGACTATGATACTAATAGAAATAGCATAAAGATTTGGTAAAGAACACTTAAAAAAAAAATAAACAGACTTTTTAATTGAAGGGCAGGCACAGCAGTGCTGGATTCAGATTATAGTGACAATCTAGTTTTGTTCACAAGTTTCCAACACAGACAAAATTTCAAATACTCTTCCAAGAGACAAAATTTCAAATACTTTGGCTTTGGGAAAAGGTCCCTAATGGTCCCTAATTTTTATAAATTAGAAATGAGAACTAGATGTTGAAATATCTCTGAGGATAGGGACCAAAACATTTAAGCATTTACTGCACATGACAGTATAAGCCAAAAGATGCCTAATGATAGCTATGAAAATGTAATTAGGCATTACTTCAGAGTGCTTAAGTGTATGCATGAGGCACTGCTGATTGCCTTTGTAAATATGGTTATGAGTGCTGCAACTGAGAGTTTATTTTGTAACTTTTTAATAGAAGGGCTTTAATACAGGATACATCATCATGCAATAAATAATTCCTTTTGGCATTTATTTTTATTTAGTTTCAGTTACTTAAAGGCCTTTTTATTAAAGATTCAACATAAATTTTTCTCCGGAATTAAGTACACCAAAAATCAAATCTCAAGTAAACATTTCACAGTGCTGGTTTATATGTAAAGCTTTCTAATAAATCTTCAATTTTACAAGCATCATAGCAGCAAATAAATGGCTGAAAAAAGGCACAACATGATCCATCACAAACACATGAGGAAGCCCCTGACAAGATTTTGTGCCTTTCACCAGTATTTGTGTTCCCAGGAGGTAAGCAGGTCACCAATTTAGTAAGTACTTATCAGCAAATAAGCTTTCAGGTTTTTCAGTGTATTTAGAGTGCTGACTTTCAGTTTTGCTTGAACAGATTATAAAACTAATTCTAAGATGAAACCCAAGCTTTTTAATCAGCTGTGACAAAAGCCTATATGCAGTTTTGAATAGCACTTCTGAAAGATGGAAATAAATTACCTCTTTATTTTCAATACCAGCAGAGGCTCATTTTCCATTTACACCATGTGATTCTTGTTAGCTGAGGGAGTTGCCATAAATTAGTTAGGGCAGATGAAGTCTCTAGCACATCCATACTTCCTTTTTGCTTCAAAGCCATCATTTTAAAGCATAAATTATCACAAGGAAAGCTTTTATGTACTTTTCTGACTGTTTATTCATTTTGATTTATAGAATAATTAAAAGATAATATGAGAACCAAAATCCTACATAGCCAAGAAAACGGGTTTTAATATAGGGTAGGTCATTCACTATGGTTAGGATAAATAAGTTCTTTTTTCAGGGAAGATGTTGTTCTGGTACACTTTTGCAAACAGCTCCCTTACCTAGATTAAACAAGTTGTAGAAATATTTCTGATGTATCACAAGTGGCCTGGCAGAGCTAGATTGTAACATGACCTCCTGGAAAAGGCATGCATAGTTTTGTATGATTTAAAAAAGGTTTTAATCCAGAATGTTAAATTTTCTCCTAAAGTTTTAGACCTTTCTTGCCATGGAATATAATTACTGACCTGAAAGTTGGGACATCTGCCTACATAATCTTTTTGGTCTATTTTAATACTTATTAGATTGTTTATATTAATGAAAATTGTGGATAAAGTCTAATTTTGAACAAGCAAATGCTTGTTTCAGCTTGTAGTTGATGATAAGCAGCTGCCTCAACATGACTAGCAACAAGTCTGCCTTTAAACATGCATCTAAAAAAAGATCAGTGTATTTAAGTGTAATCAAAGCATACAGATGCTTTTAAGGACAGATAATCTATCACTCAGAACATCTAACCTCAGACTCTGATCATGTATGAGAGTCTATTATTAAGTCAATAAATTTGCTGAAATGGTCCTTTAATAACTGCCACTTACCCTTTAAAATATATTGTTCATCCTAAAATGTGATTTCTAACTGAAGCTTCCCTAGTATTTTAATTAACCAGCCTCAGCTTTTAATAAAAATCTAACCAAATAATTCCAATAGCATTCATTAAAAAAACAGTATAAGATTTTCCATGGTGACTACAAACTGAGTGAAACTTGTTTTCTGGGAAAAAAAACTGACTAGCAAGAGTTGCCAGCTCTTGTTTTAGCATCCTTGATCCTGACCATACTGTCTTCATCCTTAAGCAACAAACAATTTTCATTCTACATTGTTGATATATGAACATATATATATGAATATATATACACACACACATAATTGCATGTATACACATGTATGCATCCCAGAGAAGACTTTAAAAGTTATATGTCAAATATTCCAAACCAGCCAATTACTCCTGTTGCTTGTTCTGTGGTTTTTTCTTCTTTTAAGCACACAATATGTTACTAAATTTTGGGAATGCTAGTTTCCACTGAGGTTTAAAGAAGTGACATATTTCAAAATTCACAGAGTGTTGAATGCAGGTTTTGCAGTACTACAGGCACCAGTGTGATCTAAGAGTTCTCCTCTGCATCTGAGCTTAAAAGACACACGTACTGTTGCTGAAATCAGGGAGAATTTTAGATGCAGGGATTCTACGTGATTAGACAGTTCCAAACCAATCTTGTCACTATTTGGTTGTTGCCTGATGAAGACATTTACTGTGATTTTTTAGGGGCCTTGATAGAAAACCCTCTTCATGAAGAGAATATTTGTTCTGGGAAAGAAGTATACAAAACCTTTTCTTTCCCCTGATTAACATGATGGAATAACTTTATCAAAAGAATGTAATATATGTTGCTCTAGTGTCTCACCTTGATTTGGACTTCAGGAGATAAAATACTTCAGAAAGTTTTGTGATTAGATTAGCTTCCTGGAGACCAGATCTGTCTCAAACAAGAGTCCTATTGGTGGGGAAGCAAGACCCTTAAGGAAAATGATAATAATTGAAATGCAGGAAAAGCAGGGAATTCTTGCTGGAGACTCTCTGAACTAAACCAACAATGGTGATGCAAACATACATATGTGTGTGTGTAGATATACGTGTAGGTAGCATTTGCAGAACTGGGATGCAGAAATTTTGCTTTTTAACTTTTATTTTTTTATCAAAATGTGAGGTACTGAGCACTAAGGGACTGTGCCTGCTCATAAAATCAATCAAATCTGTTAAGACTTCCACATTGAAGTTCTGCATACAGTCTTGCTGGGTCTCTAAGTAGAACAGATTCAACATTTAAGAATCTGTTCTTAAATGCTGAATATAAGCATATATTCATGTAAGATCGTGTTCTTCCTGTTGTCAAATCACAGTAATGAGATTTTGGCTACTGATACAGGCAGTCTGGAGTGAAAAGTGTCAGTCACAAAATTTTTGTCTCTATCCTGATTGCCTTCTTCCTACATTGCTGTTATGGAAGAACAATGATCACAACTTGGCCAAAATGAGGTTAAAGTATCTTCCCTCCATTTTGGCCTCAGGAACAGACAGAAGACGAGCTGGAACAAGAAGAGGGAAGCAGCTAAACCATCTCCCCACAAGGGTTTTAAAGACAGAACAGAACGTATGGGAGGCTCTGGATCAGCTGTTGAGAAGTGCATGAATCCCATTTCAAATTCTGTAAGCTTCTTTTGGGGGAGGGGAAGGCATGCCAGAACTGCCACCTTCCCCAAAGCACCAGAATGCAAAAAACAAATCAGCTTAAAAAGGAGAGGCAGAGGCCGGGAAACCAAGACATGGAGAGACAGACAGGAATTACTGAATGTTTGGAAGGCTGTGGGGCTGGGAGAATCCAGCTGATAGCTGGGGAAAAACTTGGCAATGGGTGATAACAGGGTACTAAACAGAATGGTAATACTGGAGGAAGAAACTACAGGCTCTCCTCACTAGCTGGTGCAACCCAGCCTGCAATTTGATCTCAGACAGGTTTTCTAGCAAGAACCCCTGTGGTGGGAGCCAAAATTGCATCACTGGAAGTTTGTGAGAGTTGGCACACACCGTGGGCAAGCAGAGGGAACTGAAAATGGGAATATGGACAAAGAAATATGATATCTCTCCCCTGAATAATCCAAGGACAATTTCATGCATTTTCTGAGTAATGTTTTTTGGTATTTAAGGCTGGGAATACATCATTCTTTTTCCACTCACTTTGTTGAGGTAATAAACACTGATCATCACAAACAAACCTTAAAAATACTTTTGGAATTATCAGATTATGAAAAAAATCCTCACCTACTTAATCTCTTAAAACCATGAACAACAGGAGGGCAGAACTCAGCCAAGAGACTCCACTTGTGTGGAGGGTGTGTCCTGCTGCTCCATAGGGGTACAAGCCCCTTTCCTCAGAATCTACTTTTCCTCAGAAACTACCTATTGTTTAACTGCCTTTAAATAGTTTTCCTCTAATTGTTCATTGTTTCTGACCTGGTTTTCTTACCTAGTTCTATTCTGTTTAAGTCTGTTATCTACAAAAAGTACATTTCTTCTGATATACTCTGGAATACATGAAGAGATGCAAGTCCTTTATCTACATAAATACAAGTGAAGGCATACATCCTTTCTACAGCTTATCCTTAATTTCCTGTCCCTCTATATATGTTTATGAATTATCTATGAATTCGTATTAAAGCTGAGAAGCAGCTGGGCTACACTTCTATTAAACACACTACATTGTTGTCCTATAAACTAGCAAGACCAGGTGATTCTCTGCTTGTCTGTATTTTAGGGGGAAATTTTTAAGAGCTTGGATTTCTCTTGTAAGGAGAGCGGGTGTTTAAATACATACAAGAACATTTCCTGTGCCTGGTTACTTTCCCCATGAGGTGATGCAATCTGCTTGGGGGCCTGGAGAGATGAGGGAAATAGCATAAAAGGCAAATCCTGAGACTTGGTTTGGAGAGAAAATTGAGGAGAAAGGAATAATGGCGGGCTGGAGGCAGCCATCCAAATTGACACTTAATGGAAGGTTGCACGGAAGCAGTGCCAGCGGGAAGCGTTTTGTCCCTTGAGCGCAGCGAGAGGGGACAAAGCTGCCCCTTTCCCGTATTAAACACAAGAGGAAATGTTTCCCTGTGTCCCGCTTTCCTGAAAGCGGATAAGGGATTTGACCAGCAGGTGCCAACAGGCTGCCACTGGGGTGGCTTTGGAGCAGTGCCACTGGACGAGGTATTGAGGACCTTCGCCCCTCTGAGGATGAGCTGCAAAGGAGGGGGCAGAAAAACTCCAGCGCGTTTGTGGTTTGATCCCTGCGGCAGGGCTCCCACCCCTGGGGCACTGCCCGGGCTCTGAGGGGCTGGGGGCAGCTCCGGCAGCACAGCCGGGGGCACCTAGGGCTGCCCCGACCCCTCTGCCGGGGCACCGAGGAATTCCCTTGTCCCCTCTGCCGGAACACCGAGGGCTGCTCGGGGCCGCAGCGACGTGCGGCTGGGCGGGCAGTGCCCGGAAAAGTTGGAACCCCGCCGCTGCCGGGGACACCAGGGAGGACAGAGTGGCTCCGTGCCGCCCCGGCAGCCCCTGGCAGGCGGTGCCCCGGCTGGGGGGGCCCTGCTCTCCATCGCGGATTGCGCCGCTCCCGCGCCCTGGGGGCGGGGGGCCGCAGCCGCCCCGGCGCTATTTCAGGGCGGGCGGCGCCGCTCCACACCTGGCCCGGCCCGGCCCCTCCAGCCTCGCTCCCCCGCCTCCCTCGGCCGCTCCTCGGGCATGGCCGAGCCGGGACGCCCCAGCCCCGCTGCCGGCGGCGAAGGGGCCGCCGATGAGTTCCGCGATGTGATCCGCAGCCGCTCGGGTAGGCACCGCGCCGCGCTCCATCCTTCCTCGGGGCTCCCTGCGCAGCCCCGGCGATCCAGCGCTCGGGAGTTTTATCTGTCAGCGCTCTGCGAAATCACTTTTTGTACTGGCTGAACTTTTCCTCTCGCCGTGCGGCGCTGGAGGGGTTCCCCCGCCGGCTCCATGGGCGAATCGCGCATCTCGGCGCGATGCTCGTGTCCCTGTCCCACAAATGAGTGTCGGTGTCGCCGTGCGGGTCCCCCCCGGTGTCCCCTACCCTGGGCTGAGCTTGTGTTAAAGCTACAAATGGGAACAGCTGTAACGCTCCCCCAGAGGATAAAGTTTCATGTGCCTGGGCCCTTTCTTTTCTTTTTTTCCTTTTTTTTTTTTTTTTTTTTGGGCCTGGAAAGAAACCAGATCCGTGGTAGTAAAGGTATTTATAGACCATTCAGCGTTTACTCGTTTGCAGTGCAAGTGCGTGTGGAGCTACAAGTTGAATTAACTCTTCTCGAGGCTATGTGTGCTTGCCCAGTGAACAAGCCTTAATATAGTGATGCCCTTAGACAGTTAAATGACTTTTTAAAAGGATTGCTCTTGTACCTGTAAAAAACAGAAACAAAATATTTGTCATGCATTATGGAATAATTAGAGCTGTTATGGAAATTTCAGTCTTGAAGTGTTTGGGTGGTAGTAAGTAGAACTTAAAATTTCTGTGATAAGTTTTGTGAATGTTGCTTTTACTCTGGTAGTGTAAAGACATTCTTGCAGCAGAATTTGGTGCTTTCCCACCAAAGTCTATATGATGCAGTTCATGAGGATCACCTTAAATGCTGAATATAAGCATATATTCATATAAGATTGTGTTCTTCCTGTTGTCAAATCACAAATCCTGTCAAGTCAAAAATCCTGGTTTTTTTATAATGTTATCACCCTACTGTTTCTTCTCATAATAACTACTTCTCCTTCAATTTAAAAGTGATTTAAAAGGATGGGTATTGCCTGTGGGGTGTAGGAAGTGGTGTAGAGTTAAGTGGCTGTTTGTTTAATTATTCTTTTTCCCCAAAGAGCTACTTCTGGTTTCTGTGTCATGTCTTTTAACTGGGTTTCTGCACCATGGGAATGTGAAATGGGTGAGCTGTCTCCACAGTCATTCCTGGTTTGGCTGGTTGTGTTGCCTCTTATAGCAGCGCATGTTCCCTGTTCCATACTTAGCTCCCTTACCGTTTAGGGGATGTGAGATGCAGACTGAATGGAGCACAGAGAAAAGCCCCCTTCATTTAAAGGCTTGTCCTGTTTAGTGTTTGTCCTTGTCCTTGTAGTGTTTAATGAAGTATTTGGGCAGTTGCTGATTGGAGGTGGGAGAACTTGAATAAAAAAACCAAAAAAACACTTCAGGTCCATGTAACTTCAGAAAGTGAAGTTGAAGGCAGTAACTTCACTGCTAGATGCTTACAAATCTGGACTGTTTTTTCCTACATTTTTTTCCTATAGCTAGTAATTACTTTTAATGTTCAGTTCGATTCCCCACTTTAAAAATGCATAATTGAGAACAGACGCTCTCTGAAAAGCTAGACAGGAAATGTTACCTATGCATTTCCTAATTATCCCTCATACTTTGTTTCACTTGGAAAGTCTGTTTCCAGATCAACTTCAGTGGAATGTTAGTTGCATCATAATAATGCAACTAACATTGCATTATTATGATGCAACTAACATATTCCATAATAATGGAATAATAATAATAATAAGTGTAAGCTCTCAAATGGCTCTAAAATGCTTTTCAAGTTTCCTGCTATAAAGTAGTATTAGGATTTAGATATTAGCAGTAGGCATGGAGCAAACACTTGTGCTTCTTAATTGGGCACAATTCCCTGGTGTATTATCTGTGATGAATAAGAAACAGAATCAGTTTAAGAATCCTAGAATTGCCCCAGATGTTTATAAGCCTGGAGAGATAAGGAAATTCAATTTCCATGGTAATATTCATCATAGGTATACTTTTTGTTTTGTAGTATACCTCACAGTGATCTCTTACTCTGCTTATCTTTTGTTGTTATTATCTAACTTTGAAATGCATTGCTTAAAATCTGACTATGGATTTGGGAAGCAGCAATGAACAACAAATTAACACAGGTGTTGGCACAAACAAACTTGAGAGCTTGGTGGGATCTTGTTTACAAGCCTCCTGGTGGGTTCATTTTGGGTTGGGTTTTTCTGTAACCTATGACCTAAGTAAGGCATTTCTGGAGTTGAGATTCTGAAATTGTTTGTACATGCATTCTTGAACAAATTTGGGTTGGAAGTTTTAGGAGGGGTTCTCAAGCATAATCATTATGCTACCTTAAGTCTGTAGAATTTTTCTCAGATGGTTACAAGCCCAACCTTTTGGGCTTGCAGAAAAGATTTGGGACCCAGTAAGGGCCTTGGTGACTGAACATGGAGATATTGTAGCAATCTCATGGAGATTTAGGGCACCAGGTACTGAAAGGGCTTTAAAAGAGATTGTAAGCCACTTATTTTTCACTGTATTTATATTAATTTAATGCTTCAGGGTTCTGCTGCTTTCTGACAGCTCCTGGACAGGAAGTTTGACCTTTGGCAGGTGCAGGGCATGCCTTCCCATGAAACCAGAGACAAGATAGGGTAGAATATGTTGCTGTATTTGCCATATCAAAATATACTTGCAGATTCAAGGTCATGTTCAAAAGCTCATAGCTCCAATATTTGGTTAAGATGAATGGTTGATGCAGATAGCATTAATTTGGGCATCCTGCTGTCAGTTCTAAGTTAAATGATTGAAAAAAGTAATGAGGATTCACTTTATGTAAGGACCAAATTTTCAAGTTTGTTAGCACATTTTACAGAAAAGCAGGCTCTGTCAAATATTCTTTATGTACAGATTTTACTGATCAAGTGATTTCTTGCAGTATGTTACAACACACATACAAAAATAGCACTAGCAGTAAAACACCTACTTAATTGTTTAAAACACACAAATCAGTTGTATTGCAGAAGTTACCATCAGGCAATTGTAACAAAATTGGCTTTTCCTTGTTGTGTCTCTGTGGGGATAATTTCAAGCTCTGACATTAATTCATAATTTCTTACTGATACAAACTGAGTTACCTGAGCTTTGAAGAAGATTCACACATATGCAGGGCTTAGGAGTGAGGAATGTAAGTTGTGCTGCCAGAGGGAGGGAAGAATTTAGTGGCCACTGCAGGGGCTCAGTCCTTGTCATGTGATGACATAGGCAAATGGGTGTAGGAAAGTTTAATTTTGACTCTTGTATATGTTGACTCTTGTATATGGCATGGCTGATTCTACTATGAGAAATGTGTTGGAAAATAACCACAAAATATGAAATCCAAGGTGAATGTCTTAGTGCTTAGCGAATAATTTAAGCCTTTTATGAGATGTTGCAGAAGTAACTTTATTACTATGAGTGTATTCATGGGCAGAAAATCCTGGATGCTGAATGCCTACTAGGGGAGAGAGCAATAAGGAAGGAGAAATCAAAGCTAGTAAATTTTTTTAAATGATGTGATATTTTGCATGTGGGTAACCTCTGGGGTAGATCCTCCAAATCTAGCGGTGTTTGGTCCAGCATTTAGTACTTTTTTGTGAGGTAAGCTTTATTCAAGTGCAGGTTACTGGATGCAGCATGTAAGATCCTGCTGTAAAACATCAGTCCAGTCATTTATCTTATTGTCCCTTCTGGTCACAGTGGTATTCATTTGAGTCTGCCTGGATCTTCAGTTTAATGCTTGCCATCCAAACTGGGTTTTCCCTAGACCTGATGCATTCTCTGCCCTGTTTCTTTCTGGTGCAAGACTGAGCATACTCCTTTTGCCCTGTGCAGGGGCACTGGCAATTCTTAAAATACCGGTGTTAGACCAGAATCCATCCAGATCTTGAGCTAAGATTGCTCCAGAGAGGTGTTGAGCTGGTATTACCAAAGAGGCAGTGTAAAACAGCTGCAAATGTGGATGTTACAAGCTGAGTCACTTTCCAAACCACTAATAAGCATGCCACTCTGGGAAGTGTGGCTCTCTAATGTATTGTACTTGATGTCATGTTTGTTGAATGCATGGAGGCCATGCCTTCGGAAATGGATGTTGCAGAGCTTAATAAAACTTATCTTTGTGATTTAATTTCTCTGAAGAACATGTGGTTTCCATTTCTCAGAATGTCTTTCCTGGCTGTACAGTTAAATAGCACCATCCAGCCTCAAATGCATTTGCATGCTTGCCATGTCGAAAGAACACTTAAAAAAAAAAAGTAAATGCAACTCAAAGCTGAGTGTGAGTGGTTTTATGCAGTAAAAAGAAATCTGCATGCCATAAATACTCTGTCATAAATTTAATGAAGATTTAGATTTTTATTACTGTTTCAGAACTTAGTAACTGTAGTCATGATTAGCAACACAAAGCCCTCTAATTTCTTCAGTTCGTATGCAGCCTTCAGAAAAGTGCTTAAGACCTCATTTGTTCTTAACTTACAGTACAAAATTATGCAGATCTGGAGTGAGCTGCTGTTTTAACTTGATGACTGCTTAGAAAAATGATTTGGTGTGGCTTAGGGTTTGAGTGAGGACTTTATCTCACCCACATTGCCTTCTGTTAGGTTGCATGACTTGAAGTTCTGCCTAGAAGACACCTATTTTGTTCTTTATATATAGCACAACAAAACAATTGTTGTGAGTTGGCACTAAGCAGCGTTAACTGAGTTTCCAGGATATATACTTGCTTTTCTTTTGAATTTAATTGCCATTAAAAGGTAAAGCTACAACGTGTAGTGGTGATAAAAGCAGTTAAATAGACTTATAATGGTGATTCTCCTTCTTTTCTCTACTTTGCTCCCTCTGCCCTCCCCGAGCTTCATTGATGTGCAAACTGTAGGTGACCAGAACTGTTAGTGCATATCCCAACCTGGATGATTTGAATGGGTGGTTCTCAAGCATCCAGAGGCCTGAGAGAGCTCCCTGGGTTGCTCAGTGTGAAAAATGCATATTTTATGATTGGCTTTTCACAATTATTAAAATGAATATTATATGTGTTATGTTAAAAAGTTATGCTGTATTAATTTTCTTAAGTAGTGTGTTAAATAGAGTTTTAGGTTATAACAAAATGTTAAGATATAAACTATGCTATGTAAGATATTTTTTTTAAAGAAAGGACTTGCAACAAGATAGCAGCCGCAGGACACCTGATTCTTTCAGAGAAAAAGAATTTATTGCTCTCTTATCAGAAGAAATGAACTTCTTCCTGCCTCGCTCAGGCCTGAAGATGCCGTCAGGATTCAGAGGAAGGAGTTGACGATGACCAGACAAAATCCTGTATTTGAATGGAATTTATGCATCATGTGTGAGATGTATGAATATGCAACAGGTTATTGTTTTTAAGGGTTAATCCTCTGTTATCGTGTGTCCTTTTTTGGGCTTATGTTGCCCAGAAAAAGGTACCCTGACATCCATAACTCTTTGCTTCTATTGTCTCATATTGTCCTAATCCAAATTGTCCAAATTTTTTATTACTCTAATTATATTACTATTTTTATAACCATTTTACTATTATTAAACTTTTAAAATTTTAATAAAACAAATGATTGGCATTTTCACACTCGGTACACAGGGATGTACTCTGCCTGTTTGGCTGAGCTGCCCTCCCCGCAGCGAAGGCAGGGGGATCTTAGCAGGGGATGCGTGTGAGAAAACGAAATGCCAACTGGATGCGCGTGGCCGAGCGTGCACCGCGAATCCGCGGGGATTGCCGAGCGAGGAGCGCTCAGCCGGCGCCGCGGCGCTCGCATGCCGGGCGTGCTCCCATGCCCGGGGCCGGCACGGAGCGCTCCCCGTGCCCGGGGACAGCGGCGGCGCTCCCGGAGCGCTGCGGGGCCCGCAGGTAAGGACGGCTCTGCTGAGCGCATCCCGGCGCTGCTGTGGCGCTGCTGCCCCGGCACAAAGCCGTGGGTGCCCTTCAGGAGTAAAAGGGATGCCCTGAATAATCGTCAGGGCTGCTGGATGATCTGATGAACCCCAGCTGGAGCTTGCGGTGAAGGGAGGCTCATACGTTGTGTATTCCTGAAGTGCAGCACGTGGGAGGAGTTGTGGCTCTGGTTCAAAAAGGATTTAGGGGCTGAGTGAAGCAACTGCATGAGGGGGAGGCACAGGGTCATGGTCATAAGGCTGATGCATGTGTCAAAATAAATGTCTTATTCATAGATAAATGGTTTATGTACAAAATTCAGGCTTGTTTGGATATATTTTCATATCGCTTAAAGGGGAAAAAAAACCCCTCTGCTGATGAAGCAGAATGAAAATGTGGATATGAACTGCTCAAACTATTTCGTTGCCTTGCCAGTTCATCTGTGGTTTTGTGGGACACTTGTAGCTTTCAAAGCAATTGTTGGACCAAAGCTGCTAGTGATGTGGTAGTAATATCCTCCTGTACTTCATCCCACTTCAGGACATAGATTAGCTGGATATAATAAGCAGAACAAACTAGAAGTTTTTTGTCATGTTTACAATCATAGCATGCAAAGATGTCTATGTAGAAAGTGATTTTTAAATATGTGGTTTAGATGGATAAAATAATTTAATCACGGAACTAAAATTTTCTTGAGTTCAGGGCTTATGCGCTTTAACCTATTGTACTCAAATCAATCTTTCATTTTTTTTTTCCAGATAAAATTAGATTATGTATGTTTCTCTTGCTGAAATTAAGTTTTAATCTTGTTTTTGTTTTCTTTTATTTTGAGGTATTTCCATTATTTTTCCATTATACTTGACAAGCTGCATTTCTTTTCATCAGAATGAGGACCTAACTATCCACTTTATAATCTGCTCATTGTGGTCTAGCAGATGCCTAACTGTAGGACAAAAAATTGACTTTTGAGTACTTAGGTGGATTTTTTTTCCACATCTATTTAAGAATTTAAAAAGCATGGGGTCTGGAATGTTCAGAAGTGCTGATGACTTGCAGCTTTTGTTACTTAGTCATTTCAGTCTGAACAGAGCTGGAGGGGTGAAAATCACTAGGAAAGGTGTTACCAAAATGTCTCAAAACTTAAATCCTGTTAAGTAGTAGTCTCTGATCAAAAGTAAGCATTTCTCTTAAATTTCCATGGCAAAAGGTTATCCAACCAGCAATTTATTTAAGATACTAAATTTAATGGCTTGCTCTAAAATATCTGTTTTTTAATTGCCTGCCTTCTGTGTACCGTTGCCTTGACAACAGTATTTTGGTATGCTGAGGAGTTCTGATATTTTAAATGTAGATCCAAAGAAATACTATGTGTCTTTAAACTAGCCTCAGACCTGCAGCATCTGTAAACAATTACTGTTTTAGCTGGTTGAGTGCAAATGTGTTGGTTGTGTACTGTAGCTGATTCTGTTGTGTGGATAAGTGCTCACATCTTGTCATTAGCTGTATACCCATTAGACATTAAAGGTAATGGATTTATTCTGATTAAAGTGATCCCCTGCAATATGAATCTCTAATTGGCAAAATTTAATTCAACACTTTTTCTGTCTCTCTTTTTGAGTTAAGCATAATTCACTGACTTGAAATGTGACTTGTTTGTGTTATCAACAGTGAGGGAGAAAAAACCCTACCTTGGCAAGTAATTTAAAAGTACAAGTGTCTTCCTTGAAGAAGCTAAAATTTCTCCTACCATAGTACCAGTGTCTCTCTGTGGTGCCCCTCCATTATTGAATTTCTGCAATTACTTTGAATAAATTCCCACCTCTTATATCTGGAACTCTATGAGCAATGGCTGTGCTGCTCTGTGTTACCTGGCAAATACTAAACTGAATATCAAGGTTAGGTTTTTTGCTGTCCTTTTTCTGTGTGATTGGTATCAAGAACACAATGTGATTGAATTATGCTGCAGGATGCAATCAGATAGCATAAATAGTATTATCTACAGAGAGTCTTGGAAGTGGTTGGTGCACTGCTTTTAAGGAGCACTTTGGCTTGGCTATTGAAGCCATAGATTGGATCCTAATTTTGAAATATTAACCTGTTTATTAGCAAGATAATACAGTGCATAACTAATTTATTGTTTAGAAGAAGGGTTGGATTTTAAAGAAATGAACTCTAGCAAGTTTGTCATGTGTAGCTTTCAAAAGCTTCTTTTACCTTTTGTTCAGCCAGTGTATGAAGTCCTCATCAAAGAAGAAGTGCACTCATTAAATTATTTAGGGTGTTTGCCCTGCTTAGCAATTTTCATTTTCACCTTGTTGCACAAAGAGAAAAAACATTTAAAAGTGCAATATATTTATCAGCCTCTGTCCAAACACTGTGTTCTACCTAAGTTTGAGATAATCATATGGGGAGGAGGACCTGTAAAGAAAGTTCATATGGAAGTTTTCACTAGTGGTCCCAAATAAGCTTCCTGCAAAGATTGTCTAGTAATGTATTAACAAGTAATCATTGGAGTAAAACTATTATTTAACTATGATTTCATGATTTTATGATAGCGACTTTTGCGTGATGATGGAGTCTGCTGTTCTCATTTTCTCTAATGTCAAGGAAAACTTGCTGGCTTGGTGTTTGGAATTTATCAGATTGTTTACAAATAGATATATGTGACATTTCCACTTGTTCAGTAGAAGTAGATTAGTATAATAAAGGTTGTGTAATGAATTTATATGCAATAGTATTTCTGTTCTTGATGGCCCACATCTGCCATGAACCATCTTCAGGAACTGGCCTAAGCCTTGCAGATGGCCTTTAAATTGTGAAGTATAATCTTACACACCTATGACCTAAACCTATTTCTTTAGTCCCAAGTGTGCCTTTGGACTGCAGGGGCATCCCATCTTTAGGTTATCTGGCATCACAATAATAACATATGTTCCTGAAAAAACCTAGCAGCTGGGAAAACAAAATCTTCTCCACAGCACTTTTGTTGCTGTGTTGTTTTTTTTTCCCCACACACAATAATTAAGCTAATTCAATTAGGCTTTGTGTGATCTTTCCCCTTTTATCTCAAGTGTAATGTTTTGCTGAACACTAGAGGGAAATAACTAAGATTGGCAATGTGCACTTGCAAAATATTCTTCAGCTGAATGCTGGCTGCTTTCTCAGAAGGATTTCTGGTTGTTGTGGATTTAAACAATTATCATTTCATTATCTGGAGACTCTGCAGAAGTGTCACTGGTCCCTAATTTGCTGGAAATGTCACTGTGCTGTTGGTGTGGTGTGAAACTGCAGAGGCCTTGCTGCTTGTTTGGGACTCCTTCCCCATGGGTTCCTGCACCCAACAGATGGGTGAAGGAAACTTCTACTGTGTGAAGAAACTCAGTAGTCTGCTTCCCAATCCATATTGGACTTGCTAAATTTGTTAATGATTTTTCCTCTCTCTTTGTGATGCTGCTGGCTGACAACAGCAATAATGACAGCAGTGCTGGAAGATTCCCTGTCCTCTGGGATGATGGCTGTTTTCTGGGCTGTTTTTCATAGCTATGAAATTATCAGGAGTGTAGGAAAGAGCTACAGATTGAGGTCTGGTGACACTGCACCAGAATTTGCTATCTTTTCAGCATCTGCATGCTGGCTTGATCAGAGCTGTGCAGGCTGGGTGTAACCTGAGCTGCTTCTGTTGAGGTAAATTCCTGCAGGTCCAGATTCTGAAAGCAGTCAAGGGAGAATCTGGCTCATTACAGATAAATAAAATAAATACTGAGTACTAATTAGATATAATGGCTCATAGTAAAAATTGCTGAATTTGCCCTGCCCCTCTGGGGAAAAAGTCCCAACAAGATATGTGTTTGAATGTAACCAGAAGGGTAAAAGTGGTGGTCCTTAGGGAGTCTTCTTCCTTTCTGCTGAATTATTCCAATGACCTTGTCTAGAACTGTGGGTCTATGAATTTCAACCAGGTGTCCTGCTAAACAGAGAAGTGAGTCCACAAATGGAGTGATTTGCATGGCAGAGTAGAAAATTAATTCATCATGATGATTGCCATTTGGCTGATAGTTAAACAGAGGCATAGATAATACTAATGCATTCTTCCTGCAAGACTAAGTCAATTAAACCCCATGCAGCTGAGACAGATCTCTTTTCATCAAGATTTCTTTCAAGGCTCATGTGACTTCCTCCACATAATAAATTAGCAACTGGGAATGGAACACCAAAGTCAGTTTCATTCTTTAAACTCTTAATCTAAACTCCCTCAGGATACTTTGGGGAAAAACTCAGCTACAGTAGATTTTTTTCCCCTCCTTAGAAATTGTCTTTAAAAAAAAAGTCCCCTGAATGACTCATTTGGACTTATGCAGAATATTCTGCTAGAAAGTTCTTAGTGATGTGGTATGTCAGGATTTCAATCTTCTGTTGTTGGAAAGGAGAGAAGGTGTGGTGCACACACACACGACTACTGCAGTCAAACAGCTAATTCATATTCAAAACAGAAGCACTCACCTGGAAGAGTTTAAATCTTCTGCAAATCTAGAGTAGTTTTAAAAGATCCAGGGCTTATGTTTAAGTACTGCATTTTTGTGGCTAGGCTCTTTAAAACAATTATTTCTGCTTAATTAATATTAACAGTACTTGTTATCTCTTGTAGCTGCTGCAGTTTGAATAATAATTCCAAGTTTTAAGCTAATAATTTCCTGGAATTATTTTGCAAATTTTTCATTACATAGGTTATAATAAAAGGGGATCTTTAAGTATCAATCTGAATAAACACTGTGTAATCTTAACTTTGTTGTGAAAGATGACTTTAATTTTTTTTGTTCCAAAATATTATACAATCCAGTATCCTAAACAGTTACAGCAATATCAGTCAAACTGCAGAGGTATAATATTTAAAACTTGTGCTTTGTCTTTCATGAGTACTCTTTTACAGATAGCAGAGAGAAGGATTCTTCATTCCATCTGAAAATGAAATAACTCTTTTCTCTGATAGCAGATGTTCTTTAAGTAAGAAAAGTAAAGCTCACCAAGAACTTCAGTCCTGGCACAAGAAGCCCACATTTGGCTAAGCTTGGGATCCCTTGCCAGTGCATGCCATAGTAGGGACTTGCAGGGAACCTTCTACGGAGTAAATGTCTGCAGAGAATCTGGGATTCTAAGTGTTAAAAAGACCCCAAACACCAAACCAATTAAACAGAAAATCAGCAAATACCAAACTGAGAGCAACCTCAAAGAACCCACCCACACATACCAAAAGTAACAAACCAAAAAAATCCCAAAACACCAGAATACAAAAAGAAAAAAAGAAAACAAAAAAAGAAACCAAACACAACCAAAAAACCCCCCACTTCCACACAGCCTCTCTGCTTCCCAGACTGAGAGAAAAGCTAAATGAATTTCCTGGCTGTAGCTTTGTGATATGTTGCAGCTCTGACTTTACAGTGTTGATTAACTACTTAATCTGCTTGTAAAGGACAAGGATGAATCTGCTTTTTATTTCAGATAAAAAATAGTGGTCATTCTCTGATCAAATCCCAGCTGACCTCCCAGTCACACCCTGCCTGAGCCTCATCTCCTGAGCAGGCTCTCACCTGGCTTCAGAGGATGCTGCAGTAGGGGATCCTTCCCCAGGTGCAGGTACCACTGCTGGGTGTCGCAGTCGAGGCGGTCACGACATAAAGCAGAGACCACAAGTAGTCTCAGTTGGTAATACTTGGCAACAGTTTATTAATGAAAATGGCTGATCTTTTATACACTTTCCAGTTGTTTACCCTTCTTCTACCTTAGCTATTGGCCACAATAATTCAATATCATGCCATTGGTGAAAAGTTACTCTGACTCCACCTAACTTTCTAAAATCGCTTCGTCCAGCTGCAGAATGCTCTTATCTTCCTTCTCTCGATCTCCTTGGTTACGGCCTTGGAGAAAGCTCCTTATCAGCTTCTTCTTCTTCTTACTTCTTGCTCCTTTAGCTAACAGGCCCGCTGCTAGCCCCTTCCACAGCTGGGTACCCAAAGCTTGGCTTTTACAGCTCCATCACATGGAGTAGAGGGTCCTGGTAAAACTTTTTACAGCTTGCTGAAGTTGCTAATGCCTGTAAGAGAAGTTACAGCCTAAGCACAAGCACAGATTCTCTTTATCAGAGACTGAGACACGTGCAGCTGTCAGCAGCCTGAACTGGGCTGGGCTAACCTGACATGGTAGCCCTAATTGCCAGACAGTGATCCCAAAATAATCTGGTGGTGGCTGTTGGCACTCCTGGAAGTGGGGTGCCACGTGAACACCTTGTATCATAAAAGAGAGCAGGGGCTGTGGCAGTCCTCAAGTGACTGGGAGTAGTGGGTGGTGGGGTTTTCTCCTCAGTGGCATCCTTGTAGAAAAGGGAGAGGCTGTCTGGCTTGTTGCAAGTCTTCTGGCTGTGGTTCCCTGCCAGAGCAGTGTTAACAAAGGAGCGATGAAGGCTCAAAATAGACAAATGTATTCCCTGTAAATAGCACCATGAATGTGTGATAGATAGTGCTACTGCTGGAGTGCTGCATTAGTGTAAAAAATGTTCTGAAGGCATAACTGTAACATTACTAGAATGAGTATATCCTGTGTACTCCTACCTAGACAGGTAGAAAACTTGTAAAGAAAAAGATATAGTATCTCAAAATGTAAATTAATTGACAGTGACTATATCGGGGGGAATAGTTAGTTCTCTTCTGTTTGTCATTTGTCTGTGATATATATTTATTCTAATTGGGAAAGAAATGAAAAGTTTAATTTCACATCAGATTCCTTATTAAGTATTTTCTTGTAATTAAATTAGAATGCTGCTTGCAGCAGTTTACAAAGTGCTTGTCAAAGTAAAGAGCAACTTGGCATATTTCTTGTTTTCAGAGCTTAAAGAACTAAAGAAACCTTGGCACTGGAATTAAACCTGCCTTTTTTTTTTTTTTTTAAATTTTTAAATAAGAATTTACCTGTGTGGAAACTGAGTTTGTAGGCTTTTCATACAGCCATGAGTGTGACTGGAATGAAGAGATCCCTTTGGAGGGTTGTTGTGAACCAGAAATTGTACTGGCTTACTTTCAGTGCGTATGCAGCTTATTTAATGAAGTGATGAGCAAAGTACATAAGCCTGAATACACTAAAAGGGAATGGAAGCTGAGTTTTCTTGATCTAATTATGGCTGGGATTTGATCTGTTTCTTTCCCTGTCCTGGTGGGAAGTTTATCCACTTACTGCTGTTCATAAGAGCTGAAGAATGCTAAATTCAACAGTTTCTTCAATGCATATATTTGTTCAAAGATATTCTATTCAAGAACAAACCAATAGACTTCTGGGTCAATTATCAAAATCAGTAGAAAATGCAGGTGTGTGAAATGTATCCCTTCACACACAACACATGTCTGGTGTTTTATAATGAACCAGCTGAGGTTCTATAGTGAGTAGTTTTGCATTTGATATCTGTATTTGCCTTACTTGAATGCTGATTTTCTGTCTCAGTTCTGGAAAGTTTTCTGGCAATGCCATAGGATCACTTTCTTCTAAGCTATAGCACCACTACTTAAGTAATGCTGGAGTTAACTTTGAGGTTTCATAGCACATAGTAGATCCCACACATGGTGTTGCCTGGGATGCTTGGAATTGGGTTCCAAACTTCAGTTTTCTGTGAAGTGAATATATTTTTACTGGCTTCACTGATCAGCATATCTATGTTTGGTTTTTTTCCTGAAAGAATACAATCCAGTGATTTGGGATTTAGTGCAATCCTGATATATTCAGGTATATGTTTCAAAGCAATAATTGAAGTAGGGTCTTAAAAGAGCTTAAATTACGTTTTGGATAAAATTAGCGTCTTGCAATATTTAATATCCATTCCTAAGAATGTATCTTAATCATTACTGTATGATCTCTTTACTCTTCGAAATGCAAAAATGCCACTTCTAATTAAGTGGCATGTTTCAATAATTAAAAAATCCTCCCAAACCACAACAACAGAGACCAGTACAGAATAGACTTTACCTTCTGTTAGTCAGTCAGGCTTACCTGTCTTCCAAGGTACATTAAGACACTTTGATTTATAGAGCATCAATTCCCTGATAGAACAACTGGACCATGCTTTGCTTAACAGGTAATTCTGAGATCTAGCTTAATAATATCAATATCTTGATAAATGCTTTTGCCAGAAATATGATACAGCTGTAATGAAATTGTGGTTCAAAACGAAATTTGCAATCATGACACAGATGGCAAGAGTACCAGTTAAGCTTGACTTTTTTTTTTCTTTTGTCCAAGCCCAACAAACTAAATACCAGTGGAGGGGAATGAAGGAGTGCTTAAACAAGATGCAAATTGCCCCATGTCAACACCATGTTTGTTGATCAGAATGTGAGAAATGTATATTTTTGTTCATGAGGAAGCTTGTTCCAATTTTACCATAAAATCATAACCACTTTGTTAACCATGGAAAAACTGATTTATATATAAAGTTGTATATCCGCTTGGAGTGGGAGAACTGCATTAAAACTGCTTCCTGAGCTTGATCATTCTTTATTTGCAAAAAACCACTTGTGCATGTGTGCATAAAAAGACATGCAGGGTTGAAAGCTGTAGCCTAGGAATGCACACCTTGAAGGTGTGCGTGTGCTTAAACATTCATCCCACCCTCTGGACTGTGTATTCTGGTACAACAATCAAGACAAGGAAAAACCTTACATACAGCCTGCTGGGCACTATACTGAAACAGAGACCAAACATAACATAAAAGATCCATAGCTTTTTTTGCAGAATTTTGTTTCTGGATGGATACTGCCGCTTTTTCTCAGCATTTCCCTCTTGTTGTGAGTTTCTGTACTGAGAGTGTCACAGACAAACTGTGATGGTACCAGCAGTCAGAGGAGTGTGGGGATCTCTGCTTTGCTTCCCAGGCTGGCTCTCATCTGCTGATGGGCATTGGCTGAGTCCTGGGGTCTGTTCTCCCTCTCTGTGGCACAGAAATACAGCATTTGGGATAGTGTTCTGGGAATGTGTGTGTGTGTGTGTTTTGGTGGCTCTTTTCTCCACCAGTGCTTGTCATCAGAGATGCATTAACAGTTCTGTTGGGTTTTCTGGTACAATGTATTATCTAGCTGGCTAGGAAATGGTAGAGGAGACTACATATCCTGAAACCTGGTAAAAGTATAATGGGAAATAGACTCTGTTCTTTCAGCAAGGTAAGCCATTATCCTGGTGAGATTTTGTGGTCTAGCTTTTTTTTTTTTTTTTTTTTTTTTTTTTTTTTTTTTTTTCCTCTTTGAAGCCCTGCCAATTAAAATTTGGCTATACTGAATCACTGGGGTTTTTTTTTTTTGAATCTCAAAGAATCTCACATTCATTATACACTAAGAGCTGAAAAATAAAGGTGTATCAGTGTTTGTTTCTTTGCATCCTGTCCATGAAGTTCTCCACTCAGGGACTTGTCTTCAGTGATTAGGATTGGCAGCAGAGGTACCAACGTTTTAAGTCCTTGTACAATTTTTATGATGTTTTCAGGGGTAAAGGGATATTCTGGCTTCTGAATGTGACATATTTTTAATACTCAAGCAGATGTTAGTAGTGGCAACCCCTTTTGGGGCAAAGGGAATTGGACTGAAAGGAGCAATCTTGGTTGAAGAATGCCAGGAATGATTCTGGAGAAGGCTGTGTCCTGTCCAGTGCTACACAGAAGTGTCCTGGACTTCCTTCTCATCAGACAACATATTAATATTTTTAACAATGTTACATGAAAAATTACAGCAAGGGTTGTGGAATCTGTAGTTCACAGGAGCAAAAATGTGAATGCTTTCCAAGAATGGAAGTGGATTTTATTCAGGTGACCAAAAAAAGCTAGAAAAACTTGGTGAAAAGTTCTGAAGTACATTTGCAAGATAGGGTATTGCAGCATCATGGATTTCTCTGGAACATGCACAGAATACACCAACTTCTGGGATGCTCAATGTGACCTTTCAGAAAAATAAGGGGGAAATTGTGCAGATGGTACTGCAGCAGTGGATGTCAGCTAAACTGGCTCAATATTCAAAAGAGGAGTGTGGAGCTGTAATTTAATTGTACAAAAACTTGAAGAACATAAACCACCTTAGTTTAAAGAAGTCTTTGTAAATGAGTATTTTATTTGCAGAACCACATCTCCAGCTGTCAGGTTTGACAGCAGATTATGATACTAATCCTACTTAAATGGTTATATAACCAATTAGAGGTAGGTGTGATGAACTCAGTGTAGCCTTGGAAGAGTATAGCATTCAAGCAATGCATTGTTTGTGGAGAAGATTGCATGGGAAATGTTTTGGATTAGAATTTTGGTCATTTTCCTGTCTTTGTGTCTGTAATTCTGAAGTATGGTGTCTCCTCTCTGTTGCTAAATGCATTGTCTGTTTTCTAAATATAGCTATGTATGATGAAGAAATCTTAAATAAAACCAATTCCTAGTCCTTTAATTCCTGTTCCAGAATGTGGCCAGCTACTTGACAAGACACAGTGATTAACCGCTACAGCTAGTTTGCAGTTAAGAAACTCCTGTCCAGTAGTGACAAAAGTTTAATACAGGTGAAAATCATGTGAATAATTGCATAGCATTGAAAATAGGATCTCCCTTGCTTCCTAGGATCAGTCTCACCTGAAGGGACTAACACACCTCTGTTAACAATTTCCCAGGGATATAAAAATGGAAATGTAAGTTTTGCAGAGGGAAAATACTCTATGGAGAATAGTGAAAACTGAGCTGCTTCAGTTTAGAGATAAACAATGTAGGTCACTTATGGCTGGCCTCCTGAGGAGTACCTGGCCTTTTTGAGATCATAAATGGCTGATATTTCATGAATGCTGCTTTGATAGCATTGTATTTATCTTAATTGAATCTCAGAAATAATATGGTTAGAAGATAAGGCTTTTTAAGACTCATGTTTGCTGTTATATTCACTTGTCAAGATCTGTGGGGTAAATATTAAAATATGAGCACTCTGTGAGTGAAGGTTTGGGAGCCCATTCTTTTAAAGCACAATATCTCAGACTCTTGGACTGTCAGAGGGCTTATGTGTTTAAAGCTTTAGTGGACATCTTGGG